>NC_140775.1:102607186-103341675 GCF_044657685.1 Stegodyphus dumicola
AAGGTAGGCTACTTTGTTCAAATCGAGCAACATATATTGATATTTTTCTTCGGAGCGGGACGATAACCAAATCATGACTTCTTTCAAGTAGCGACGATTCTTTCTAAAGTGGGAAACGTATATTTTAAATCCTTCTCGGGTCCATAATTCATTATTTCGGTAAAACGGTAGCCAATAATTACATTGTTCACGATTCACGTCGAGGAACGTTTCATGATGGAATGACGCAATCATGGGCGAAACATACATCACTAAAGACATATTCAAAACGACAAACCAAACACCGGTTAATTTCGTGTCGTCAAAAGTAATTTCACAAGTATAAAAGTCCGATGGAATAGAATCCGTATGCAGGTAAGGTGGAAGGGAGCGTTTCCACAATTTATGAAGTTTGGCAGCCAATTGAGCACTCGCAGCTTGTCCCGTTAAATGTATGAAGTGGAGGATGAGCATGGGATGTAAATAGTGATACCAGTTGGACCACGATTCCCAGACGTGCGTATTTCGTTTGAAAAATCGGAGGCGCATGCAATGCTCTAACTGGAAAGGTTCTCTTTTTATGTAGGTCATCGTCAGATCGCTTAAGGCGCGAAAAGCCATATTGCGAGGAAGTACTTTCCAGAACAAGGAAAACGGATTGATGGTCGAACAAACAAATAAGGTATTATTTTCATAGGAGACCTTGATAAAATCTCGAGAGGGAAATAAACTTTGTAAAAACTGATAGGTCGTATTTCTAGAGACGTTAATCCAACGAGGATCCTCTTTTGTTCCATGCACGCAAAAGACTAAAGACCCACGAGGAAACGGATAGTCTTTGTCTAAATTTTCTCCTTGGAAAATGAGTCGATTTTCACTGACCACGAGAATGCAAGGTGCTCGAACGAGACCCGGGCTAAAATGTTTCAAAGTATCGACATGGAAGATGGGTAGTTTGAAACGAACAGCTATAAAATAATATTGTCTATAAACATTTCCATACGCTTCCACATAATCCGAAACATTGTAATACTTTTCATTATCCATGACAGAGCTTACTTTATCTCGCCTTCTTCCTCGAAAGGAATAAGTCATCATGTCTAAATCAATGTCTAAAGACATGATAAAAATTAACAAAAAGTTTTTTTTTTTTTTTTTAAATATCTACTTTAGAATTTTTTCTGAGCTCTGGCTAGAAAGAACTCTGGTTTATCTATTTAAGACGTGCGAAACGAATTTCACTTTAAATCATTCTGTGCCGTGAATTCAACAGTATATAGGAACAGACTTTATGAAGGTAAAAGTGCTCAGTTTATTTATTCTTTAGAGGAGCACGTGGAGATTTTATAGGATATTTACTTACAAAGCATTGCTTGTATTTTTTTAAGAAATATTAATCAAGTTAAAGATATATAATCATGTCGCAGAGCCTCCATTATTTAACAAGGATTAATTCGGTTGGAGATGCGCCCAACGATGCTTACATTTTCTACCAGATGTCGGGAGGAATCTTTTACTGTAACCGAAAAGACTACGCACAATTTTCTCGATTTTATACTCGAACGTCTGCCGAAAATCTTTTTTTAACGATGGATCTTTGCTCGACGACCCATCATTCCCTTATCCTAGATATTGATATTAAAACCGAATGCGATGCATCCCTTCCTTCATCTATGCTCTACGATTATGTAGATTCTGTTATTCTCTCAACCTTAAAATTTTACTTTTTATCCCTTAAGCATTTTACTTTTATTGTAGTTGTTCGTCCAGGAGGTGGTATTCATGTCCATTTGCCGGAAATCTCGATCGCTCATGATGATTATATTCAATTCTGCAGCCAACTTCAACCCCGGTTCTATCACGAAACATCTGAATTTATTTTCCAGTTGGACGTTTTAGCGAATGCGACGCTTGTGAATTCCTCCAAGCCCTATACGAATAAATACGAACCCATGCTGATTATTTATGTAGACGAACAAACCACCTGGCGTTTAGATTTGACCAATCCTAATGCTTTCAGCATGCGATTGTTAGGCATTCAATCAAAATTTAAACGTCGCAAGGATAATACCAATTCCTTTTTTCGTAAACTGCTCCACCTCCAGCCAATGGATATTCAAAAACAACTTTATGAATATATGATGCCTGTGGTGACACTGTATGATCCTTTGTATCGAGTATCGTATCCCACGCTTATTAGCAAAGATGAGGAAGCTGGACCCGACGATGAAAAAGTGGCTACATTTGTGTATAAACTAAAAACCCCGATGTATATTTACAAAGGGAAGGATTTTGGAACCGAAGGTCATCATTGGTTAAAAACGTTTTACTTTATCAAGTTTAACGGGTTTGTGATTTCAGACTTTGAATCGAATAACCGGGCTCTAAAACGATGGTACCGGGAAAGTCAAAATTCTATCGTCATCGAAAACGATGTATTCCAGACGGTGAATCAAGCTCTCAAGTTAGATAATCCTAGTTTGCATTCCGATCCCAATCCCCTTCGTACGATTATGCAGTACAATCAAGGTTACTATTTTTTACCTGTCTTTTGTGCCTTGTGTCAACATTTACGAATGTCCTCCCATACACTCGCATCCCATTTGCGTACGATATTAGAATCTCACGAACTCATAGATTCTGTGGAAAAAATCAACAGTAAAATTATAGATATCATTTCCCAAGATTTTACTCTCGACACGATCCTCTTTTGTGGTTCGAATCTCAATCCTAAAATTTACAAATTTAAAGATAAACTGGAAGCTATTATCAAAACCATGAAAGGCGTTATTTTATATTCGGTGTCTGGAGATCAGCTCGTGGAACAAATTCATCGAATTCAAGAGCGATATTTTCCGATTCTCGTCATTACCATGCACAATTCCTGTAAGAAACCTCAACGCTATATGTGGAATAATATCCACGAGTACTGGCAAGAAGTGCCCCACCAGATGGAAATTCTAAACCTGATGAATGCCATCTGGTCCTCCATTCGGGCCTATGCTCGGAATCAGTTTGCCGATAAAACTAAAAACATGTGTCCTTTCACAGACATTATGAAACAGGTCAACATTAATTATGTGGTCTCGTCCATTCTGAGTCGAACCAACATTGATCGTAAAATCATTCAAATGGATCGACATAAATGGCATATTCGAACCCACGATGGGGTTCTGAATCTCTTGACGGGTCATGTAGGAGGGACGGTTCCGGAATTTTACCTATCGGATCGACGTCTGGGCATCAATTTTAGTCGACACGAGTTGATACAATTTCGTCACGATCCGGATTTGATAGCCATCTATCGTTTATTAACCGACCGGAAATTTTTTCTACAATACCTGAAAAGCTGTTTTCTCGACCTCACGGACGATTTACTGGATACGCTGCGGGAAAAAGTGCGCGAGTTTCATGACAAACTAGAAACCAACCCGCTCATTCAAAGCATGCTTCATTTTTATGTGCACATGTGTAAATATACGTGTTTCGAATACGATGTGTTCATGTACCTTTTAGATGTCCTGGCCAGTCTTCTCATTGCGACCAATTACGGTCGCAAATTTTTTATTTTGAAAGGCAACACGCGCAATGGAAAAAGTAAATTCTTTCAAATGATCTCGAAGGTCTTTGGAGGATATAGTCATGGTATTCGAGCCGTCAATTTACAAACGACGAGTGGTCAAGGACTATCAGCCCAACCCGAACTGGCCTCTTCGTTATTTTGTTGTCGGGTAGTGACTGTTGAAGAAATGTCGGGAAAATTAAACGAAAACCTCGTGAAAGAAATCACGGGTAATTCGACCACCAGTTTTCGGAATTTGTACGAGCAAAATGTAGGAGCGATTCCCAGTGCCAAACTCATGGCTTCTACCAATACGTTCCCAGTGTGTACGGCCACAGAGGCGTTTAATGATCGCGTGGTAGCAATTCCTTTTGACGCCGTGTTTACGAAAAATGCTCCATCCCTCACCTCAGAACAAGTGATGCAGGATCAATATTTACTCGAAACCAAAGATTCTATCGTCGAAGATTCCTATAAAGGTTTCTTTTTAATGATTTATCTGCATCTGGCCCACAATATTAACATGGAGGACGGCATGATCCGTTACCGTTCCGAACCTGAAATATTAGTAGAATTCAAAAAAGAATTTCTATCTTCGACCGATATTTTTACACAATTCAAACAGTATGCCGATGTACAAATCATTTCCGGTTCTGTTACGACCTTTAACGAACTGAAATCGGCCATTCGACAATTTTTGAAAACGATGCGCGACACCTCCATCCACGAAACGGAACTCATTATGCGTTTCAATGATGAATTTGGACATTTGAAACGGTCCGAAATGGATTTCAGTTCATTTTCAGCCGAAAATAATATTTCCTCGTCTTTGGATATAGTAGAACCCCTTCAGTTTGAAAATGCCGAATTAAATTCGTCTCTCAAACGAAAGCATGACGACGAAGAGGGAGAACACTCAACCACGAAACATTTAAAAGTGGACGATGAACCCATTGATCTGCCTCAGCATAAAAGACAAGTTATTTATTACGATAATGTTATCATCAAAAATCTGAAAAAAGACAAGAATTACTAACCTTTTTACATATGCATGAGGTAGGTTCCCAACATTTCATTGTGTAATGACTTGGAAAAAACAAAAGTTGACTGAAGAAAGCCAGATTTCAAGATGTTTCTTCTTCAAAAACACAGAATCATGTGAAGTGAAACTCGCAACGCTGAAATATATAAGTGAGAGTCCATTCTTAAAACATGGTGATGTCCGGTCGATCGAGTCGGGTTGGAAAAATTTCTTAACAGCTGAGAAAAAATTCTAAAGATTTAAAAAAAAAAAAAAAAACTTTTTGTTAATTTTTATCATGTCTTTAGACATGATAAAAATTAACTTTACCACCCCTCACCCCTATTTTGGTTTGAATCAGGTGTCAACATGTTTCTAAAATAAATTTCCAAGAACGATATGACTCATTCTTTTGTTTAGAAATCTAGTTTTAGAAAGGGTGAGACATCATTCACAACAAAAAGAAAAAAGGGGGGTAGAGTTAATTTTTATCATGTCTAAAGACATGATAAAAATTAACAAAAAGTTTTTTTTTTTTTTAAATAGAATTTTTTCTCAGCCAGCTTCGAGTCATTCTTTCTCTTCTCACTGACTATATATAAGAACGTTGTTCTTACAGTCCTGGTATTGACATTAACGTAGCTGCTAGAATAAAAGCCATTGTAGGTATTTCAGCTAAGCACAAACAGAGGCATGGAAACAACTTTTTAAGAATTTCTTCAACGGGTACCGTGGATTGATAAACGCAGTTTCCTGCAGCATCGCATGTGCGTTTATAATGTTCTGAGAGAAGATACTTGTACTGTTCAAAATAATTCCAGGGAATGAGGACTTTTCCACTACATGTTTTAGCAAAGTAGATTTCATCTTGGGCATCTTTCAGGACGTAAGGTTCTTCATTTTTCACTAAATAATATTCGTTCCCTCGGAAATCCACCGGGTATCGTTCTTTTCCGTCCGCGTATTTGGCCAGAACGAATTCGTTTTGAATTTGAATAACGAGGGATTTTTTACGTTGTAGAGGATATTTTTCATTTCCTTTCCGATCTTTGGCATAATATGGAAGGCCGTCTCGGGTTTTAGCGAAAGGATCGCCTTTGTCGGGATAGATTTCCCCCTTTTGGGAGTGAATGGCATACCTTTCATGACCATATTCATTTTTCACAAAGACTGGATCTTTTTTTCGATATTTGTAATATTCGCTACCATATCGATTCGGATAAAATTCCATTATATTGCTTTATCTTTTCAAAAATAAATTTCTCGTCTAATGATTTTATTTTTACTTTTCTTCGTGAGCATGTTTAGCTAATAAATATTGATGATATTTATTGCTGTGCATTAAATAATCCATTGTGATCCAAGTATATTTCGGATTCGCGAGTAGTGCGTAAAAATATAAGAGATAGATGCAAGTGATATGGTAATGAGCAGAATCTTTAGGAAAAAACTGACTGGCCATTTTGCGAATAGGGTGTAAGACTTCTTCATTCGATAAAATAAATTCTTCATCATTCCATTCCAGAGCATTAAACAGGGGCTGCTGATCGATTAAAAGATATAGGTGTCCATATTGCGACATATTATCTAACACGTGACGGATATGAGCAACGGCCTGTGATTGAAAATCTCGAACGAGTCGAGGCGTAATCTCAAAAAATAAATTCAGAAACCGGTACGTCGCTTGATAGTTTTCAAGTTGAGGATTTTGCCCAATCACGAATCGGATGAGTCGATCAATCGGTAATTGAATAGTTTTCAAAACAGAAATATCGTAATACTCTGCCATGCTTGTTTAATACTTCGAACCGAAGAAGAAGAAAAAAAAATTAAATTAAATTGAAAAAAAAAATGAATCATTCAACCTTTCTTCCATGGCGAATCACCGAACGGTTCAATCGACAAATAGGTCCCTCCTTTCGATATATTGTTCTTATTTCCCATACTGCCACGTTTAATTTGGAAAGAGATTTAAAATCGACCTTGGGTCTTCAATCTTGGTCCTTAATACAATTTCTACAAAAGTTTCGTCAACATCGAGTGGGTATAGAATATATAACTCTGTTCACTCGCAAGGATAAGATACGTCTAGGACCTATTGCAGTACAAGTATCAGAGCGGATTTGTTTCCAACAATTAAAGAAAAAATATGGAACTCAATCCATCCACTTAGTTGGAGCCACCTATCTAAAAGGCAAATTGAGAGATTTTCATGTGATAACCGTAGAGGATTTTAGATTCAATGTTCTCCTGAAACAAGATGATCGATAAAAATAAAACATGGAATCCTATATCGTTCTCAATTTCGAAGGTTTCGAATTGAATGGTGATCCTCTCGCCAAAGAAATCAATCTTTCTTATAATGATGACTTTTCCGACTATATTATTAAAGAAGTGGCTTATATCACTCATGATCGTTCCCAAGGCATTATCTACGTGGAACCACCCATACCGTGATCTGAATTATCCTATTCCGCCAAACAAAGTGTATCGAGTGTTCATTTACCGTTAGCGGATATAACGCATGGCTTTTCATGGAATGAGGGTCATTTGCCGTACGATCAATTAAAACCGTTTCTCGTAGCTCTAACGGCAGGATATAAAAACATTTACTGCCCTCATTATTGGAAAATTAATGTTTTGTACCAGATACTGGCCCGTCCTATTTATTTCAATTTCGTCTCCAAGAACAAGGAGGCGTTTCATACCGCGCCCATACCAATGAACTATGAATATTCATCGTTTTGTCCGAAACATATAGGTCGGACCAAATATTGTGCTTTCCAAGAAGCTTTGTTTTATTTTCATCGCCTTCAAGAGTACAAGAAAGAAACCTTTCCGTTTGTCATTCATAAATCTTTAGAAAAAAATGAAAAAGAAAGAGACTTACCTCCAACATTATCCAACACTTTATAGAATACTTTTTTTTCCTCCCCCATGAATGAGTCAACTAGGATCTAGGTGGGTCCCTCTTCAACAGCACGTACACATTTGAAGCGAAACTCGAAATGCTTAAATAGATAAGGAAGAGTTCATTCCTAAAAAAATGGTGATGACTTGTGAATCCAGTCGGCTGGAAAAAATTTCTCAGAGCTAAGAAAAAATTATGTAATGAAAAAAAAAAAAAAAAAAAAAAACTTTTTGTTAATTTTTATCATGTCTTCTAGACATGATAAAAATTAACTATCCCCTTTTGTTTTCAATGATGTCTCACCATGTTCCTAAAAATACACCATGACTCATTTATTTCTTGGAATTTTATTTTTAGAAAGGGTGAGTCATGGTCTAATTTTCGAAAGGGTGAGACATCATTCCTAGACAAAAAGAGTAGATAGTTAATTTTTATCATGTCTAGAAGACATGATAAAAATTAACAAAAAGTTTTTTTTTTTTTTTTTTTTTTTTGTTCAGCTTTGAAAAATTTTTTCCAACCGACTGGATTGAAAAGACATCCCAATCTTTTTAAGAATGGATTGTTTCAGATATTTTTCTTTCTCTCACGACTTTAGTTTTTAAACAGTATATTAATGCAGATTAGGAACGCAAGTATGGCCAAGATACCTATCATAGAAAGAATGATTTTAGTCCAGTTGGTGGTGGATTGATGATTATTTTCGTCAGACTGTATCGGGTTGGCATATATTTTCTTCTTTCTTTTCTTCTTTTTCTCTTCCTCTTCCACTGGATCTTCCTGTCCTGGAAGACCGCTTTCCACTTTCTCGACCACTTTATCCTCCGAGTTATTATATATAACTTTATAGGGTTGGAACCCGTGTCGAGAAGCGCGTTTAGATCTCAAATTGGTCAAATAATCCATCGGTTTCGAATGCGATCGGTACAAGTAGCCTATCAAATTTTCGGGTTCAATTCTAGGGTCTCGTATAAACGCAGGCATCCAGGGCTTGTCATTTAAATTGGGAACAATGATGATTTGATCACACGTGATGGGGTATCCACTCGCAAAGATTTGTTCCTCACTCACTTTCATGAACTGGACAATGTACTCGTTATTGTATCGATCGACCGGGTAGTAATATTCACCCAATTTATTTTGAGCGTACCGGTTTCCTAAAGGTTTTTGGGTAATGCGCTTATCGGCATGAATAATTTCCGGATAGATTTCATTATTGTCTGCATCTTTGGCGTATCGTTTCACGGCCGGATCTTTCATCAATTGATCGTACGATCCTTTGTCCGTCACTAAATATCGTTCGTTGCCGTGTTGATCGACCGGGTAAATAATGACCCCGTTCTTATCATGAGCATAAAAGAATTCTTTCAACCTCGTCATGGCGAATTGACCGCTATCCGGGTAAATTTCGCCTCAATCCGCTTTCCGCGCATACACTTGGTTCTGATCGGTATCTCTTCCAAAGATGACTTCTGAGTGAAAGGGTGAAGGATTTGATAAAATTCATCGCCTGTAGCATTTTTAGGATAGATGGGTTTACCCTGAGAATTGATAGGATAGAACGGAATACCGTTTTTATCGAGGGCGTAAGACATGTATTCGGGCTTGTGTTCCGTATCGTCGGCCAACAAGGGATATTTTTCATTTCCTGTCTCATCTTTAGCATAATAATACCGCCCGTCGGCATCTCGAGCAATCATGTCGTTCCCAAACAAATCTTTTTGATACATTTCGGCCCCGGAATGCTCTTTGGCATGAATTTCTCGACCCTGGTACTTTAGAAAGACGGGCAAGTTATTGATTTTTCCATAATACTCTTCAAATTTTTTTTCTCCACCGATATACACGGGTTTTTTAGCATAATGGGGAACTTTATATTTGTCTAGGGCATACAGTAGACTGGGATCGTCAGTGGTAATATATGTTTCAAATTCCCTTCGATCCTTTCTATATCGTTGATTTCCAAGATTGTCGACTGCATAATACTCATCTTTTGCCATCGAAGATCCTTTGGTAATCGTTTTGCTTTATTCGTCATTGTCGTCATGGTAAATTCTCGGATAATATTCGTCCAAGTTTTCATCTTTCGCATAAATGCCTCCTCCTAAAGCATCTAAGGCCGGTTCGTCCCTATTTCCAATTCGAATATACGTTTCGAGACCGTTGAGTTGCTTGGGATAGTATTCGTCCCCACTCGCTCTCTTAGCGTAATAAGGGGTTCCATCGATGTTCCTAGCCGGCATTTCATTGTGCAAACGATCTCGAGCGTAAATTTCATCGTTGAATTCGTTGACGGGATAATATTCACCTAGCGTATTGTTTCGGAAATACATTTCGTCCTGATCCGGAGAGAGTTCAAACAGCGGTCGTTTTGTGACGAGATTAAACGGGTATTGGAATTTATTGTTCTCTAAGGGAATATAGATCCGTTGACCGTTGGAATCGAGAGGGGCATATTCGATAGGGAATTGATTGATATCGAGTTTTCGAGCATAGTAAGGCTTTTGATGCTCGTCTTTGGCAAAATAGGGTCGATGGTGCTCGTCTAAAGCATAGATTTGTTCTTTGGTCTGAGGATTTTCCGGATACCATTCTTTTCCTCCGTAGAACAGATACACCATTTTTCCGTTTTCCATGGGAAACATGGGTTCCCCATCACTATCAAATCCATACACGGGACGGTTTTGAGCGTCGACGGGTAAAATAGAACGGTTCAGATGATCGACGGCATAGACAGGGGTTATTTTACCGGTGATGGGAGAGATTTGTTTTGCAAACACAATATTTCCATCGGGATCTAGCATATAAAATTCATCTCCTTGTCGATTCTTAGCATAAATCTCATTTCCGTCAGCCAATTTGGCATAGCGCTTATCTGATTTCATTCGATCGGGGTAGTATTCTTCGTAATTCAGGAGATCTCGCCTATGCCGACGAATTATTTCCTCATCCACGTCCATGGGAATATTGCCTACATTATCATTATTAGGAGGATTGTCATGGATTGGAGGAGGATGGTTAGATGGATTGCTTGGAGGGTGATTGTTAAGGGGGTTGTTAACGACTGGGTCTCCTACATGATTAGGAGGAGCTGCTTCCATTCGAAGCAATTTTCGTTCCGCTTTATCAGATTTGGATTTATCCCTTCGAACCATTTTTTTTTAAAATTAATATGAGTTACTTTATTATTATCTCTTCTCTTCTGACTCAGAACAAAGAAAACAAAAATATGGTATCGATCCTCTTATGGATTTTATTATTTCTCTTTATCCACCATCCCGTTTATAATGCTTACCAGAATATTACGTATCGGACCCTTTATTACGAGACATTAGGTCAAGAATAGAGAAGAAGAAGAAAAAAAAACAAATGGATTCCGTAACATTAGGAACGCTTTTAGTCGCTGGAGCGTATACGTCCTTCGTGATCCTGTTTTGTCTCATTTTAACACAAAGCTGGTTCTTTCTCCTTTTCCTCCTCATCAACGGACTCATTTTTCTCTTTCTGGCTTTTGGATACATTCGCAAGCTGACGATTTTTACAACTTTCGGCGAATTGCTCGGCAGTTTGGTGCAAAACAAAGACGTGGGAGATTGGTATTGCCGTTTTCGTCAATGGTGGTTTAAGTAAAGAGAATGGATGCTCAAACCTTTAAACGTTTAAAGCGAACTTATTTAGAAGATGAACCGATCGTTTCGAACGAACTCCAAGAAAGCCAGGCTCGTGTTTCACCGTTCGTGGCTCATAAAATTCATGAACTTTTACACTTCAAAACCCCTTCTTCTCCACCTCCTCCTCCGGGTATTGACGTCACCCACTTTACGACCGCTTTCCGAGAAGAAGAGCCCCAACAACGATTAAATGAAGTCGTCGTCACCTATTTATTATTCATGGCCAATTTAATGAACCAAGATAAATGGGGACGGACGTTTCTACGACCTGGAGCTTGGGTAGGCGAATACAGTTGGATTCAACTCTTTAAATTGACTACGTACTGCGTCTTAACGCTCCTGTACCGTATTCGATGGAAAAGCGAATACTTTTTCTTTTTAGACGAAGCGGTGATTGAATTACTCCAGGGGAAAAGTCAGGCGATTTGAGACTTGATGACCCGGATCGGCATTTCCGTATCCCCACAACCTTTTTCAGCCGAAGATTATTTTCATCACATCAATTACCACAACACGTTGGTCTTTGGTCCTTATTACTGGCGGCTTTTACATTGGATGGCCGAAGCGTTTTCAGTTCAGGACGAGCAGGACGAGGATATTCGTCTCGCGAAAACTCTTTGGAGAGACTTTGTGACAGAATCTTTATATCGAACTCTCCGATGCGGGATTTGTGTGTATCATTACTTATCGAAACTCAAAACGTATAAAGAACGATTTTTAGGCGAACACTTTGCCCACGTCTGGTTTCAATTTCATAATGAAGTGAATGCCAGTCTTCAAAAGCCACCTTATCCTGAATCGGAATTCCAGAAAGATCAAGAATATATGCGAGCTGCATTAAAAAAATAAAGAATAAGAAGCATGGGATCTTTTCTGACTCGTCTCGGGAATCAAGTATGCGGAACAACCAGCATGGGTTCCATTCAAGATCTTTTCAAGAAATGTCAAGATGCACCCGTGACCGTTGTATTAGGTAATTTAGGAAGGCATCCTTCCCTCTTATCCTATCATTTGGAAACCCTTTTTGTTCGACATCATAAAACGGTCCATATTCTTCTCGACGATTCCAACGATTGGTTCGTCAGCGGGTTAGATCCGTCTTACGAATGCGACGGCACGCATTGCGATCTTCTCATCTGGATCGAACCGAATTTTGGAGACTCGGTGGTCAAACCAGCCTATGCCGATCGTCTCATTGTTTTCACGAGCCATCTTCATCTCAATTTATCTAATTGTCAGTTACTGAATTATCATTTAGGCGATCCCTACGACCTTCCTTCCAGTACCATGAAACCGTGGATCGAAGATGAGGCTGAAATATATCCACACAATGAAGTGCTGTACCCAAGGAAATATCAAACTGGGAGATGGTGGAAGCAAGTCGAGAATGAAATGGATGTTGTCTTTCATTTGAAACTGTGTCGGACAGCTCAAGAATGCTATCTCAGCATGTTAAACGCTCTCGAGATTATTGGAAAGTATCGTCCCAAAACCTGGCGATTCCTTCTTTCCGAATATATGAAAAAGTCATTGGCTTTAAATCTTCGGATGGGATTAAAGAAATGGGATGAATATCAGTCCCAATCCATTCCATCGGTTCGAGTCCAATCCCTACATCCGTCATCGGCTAATTTACTCAAACCCATCTATGGTCTCGATTCCTTTTTCCAGTCTCAATTAGTTTCCTCACTCTGGTTTTCTTCCTCAGGTTCGATTGATTCTGTTTCCTCCTCCTCTTCCTCATCAGAAGTTTCCCAAGGTCCCAATAATTCATACATGAGTAATGAGCAGAATCTTTAGGAAAAAACTGACTGGCCATTTTGCGAATAGGGTGTAAGACTTCTTCATTCGATAAAATAAATTCTTCATCATTCCATTCCAGAGCATTAAACAGGGGCTGCTGATCGATTAAAAGATATAGGTGTCCATATTGCGACATATTATCTAACACGTGACGGATATGAGCAACGGCCTGTGATTGAAAATCTCGAACGAGTCGAGGCGTAATCTCAAAAAATAAATTCAGAAACCGGTACGTCGCTTGATAGTTTTCAAGTTGAGGATTTTGCCCAATCACGAATCGGATGAGTCGATCAATCGGTAATTGAATAGTTTTCAAAACAGAAATATCGTAATACTCTGCCATGCTTGTTTAATACTTCGAACCGAAGAAGAAGAAAAAAAAAATTAAATTAAATTGAAAAAAAAAATGAATCATTCAACCTTTCTTCCATGGCGAATCACCGAACGGTTCAATCGACAAATAGGTCCCTCCTTTCGATATATTGTTCTTATTTCCCATACTGCCACGTTTAATTTGGAAAGAGATTTAAAATCGACCTTGGGTCTTCAATCTTGGTCCTTAATACAATTTCTACAAAAGTTTCGTCAACATCGAGTGGGTATAGAATATATAACTCTGTTCACTCGCAAGGATAAGATACGTCTAGGACCTATTGCAGTACAAGTATCAGAGCGGATTTGTTTCCAACAATTAAAGAAAAAATATGGAACTCAATCCATCCACTTAGTTGGAGCCACCTATCTAAAAGGCAAATTGAGAGATTTTCATGTGATAACCGTAGAGGATTTTAGATTCAATGTTCTCCTGAAACAAGATGATCGATAAAAATAAAACATGGAATCCTATATCGTTCTCAATTTCGAAGGTTTCGAATTGAATGGTGATCCTCTCGCCAAAGAAATCAATCTTTCTTATAATGATGACTTTTCCGACTATATTATTAAAGAAGTGGCTTATATCACTCATGATCGTTCCCAAGGCATTATCTACGTGGAACCACCCATACCGTGATCTGAATTATCCTATTCCGCCAAACAAAGTGTATCGAGTGTTCATTTACCGTTAGCGGATATAACGCATGGCTTTTCATGGAATGAGGGTCATTTGCCGTACGATCAATTAAAACCGTTTCTCGTAGCTCTAACGGCAGGATATAAAAACATTTACTGCCCTCATTATTGGAAAATTAATGTTTTGTACCAGATACTGGCCCGTCCTATTTATTTCAATTTCGTCTCCAAGAACAAGGAGGCGTTTCATACCGCGCCCATACCAATGAACTATGAATATTCATCGTTTTGTCCGAAACATATAGGTCGGACCAAATATTGTGCTTTCCAAGAAGCTTTGTTTTATTTTCATCGCCTTCAAGAGTACAAGAAAGAAACCTTTCCGTTTGTCATTCATAAATCTTTAGAAAAAAATGAAAAAGAAAGAGACTTACCTCCAACATTATCCAACACTTTATAGAATACTTTTTTTTCCTCCCCCATGAATGAGTCAACTAGGATCTAGGTGGGTCCCTCTTCAACAGCACGTACACATTTGAAGCGAAACTCGAAATGCTTAAATAGATAAGGAAGAGTTCATTCCTAAAAAAATGGTGATGACTTGTGAATCCAGTCGGCTGGAAAAAATTTCTCAGAGCTAAGAAAAAATTATGTAATGAAAAAAAAAAAAAAAAAAAAAAAAACTTTTTGTTAATTTTTATCATGTCTTCTAGACATGATAAAAATTAACTATCCCCTTTTGTTTTCAATGATGTCTCACCATGTTCCTAAAAATACACCATGACTCATTTATTTCTTGGAATTTTATTTTTAGAAAGGGTGAGTCATGGTCTAATTTTCGAAAGGGTGAGACATCATTCCTAGACAAAAAGAGTAGATAGTTAATTTTTATCATGTCTAGAAGACATGATAAAAATTAACAAAAAGTTTTTTTTTTTTTTTTTTTTTTTTTGTTCAGCTTTGAAAAATTTTTTCCAACCGACTGGATTGAAAAGACATCCCAATCTTTTTAAGAATGGATTGTTTCAGATATTTTTCTTTCTCTCACGACTTTAGTTTTTAAACAGTATATTAATGCAGATTAGGAACGCAAGTATGGCCAAGATACCTATCATAGAAAGAATGATTTTAGTCCAGTTGGTGGTGGATTGATGATTATTTTCGTCAGACTGTATCGGGTTGGCATATATTTTCTTCTTTCTTTTCTTCTTTTTCTCTTCCTCTTCCACTGGATCTTCCTGTCCTGGAAGACCGCTTTCCACTTTCTCGACCACTTTACCCTCCGAGTTATTATATATAACTTTATAGGGTTGGAACCCGTGTCGAGAAGCGCGTTTAGATCTCAAATTGGTCAAATAATCCATCGGTTTCGAATGCGATCGGTACAAGTAGCCTATCAAATTTTCGGGTTCAATTCTAGGGTCTCGTATAAACGCAGGCATCCAGGGCTTGTCATTTAAATTGGGAACAATGATGATTTGATCACACGTGATGGGGTATCCACTCGCAAAGATTTGTTCCTCACTCACTTTCATGAACTGGACAATGTACTCGTTATTGTATCGATCGACCGGGTAGTAATATTCACCCAATTTATTTTGAGCGTACCGGTTTCCTAAAGGTTTTTGGGTAATGCGCTTATCGGCATGAATAATTTCCGGATAGATTTCATTATTGTCTGCATCTTTGGCGTATCGTTTCACGGCCGGATCTTTCATCAATTGATCGTACGATCCTTTGTCCGTCACTAAATATCGTTCGTTGCCGTGTTGATCGACCGGGTAAATAATGACCCCGTTCTTATCATGAGCATAAAAGAATTCTTTCAACCTCGTCATGGCGAATTGACCGCTATCCGGGTAAATTTCGCCTCAATCCGCTTTCCGCGCATACACTTGGTTCTGATCGGTATCTCTTCCAAAGATGACTTCTGAGTGAAAGGGTGAAGGATTTGATAAAATTCATCGCCTGTAGCATTTTTAGGATAGATGGGTTTACCCTGAGAATTGATAGGATAGAACGGAATACCGTTTTTATCGAGGGCGTAAGACATGTATTCGGGCTTGTGTTCCGTATCGTCGGCCAACAAGGGATATTTTTCATTTCCTGTCTCATCTTTAGCATAATAATACCGCCCGTCGGCATCTCGAGCAATCATGTCGTTCCCAAACAAATCTTTTTGATACATTTCGGCCCCGGAATGCTCTTTGGCATGAATTTCTCGACCCTGGTACTTTAGAAAGACGGGCAAGTTATTGATTTTTCCATAATACTCTTCAAATTTTTTTTCTCCACCGATATACACGGGTTTTTTAGCATAATGGGGAACTTTATATTTGTCTAGGGCATACAGTAGACTGGGATCGTCAGTGGTAATATATGTTTCAAATTCCCTTCGATCCTTTCTATATCGTTGATTTCCAAGATTGTCGACTGCATAATACTCATCTTTTGCCATCGAAGATCCTTTGGTAATCGTTTTGCTTTATTCGTCATTGTCGTCATGGTAAATTCTCGGATAATATTCGTCCAAGTTTTCATCTTTCGCATAAATGCCTCCTCCTAAAGCATCTAAGGCCGGTTCGTCCCTATTTCCAATTCGAATATACGTTTCGAGACCGTTGAGTTGCTTGGGATAGTATTCGTCCCCACTCGCTCTCTTAGCGTAATAAGGGGTTCCATCGATGTTCCTAGCCGGCATTTCATTGTGCAAACGATCTCGAGCGTAAATTTCATCGTTGAATTCGTTGACGGGATAATATTCACCTAGCGTATTGTTTCGGAAATACATTTCGTCCTGATCCGGAGAGAGTTCAAACAGCGGTCGTTTTGTGACGAGATTAAACGGGTATTGGAATTTATTGTTCTCTAAGGGAATATAGATCCGTTGACCGTTGGAATCGAGAGGGGCATATTCGATAGGGAATTGATTGATATCGAGTTTTCGAGCATAGTAAGGCTTTTGATGCTCGTCTTTGGCAAAATAGGGTCGATGGTGCTCGTCTAAAGCATAGATTTGTTCTTTGGTCTGAGGATTTTCCGGATACCATTCTTTTCCTCCGTAGAACAGATACACCATTTTTCCGTTTTCCATGGGAAACATGGGTTCCCCATCACTATCAAATCCATACACGGGACGGTTTTGAGCGTCGACGGGTAAAATAGAACGGTTCAGATGATCGACGGCATAGACAGGGGTTATTTTACCGGTGATGGGAGAGATTTGTTTTGCAAACACAATATTTCCATCGGGATCTAGCATATAAAATTCATCTCCTTGTCGATTCTTAGCATAAATCTCATTTCCGTCAGCCAATTTGGCATAGCGCTTATCTGATTTCATTCGATCGGGGTAGTATTCTTCGTAATTCAGGAGATCTCGCCTATGCCGACGAATTATTTCCTCATCCACGTCCATGGGAATATTGCCTACATTATCATTATTAGGAGGATTGTCATGGATTGGAGGAGGATGGTTAGATGGATTGCTTGGAGGGTGATTGTTAAGGGGGTTGTTAACGACTGGGTCTCCTACATGATTAGGAGGAGCTGCTTCCATTCGAAGCAATTTTCGTTCCGCTTTATCAGATTTGGATTTATCCCTTCGAACCATTTTTTTTTAAAATTAATATGAGTTACTTTATTATTATCTCTTCTCTTCTGACTCAGAACAAAGAAAACAAAAATATGGTATCGATCCTCTTATGGATTTTATTATTTCTCTTTATCCACCATCCCGTTTATAATGCTTACCAGAATATTACGTATCGGACCCTTTATTACGAGACATTAGGTCAAGAATAGAGAAGAAGAAGAAAAAAAAACAAATGGATTCCGTAACATTAGGAACGCTTTTAGTCGCTGGAGCGTATACGTCCTTCGTGATCCTGTTTTGTCTCATTTTAACACAAAGCTGGTTCTTTCTCCTTTTCCTCCTCATCAACGGACTCATTTTTCTCTTTCTGGCTTTTGGATACATTCGCAAGCTGACGATTTTTACAACTTTCGGCGAATTGCTCGGCAGTTTGGTGCAAAACAAAGACGTGGGAGATTGGTATTGCCGTTTTCGTCAATGGTGGTTTAAGTAAAGAGAATGGATGCTCAAACCTTTAAACGTTTAAAGCGAACTTATTTAGAAGATGAACCGATCGTTTCGAACGAACTCCAAGAAAGCCAGGCTCGTGTTTCACCGTTCGTGGCTCATAAAATTCATGAACTTTTACACTTCAAAACCCCTTCTTCTCCACCTCCTCCTCCGGGTATTGACGTCACCCACTTTACGACCGCTTTCCGAGAAGAAGAGCCCCAACAACGATTAAATGAAGTCGTCGTCACCTATTTATTATTCATGGCCAATTTAATGAACCAAGATAAATGGGGACGGACGTTTCTACGACCTGGAGCTTGGGTAGGCGAATACAGTTGGATTCAACTCTTTAAATTGACTACGTACTGCGTCTTAACGCTCCTGTACCGTATTCGATGGAAAAGCGAATACTTTTTCTTTTTAGACGAAGCGGTGATTGAATTACTCCAGGGGAAAAGTCAGGCGATTTGAGACTTGATGACCCGGATCGGCATTTCCGTATCCCCACAACCTTTTTCAGCCGAAGATTATTTTCATCACATCAATTACCACAACACGTTGGTCTTTGGTCCTTATTACTGGCGGCTTTTACATTGGATGGCCGAAGCGTTTTCAGTTCAGGACGAGCAGGACGAGGATATTCGTCTCGCGAAAACTCTTTGGAGAGACTTTGTGACAGAATCTTTATATCGAACTCTCCGATGCGGGATTTGTGTGTATCATTACTTATCGAAACTCAAAACGTATAAAGAACGATTTTTAGGCGAACACTTTGCCCACGTCTGGTTTCAATTTCATAATGAAGTGAATGCCAGTCTTCAAAAGCCACCTTATCCTGAATCGGAATTCCAGAAAGATCAAGAATATATGCGAGCTGCATTAAAAAAATAAAGAATAAGAAGCATGGGATCTTTTCTGACTCGTCTCGGGAATCAAGTATGCGGAACAACCAGCATGGGTTCCATTCAAGATCTTTTCAAGAAATGTCAAGATGCACCCGTGACCGTTGTATTAGGTAATTTAGGAAGGCATCCTTCCCTCTTATCCTATCATTTGGAAACCCTTTTTGTTCGACATCATAAAACGGTCCATATTCTTCTCGACGATTCCAACGATTGGTTCGTCAGCGGGTTAGATCCGTCTTACGAATGCGACGGCACGCATTGCGATCTTCTCATCTGGATCGAACCGAATTTTGGAGACTCGGTGGTCAAACCAGCCTATGCCGATCGTCTCATTGTTTTCACGAGCCATCTTCATCTCAATTTATCTAATTGTCAGTTACTGAATTATCATTTAGGCGATCCCTACGACCTTCCTTCCAGTACCATGAAACCGTGGATCGAAGATGAGGCTGAAATATATCCACACAATGAAGTGCTGTACCCAAGGAAATATCAAACTGGGAGATGGTGGAAGCAAGTCGAGAATGAAATGGATGTTGTCTTTCATTTGAAACTGTGTCGGACAGCTCAAGAATGCTATCTCAGCATGTTAAACGCTCTCGAGATTATTGGAAAGTATCGTCCCAAAACCTGGCGATTCCTTCTTTCCGAATATATGAAAAAGTCATTGGCTTTAAATCTTCGGATGGGATTAAAGAAATGGGATGAATATCAGTCCCAATCCATTCCATCGGTTCGAGTCCAATCCCTACATCCGTCATCGGCTAATTTACTCAAACCCATCTATGGTCTCGATTCCTTTTTCCAGTCTCAATTAGTTTCCTCACTCTGGTTTTCTTCCTCAGGTTCGATTGATTCTGTTTCCTCCTCCTCTTCCTCATCAGAAGTTTCCCAAGGTCCCAATAATTCATACATGAGTAAATCATCTAAATCAGCCTCATCGTCTGAAAACCTGATGCGGTTTTCATAATCGTAAATTACATCATATAAAAAAGAACGTCGCAAAGGGAGAAACATAGAAATTAATTTCTGCAGGGCATCTTCAAACGGTTCTCGGCAGACAGGACACGTCAATGCATTTTCTCTCCAAATGTCAATACATTTCGTGTGGAACTGATGTTGGCACGTTAAAGTAGAAATGGTTTCTACATCTTCGGCGATGAGTTCGTCTAAGCAAATTGGACAACATTCGGCCATTTTGTTTCTACTGTTTCTTCTTCTTATTATAAATATTTTTTTTTGATTCAAAAACCTATTAAAAAATTATAAATAAGTAAGAGTTCTTCATTATACCAAAAGTAAAAGAAGCATCGTGTCTCTCTCAAAAACTAGTAAATTAGTCTACTCTATTTATGAAAATCAATATGAAACTTGGTGTTTAGAAATGCATAAAGATCTAAATCATACCGAAACACTTCAAGAATATCACCAATATCTTATCGATCAAAAACAACGTTCCGCGAAATATATTTCAAATGCTTTAAATGCTATTCGACGAAAATGGTTCTTACCTTCTGCAGATAAGGTGGTGGTCAAGAAACCTCGTCGTCGAAAACACCAACTTTTTACAGCAGAGCAGATGAATCAAATCCGTAATCACTGTCTCTCCAATTATGAAACAGATGAACTGTCGCTGATAGTCTTATTACTTTTAGAAACGGAATTGAGGATGATTCACATCTTGGGCTATCTAAACGATGATCCAGAGAAACGAAAAGCGTTTGCGTCTAAATCTTTAGAAGTCTATAAGGATCCAAATCAGATAAAATTATTCCAGTTTCTTTTCAATGCTCCTCCATCCAAACTATTTGGAAAAAATCATTACCAGTATTTATTTAATCTAAAGCGACGATTGAAGAAACAGTATAACATCAAAGGGGCTTCCTTCGAAATGCTGAAGCGGTCTCGATATCTCGTGAAAGCAAAGGCGAAAACGAATGAATCAGAACCCAGTGAGTGAAACTTATATATCGTTATCAACATCTCCAAAAAAAGAAAGTAAAACCGACCGACTGGTGGAAAATATTTCTCAAAAAAATCTAATGTGGTATTAAAAAAAAAAAAAAAAAAAAAAAAAACTTTTTGTTAATTTTTATCATGTCTTAGACATGATAAAAATTAACTCTACCCTCCTTTTTGTTTGGAATGATGTCAACATGTTGTCTAGACATGTTTCTAAGTATAAATTTCCAAGAAAAGCATGATTCATTCTTAGAAATCTATTTTTAGAAAAGGTGACATCATTCAAAATAAAAAAGAAGGTACAGTTAATGAAATAGATCTGTTGATATAACGATGTATAGGAGATGGATCTGTTTGTTGATAACAAAATATTATACACCAGTCGTGAGTCTTACTTTTCCATTTTTGTTTACTGATTTTATTTTTATTTTAAGAATCATCTAATTCCTTCTACTTCGTCTTTGTCGTCTCATTTCTCTCCAAAATGCATTCGGTCGACCAAAATAAGGATTGACTTCCCGTTCTTCATCATCTGAGGTAGGTGAACTTTGTCTAGGTGTATCCATATAAGCATAATCTCCCACTAAATCTTCTCTTCTCTGTCTTCTAGGTCTCGTCTGACTGGTACTAGGCCCTGAAAAAATGAGACCATGGCCTCTCAGATCGACTAATTCTTCGTCGGGTCTTCGTCTTCGTCGTTGCCTTGGCGGTTCTTCCTCCTCCTCCTCTTCATCCGAATCTATTCTTAAATGTTCCATTTGCAATGTTCCGCTGGTAAAATAGAGCATATCATCCTGGCTGATACGAGTCCGACAGGTCGGGCATTTCTTTTTACCATACTCTCGAATCCATTTCTTTATACATTAAATATGAAAGGAATGCTCACAATCGAGATTGTAGACTTTATAGCGTTTCGTTTCTTTGAAGGCCTTCAGGCAAATTCCACAGATTTCTTCCTCTGCGTCTGCCATTTTTCCCAATTATTTACTTGATTATGACATATCCATCTCTTCGCCATCTTCGTTTCTTCTTCCTCCTCCTCCTTGACATATTTCTTGACGAGAGGGAACTTGAGATTCCTTCGTCGCTACATTGAGTAACATTCTCAATTCTTTTTCCATATACCCGTCGGAACATAAGAACAGTTTCACCATTTCCATCGTCCAGAAAATTTCTTCGTCGGATTTTTCAAATTCGCGTATTTTCAAGGCCACTTTCTGTACAAGACGGTAAAATTTCTTACCCGTCGCGATCGAACCTTTCACTAATCCTTTACCTTTGAGCTTTGAAATAATAAACCCGGTCCCGAAAAGATATCCGAGGTACTCATCAATTTGGGTGGCTTTTTTCGTCGTCTCTTCGTCTTCTTTCGGAACAAACAGAACGTAGGGGAAATTTTGTTTGAACGCAAACTGCTTTATTCGATCATCCGCTTTTCCTAGAAACACTTTCGCTAAAAAGGTTTCGATTCGACTCATTTTTTCAATAAATTCTAGTGATAAGGCATCGCACGTGCCGCCTTGTTGAATCTCTCGAAGGAGGTAGTAGAATTCTGTATTCCGATGGTACGTAATTTGAGAAGTGACCAGTTTTCGCAATTGCTGGGTCAAGAACGATTCTTTGAAGAAGAAGGGGCGACGACAAATGCGAACTCCAAACTCAAACACGAAATTCGCCACCACGTTGAGTTCGTTCCGGCATAAATTGCAATAAATCATGACGTGCACAAGATCAAATAGAGTCGTGTAAGGAGAATAACGAGCCCGAATTTGATTCGAGGCTTTCATTTCCAAACATAATTGATAAGCGGGATCTTTTTCAACATCCTTGGAAGTAGGAGGTAGAAGGAACGAAGCATCGTCGCCGTCACATATTTTTACGTAGGGAGCTAGGACTTTGTGATAATAACTTAAGAAATTGAAAGGTTGGTCCTCGTCTTGATGGACATTTTCCATGAGCGATTTCATGTTGGTGAAAAGAGCGTGCAGAGCCGCTTTATCGACTTGGGAGTGATTCTCTTCGTTGGCGATTTTTTCAATATGCTGGGCGTATTCGTCCATGTATTCGATCATGAACCGTTCGAGCGATTCATACGATTCAAAAGGTTCGGCCTGGGATCGAAAAGGGGCATTCACGCATTGTAATAATCGAATCCCGTTTAATAAAATACGTAACGTGACGGAAACATTACGGATCGGTAAAATACCAAAAATCCCTATGAGAGGAAATGTGCAGGGTACGTTCAAATCTCCCGTCCAATTCGCATATTCTCGAGCTAGACGAGCTGATAAGAACGGATCACTGTCATCAGGAAAGGACGCTTGTAAAATAAAAGCATACGCATCTTGAATTTGATCACATTCCGTGCACTGCAATTGACCATTGACACCTGCTACGATTTTATCGGGACCGTGACACGTTGAAATGAAATCAAGGAACATGGTAACCAAGATCCTACTTGTATTATTCTTATTCTTATCATGCCGTATACACCTATTGAAATAAGACGGGAAATTCGTCGTTCGTATTATGAACGAGGGCAAACGGTTCGTCAAATTGCTCGACACTTGAATGTCGCTCCTTCCACAGTTCAATATTGGATCTCCCGCTCTTCGGAAAATGAGGAGAACTATCAAACCAAACACAAATCCGGCCGACCTCGAGCCACGACCCAAGAAATGGATCAACGTATTTTTGAAATGTCGACGGGTGATCCTTTTTTACCCGCGACGGATATTGGTCGTCGATTACAAGTGCCTTGCTCCGCTCAAACGGTTCGTCGACGATTAAAAGAAAAAGGATTAGTGTCGCGCATCCCCGTCCGAAAAGATTATTTGCGGGAGATTCATCGTCAACGACGCTACGACTTTGCTTCTCAGCGTGCGGAATGGACGGTTGACGATTGGTCCCGGATTATATTTTCCGATGAGAAAGTATTCAGTTCGATCGGGTACGGTCCTATTCGCGTATGGCGGCCTCGACAGGTCCTGCGTTATCAAGACGAACGTTATTTTTCTTCTGCGTTAGAAGGCCGTCAACGTTCCGGTCGTTTTAATCTCAGTGTCTGGATGTGCATGAGCGGAAAATTTCCCAACCAAATCCGTCGAATCGGGATCCAGCATTTAAATGCCGACTATTACCTCTCTAATATTTTAGAGCCGGTGCTTCTCGATCATAGTCAACCTCCCGATGTTTCTTTAAACCCTTTGATCACCGAACACCGTCTCTTGCTCATGCACGATCTCTCTCCGATCCATACGAGTTTACGCGTCACACAATGGATTCGAGAACATGAAATTCCTATGGTCGAAGACTGGCCTCCTAAAGGAGCTGATTTGAATCCCGTCGAAAATGTTTGGGCGGAATTAGAACGTCGATTAGCGAATCGGGTAGCTCGAAACCGATTGGAATTATGGGACTTGGTCCGCGATGCTTTTTATAGTTTGGAAGAAACTTATTTTGAAACATTAATCGCGTCCATGCCTCGACGAATTGCATCTGTCATAGAACACAGAGGAGGTTGGACAAAATACTAATCATCATCTATAAAAAAAGACACTTCATTTGGTTCTTCAATGAATATATTTATTGACACCATATTTCACTATTTGTTGCAGGGCGATCATAGCCATAAATCGATGACAATATTTCGTTCCACAATACCCACATTGCTGTGGACGACGAGAAGGTTTATAGCTTACTGTCCATACAGATTCAACACGGAGCAATTGATAAATTTTTTTTCGACAATGTTCATTCGCGACATACAGTCTTTGAATATGAAGTTTTCGCAGATCCTCATTCAATTGCTGAATCCATTTGGTATGCGGTCGATACGTTTTGATGTCTCTAGAGGCAAACCGGACACTGTTTGTCAGAGTGTATCCATCAGACGTGATGGCCAGCACACCTATGACACTCGGGTGAATTTCAGTTCGATATTTCTTTTTTTTAGTAGAAGAAGTAGAATGAGATGAGGAGGGAAGATCTTCTTCGATTGTAGAACGCATGCGTGGTGGAGAGGATTGGTCCATTATTTCTGAATAATGAGAGGAATGAGACGAAATGGGCGATAACGGCGGATTGAAATTCAGAGAAGGAGTATCACGAATTGGATTAGGTTTCTTCTTTTTGATCCTACGGCGGACAGGTGGAGGAGAAGGAGTTGGCGATATGTCAGACCACGACGTGATATACTCATTCTCCGAAGAAACACATTCATATAAAGGCGAAGAAGGTTGCAAGTCCAAACAGGGTTCATCATCGTCTTCACACGTCATGATTAAGTCTCCCGTAGCCATCTATTCTCGACCTATCTGCTCAAGAAAATGAGCCGCGATTCCTTCTGCAATCGTTTATATAGAGAAAGAGTGAGAGGGGGGGAATGAAAGTAGGTAGGAGTAAAAAAGATAAGTCGTTGGGAAAAATATTTCTCTCAGAAAAATTTTCAACCTAAAAAAAAAAAAAAAAAAAAAAAAAAACTTTTTGTTAATTTTTATGATGTCTTTAGACATGATAAAAATTAACTATACCCTCTTTTTCAAATGATGTTGATAACCTGTTGTCTCGATATGCTTCTAAAAATAGAACATGACTCATTTCTTTCTTGGAAATTTATTTTTAGAAACATATTCGAAAGGATGAGACATCATTCTCAAACAAAAAGAAGAGAGAGTTAATTTTTATCATGTCTTAAGACATGATAAAAATTAACCAAAAGTTTTTTTTTTTTTTTTTTTTTTTTTTTTTTTTTTTTTTTTTTTTTTTTTTAAGGTTTATACATTTTTTCTTGGCTCTCAGAAATTTTTCCCAGCCAACTCGATGGACAAAACTATCCAATTTTTTAAGAATGGACTATCGCTCATCTATTTAAGCATTCCGAGTTTCGCTTTAGTTCAATCCGTGTTTCCTTTTAGAATGAGTGTGTGCTCTCCAACATGGTTCTACCCTCTCTTCTCAAGAACCCCGTCCAGTGAAGAATTTAAGGATATCTCCTACCTATCTATCAAAGAAGCTACGCGTAAATTTAATAGAGTTGAATTCAATATGAGTTTTTCTAACAGTTTTCATCAATGGATATTTACAAAATTAATATTAAACGCGGAACCACCCGTTTTTTATGAACACAGATTAACGAAAAGAAATGCTTTACATTTCGCTATTTTGTTCTCAATGGATGATATCGTTCGGCAACTGATTGTTCTTGGATGCGACATGAACAAACATGATATTTTTGGTTTTACCCCTTTACACTATGCCTGTCAATTACGATGCAAACTCATCGTGGATATGTTGTTGCTTGCTGGTGCAAATGTCCGGTGTTGCGATCCCAAAACAGTTTTAGAACGCTGGCGAAAAAATGGAAAATTGGAAGAGGAAAATATGCGGTTACTCAATTATGCTGTTGAACCACGTATTCTTAGCCTGGAAAATTTATGTTATATAACTATTAGAAAACATATGAGGCATGTCAAAAGGAATGCTCATCATCTCGGATTACCTGACTTAATGGTAAGACGTCTCACCCTCGAAGAATGGTAATAATATTCTTTAAAATAAGATCCCTTAGCCACCCCACATTTCCCACTTGAAGAACCCATTCTATCTATTCTTTTTTTAAATGTCTAGGGATGTCATCCGACGCATTCTCTCCGCCAAAAAAAAAACGAGTTCCTCCCACCTACCCCAAAAAGAAGAAGAAGAAGAAGAGGAGGAGGAGGAAATTTCCCATGAGTCTTTTCGAGAACCTCCCCCCCTCTCTCTTTTCCTATATATAAAAGAAGCCGAGAGAAAAGTTGTCTTTTCTTTTTTTTCCATCTCATCCTCAGGAGAAAGAGAGAGAGAGAAAACCAAATGCCATGGAGTGGTTACGGCGAGAGTCTTTTTCCCTCGCGATTCGTTTCCGTTTCGCCAAGACGATCCCCCCTCACGTTTTACTTGGGGTCGGGCACGCTCTATTTTCGAGGATCGGAACTCGTGACTTGCCTTTCCCAGCAAGGGACTTGGATGAGTCCGAAAAGTCAACGGACTATTCAGCAATGGATCTCTCGAGCCCCTTTTCGCCCTTACCGATCCTTAACGACGGATCTCTGGATCGATACGTCGGACCACCCCAGCCGGATTCTCCGCCATACCCCTTTTATCACCTTCGATTCCCTGGAAAGACTGCTCAACGATTTGGGTCCAGACGCTCTCCTCTTTTCGACCTGGCTTCACAGTGTGATGAGAGAACCTCTTCAAATCCAAGAAGATTCTCAGACCGGGGAAACTTATTATAGTCCCGTGGAGAACAAGGTGATGGACTTTCAGTTTCAAAATTTATCGGAACTGTTTCAATGTGCTTTATGTTTTTATTCTTCTTAAAGAGTGTGGGGGGGGGAAACTAAAAATTGTAGAATAATCATAAAAAATAATTTCGTTTTTCTTTAAAAAAAATATTGAGATAGTCCAATCTTGGGGAGGAGGTGGAAAATTCAAAACTATTATCTAAAACAGATATGGCGGTCAGTCCATTTCGATCCACGGAGGAGGATATGTGTAAGATTCTCTGATCCATAGAGGGTTTCAGAAAAAAAACTGCGAAAGTTTCCCCCCCTATCTCCAAAAAATGGGTATCCAGGTTGAATGCACAGTACAAACTGATGGGAAGCCGAAACTCGAGTTCCTTAAATAGAAAAAAATAAGAGCTCCTTCTAGAAACAATTTTAGATGTCTTGTTTGGATGAGTGAGTCGACTGGGAAAAATTTCTCAGCGCTGTAAAAAAAAAATTTTGAGTTAAAAAAAAAAAAAAATTTGGTTAATTTTTATCATGTCTTATATACATGATAAAAATTAACTCTCTCTTCTTTTTGTCTGGGAATGATGTCTCACCGTTTCGAAAAATAGAATATATCCCATTCTTGAAATTCTATTATTTTAGAAAGGATGATGAGTGATGGTCTATTTTTTGAAACGGTGAGACATCATTCCCAGACAAAAAGAAGAGAGAGTTAATTTTTATCATGTTTTTTTTTTTTTTTCAATTCAGAAATTTTTCTCTGAGCTTTGCCAATTTTTTTCCCAGCCAGCTCCATCCATAAAACAACACCTCTCAAAATCTTTTCTCACTTATCTATTTAAACCACTCGAATTTTGCTTCCAATGAGTCCACGCATCTTGGCCTTTCTTCCACTCTGCTCTGAGAAAGATAGGATAGATTGTTTTCGGTGGACCGTCCTGTTGACGCTTCCGATTTATATAGAGAGTTATATATAGATAGGGTCCCTCCTAACTCCCTCTATTATGACTATTAGTCTTTTTCTTTTTTTTCCAAGAAATATACAAAGAATGATCGACAGTTTTTTTTCCGTTAATGAAAAACAAATATGCTTCTACCTTCCGACTTCTTTTTAGTAGCTCTTTAGGTGTCTCCTCCTTCTGGATCTTTTCCTTCTCCTCTCTTCCTCGCGAGCAGGGAATTGAAAATGCTGTTCAGGATGCAACGCTCGTAAAGACTCCACTTTCTTCCTGGAGAGGGCGTCTACGGCAAACACCGTCTTGTCATGAAATTGGAGTTGGTAGTAAAGAGGTCCGTGAATAATGTACACGGAGCGAGCTCGCAGTCGATAGGGAATCATACGATACCCGTCGGCTTCTGATTCCATTTCCCATCCATAAAGACGGATAGAAGCTTCTCCGGTTTGAAGAATATGAACCCACTCGGGTGAAACGTAAAACAGTTTTAAAAAGGTTCCAGCATCGACAGCGATCACATTTTCCCATCGCAGATAAGCGTGTAAGCGAAAGGTTCCTGCCTCCATCATCGATTGGAAAGCAAAGTGCTTGAAAACTTCGATGGACGAAAAATAATGCAGGATTTTTCCATCGTAACAGGATAAATAGCACATGGTTTCTTGGACTATTTGTTCCATACGCTCCGGGTCCCGAAACCATTCTTCGAAACGGGAGAGAGGTTCCCATTGATCAGCTACTTCGAGATGACAGACGGGCGTGATTTCCACCAGGGTAGGTAGAACTGCAACGGCATCGGTCGACATTTTAGTTTTGCTCGGTTGAGAAGGAAGAACGAGAATGAACCCTGTAGGTAGAAAAACTCGGATCTATATAAATACTAGAGGAAAAAAGGCGGGGGGAAGGGAAATTCTTCCTTCCTCCCAAAGAATAAGAAAAGTGGGTGGAAAGAAAAAAATCATTTCGCTCTCAGGAAAAAAAAAGAATTTTTTTTCTTGTCAACATGTTGTCTAGACATGTTTCTAAAAATAGATTTCCAACAAAGGTTCATTCTTTTCTTAGAAATCTATTTTTAGAAAAGAATTGACATGTCCTTCAAAACAAATTTCTTTTTTTTTCCCTCCCTCAGCAGCCAACTGGATGGGCAAGCGTTTCGGGTCAGATCAGTCCGTGCTGACATTATTTTTTTTTAAATACAATGGAATTAGTCTAGGAATGTACTAGAAACTGAACCAAGGTTGAAAAGAAAATATCAAAATCAATACTCACTTCTTGACGATTTCTTTTTCCAAAAACCTGTCGAAGAATTCTTGATGGGTTATCCACTCTCTAGACCTGTTTGAAAAAAATCCACTCTAAGGTGAGCGCGCATTTACCTGACGCGAAACTCGGAATATCTGCATAAATAACAAAACGTCCATTCTTAAAAACTCATCGTCTAGTCCATTGAGTTGGTTGGGGGGGGGGAGAAAAAAATTCTCAGAGTTCTTAAAAAAAAAACTTTTTGTTAATTTTTATCATGTCTTATAGACATGATAAAAATTAACTGTCCCCTCTTTTTGTCAAGGAAGGATGTCTCACCGTTTCGAAAACGAAACCAAAACTCATCCTTCTCATGGCAATTATTCCAAGAATGAGTCACGGTTTGTTTTTCGAAACGGTGAGACATCCTTCCCAGACAAAAAGAAGAGAGAGTTAATTTTTATCATGTCTAGAAGACATGATAAAAATTAACAAAAAGTTTTTTTTTTTTTCCATCACTCAGAAATTTTTTCCAAAGCTCAGAGAATTTTTTCCCAGCCGACTCGATGATCCAAACAAGACAGATCCAAATTGTTTCTAGAAGGAACTCTCCCTTCTCTATTTAAACCACTCGTGTTTCCAACTTCAGTTCAGTCTGTGCTGTGAATTCGACCTGGATACACACTTCTCCCTCCTGGAAAGAATTTCTGTGAAGGTATGCGAACATTTTTCTCAGCTCTTAGAAAATTTTACCAGCTGACTTGATCGACGACAGACATCTCGAACATTCTGTTATCTGCGTAAGTCGTTTCATTTTCGTGCAGTCCATGCTGTGGACTCACCTGAATATCCATTACTCCCTCCCCTTCTGGAAAGGGTAGTAGCTTTTTTAGATCCTCGTCGCTCTTTTTACGTTTCGTTGGATATCTAGGACGAACTTTTTTACCTTATTCCTTTCAAACTCTAATATTGAGGTTGGAGAGCCGTCATGGAAAATCAGCCATGATCCTGACGAATCTAAACCGACTCCTTGAAAGCAGAGCTATGTCATGTTTTTTTTGATGACAGATTTCCAAGCTCCGAGTGATGAGAAATTTAGAAATTTTGCAGTGTTAACGGAAAGGAGGAGACAGAAACCTGGAGAATGGAAATGAAGCTGAGAAAAAATGCTAAGAGCTCAGAAAAAAAAAGCTCTTTCCAGGAGGGAGGAGAAGCGCAATTCTAGGTTGAGTGCACAGCACACACGGATCTGAAGTTTGAAACGCGAGGGGTTTAAATAGAGAAGCGAGAGTTTCTTCTAGAAACAATTTTGGATGTCTTGTTGTTTGGATCATCGAGTCGACTGGGAAAAAAAAATTCTCAGAGCTCTGGAAAATATTTTCTGAGTGATGAAAAAAAAAAAAAAAAAAAAAAAAACTTTTGGTTAATTTTTATCATGTCTAGAAGACATGATAAAAATTAACTTTCCCTCCTTTTTGTCTAGGAAGGTTGTCTCACCCTTTCTAAAAATAGATCATGACTCATTCTTGGAATAATTGCCTTGAGAAAGGGTGAGTGATGGTCTATTTTTAGAAAGGGTGAGACATCCTTCTCAGACAAAAAAGAAGAGAGAGTTAATTTTTATCATGTCTTAAGACATGATAAAAATTAACCAAAAGTTTTTTTTTTTTTTTTTTTTTAATCTCATCTAGAGAATTTTTTCTAGCCGACTCGATCGACAAGACATGACATGACCATTGTTTTTTTTTTCTGTCCCCTCTTTTTGTCTGGGAAGGATGTCTCACCCATTCAAAAATTCGAAAAAACAAACCATGACTCATTCTTGGAATTGTTGCTATTAGAAAGGGTGAGTGATGGTCTATTTTTAGAAAGAGTGAGACATCCTTCCCAGACAAAAAGGGGGTTCATTAATTTTTATCATGTCTAGAAGACATGATAAAAATTAACCAAAAGTTTTTTTTTTTTCAGAGTAACAGAAATTTTTTCCAGCCGACTCGATCGACAAGACGTCCCCATTTTTTTATTTAAGAATGGATTCTTGTTTATTTGTGTAAGCATTCCGAGTTTCGTTTTAGATGAGTCTATGTTGTTGAAGAGGAAACATGGGAACCCTAATTTTTTTTCCTATCTGATTTCTAAGATGAATTCAGTGAGTTCACCTTGACCTTTTCAAATTTTGTTTGTTTACTTTTAGCCCAGAGGTCGACGGATAAATCATTCTGATTTTTTATATATTTTTTTTTGTGTCGCTCTCTCTCTTTCTAAGAAACCTATCTCGTCCCAAGTCTTCTCGAAGTGCTATTGGTTCGTTTCGAGACGAGGTCATTTCACATCCCCCCTCCTCAAAAAGTATATGTATATAAATTAAAGGAAGTGATTTTCTATACACACACTTCACCTTTTTGAGTGGTGTCACGATGAGCCTATCCAGTAGAGAACGTCTTAGGGAAAGAATGCGTGAACAGAAACGACGCTGGCGAAGCAATTCAGCTAATCGAGAGCGAGAACGAATACTTCAAAGGGAACGTTATGCTGTTCTTAAAAAGAACTCCCGACCGCGAAAGAAACATCTTCCTCCCAAGCAGTGGGAAAGCTATACGAATTTGCAGTATAAGGATATGTGGTCCGAAGAAGCCTATCAAAAATGTATTCGACAATGTAATAAAGAGCAATACAATTTCCTGATCTACGTTCTCGTCCGTTTGTACACCTATTACGCGTTACCTGAATCGAAACGTCCCCCTCCTCTGGATATTATTGTGCAAGGATCTGCCGGAACAGGTAAATCTTTCCTGATCCAAGCTTTATACCAAACTCTGATTCGAACGCCTCTTTTTAGCGAAGCGTGCTCGGTTCTCAAACTCGCACTCAGTGCTCAAGGAGCGGTCTACATTACGGGAGATACTTTGCATCATGCCCTGCGTCTTCAAATGAACGGGACTTTTGTTCGACCTCTGACCCAAGAGACTTTAGACTATTACAGACCCCTGTATGCTCCTTTACGGATGGTGATTTTGGATGACGTTTCCACAATCGGATCCAATTTATTTTCGCGCCTCGACCAGCAACTTCGACAATTGTGTCATGTGCCGGATAAACCGTTTGGGAATGTGCATATGATTAAATTCGGAGATTTGCAGCAGCTCCAACCGATTCGCGACACGCCCATTTTTTATTCTGAAGGGTGGTGGACGCCTCAATCCACGCTCTACTATGAACTAGTCGAATGTATGCGATTCTCTCTGGATTACGAGGAGAGACTCGATCGTTTAACGAGAAATCACTTTTTAGAACCGGACGATGTGGCATTTTTTCAGTCCCGCGTTCGCAGTTTCGACGAAATTCATCGCGAAGCTATTTTTCTCTGTTTTTCGAGCAAGGATGCAGAGAAATATAATATGAAACGTCTCCAATCCCGAGGGACGTACTGTTCGTGTCTGGCTCGAGACGTGATTTATTCCGAGAGCGAAAAATTGCGGAAGAGGATGATGAAACGGAGTCGACATTTACATCGATCTCAGATGGCGAATCTCGAATCCGTCCTCCATTTACAAAGAGGAGCGCGATATCAATTGACTAAAACGTTCGACAGATCCAAAGGATGGATGAATGGAGCGATTGGAATACTACACCAAATAGACCAGGATGAAGACGGAGTTGTGACGCGTGTCTGGCTGCAATTTTCGAATAGTCTAGCTCCTATCGATCGCGTCTCCATTCGTATCGACACCTGTTCGACGAAAACACTCGCATTTTATCGCCAACAGTTTGCTTTGATGTTAGCCGAAGCGATTACGGCTCATAAAGCCCAAGGAGCCATCTTTCCGTCGATCGCAATTTACATGCACGGACCTTTTAATCGATTTCAGCAATGTGTCGCTTTTTCTCGAGTGACTCAACCCCAGGGATTGTATATTCTGGACCAGTTTCGTCCCCGCATGAAATTGGCGAGCAAGCAAAAATACGAGGAGGAACTGGAGCGATTGCAAAACATGTCCCGGATTCCGTATGATATATCGGCTCGAGAAGAGAACCAAGATCCGTACGAGTTTCTCATGAACCTTCTTCAATGTGTGAATCGTCTTTCCTTCCATCTTTCCAATAGAAACATCTCCCAAGAAAAAGAAGTTGTCAAACTAGAAGAAAAACCTTCTTTCCATGTAAAACCTGTTATAAAATGTCAATCTTAAATCTTTTTTTAAAAATTCAATAAAAAGAAATATTCTCCATCAAAACTCGTCCATTCTTTCAAAGCTTCACAAAACGCTCAACAATGTCCACACAATGGGAAGAGAAAAATCGATCTCAACGGTCCACACAACATGTTGACTCCTCAAAATATGTCTCTCCCAAGTGACAGGATGCTTTTTCTTCAATGGCTGACACTCATCTAAAGCCAAACTGGGAATGCTTAAATAGATAAGCGAGAGTTTATTCTTAAAAAAAATGGCGCTGTCTTGTCAATGGAGAATCGAGTCGGCTGGGAAAAAATTTTGAGAGCCGGGAAAAAAAAATTCTATAACTCAAAAAAAAAAAAAAAAAAAAAAAGAACTTTTGGTTAATTTTTATCATGTCTTATAGACATGATAAAAATTAACTCTACCCTCCTTTTGTCTGGGAATGTTGTCTCTCCGTTTCTAAAAATAGACCAGAACCCATTCTTGGAATTTTATTCTTTTTAGAAAGGATGAGTGATGGTCTATTTTTAGAAACGGTGAGACAATTAACAAAAAGTTTTTTTTTTTTTTTTTTTTTTTAAGTTAGAAAATTTTTTTTCCTGGCTCTCAAAATATTTTCCCAGCCGACTCGATTCTCCAATTGACGACACAGCGTCATTTTTTTAAGAATGGATTCTCGTTTATCTATTTAAACATTTCGAGTGTCACTTCAGATGAATGTTAGCCGTTGAGGAAGAAAAACGCAGATTCCCATTTTCTCATTTCCTTCAGAGAGAGAGAGGCCTAGATTTTCGAGACTCAATGACTTTTCAAGCATTTTTTGTTTAAGCTATTCGACTTCATATTTGTCTGACGTTCAAGAGTATGATCTCTCGTAAATGGATCTCTTCCACCTCATTCTCTTTCCAGTCGATTTAGAAGGGAAAGGGGAGATTTTTTTCCCTCATGGAGGATGTCTCCTGAATACCGTTCAAAGAGTCTATGGAGAAATTATATGGTCAGAGTCACGGATTTCCAGGGCAATCTGCTTCTCAGCTAAAAAAAAGGATCTCTCTTTCCCAGTCTGTCTTCGATTGCCTCGTTAACTGTGAAACCCATCGCTTTTCCGATTTTATGGTTCTCCCAGTATAATCAGACAGTCGGTCACAAAAGTATTCGAACACCGGTACCCTATCAGAAAATGACAAGATGGCGTTTTTTTCTCTTTCTCTCTGTGTGTCGTGTTATTCCATCCTAGGTTTTCTTCTCCCCCCCCATCTTGGAAAAAACTGGAAAAAATTGGTCACGATCTCTTTTTGAATGGGGAGATGCCATTTTGAGAAAAAGCTGACGACCCTATCTTGGAGAATGAACATGACCGCTCTACACACCCTTTCACTCTCTCTCTCTTTGAATTGGGAAGCCATTTTGGGAAAAAGCAAACAACCCTATCTTGGAGAATGGAAATGAACGTCTCTCCCTCTCTCTTTGAAATGGAAAGCCATTTTGGGACCCTCTATTCTTGGGGAGGGAGAAAACTGAAGTCTGCACTTCGCTGTCTCTGAAAAGCGGACCCTTTTCTTCTGATCTTGAAGAACTGGAAATAAACGCTCTACACGATCTCTCTTTGAATTCAGAAGGTATTTTGGGACCTTCTAATGTTGGAAAACTGAAATGAACGCTCTACACCTTCTCTCTCTCTCTCTCTCTCTTTCTCTGAAATGGGTAGCCATTTGAAAACTCCCTAACTTTGGAAAAAAACAGAAATGAACGCTCTACACCATCTCTCTTTGAAAATGGGGGGGTGTCATTTTGAGAACTCCCTCCCCTAAACTTGAAAAAAAAACTGAAATGAATGCTCTACACTTTCTCTCTTTGGACATGGGTAGCCCTTTGGGGACCCTCTCCTCTTGGTAGAAAAAAAAAAAGAATTGATGTGAAGGCTCTACACAATCTCTCTTGGAATGGGATCCATATTTCGGGAAACGTGGATCACCTCATGCTGGAAAACTGAAGTGAACCACCAAGATTGGACTCTATATAATATTTTTTTTTAATTGACATCATAACCCTCCTCCCATTTGTTATTAAAAAAGTTTTTTTTTTTTTTGTTTCGGTTTTTATCCCATTTCCGATGTGATTTCAGAAATGCAATTCCATAACAGTTCAATTTCATTCGAGGTTAAATGATCTAAACAGTCTTTGACCCACCCATCCGTATGATTATTTTCTTCTCCTTACTGTTGCACCAAATTTTGTAAGTCCATATAATCATTCCATACGGGAAGGGCTGGATCCTCACAAGGCTGTCTTGAAACACTTGGAGTCTCTTTGGGATGAGTGGAGGGATCTAGGATGTCTGGACCCGGCTGCGATTCTACCTCCATGATTTCTGGACCCGTTGGAACTTGTTTACCCGGCTGAAATTCTACCTCCATGATTTCTGGACCCGTTGGAACTTGTGAACCCGGCTGTGATTCTGCCTCCATGATTTCTGGACCTGTTGGAACTTGTGGACCCGGCTGACATTCTACCTCTACGATGTCGGGACTTTTTGAAGCTTGTGGACCCGTCTGACATTCTACCTCTACGATGTCGGGACAGGTTAGAGAAGAAGAAGAAGAGGATACTGGAAGAGGTTCTGTCTGTGAGGAGTCCGAAAGAGATTGCCTGTTTGAACAAGTCGGGGAAGAAGAAGAAGAAGAAGAAGAAGCTTCTGGATTCTGAAGCGGATTTTGCACGCCAGGTAGGTTCCGGTAAGTCGACCGTTTTTTAAGAGGTAATTTTTTTTCTTCCTCCTCATCTTCAATTGTGATGACTTCAATTTCATTCCGTTGCCGGGTCGATTTTGTTTCGGGAAATAACGGTTTGGTCCAGCTCCTCTTATCATCTAAGGAAGGGATGGGTAAAGGTGGCGGAGGGTTTTCTTCTTCTTTTTCTTGAAACATCATCGGCGATTGGAAAGAAATCTCCTCTTTCAATTGTTTCCAAAGCGACTACGAGCACCGATCGACGAGAAAGAGACTCTTCTGGGTTGTGACGATGAGATATTGCGTTTTCGGGGGAACGACATAGTTTTGAAAAGGTCTTAGAATATATTTCTTATATTTCATCCTGTCGCTGACTTTAAAACTTCTTTCCTTCAGATTGGGGGACGATGATTCGTAATAGGCGAGAGGAGCGGCTGTGGTTTGAACAATATGAACTTCGTCCTCAGCCGTCGTTCTCACTCCAAACGTAAAATATCGTTTCGTGAGAAAAATATTCTTCCACCGAAAACTCGTGCGCGGATCTGTATATCGCCGGTCTGTTTGAATGGGCCGTCTCAAAGCTCGATCCATCCGATTCCAAGAGAAGGGAGATTCCTCTTTCGTTTGTTGCGATTCGAATAAATTTCTGTATATATTCTGAACGAGCAGGTTGGAGGATTCGACATCTTGGTTGAAAGAAACGATCGCTTGATGAGGTGGTAAATGCGGAATAAATGTCGCACAATGACACGCCAAAACAATTTTCAAGTTGGAGATTTGCTTTAGCGTCTTCAAATCCTCTCCGTTCGAAATCCGTTGAGTTGGAAAAACGTCTAATAGCGACATGGCTCCCAATGGAAAAGAAATGATCTCGCCCAGTACTCTCGTCTTTTTATATATCTATATAGACACACACAGACACACATAGAGGCTCTATGACATCCGTTTTTTTTTCTCTCTCTCTTCTTTCCAAGAAATCTTATCTCCATGACCTCTTTTTCTTTTCTTAAAAAGATGAATGTGTGTGGGAATGAGGAAGTGAAAGTAATAATTTAATAAACAAAAAATTATCCAACCATGACCTTCTTTTTTTTCCAAAGTCAACCTTTCCAATCCAAGGACGTCCAGAGATAGAGGAAGCAGGGAGAGAGGAGGAGGAGGGAAGGGAAGGTCATACTCTCTTTCTCTCTATAAATAAAAGGGGAGAGCCCCAAAGTCGTATTTTTGTCCAAGTGGATCATGAGGAGGCATCCCCAGCTCACTACGTGTATTCCTTTCAAATATAAATATGTTGATCTTTCCTTTTATATCATCCAAGGAGTCGTTTACCTGAAAGCCTCCGATTTTTCAAAATGTGCGGGTTATTATACTGTGGGGAGTTATCAAAAGATGCGGGACGAATTTTTATCCGACGAAAACGTGTTGATGGCTCGTGACATTCCACCTTTGGATGCACAAATTTTGTTAATGAAACGAGCCAAATATTTTTACACGTCCCACTTTCTAACCGTCTCGCAAATGATTAGGATTATGGATCGTCTTGAGAAGACAAAAGGGATTCTCGTTCATTTTAGTGAATGGTTGCACAAATGTTTGCACGAACCTCTCTCGATCGAGAAGACTGGGAGGAATACCTATTATATTCTTCTCGAGGACTCTCCTTCTTCGTCTCATCTTAGAGAGGCTACGACTTTTGAAAAAATCCTCGAGCAAGAAAAAATAGAATGGTGGAACAACTACCCCATCCCTCTCCCCGAGCATCAAGAGGAGCCTGTTCAGAAGAAAAAGAAAAAACCTTTCCAAAAGCCTATCCTCATCCTCCTCGATAATGATGGGGATGAGGAGAAGCCTGTTCAGATTCCTCTCAGTTTGTCAAAACCCGTCGAGGATGAAAAACCTCTCCCTTCCTCAAAACCCCTTGAGGAAGAGAGACCCCTCGAGAAGGAGAAATCTCTCCCATTGTCAAACCTCCTCGAAGATGAAAAACCTCTCCATTTATCAAGACCCTTCGAGAAGGAGGGACCTCTTCCTTTATCAAACCCCCTCGAAGATGAAAAACCTCTCCATTTATCAAGACCCCTCGAAAATGAGGGACCTCTCGATTTGTCAAAACCTCTCGAGGATAAGGGAACCAAAACTTCTCTCTCTTTCGAAGAGGAGGGACCTCTCAATTTGTCAAGACCCCTCAAGAATAAGGGAACCGAAAATCCTCTCCCTTTCTCAAGACTTCCCGAGGAGGAGGAGGAGGAGGAGGAGGAGAGACCGCTCCATGTCTCAAGACAGGACACCCCTCTATCTCTTGAGGATCCGAGGGAAACGATTCCTATTGAAAAACCATCTATCGACGATCCCCAGAAAAGGTCTTCGGAGGAGATTAGACTTCCATGTAGAAAACGAATCTGCCACAATCATCATCATCATCATCATCATAATAATAATAATATACCCCCTTCTCAACAACAGAATCCTACAACATTTGCAGATAAATGCATTCAAACCAATCCCTTTATAGTAACCCTTTTGATTGGAGAACCCGTGCATTAGCCTCGAAAAATAAAATGAGATTCTGGCCTGTTTCTATGACCAGAATGTTAAGCCAATAGATAGGTCTAGCTCAGAATTTTTCTTTTTAAAAGAAAATAAATAAATAATCCAAAGACTATTCGTAAATATAAATGGTAAAGTCTCGAGTCAGCTGGAAAAAAATTTTCAGAGCTGAGAAAAATTCTACAACTCAAAAAAAAAAAAAAAAAAAAAAAAAAAAAAAAAAAAAAAATTTGTTAATTTTTATCATGTCTTAGACATGATAAAAATTAACGACCCTCTTCCCTTTTCGTCTGGGAATGTTGTCTCACTCTTTTGAAAAACAAATCGTGATTCATTCATGGAATGATTGCCATTAGCGAAAGGATGAGTCATGGTCTATTTTTAGAAAGGGTGAGACATCCTTCCCAGACAAAAAGGGAGGGTCATTAATTTTTATCATGTCTAAAGACATGATAAAAATTAACCAAAAGTTTTTTTTTTTTTTTTTTTTATTAGAGAATTTTATTTCAGCTCTGAGAAATTTTTTTTCTCCCAGCCGATTCGAGACTTTACCCATTTGTTTTTAAGAATGATTTCTCCCTGATCTATTATTTCAAAATTCCATGTTTCGCTTCAGAACCATCTGTGCTGTTGAAGAAATAACATGATATATGTATTTTTTTTTAATGAGTTCTGTCAAGATTGCATTGTGCAGGATCGACCTTGCGAATTTCTTCTCTGTGTCTTTAAATAATAATGATACCGAACCGCTTTTTGTAGAGCGCAATGGAAAAAACCTTTTGTATGGTTAGGACAATTCATGTGTTCGATCCCATTGTATTTGAGAATCTCTTGCGTCGATCCCGAAATGCAATAAATGGATCTTTGCAACCATTTCTCTAAAAACTGCCGTTTCATTTCTCCTCGCACCCAAATCATGGAAAAGGGTTCCGTCAACATCGTTAACACCCATGGAAAATAACTGTACGGAATTTCTCCTTCGTACCACGACAAGCCGTGATAATAATCACTCGCCCACACAGCGGTTCGTTTTTCTTTTTCGGTGAGCATTTGCCATGGAAACGGGGGTTTAAAAACAAATACCCCTCGAGAAGTACCGTCCAATGTGACGTAAGCCAATTCTTTCACAATAAAGGCTCCTTGAGAATCGTAGAAACCTTCAAAGTCGAGCACGAGTTCCATGTTTTTTATTTCTTTTTCTTTCCAAGGTGACCTTTATTATTATTATGATGGATGTGTATTGAGATACCCACAATATTATTCAAAAAACAAATATATATATACGAATGTGACCTTTCCCAGAATTCATACGACCTGTCACGTGCAACCTTCTCTCTCTATATATAAAAGAGGAGACAGCGAGAGAACGCTATCCATTTTTTCCTTCAGGACACACAGCGAGAGAGAGAGAGAGAGAATTTTGTTTTCTTTTTTTCCTCAATTGAAGAAGATGGACATTTTGAGTGCCAAACCTCTCAAAGATTCCTACATTGTTCTGGACATGGAATACTTTCATTGTTATGATCCAAAGACGGGAGATATATGTTTCATCTTGAAAGAACTGGGCTACATCACTTGTGATTTAACCTTATGCGGATCCATGATTTTTCTCCCTCCTGTCCATTACGATGACTTATCGTCCCGCAATCAAGCTGTGGTCAACCAGACTACAAATAACCGACACGGCCTGCAATGGACCGAGGGTCGTCTTTCCTACGAACATCTTCCTACGATCCTGAAAATACTGACCGAAAATGTGGAGGTGATCTACGTCAATGGATACGATAAAGCCGAATTTTTCAGCAAGCTCTGCCAGCGATCCGTTTACGAGTTTTACATCCCAGGGAAAACCGAGTGGCGGAACAAGTCGAAATGCACGCGACACCAATATTTCCAAAAGATGATTCATTGTGCCGAGAACAAGGTGAGAAATTTTCGATACCATTTGATGGAGGGTAGTTACGTTTTCCGGAAATTACATTGTTACCCCTCCGAGAGCAAAGCTGTTGAAGACGAAGAGGAGGCGGAAGAATCTCCCCAGGAGAACTCGTGCGACGATGAGGAGGAGGAGGAGGAGGAGGATGAACTTTCTAATAATAATAATAATAAATGTCTAAGTTGGGATGCTTTAGAGACCCAAGAATATTGGTCTCAACCCTTATCTCACCTAGACCTGAAAGAGGATCCTCAAGTGTACTCTTTGAGGTCCTCTTCTAAAATTTGGTCTTGGAGAGAACCCTTGAATGTTCATGAATGAAATGGTATGTAAATCCCTAGAGGAAAAAAAATAGAAAAAAAAGTTCCTTTTTTTTTGTAATGTGTTAATTTCTTTCCAATCCCATTTCTTTTCCATAACTCCACCCCAATCGACGAGAAGAAGAAGAATTTTCCAAGTTACACAAGACGAATCTTCCAAGTTACGCAAGATGTAGAAAGATTTCACAAGGATTTATAAATCACACGCTCCCACATGATATATGTATAGAGAGAAAAAGACCCTCTGTTCTCTAGCCAATACGTCAAGACTTCCCTAAACTAAGAGAGACCATGAGTACCGAGGAAATCTTAGCAGAGCAAGTGGAAAGACTTTCAAAGAGATTAGAAGAGTTAAGACGGGATAGATTTACAGTTCCGCCGACTAAAGAGGAAACTATCATCGATTTCAACAAACCGCTGTACTTTCATCCCCTACCCCAAAGAATGAGACGAGTGGACTCGCCGTTGAACAGTTCCAATGAGAAACAAAATGTCACTTATTTGAATAGTCAATTTCAACACATGAATATTTCATAAGTATTTTTTTGTTTTTTTCCCTAAAGCGTAGGGAGATCGGATCAGTAGTTTTTCCCTTTTCATCGTCGGAAAAAGATTGGGAGGAAAAATCTTTCTCAGCTCTCTCACTCTCCCAGAAAAAATTTTCAGCCTTAAAAAACAAAACAAAAAAAAAAAACATTTGGTTAATTTTTATAATGTCTTAGACATGATAAAAATTAACTCTAACCCCCTTTTGTCTGGGAATGTTGTCTCACACTTTCTAAAAATAGACCATCACTCCTCCTTTCCTAAAGAATAGAATTCCAAGAATGGGATCTGGTCTATTTTTAGAAACGGTGAGACCCTATTCCCAGACAAAAGGCGGGTAGAGTTAATTTTTATCATGTCTAAAGTTCAGGGTCCATCCATCTTCTTATGTGAAACGATGACCCTGACGAGATCGAGATAAACAAGTCCTGTGAGTTGTTTTGTAATCTTGACGCGATCCAAGAAAGAATTTATATTTTTTTTTGAAATAGGCGGGGGGTGGGGAGAGAAAATGTTCTCACGACCCTCAGATATCTTTTCATAAATATATTTTTTATCAAAGTGTTTCTTTCATTCCGATCCTTTTAAGAGGTTGGAATGACCCTGACATTTAGATGGGGTCGCGATCCCGACAGATGTCGCGCGAGTATAAAAGTGTGTGTCCTCCGCAAGATTTCTTCAGAGAACAGAAGAAGACGTGAACTGAGCTGGTAAGTCCCTTTGGTCCTATGAATATGGTTATCTATAAAATCGATTTGATTCTTAGTTTTTTTTTAATAATTATAATAATCATAACTTCATTTAAAAAGACCTTTGAAACTTTGAAACTTCTTAACCCTTTGAAAAGAAAAATGTCTCTTTCAAGACGACGACTCTAAAACGTTTTATTGTTTTTTCCCCCCTTTCTAGATCTTCCCTGTTATACATATATACCTTTTCGATTCTTTTTTTTTTTTTGCTCCTGTTTGTGGGAGACATCACCGTATTCATCGCCATGGCGTGTTCAGAAAACTTTATCGTGCTCGATCTAGAGGGTTTCCAGTCCTACAACCACAAAAAGGGTGAATTTACCTACGTTTTAAAAGAATTGGGCTATGCGACAAAAGATTTTTTGACCGTGGGATCGTTGACATTTGCTCCTCCTCACCCCTTCCACCAACTGAGTGAAAAAAACCAAAAGACGAATGCCTGGCTGACGAGAAACCGGCAGGGACTTCGTTGGAACGAGGGTCATATTCCCTACAACCATTTAGGACGCATTCTCCAATCGCTCACTCACAGCTTCTCCACGACTTATGTGGTGGGATGCCAGAAAGTTAAATTCTTTGCTAAAGCCTTGGATTATTAAAAACCCGTGACGGAAATTTATGTGCCAGATGGAATCATTTGGAAGTATCGGGAAAAATGTGCCCGACATCATCAAAGGATGAAATATTTCCATTGTGCCGAAAACAAAGTGCGCAACTATCGATGGCATATTACGGAAGGTAATTTTCATATCAATCACGTCTATCCAGACGGAACGGAGAAAGAGGAGAGGATTCAGGAGGAAGCAGACAATCCTCTGCAAGCTTTTGATAAGGCCTACGATCAGTTAGAGAAGGATCCGTCCCCAAAAGCGTACGATAACCTCATCCAGAAATGGGATAATCTGTCCTGTTTCCAAGTGATGGAACATCCGGATGAGCATACGCCTTTAAACTTGATGGGCTCTTCTACTTCGTCAACTTCCTCCAATAACTCGAGGAAGACGGAGGGTTGGGGAGACATACCTGAAAATATTCCCCATTACGATCCAGCAGCCTGTTGGGACGAACCTTCCAAAGAATCTCATGAGACCCCCAAAATATCTTCAGAGGATCCAAAGACAAAATCCACTGAGTATTGGGACAATGAACGGACGACTCATGATCCAAAATCCACTAAGACTATGTCCACTGAGTGTTGGGACAATGAACAGACGACTCATGCTCCAAAATCTATTGAGACTATGTCCACTGAATGTTGGGACAATGAACGGACGACCCATGCTCCAAAATCGACTGAGACTATGTCCACTGAGTGTTGGGACGATGAAACCGAAAAGACGACAGAGAATTGGGATGACCGTTCTCAAAAGTATTTGAATTGATACATACATAAACTCAGGAGAAAAAAAAATAAAGAAAAGATTTTTAGAAATAAGTAGGGAAAGGTTCTCCGCTTTCCCTATATTTATGGAAATGGACTGAGAAGAGAGAGAGAGACGAATCAGGAGACCAAAAAAAATGGGTCTTGGAAGGAATGAGTGCAAATGCATTCGATTCCTTCCGAGACCCATTTTTTTGGGTCCCTCTCTCATCCAATCTTGGAAAAGAACTTTGTCCTATTTTTCTAGGTCCATTCAAAAAGAAATGAATCTATCCATAAATTTTCTTAAAAGAAAAAAAAACAAAAAGATCCATTACCTCTTGACGGTCCAAAGTCGAGAATCTTGGAAAAAGTTATCCACTCTCTCCATCCAGTCAAGCTTCTCTGTAGAAAATCTAGTAGGTGCATCTGCATTCTTGAACACCCGGCAGTTATTATTGGACGCGAAACGTCGAATGCTGAAATAGTTAACAGTGAGCCCATTCTTAAAGAAACGGGGATGTTTTATTCATCCAGTCGAGTGCGGAAAAATTTCTGAGAGCCGGAGAAAAATTTCTCTGGCTGAAAAAAAAAAAAAAATACCCCCCTTTTAGTCTGAAAATTGATGTCTTCAATTTTTCAAAAATTGAAGACATCAAATGATGAAAGATGAAAAAATGAATGATGAGACGAGTGTTTCGCCTTGAGAACGGAAAAAAAAATACAAAAGCCATGCTGCTCAAACTGGAATATAACGATGACTATTACGTGCACGCGTATGTGGATCTAGGATTCCTGTACTGGAATGCCAAAGATATCTTGACTCTCTTGCCTACGAACGTCTCGCATACGACGAGTGTTCTCCAAGTCTTTTTTCCTAATCGACACCATTTTCTTCGATTAGGCGATTTGGACAACTACTCCAAAGAATGGGGTCAACCGAACCAGATTGTGCTCACTTCGAATGAAGCGGCCGAATGAAGCGGAAGATTAATGACCCTCCCTTTTTGTCTGGGAAGGATGTCTCACCCTTTCTAAAAATAGACCATGACTCATCCTTTCTCTAATGGCAATCATTCCATGAATGAATCACGATTTGTTTTTGAAAAGAGTGAGACAACATTCCCAGACGAAAAGGGAAGAGGGTCGTTAATTTTTATCATGTCTAAGACATGATAAAAATTAACAAAAAAAATTTTTTTTTTTTTTTTTTTTTTTGAGTTGTAGAATTTTTCTCAGCTCTGAAAATTTTTTTCCAGCCGACTCGAGACTTTACCATTTATATTTACGAATAGTCTTTGGATTATTTATTTATTTTATTTAAAAAGAAAAATTCTGAGCTAGACCTATCTATTGGCTTAACATTCTGGTCATAGAAACAGGCCAGAATCTCATTTTATTTTTCGAGGCTAATGCACGGGTTCTCCAATCAAAAGGGTTACTATAAAGGGATTGGTTTGAATGCATTTATCTGCAAATGTTGTAGGATTCTGTTGTTGAGAAGGGGGTATATTATTATTATTATGATGATGATGATGATGATAATTGTGGCAGATTCGTTTTCTACATGGAAGTCTAATCTCCTCCGAAGACCTTTTCTGGGGATCGTCGATAGATGGTTTTTCAATAGGAATCGTTTCCCTCGGATCCTCAAGAGATAGAGGGGGGTCCTGTCTTGAGACATGGAGCGGTCTCTCCTCCTCCTCCTCCTCGGGAAGTCTTGAGAAAGGGAGAGGATTTTCGGTTCCCTTATTCTTGAGGGGTCTTGACAAATTGAGAGGTCCCTCCTCTTCGAAAGAGAGAGAAGTTTTGGTTCCCTTATCCTCGAGAGGTTTTGACAAATCGAGAGGTCCCTCATTTTCGAGGGGGTCTTGATAAATGGAGAGGTTTTTCATCTTCGAGGGGGTTTGATAAAGGAAGAGGTCCCTCCTTCTCGAGGGGTCTTGATAAATGGAGAGGTTTTTCATCTTCGAGGAGGTTTGACAATGGGAGAGATTTCTCCTTCTCGAGGGGTCTCTCTTCCTCAAGGGGTTTTGAGGAAGGGAGAGGTTTTTCATCCTCGACGGGTTTTGACAAACTGAGAGGAATCTGAACAGGCTTCTCCTCATCCCCATCATTATCGAGGAGGATGAGGATAGGCTTTTGGAAAGATTTTTTCTTTTTCTTCTGAACAGGCTCCTCTTGATGCTCGGGGAGAGGGATGGGGTAGTTGTTCCACCATTCTATTTTTTCTTGCTCGAGGATTTTTTCAAAAGTCGTAGCCTCTCTAAGATGAGACGAAGAAGGAGAGTCCTCGAGAAGAATATAATAGGTATTCCTCCCAGTCTTCTCGATCGAGAGAGGTTCGTGCAAACATTTGTGCAACCATTCACTAAAATGAACGAGAATCCCTTTTGTCTTCTCAAGACGATCCATAATCCTATTCATTTGCGAGACGGTTAGAAAGTGGGACGTGTAAAAATATTTGGCTCGTTTCATTAACAAAATTTGTGCATCCAAAGGTGGAATGTCACGAGCCATCAACACGTTTTCGTCGGATAAAAATTCGTCCCGCATCTTTTGATAACTCCCCACAGTATAATAACCCGCACATTTTGAAAAATCGGAGGCTTTCAGGTAAACGACTCCTTGGATGATATAAAAGGAAAGATCAACATATTTATATTTGAAAGGAATACACGTAGTGAGCTGGGGATGCCTCCTCATGATCCACTTGGACAAAAATACGACTTTGGGGCTCTCCCCTTTTATTTATAGAGAGAAAGAGAGTATGACCTTCCCTTCCCTCCTCCTCCTCTCTCCCTGCTTCCTCTATCTCTGGACTCCTTGGATTGGAAAGGTTGACTTTGGAAAAAAAAGAAGGTCATGGTTGGATAATTTTTTGTTTATTAAATTATTACTTTCACTTCCTCATTCCCACACACATTCATCTTTTTAAGAAAAGAAAAAGAGGTCATGGAGATAAGATTTCTTGGAAAGAAGAGAGAGAGAAAAAAAACGGATGTCATAGAGCCTCTATGTGTGTCTGTGTGTGTCTATATAGATATATAAAAAGACGAGAGTACTGGGCGAGATCATTTCTTTTCCATTGGGAGCCATGTCGCTATTAGACGTTTTTCCAACTCAACGGATTTCGAACGGGGAGGATTTGAAGACGCTAAAGCAAATCTCCAACTTGAAAATTGTTTTGGCGTGTCATTGTGCGACATTTATTCCGCATTTACCACCTCATCAAGCGATCGTTTCTTTCAACCAAGATGTCGAATCCTCCAACCTGCTCGTTCAGAATATATACAGAAATTTATTCGAATCGCAACAAACGAAAGAGGAATCTCCCTTCTCTTGGAATCGGATGGATCGAGCTTTGAGACGGCCCATTCAAACAGACCGGCGATATACAGATCCGCGCACGAGTTTTCGGTGGAAGAATATTTTTCTCACGAAACGATATTTTACGTTTGGAGTGAGAACGACGACTGAGGACGAAGTTCATATTGTTCAAACCACAGCCGCTCCTCTCGCCTATTACGAATCATCCCCCAATCTGAAGGAAAGAAGTTTTAAAGTCAGCGACAGGATGAAATATAAGAAATATATTCTAAGACCTTTTCAAAACTATGTCGTTCCCCCGAAAACGCAATATCTCATCGTCACAACCCAGAAGAGTCTCTTTCTCGTCGATCGGTGCTCGTAGTCGCTTTGGAAACAATTGAAAGAGGAGATTTCTTTCCAATCGCCGATGATGTTTCAAGAAAAAGAAGAAGAAAACCCTCCGCCACCTTTACCCATCCCTTCCTTAGATGATAAGAGGAGCTGGACCAAACCGTTATTTCCCGAAACAAAATCGACCCAGCAACGGAATGAAATTGAAGTCATCACAATTGAAGATGAGGAGGAAGAAAAAAAATTACCTCTTAAAAAACGGTCGACTTACCGGAACCTACCTGGCGTGCAAAATCCGCTTCAGAATCCAGAAGCTTCTTCTTCTTCTTCTTCTTCTTCCCCGACTTGTTCAAACAGGCAATCTCTTTCGGACTCCTCACAGACAGAACCTCTTCCAGTATCCTCTTCTTCTTCTTCTCTAACCTGTCCCGACATCGTAGAGGTAGAATGTCAGACGGGTCCACAAGCTTCAAAAAGTCCCGACATCGTAGAGGTAGAATGTCAGCCGGGTCCACAAGTTCCAACAGGTCCAGAAATCATGGAGGCAGAATCACAGCCGGGTTCACAAGTTCCAACGGTCCCAGAAATCATGGAGGTAGAATTTCAGCCGGGTAAACAAGTTCCAACGGGTCCAGAAATCATGGAGGTAGAATCGCAGCCGGGTCCAGACATCCTAGATCCCTCCACTCATCCCAAAGAGACTCCAAGTGTTTCAAGACAGCCTTGTGAGGATCCAGCCCTTCCCGTATGGAATGATTATATGGACTTACAAAATTTGGTGCAACAGTAAGGAGAAGAAAATAATCATACGGATGGGTGGGTCAAAGACTGTTTAGATCATTTAACCTCGAATGAAATTGAACTGTTATGGAATTGCATTTCTGAAATCACATCGGAAATGGGATAAAAACCAAAACAAAAAAAAAACTTTTTTAATAATAAATGGGAGGAGGGTCATGATGTCAATTAAAAAAAATATTATATAGAGTCCAATCTTGGTGGTTCACTTCAGTTTTCCAGCATGAGGTGATCCACGTTTCCCGAAATATGGATCCCATTCCAAGAGAGATTGTGTAGAGCCATCACTTCAATTCTTTTTTTTTTTTTTTTTTCTACCAAGAGGAGAGGGTCCCCAAAGGGCTACCCATGTCCAAAGAGAGAAAGTGTAGAGCATTCATTTCAGTTTTTTTTTCAAGTTTAGGGGAGGGAGGTCTCAAAATGACACCCCCCCCCATTTTCAAAGAGAGATGGTGTAGAGCGTTCATTTCTGTTTTTTTCCAAAGTTAGGGAGTTTTCAAATGGCTACCCATTTCAGAGAAAGAGAGAGAGAGAAGGTGTAGAGCGTTCATTTCAGTTTTCCAACATTAGAAGGTCCCAAAATACCTTCTGAATTCAAAGAGAGATCGTGTAGAGCGTTCATTTCCAGTTCTTCAAGATCAGAAGAAAAGGGTCCGCTTTTCAGAGACAGCGAAGTGCAGACTTCAGTTTTCTCCCTCGCCAAGAATAGAGGGTCCCAAAATGGCTTTCCATTTCAAAGAGAGAGGGAGAGGCGTTCATTTCCATTCTCCAAGATAGGGTTGTTTGCTTTTTCCCAAAATGGCTTCCCAATTCAAAGAGAGAGAGAGTGAAAGGGTGTGTAGAGCGGTCATGTTCATTCTCCAAGATAGGGTCGTCAGCTTTTTCTCAAAATGGCATCTCCCCATTCAAAAAGAGATCGTGACCAATTTTTTCCAGTTTTTTCCAAGATGGGGGGGGAGAAGAAAACCTAGGATAGAATAACACGACACACAGAGAGAAAGAGAAAAAAAACGCCATCTTGTCATTTTCTGATAGGGTACCGGTGTTCGAATACTTTTGTGACCGACTGTACCAATGTTCAGCGCCAGCTTGAAAATTTTTGGAAATTGGAAGAAATTTCGGAGATAAAGCATTACACAGAAGAGGAAATTGAATGTGAAAATCATTTCAAGCGGAATTTTTCTCGTGATTCAACAGGTAGATTTGTTGTTAAGTTTCCATTTCGTAGATCGGGAAATGAACTTGGGTCATCAGGGGATGTTGCTGTACATCGTTTACAAAGCATCGAACGTCAATTTATTAAGAATAAATCTCTTTCCAGTCAATATCACAAATTTATGGAGGACTATCAGCAACTTGGTCATATGGAATTGATTCCAGAAAATGAAATTGATGTTCCAGCTAATTCTAGTTTTTACCTTCCGCACCATTCAGTTCCAGATAAAAATGGTGATAAATTTCGAGTCGTATTTGATGGTTCTGCAAAATCTTCTAGCGGTATTTCTCTTAATGAGAAATTGATGGTTGGTCCACAGTTGCAGACTGATCTGACAACATTAATTATTCGTTTCAGAATTCACAGAATGGCTATAACTGCAGATATAGAGAAAATGTACAGACAAATTATACTAAAAGATGCAGACTTTCAGAGAATAGTCTGGCGCGATTCACTTTATAAACCAATTCAGAATTTTCGATTAACTAGGATTGCTTACGGTACTGCATCAGCTTCGTACCTTGCGGTAAGATGTTTACAGCAGTTAGCCATAGATGAAGCAACTAATTTTCCTTTGGCTTCCAAGACATGTCTTAGGGACTTCTACGTTGATGATTTGATGTCCGGAGCCAATTCAGTTACTGAAGCTATAGAATTACAAATGCAATTGAATCAGATGTTGTCACGTGCAGGATTTATTCTAAGAAAATGGGCTTCTAACAGCAAAGAAGTCTTTAATTCAATTAATCCAGATTTGTGCTTATCAAATGTTTCTTTGAACATAGACAATGATGATACTGTAAAAACGTTAGGTATCCTGTGGCATCCAGCTTCAGATATGTTTTTATTCAAAGTCAATTCATCATATTCTGAAGTCTTAACCAAACGAACATTACTTTCAATAATCGCAAAGACCTTTGACCCTCTTGGATGGTTGGCACCGATCACGGTTCGGTATAAATTGATTATGCAAAGATTGTGGAAACATCAGTTTCAGTGGGATGAAAAGGTTCCTCCAGATATTGAATGTGAGTGGAAACAACTTACAGAAGATTTGTTATTTATTAAAAGTATCAAAATTTCACGATTCTTGTTGGTTGAATCAGATAACCAGTTTCAACTGCACGGGTTTTGTGACGCCTCAGAGAAGGCCTACGCCGCTGCAATTTATTATCGTTCTGTGCTAGATGCTGGACAAATTAATGTTCAGTTAGTGATAGCCAAAACAAGAGTTGCACCACTAAAAACCATATCACTTCCCCGATTGGAACTTTGTGGAGCATTACTGTTGACTAAATTAATGGATTTCACCTGTAGGGCTTTAAATACTCCTATATCGCAAGTTTATTTTCATACTGATTCCACTATTGTATTAGCCTGGATAAGATCTCATGCAAGCCGATGGAAGACCTTCGTCGCCAACAGAGTAGCAAAAATCCAGACTTTATCCTCTCCTGTCCAGTGGCATCATGTGAGTGGAAATGCTAATCCTGCTGATCTTGCAACCCGTGGTGTGTCATCATCTGCACTGGTTACTTCATTGTGGTTACGTGGTCCAGATTTATTGTATAATTTATTTCCTTTTCAGCAAGCATTATCTGCACCACTACTGGATGATTCTATGCCAGAGCAAAGATGTGCTTTACAGTCTACAACTGCTGCCAGTCACTTGACAGACGCTCATGATTTATTTTATAAATATTCCTCTCTCACTAAACTTAAACATGTTGTAGCATTGTGTCTGAGGTTTGTAAATAACTGTAAAAATTCAGAAGATCAGGTAAGTGGATTTCTAAAAACAAGTAAATTAACTAAAGCTATGCATGTGTTAATTAAATCAATGCAATATGTTGAATTTAAGAATGAAATTAACACTTTAGGCAGAAATCAATCATTATCTGGTGCAAGCAAAATTTTATCTTTGAATCCATTTTTAGATAATTTAGGTATTCTCAGGGTGGGCGGTCGCTTGCGACATGCAAACCTTGCATATGGTTTTAGGCATCCAATTTTGCTTCCAAAGAAGCACATTTTAACTCATCTCATTGTTAGACATTACCATGAAAGACTTTTGCATGCAGGTCCACAACTTATGCAATCTTGCATTCAAGAACAATATTGGATCATAAATGGTAGAGCTGTTATCAGAGATTTAGTTAGGAAATGTATAAAGTGTTGCAAAATTAGAGCATCTGTCACTAATCAATTGATGAGCGATTTGCCGTCTAGTCGCGTTTCGCCTGCTCCTGCGTTTTTGCGCTGTGGAGTGGATTACGCAGGTCCTTTTCAAATTAAAGCAAATAAGGGTCGAGGCTCTAAGTCATTCAAGGCATATATAGCTCTATTTGTTTGTTTTACGACAAGAGCTATTCACCTAGAATTAGTGACTGATCTTTCAACAGATGCTTTTATTGCAGCTCTTAAGAGGTTCATTTCCCGCAGAGGCAAAAGCAGTGATATATATAGCGATTGTGGTTCCAATTTTGTTGGAGCAAAACGCAAACTGATGGAATTTGAAAGGCTTGCTAGGTCTGCAACTTATAACCAAAATGTTAGCAGATATTTGGTTGATAATGGCATTAAATGGCATCTAAACGTTCCAGGTGCGCCACATATGGGTGGACTCTGGGAAGCTGGCATAAAATCAACAAAATACCATTTAAAACGAGTAGTTGGTGAGGCGAGATTGACATATGAAGAATTTGAAACATTTCTCACACAAATAGAAGCTTGTCTTAATTCGCGACCTTTAACAAGTTTGTCTAATGATCCAAATGACTTGTCAGCATTAACGCCTGGTCATTTTCTTATTGGTAGATCATTAACAAGCATTCCTGAACCAAATTACATTGAAGTTTCCCATCTCACCAGATGGCAACATATTCAAAAAATGGTTCAACAATTTTGGAAACGTTGGCACAAAGAATATCTGTGTCGATTACAACAAAGACCAAAATGGCTTTTGGCAACTAAAAATCTTCAAGTTAATGATCTGTGTCTCATAAAGGAGGATAACTTACCTCCAACTAAATGGAAAATGGGTAGAATTACTCAGTTACATCCTGGTCTTGATAGTGTTGTTAGGGTTGTGACTATTAAGACTTCAGATGGCATGGTTAAAAGAAATATTACAAAATTGTGTCCATTACCAATTTGAGTTTTAATTCATGTATTATAAATTAAGTATTATATCATTTTAATATTGTATTGTGTTTTAAATTTACTGAATTTTAACCACTAAATGTTGAAATAGTATTTCAAGGTGGGCGGCATGTTCGCGCCTTATGTAAATTTTGATTTTGTTCCCTGCAAGAGGGCGCCTGCGAGCGCCGAACTACTTGTATATCTATTGTACGAACTTGTTCTTCACACAGTCTAATAAACGCAGTAACGAACGTTTGAGTCTACTTTCCATCCGCTAACACATAGCAGAAAGAGTTAATAAAAATATCGTAAAAATAATTCGAAGTTATGTTAGCACACATCACAAGCGCTGGGATGGCTACATAAATGAGTTAGCTTATGCTTTAAGAACAGCAAATCACGATACTACGGGAAAAACTCCAGCAGATTTATTTTTAGGACAGAAGTTAATTACGCCACTAGATAAATTATTCTTTTTTGCAACAAAGAGAGCAAGAGTTCAAAGAAAATGATGTGCAAAAACTCATTGACCAGGCGGTTAAAAGTTCGGATACGGCAAGAAATAGACAGAAATTGTACTATGATAGAAAACGTCGTGAAGAGGGGAAACCTGTAAAGCAAGTCCCAACCAGGTGAAAAAATATTATAATCAAAATGATTTTGAAATCCTTTAAAAGTTTCTTGCAGGACGCAAGCGCAAAAGAAGTGGAAGGTCCAGAAGTAACGTCACCCGCTCCACCACCCAGGAAGCAGAGAAAAGAAGAGGAGCCTAGCCCTTCTACAAGTCATGCGACGGTCCCGAAAAGAAGAAAGGAAAATGTTCATACTCCAGCATTTAAGAAATACAAGAAAGCAACGCCGCCGTGTAAAGAATCTTTGGTAAAGAGGAAAAGACCAGTTACAACCTATCGCAGTAGAAATTCTGCGTCGAGGAAAACACTTCCAGGGACTAGCGCCTGGCCCCAGCCACCACCCCAAGTTCTTATTGGACACGATTTCTGATGTCATACAGTGACCAAAAGAATTCTCCGCGGCATTATTGTGCGCCAAAAGCTTGAGCCCAAGGTCATTTTAGCGCTGAAACAGGCAAAGCGCTGGCTGACGATAGAATAATTTGCCGTATTTGGAAAAAAATTACAAAAATAAAAGCAGCTTCAGAAATATACTGTTAATATACATAGTATTAGAAAAAACGTGAAAATCGATGTGCAGGCGATAACCGTTTAGCAGTATTTTTGTCATTTGATGAATATCGTTTGACAATAAACATTTTTTATAAGATAAAAATTGACTTGAGATAAAAAGTAATCACTTTTTATAAGTATAAAATACTTTTACAATAACACTTTTTATAAGATATAAAAGTTAAGAAACAAAACAATAATGCATAAAAAAACAGCATGATAAATCCAATTGACAAAGTCAAATAAACGGTATTATTAGTGCTTTAAAAATATCTTATCACTTTATCTTATTTTTAACCATAAATGAAGAGAAATTAATGCCTAGAATTAGAAAGAAAAAAATTAATCTGACTACGAGCAATTTTAATACCAAACAATCTCTATATAACAAACAATAAATGAAAGGAAGGTTATTTAGTTAACAAACAATTAATTTTTATAAAGCAATAACTAGCTTTTACATTTATATCACTTTTAAACACTTTTCTGCAAAATAAACCGCTAATTCTTGAAAACTGCGGCAGACATTATTTACACAGTAAGAGTTAAGTGCTATTTCTTGACATTGCTGACGAAGCAATGTCAAGAAATAGCATTAACAAATTATATAAAAAGTGCCAACATATTTTCTTATATTGTTAGGTTCGTTTTAATTGAAATTATTCTGTTACATCGCACAAATTCACATTAACACAGGACATAACCAAATCCAATGTAGTTATAAGTTCCCCTTGACATAATTCAAACGAAACAGATAATGGTATCTTTTCAGCATGACGTCATAAACGGCAACCGATAAGAACAGGGTTGGTGGCTGGGGCCAGGCGCTTGTCTTCCAGGGCCAGATAGTCAGGAGCAAACAAGGCCGCCGTTCACGAGAAAAAAAAGACAACAGGAGGAACGAAAAGACCACCACCAACAGAAGAAATTCAAGCACGATTCCAGACCGGACGACGCCAAGACCAGCCGTCCAGGGGCAAAACGGAAAAGACAGCAACCCGACGACTACCACTCCAAGAGGCCAGCATGCAGAGGGCGAAAAAGAAAAAGCAACGTAGACGACACTCGAAGGACATAAGGAGACGACTGACGTCGATGAAATCTATAACGTGGGAGCAGTTCAGCCAGAAGAGGATGTCGGAGTTCCAAGCATCGAAAACTCAAAGATAAGTTAAAATCTTCTATAAAATTTTTTCTTTTGTTCCAAAATGTTATGCACGAAGTTCTATGTTTTGACTGAAGTCAATTTGTCTCGGTTGAGACTTAGTTTTGTTTTACTTTATTTAGCTAAGGCAAAAGTATTATTTTCTTTAAGTGTAAAATCTAAGAACAAGCAGTTCCTGTTGGTCGAAAGACTAATTCTGTTATGTTAAAGCCAAAATTTGGCCGAAAGTAAAATAACTTCGTATTCTTGTATTAATGAGAAACTTAGTTTCAGTGCCGCCAGCTTGGCGAAGAATGCGTGAAGTAAAAATTTTATTTTTATTGTATGGTAAATTGTAAAAATCACATGTATTAGAATTTTGTAAATATACGTAAATACTTGAAAGTTATGTAAAAGTAGAATTTAGTCTAGAAGCATAAAATTTTAGATGCTAAAAGTAAATACTCGAAAGAAATGAATTCAAATTTAAGTATTAAACTGTAGATAAAATCATGCTTTAGAGCGAAAGCCTGCATGTCTAAAGATGAATGAGGGTGAATTTAGAATGAATGTGTTTTGTAGGGTTCTCCATCTACACTTGACCCCTCAGGGGGCTCACTTTTGTGAGTACGGGTGTGGCAATCCCAAGGTACCCTAGCCCTTCAGGGGATCATCTTCTTGGTGAGACGGGTGTCACGATCCTGGAGCCCCAGTGATCTATCCTCTTTTCCGTCTCCTCTCCTCTTGGCTGGAACTTTTCCCCTTCCCTTCTCCCTTGTGGTTTCTCTCTACGGAGTTTGGGGCTCGTCACGAGAGACTGGAACAGACCTTGTCTCTAGTTCTCGAGTGGCGAGAAAACTGCCCACGTGTTTGCCGTGCGTGGAGACCCGTGTCGCTGGAAAGGAGGGTCCTGGTAGTTGAGGGGCGAGGTACTGTCCCCAACACACTGCTTTGGCCTCTGCTTCAGCTAAACGGGAGGCACCTTAGTCGTCCTCACGGGTGTCAATCGGCTGGTCACTAGTCCTTGTGTCAGTGGCTTGGGGTCAAGCTCTCGGGAGTACCTGCTTTCGGGAAAGCCGACTGTGGGGCTTCAGTTTGCGTATAGGTCCGGCTAGCCCTAACACAGGAATCTGTGTTCCCTTGTTGGGCTCCGTGGTGGGCGGGGCCGTCGGACCCGAATCTTATATTATTCAATCATGGCTTCCTTATTTATTTTAAAAAAACCTGAAACAAACGACACGAATAAAGATATTGAAATCATTGACAAATCTGTGAGCAAGAAAATTCGTACCGATGCAAATGCCAAAGAAACTACAGAATGTCCTCGCTTTGTTGTTGTTACCAGTGCCTCTGAAGAATTTAAAAAGATGTCTCCTTTCCTAATAAACAAATACATTCATTCCTGCATAGGTGAGCCAAGGAACATAAAGCGTCTTCGTTCGGGAGACCTGCTTATTGATACCTTTTCGGCAACCCAGTCTGCTTCACTTTTACGACAAACCAAACTTGGACAGGTATCTATAACTGCGTCAGCGCACAAAACGCTTAATTTCTGTAGAGGCGTGATCTCGGAAATCGACCTTCTGTGTGTTTTAGAAGAAGAGTTCGTCTCCGAGTTAGCTGATCAAAAGGTTTGTGCTGCCAAGCGGATCAAGATGCGTAAGGAAGGTCAGTTGATTGACACCAAACACGTGATCCTGACCTTCAATTCGCCTGATCTGCCGAAGAATATTAAGGCTGGATATTTAAATTGCCCCGTAAGACCTTATATTCCAAACCCCATGCGATGCTTCCAGTGCCAGCGTTTTGGCCATTCCAAGATGTCCTGTCGTGGGACCCTGACGTGCGCTCGATGCTCGTCGGTTGGCCACGATAGCGATAATTGCACCGCTGCAGCACTGTGTATTAATTGCAAGGGCATTCAGCATCCAGCATTTTCCCGTTCCTGTCCAAAATGGAAATTAGAAAAGGAAGTTCAGACCATAAAAGTTTCTAGAAACATTTCCTATGCCGAAGCCAGAAGACAAGTTCAAAGCACACAGCCTCAGTCAAACAAATCATATGCCGGCGCCGCTAAATCAACACGCACTATAGCCACTCAAACTTCCATAAGTACACAGACTCCACCAAATAAAACGCAGCAGCCTGCAAACAAGAAAAAGGAAAATCCAACCCATGTCATACAAAATAAAGAAGTAACAATCTTGAGCAAACCAAAAACTGCGCAATACAAGAGACAAATCTGAAACCAGATCAACATGCAAAACTTCGGAGATTTTCTCTCGTCAGGAAGGATAACCTTGCAGGTGAGTGTGCCAGTGGAGGTGTATGTCTCGTCACTTCACTGGACTATCCCTCAAGTTCCTTTCCTTTGACGACTTCTCTCCAAGTTGTCGCTGTACAAGTAAAGTTTCATATTGTAGTTTCAGTCATTTCTCTTTATTTGCCTCCTAATGAGCACATTGATCAGGAAGTTTTAAATGATCTTTTAGAGCAGCTGCCTGAGCCTTTCATAATAATAGGAGATTTTAACGGCCATAGTCCGCTCTGGGGTAGTAAAGATACAAATTGCCGTGGAAGACAAATTGAGCAGATGATCGAAGATCATAGCCTTTGTCTCTTGAATAATGGGCAAAATACTTACTTCCATGAGCCTTCAAGGACATTCCACGCTCTCGACCTTGCCATCTGTTCACCACCTCTGCTGCCATTTTGCACTTTTAGTGTGGGAAATGATCTTTACAACAGCGATCACTATCCCATTTTTACATCTCTTGCACGAAGAGGAGCAAACCCCATGTCGAGATCCCCTCGATTCATACTCGATAGGGCAGACTGGGAACTCTTCTCTTCCATTGCAGAGCTATCAAATGAAATGGTAGAAGATGCGCATATCGATGATGCTGTTGAAGCTGTTACAAATACTATTATTGAGGCAGCTATGCTTTCCATTCCTAGAACATCAGGAAAAATACTGAAATATTCGAAACCGTGGTGGAATCGCGATTGTCATGAAGCACTGAAAAAACAGAAAAAAGCATGGGGTATTTTTCGTAGATATCCTACTCTGCGAAACCTCATTGCATTTAAAAGAGCCAAAGCAAACGCACGAAAAGTAAGGAGGCAGAGCCAAAGGAATTCTTGGATTTCCTATGTGTCCTCAATTACATCCTCTACGCCTAGTAAGCGAGTTTGGGAAAGAGTTCGAAAAGCATGCGGAATATATAAAGACCACTCACTTTCCTTTTTGGAAAAAGATGGCCGAGTGATTAGCTCCATAGAAGAAATTGCAAATACTATCGGTGAGACATTTGCTGCCGTTTCTTCCAGCAGAAACTATTCACCTGCATTTCTCTCTATCAAGCAGCACTCTGAAATAAATCCCATCGCATTCAACTCGTCCAAATCTGAGCCTTACAATAGAGCATTTACTATGTCGGAATTAAAGAGAGCTTTATTGCAGACACATAGGTCTTCTCCGGGTCTTGATGGCGTGAATTACGAAACGCTAAAACATCTGTCCTATAAGTCCCTGACTGCCCTCCTCACTCTTTACAATAGAGTGTGGAAGGAGCGTATTTTTCCCAGTGCGTGGAGGAGAGCTGTTGTAATTCCTATTGCTAAGCCAGGGAAAGATCCAAGGAATCCATTTAACTATCGGCCAATTGCCCTTACGAGTTGCGTATGCAAACTGTTTGAAAAGATGGTAAACAGCCGCCTAGTCTACTTCTTGGAAAAGAATGATATTATATCGCCTTATCAGAGCGGTTTTCGAAAGGGAAGAACAACTGTAGATAACATGCTACTCTTAGAGACATCTATTCGAAAAGCATTTGTAAGAAGAAGCCACCTTGTCTCGATATTCTTCGACATTGAAAAAGCTTATGATAAGGCATGGAGATACGGTATACTCCGGGATCTTCACGAGAGTGGCTTGCGCGGCAACCTACCAATTTTCATTCAAAATTTCTTGAACACTAGAACTTTTCAAGTAAGAATTGGCTCTGTTTTTTCGGATGTTTTTGAACAGGAAGAGGGTGTGCCTCAAGGTTGTGTGCTCAGTGTAACCCTGTTTAGTTTAAAAATAAACTCTGTACTAAAAGAACTTCCTCCCACCATCTTGGGATCTCTATATGTTGATGATCTGCAGATTAGCTGTCGAGGGGCAGACATGAGATACGTACAGAGGCAATTGCAGATGGCTCTGAATAAAATCCAAGAATGGTCAAACAAACAGGGATTTACTTTTTCCAAACAGAAAACTGTGTGTGTTCACTTTTGTAGGAAGCGAGGTCTCCATCCTGAGCCTGAATTATATCTGAATGGTACAATTATTCCAGTTACGTCCGAAGTAAAATTTTTAGGAGTGACGTTCGACCAGAAATTGACTTTCCTTTCTCATGTTTTAAACCTGAGAAAGAAGTGTCTAAAAACACTAAATATTTTAAAAGTGTTGGCGAACACCTCCTGGGGTGCACAGCGTTGCTCCATGCTTCGCATTTACAGAGCGCTCGTCCGCTCTAAACTGGACTATGGCTCAGTTGTTTATGGATCCGCTCGGCCATCAGTATTGTTAAAACTGGATCCTGTTCACCATCAAGCTCTGCGCATTTGTTCAGGAGCTTTCAGGACCTCTCCCGTCCAGAGCCTGTACGTTGACTGTAACGAATCGTCACTTTATCTGAGGCGTGAGCAAATGTCCCTATTGCAATATTTTAATATTCTATCCCAACCTGAACATCCCAATAATCTGTGCATACTCGATGATGCGTGTAACGTTTTATTTGAAACGCGTCCATCCTGCGTTCCTACCTTTCCTTTAAGAGTTCGCCCTGTCATTGAGGAACATTCCCTCTCTGATATGCGCCCCCAAGCAGTACAGAATTTCGAAATTCCACCTTGAGAAAATTCACGGATTCAGCTTCTTGATGTTTTCAAACATCACGTGAAGGCGAGCACTAACGAGATCGTTTACAGACAACTCTTTGCTGAGCACAGGCAGAAATATAGCAGTTATTATCCGATATACACAGATGGATCAAAGTCAAATGATCATGCTGCTGGGTTCCTGGACATGCTGGAATAAAGGGAAATGAGCTTGCAGATATCGCAGCCAAATCTACTGTTGAACTGTCTAGTCGCCTTATCCCTTTTAGAGATACTGCTGTGTCATCAAGGGAAAGGTCCGAAAAAAATGGCAGCAAATTTGGGATGTTCAGCTTCAAAACAAGTTAAGACATGTAAAACCTAGAATTGAGCATTGGGAATCTACCAAAAATCGTAAGGAGGAAGTTCTTTTGACTCGCCTCAGAATTGGTCACACTAGAGTGACACATAACTACCTTTTAAAAGCTGAGAATGAGCCTGTTTGTTTAAATTGTAATGTTTGTTTATCTGTCCGTCATATTTTAATTGAGTGTCCCCGTTTTAACAATCTTCGTCAGAAATATTTTAATACCTGTGACTTACCTCTCGACCGTTTAATCGGAAGAGAGGCCAATTGTAATTTATTTTATTATTTGAAAGAGACTGGTTTTTATTACTTAATGTAATCTGTTTTGAGGATTGTGTCTTGGATTTTAATGTCTGCTTTTACCTTGTTTTTATATGACTGCATCCTCTTGATTTGGTGCATTTGTCCACTTGTTTTTATTTATTGTATTTTAATTTCATAAATTTGATCATCTCACCTTGTGTTTGGCGCGTCATAATCATCTTTGGGTTTGCGCCCAAAACCCCACTCACTCACTCGCTCTATGACTTCATCCTCTGGATTTGGGACATTTATCTATTTGTTTTTATTTATTGCAATTTAATGACATCAATTGTAATCATCCCATCTTGTGTTTGGCGCGTCATAATCATCTCTGGTTTTTGCGCCATAATCACTCACTCACTCACTCACCCCACCTACACTTGAATTTTAAGAATGTTAATCCTAGCTCATCGAGTTTTAGTATGTCGATTAAGGTGTGTCTATTTGGTCGCTGAATTCTAACAAATCATTGTGGTTAGGTAAAGTGTTGTAATACTAAAACACGAATATTCCCGTTTGACACCACACATGGCGGAGAACCAGGGGTAAAGTTAAATTCATGTTTGAATACTTGAATGAATGTGAATTAAGCAGTTAATTAAGGAAAATAAAACGATCAAAAACAAAAACTTTATCCAGTGTTAAAGTGTAAATTATAATGTATTTAGAAGATACTGATACTTATTCCTTCCAGATGCTGGAAGGAAGAGAACAGATTGATTGCTGAAGTCCAGGAAAGGTTGCTGTAAGAAGAGAGGGTAAAATGATTATCTACAGAAATTTATTCTAATTTTTTTTTTTTTTTTTTTTTTTGAGAAAACAGTTTGTTTTATGTAAACGAGGCTCTTGAATATTAGTTCAGAATGTGGAAACTTTTCAACAGGTAGTTTCTAGGACCTGCTTCCAAGTTTACCAAATTCTGGCAGTGGCAAATTTAGGATTTTTATTTATTCTAACTAACATTTATTTTAAGCTATCTTTCCTGTCAAGCCTTACTTTTCCCTGGAATTGCCAATACCAGAGTATGTAAATTTTAGTAGAACGCGCGAAGTATTCAAATTGTCAGCGGAAGTAATTTGAGTTAAATAGAAGGGAAACGAGTTCGAAACTGTGCTTTCTTGCTTCACGAGCGTGAAGGTTGCTAGGTAGAAATTTAAGAACCGCGCGTTTCGGCCTGGGAGCCTACTTTGACGGTGAGTTGAATCTTTAAATTTCTTATTAAGAAAGTTTGCTGAAATCTCAGCTATATCTTAGAACGCGGTTAATTTAGTCACGTTTATAGAGCTTCGTAGGTAGTGACTTGTTATTTATTCATTTTTAGTTGTACTTTTCGATTTTTAGTTAACCGCCGGGTCGGCGTAGTTTGTGAGCGTTAATTGAACGCATCTGTAACTTTTAAAGTGGAATAAAAAGGGAGTTAAACCCTTGTCAAGAGTTTGTGTAATTCCAGTTCATAGCAGTCACTACTATTGTTGCGGGAAAGTTGAGGAAGCGCAACATCACACCCTCTTCTATAGGAAATGTATTATATATTTCAAGACCAAGAATTCCTATTACATGAAGAAAAGTATTAACTCTTACCTTCTCTTCTTTATTATGTAATCCACTAGCTACTTCATATATTTAAAATGATAGCAGCCATTTCTGCCAATTCGAAGCTAGATTTTTATCAAATTTCATCGGCTCTGGTGGTTTTAAACTTTCCATTTTGAAAGCAAAATTTTCCTGACACCATATATTATTATGAGGGTGTAATTTTAGCTTTTCGAAACTATTTATTTACCATCTTAGAATGCATAAATACAGAGAACTGCAATACCAGCATAGTTCTATTTTCATATCTGTATCCCAAGTGTTGCCAATTACAAGTTACTAAATATTAAATGTTACTATTTAAAAATTATTAAATATTACAGTTCGTTACTTGAAATCATCCAGTTGCAATGCAGATCCTTAAAATCATAGTTATTAATGAGGTCACGTATTAGGCGTGGTTTTTGTGCAAATAGATAATTTCTTTAAGATAACTTTTGGTACTACTGGCAATAAACCTGAATTTGATCGGAGACTTATGAAATTTTAGTAGTGCATAGAGATTTGCAAACCTGTTATTATATTTCCGAGGATGTATTTTAAGTCTTTTATGTAGTGCATCAAATTTATTGAGAAGAATCTTTGTGCTGGTAGTAATCTTTTGGTAGGTGCAAGTGTTATTCAATTCATTATGCAGAAGGTCGAAGTAAAAATTTATTTCAAATAACACTAAAATTGTTGCTAGTTTTGTCAATCTTCGTGATGATAAAGTTATCTTGCAGTTTTTGAATAAAATTTTCTAGATACTTTTTACTGTGTAAAGAATTGAAATTAGGCGACTTGAAAAGCAAAAGTTGAAATTCTTTAATTAGTGCAGCTTTCCATTCAAGAAAAGTAGTAGTAGGTAAATTGGATCTATTACTAGCTAAAATGATAAATTTATCAAGATCATTATTGAATTGTTTGAGGCAAAAGTGCTTATTAATACTGAAAGTAGGACGAAATTTGGTGTTAAGTTGCATAAGGGCTCGCAATTCTAGGTCTTCAATGATATTGAGATCTCCAGTAACAACATGTTGGTGAAAAGGATCTACATATTTATTGTAAATAGGAAGTTGGCAATTACATATGCTATCTTCTTGAATAACGTGGTGGTTGATAACTAGTTGACCTAATGTCTTTTCAAATTTAAAACAGGGCTTAATTTGAAGTTGTTGTTCAGGCAGCAAGTGTTGATATTTTTTAAATATGCTTGGAATTTTTAACTGATCGTAAGAGGGGTGATTGAACTGTATAGTACAAAAATTTTTTTGTGAAAAAAATTGCTTTTCTTTACTTTAAAATTGCAAAAGTCTATCATCAGGTATTTAACTGTTTGGAAACATTGAGATTGTTGATCAATTATTTTAATAATATTCCATAAGGTAGTATTCTTAAAGGTATGCAGAAGTTTTATGGCATTTTTAGCGAATTCTTTATGTTCAAGGTAGGAATTAAGATTTTTAACAATTAATTTCAGATCTTGTGTTGAAAAAAATTTTTTGGTTTTAGAATCACCTCTTCTTGATTCTCTGGTAGTAATATTGCTAAAAAATCTGAATTGCCCATATATAGAGTCTTCTGATTGTCTATTGGTGGTTTTAGATAGGCATTTAGTCCGTAAGGATAAAGTGACCTTTTTTGAAGTATGTAAATGGACTCCTTAAATAGTCTTAATTTGGTATCCGATACAATATCTAACACATTAATTTCTATGTTATCAAAATTATGTATATGAAAATGCTCAAGAATTGCAGTATGCTGACTATCTTTTGTGAGATTATTGTTGTTATTTTTAAAATTTTTAATATGAGATCTATGGTTATTAATTCTGAGGTTGAGAGGGTTTTTTGATTGACCTATAAACGTGAGGGAACATTCTTTACATGTTGTTTGGTAGATACAATCGTAAGTCTTTCAAAGTGATTGTATTTTACTAGATTTAGAAGGAGGAGGAGTATCATTAGCCTTACATGTTTTTCAAAGCATGTTGCTTCATTTAATTATTTCTATTTTATTGATCTGAGTAACTGAAAGTAAAGATGGAGCTAGCCTGCTTTACAGTGTTTTTTGGAAGGAAGACTAACCTATCGTAAAAGTGGAACTGTAAACAGTATCCGGTAACTCATTAGCTAAAGCTTAAAAAACTTAAAAAACAAAAACCAACTAAAACATTCTGAAACTTTTTGCGCTTAAAGCTTCGAAAAAGAAATATTATTATAAGCAAAGTTGTAAGAACAATACAAAAAAGACCAATTTTGGTAAAAAAATTTTTTGCGCAATGTGCTGCAAAATTAAGGAAATGAGAAGAGAAATTGTAGTTAGCTCGCCAAAAGGTTATCAAAAGCTGTGGCTCCAAGAAAAATCCAATATATGCATATTCAGTAGTTTTTACAAGTTAGAATAAAAAACTATATGTTAAATATTTTCGGAAATTTTAACACAGTTTTAAAAAACTAATTAAATTGAATGAGGTGACATATTAGGCTACATGTGAAATAAAATGTAAATTATAAAATACAGTAAAATACTAATCGATGGAACAAGTCAAAGGCAAAAAATAAAACACAGTAAAAAACCAATCGATGGTACAAGTAAAAAACATATTAAAAATTAAAAAGCGGAAAATGGTAAATTAGCTCAATTCGAGGTCCACTCTGGCTTTTCAAGGAAAATTTTCTCAGTGAATATCGAACCAAGCCAACTCCATTACGCGTTTCGCCGAAACAGACAATTGAAACTTTGCGTTACAAATTTTTTTAATTAATTAAATAAACTGTCCTAAATTTTTTTTTTTTTTTAGTCTCAATTCTCTGTTCCAATTTCCCGACGCGTCCGCATAAATTGACACATTAAGGTGTAAAAAATGTAAATGCACTTCCGATGTACAGCAATAATAATAATAAAAATAAATATAAAAATAAATATATATATAATTTAAAGTAAAGTAGAAAGAACAAATGATAAAAGACCTATGTGGTGAAAAACTTTGCGCATTGTGCTGCAAAATTAAAAAAAATTAAAAGAAAAATCCTAGTTCAAATGCTAAAAAGCCGCTGAAATACTGTTGTTTCGTGAAAACTTTAACATAAGGAAAATAAGTGGCAATGAAATATGTTGTAAAAGAAAAATACAACATTTGATTAGTTACAAGTAAAAATCAATACTAATAGTAAGCAATATGCCAATCTAATTAAGGTATATTAAAACATTAGTAAAAGTATTAACTAATTATTCGAGTTAAAACATAAAAATTAAGAAGCGGTAAATGGCAGATTAGCCCAATTCGAACTTCATTAAGGCGCGACAGGGAAAATATTTTTTAATGAATTTCGAACTTAGCTAACTCCATTACGCGTTTCGCCGAAACAGACAACTGATACCGTACGCGACACAATTTTCAATTAATTAAATAAACTTTGTTAGAATCTTGAGTCTTAATTCTCTGTTCCAATTTTCCGACGCGTCCGCTTGAAGAAATACATTAAGGTGTAATAAGGATAATAAATAATGGAATGGAAATGCCGATGTACAGAATAAAGAAAATAGCGATATGCTATTAGTCAAAATAAACAAGATCTTATGTGTGGACCTGCTAGCTTAAAGAGTTAATACTTTGTAAAAGTACAGAAAATTAATTTAATTTTATACTCAAATGATACTAAAATAGAAGAATTGAAGCAAGGGTCTATATATATATATATATTGTACTTACAACCTAGCTTATTATATATATATATATATATATATATATATATATACGAATAATTTTTGCAATAATATTTTCAACATCCACTGGAAGTAAGTTTTCTGTTTGAATAGTATTGTGTAGTTGAATAGTATTGTGTAGTTGAATAGTATTTTCTGTTTGAATAGTATTGTGTAGAATGTGCGCTGCACAAACCACTCGAATAATTTTTTGGTTCGAACGTTCGTTAAGTTTCGTAAAAACATTATTGATGCCTCTTCTAGCTTTTCCAACAAAATTTGCGTTAGTGTTATCCTCACAATAAGCAATAATTTTATTGTTCAAATTATTCTTTTTTAAAATAGTACTTATTGAATCAAAAATTATTTATGAAATTTCACCCGGCAGTAAAACAAAATCTAATGTTCTAATTTTAATTCCTGTTTTTGGATAAAAAGTCTAACAGTTCTGGGAAATAATTTCAAATCTCTGTGGTTGGAAGCATCATAATATATGGATATGAATGTGTATTTATCTAATTCTTTCTGCATTTGTGAAAACGAATATGGTCAAAAAACATTATAAATAATTGCTTCGGTTTATGTTTTTGCACATGCAATTTTTTGGTCGTGCAATGTTTTGATTATTTGCGACGTACAATCATTTGATTTTTAACTTTGATTGTGGTTTATGGAGTGAAAAGCTAATAGCCCTTCAGCTATTGCTAGCTGTTCCTCCGTTGACAATACATATTCCTTGACGAGACGTAACGACAATGATCGAACACCACCGAGTAAATCTAACTCATTACATCGCATAATTTAGTTTACTCTGTAAGGATCCTAAGTTTTACTAACGTTTATTTTATTTTAAAACTGTAGTATCATTTCTTATTTTCTACTTCCGGCCAGAATTAAATGCTTTAACATGTTTATGCAAATTGTCTTGCTAACGCCCAAGTATTTAAGTTGTGGCTTTTTGCCAAGAATCAGAAAGAGAGTGAGGAAGCGAGCCGCTTCATTCTTACGAGTTTTCAATCGGTTGCTGCTTGCCTTTAAGACCAGAGGTTTAGCCCTCTTGATATTTGAAAACGTATTGTAGTTTTAGCAGCTCGGCGTACTACATACGTACCCCTTTTAAAAAAGTCCAGTCTTAGTGTTAGGCATTTTTATACTAATTCAAAGTTAGCTTTTATTTAGAGTTTTAGTTAGTAGTTTTATATTTTTACGTTCAGACCACAAGTGGTTGGTCTCTGTATCCCGAAGTACGGAAGCACCTGTATAGTAATACAGAATAGAGGGTTCAGTATACCCTTCCTGCTTGTGTCGTCCATTCCACACAATCTGGAACAGAGCTTTAGTAAGCTTCCTGTTCTTATTCAGGATACCTTATGTTTCCGAAGCAAGACATACATCTCCTGACAGTGGCGCCCGAAGAAGACTAACCATGGTCGAGTTTCAAGAAGAATCTGAGGTGCCTGTAGCAGCGGCTCAGAATCCCGAAATTCCAGCTGCCACCCTAGAAGGATTTGGATACGTCGTCCAGACCGATGAAACCAGCAGCAAGCTTTGACGGAAACTCACCGGTGACCAAAGTCTTGGAAAAATTGGATGACCACTTCATGCTATATCCAGTCTATGAGATCCAGAAAGTCACCTTAGCTACCAGCGCTTTGAGGGGCCAAGCGCTTAGTTGGTTCAAACGCATCGGAAGAAACTTTTTGGGTCAAGTGGGAAGTCCCACCTACACTTACGAAAATTTCAAGACCGCCTTAGTAAAGGCCTTCCCTGTCGTAAGAAATCCTGCCAAATTGGAGGTGAACTCTTCAGCACATACCAGCAAGGAATTGAAAATCTCTCAAGCTTTATTTTAAGAAAAATACACGTCTTTAAACTTTTGTATGGAAGCCGTACGGATTCTGAACTAATCCAAGTAATTTTGCCTAGGTGACTTCCCCAAGTACAAAACTTTATTGAATTAAGGAACCCGACTACACTGGAAAAGTTATTTGAGCTAGCAATCCAGTTTGAAAGTAGAAGAACGGCGGACATTGAAAGAAGACGCCAGTATGAGCAACGAAGCCAATTTGGTGAGCCAAGACCACAGCAAAGGCAAGAACACGGCTACGGAAGCAAGTCGAATCAGAGGTCAAGGAAACCTGAGTATCCAAAAAGAACAGGCGAACGTCAGCAGTTCAATTGTAAGCCAGAAAAAAAGTCTGAAGGCCAGCGGAAAAAGAAGAAAGGCATGGAAAGGAAGAAAGAAGATTTAAACTAAAACGGATTTCTGCTGACGGGAGGGTGCGGAAGTCCGAAGGCCAAGAAAACACCTCTTCCTTCAAATTAAATACAGTTATTGTGAAAAATTTGATTCTTCCAAAGATTGAAGTTTTGGTGAACAATATCCCAGCCACCGCACTCCTGGATACAGGCGCGCAGTGTTCCTGTGTGGCAGAAGATTTTTTTAGGAAATACTACCGTAGATACAGAATATATAATTCGGATAATACGACAGTGTTAGCTGCGCAGGGGGAAAGATGCAAATGCATAGGTAAAATACCCTCTATATTCGTATTAAGGACGAGCAAGTAAAGATCATGTTTTTTTATCGTAAAAAATCTACAAGCACATGTAATTTTAGGGATAGATTTTCTTTCAGAGGCAGAAGCAACGCTGGATTTTAACCAAGCGTCCCTTAAGCTGACCATGAAACCAGTGCTAGAAGAAAAAAAGAGAACCACCCAGTAAAATCTTAACCACCTGCCTACGGGAGAGCAACAAAAAATTCACCAAGTTGTAAGTGAATTTGCTTCGTTATTTAGTGATATTCCCGGATTTGCTCAAGCGACGAACCATAATATCGACACAGGAGATTCACTGCCAGTTCGCCACAAGCCGTATCGATACGATAAAAATAAAGAAAAAATTATAGAGTCGCACATACGAGATATGTTACGTAAAAAGACCATAACGCCCATCTCAATAGTTATGCTAGCCCGGTTGTGTTATGTAAAAAAAATAACGATTATCCAGAAACACATCCGAAACGGTGGCGTTTCGCAATTGACTATCGTAGATTAAACTCCATGGCTAAATATCCGGTATATCGGTTACCTATTATTGAAGAAATTTTAAGAAACATAAATTCTACGAAATATATGACTACGTTAGACTTAACGACTGGTTATTTTCAAATAGGTGTTAAACCAGAAGATGTGCCTAAGACTGCTTTTATAACCAAGTCTGGCACTTATGCATTCTTGCGTATGACGTTTGGCCTTTCAGGGTCACCGGCAACATTTCAGCGATGTATGGACATTGTGCTAAGGCCTGTTCTAGGAAAGACCACATTTATATATTTAGACGATATCATTATTACTAGTGATAATTTGGATCAACATATAAAAGATTTGAGATAGTTGTTTTCATTATTAAATGAGGCCGGTCTAAAAGTTAATGTTGAAAAGTGCAAATTTGTAGCCCCTGAATTAAAATACTTAGGATACAAAATATCTCAGAAAGGAATCGAGACGGACGAATCAAAAATAATCGCTATTCAAAAGTATGCGCCGCCAAATACGGCGAAGAAGCTGTCTTCTTTTCTAGGACTTTGTTCATATTATAGGTCCTTTATAAAAGACTTTGCAGCTATTGTTGAACCATTGTTAAAATTAAAAAGGAAAAATGCAAGATTTTCGTGGACGGCCGAAGCCAATAGTGCGTTTGAAAAATTAAAGCAAGCGTTAACACAAGCCCCTGTTTTGAAATTTCCTGAGAACGATGAGAATTTAGAAATTTCAGCGGATGCTTCGGATTATGCGGTAGGAGCAGTACTTTCGCAAAATCAGCAGCCCGTGGCATTTTTTAATAGAACTTTAAATGAAACTCAAAGAAATTATTCTGCGACTGAGAGAGAGGCACTTGCAGTTCTGTTAGCAGTGCAAAAGTTCCGAGTCTATTTTGTAAGTGCACCAGTAACAGTGTATTCTGATTATGCGGCGGTAACTAGATTGTACTCAGGGAAAAACTTATCCACAAGGTTAATAAGGTGGGCACTTAAGTTACAGGAGTATAATTTGGTATTCAAACACACCCCCGGAAAGGAAAATATCGTAGCAGATGCCCTATCCAGAATAAAAATAGATGAAGAAGGTAATACTGTAAAGGTGGCAATGCTCACAGCATGTACGATACATTCCCGAGAAACTGTAATAACCGAACTGGGTAAGGATCCGGAATTTAAAAATATTTATGATTATTTAAAAGATCCTGAAAATTTTAGCCACCAAGATATTGTGGCGATAAGGAATAGGGCGGCCCATTACGAACTAATAGATGGTCTATTATTTTATACAAAAACTACGAATTCCAACAACGAATTTCGACCTGTTATCCCAGCTAGTCTTAGATTAAATATACTGCAGGAGTTGCCCGACTCGCCTTTGGCCTCTCATGGTGGTATTCGAAAAACCATCCAACGCGTACGCGAAGCAGTTTATTTTCCTGAGCTGCAAAAGTTAACAAGGGCGTATGTCCAGTCCTGCCCAACATGTCAAGCAGATAATTATATTAATTTCCGTCCGGCCGGGTTTCTAAATAGCATTAAATCAGAATTTCCAAATGAAATAATTGGCTTCGATTTATTGGGCCCTTTCCCGAAAAGTCAGTTAAATAAAAGTCGGTATCTCCTTGTTATGGTTGTTCATTTTAGTAAGTGGACCGAAATTGTTCCCTTAAAACGAGTCTCCGCGAAATTAGATACTGATTCTATTTTAAATAAATATATTTTAAAATACGGGGCGCCCCTAAAAGTTATATTGGATAACGGTCCTAAATTTGTAAGTAATATATTTGAAGATATGTGCCGAAAACTCGGCATACGTCATTTAAAAATGGTCCCGTATCGGCCGCAATCAAATAGAGCGGAACGGGTCAATAGAAATTTAGTGAAAATTATTAGTAGTTATGTCAAAAATTTTCATAAAAGCTGGGATAACTATGTCAATGAATTAGCTTTCGCCCTTAGGACCGCAAAACGTGATACTACGGGCAAAACTCCTTCTGAGTTATTTTTAGGCAGAAAGATTATAACGCCGTTAGATAAATTATTTTATGTTCAACAAAGAGCCCGGGAATTTCAAATGGGCGATATAGAAAAATTAATTAAAGAAGCAAAGAAGAACACTGAAGTAGCACAAAGAAAACAGAAGCTGTATTATGACATGAAACGACGGGGAGAACTTATAAAGTAGAGGATGAGGTGTTAAAAATTAATCATTCACTTTCTTCAGCACCAGAAGATAAAATTGCCAAGTTCTATCGACGATTTGAAGGACCATATGTCATAGAAAAAGTAACTCAGGCTGTAGTGTTGTTAAAAGCCAAGAATGGTGAAACCTGCACCACAAACATTGACCAGATAAAACCATCCTATAATCCTGATAAAATGCAAATATTTCAAGACCTTTTGCAGGATTCGGCACGGCAGGCAAAATCTCCAGAGGTGGCACAACGGCAATCACAAGGGCAAGCCATGAGTAGACAGGTGCAATTGTAAAGAAAGTTTCCCCGTTGGAAAACTGAAGGTAACAAGAAAAAGAAGCCGTTCCACCGACCAGAAAAGAGAGGGCACGACCATTTCCAGAATGAAGAAGGTAGAAGTTCGACTAATGCAAAGAGAGCCAGGAGAAAGGGCAGCAACCATAACATGGCTCCAAAACGGAAGATCTACCCATTGGATTAGGAGTCTACGCAGCAAATGTAGACGAATTGATGAAGGAAAACCAGCTGCAGATGCAAGGAAGCAAGAAAAGTTTGAACAGCCAGCAACGAGATCCAGGCAACAACGAGACAGAGTTGTCCCGGTTCCGCCAAGACCAGCTGCCATCAAACGGGCGGGAGTAAAAGCAGATGTTAAAAAGAAGTTCTCCAAGGGTGACCGTACTGGAGAAAAAAGAAAGCTCACGGAGGAAGGAACATGAAGGGCGAACCCGCACAAGACGGAGGATAAACCAGACGGTAGTCTTCGCCACTTTCCAGGACTGGGCACCAAAAAGGATGTTTGAATATCACAAAGATAAGTAAAACTTTATCTTTGAAACTGTAAGTTAATTTTTCGTTGTTACTGCAAGTGGCAGAATTTAAGAAGTTTTACCTCATGTGAGGCCTACTTTTATCGCCAAAAAGGTAAGAAATGAGTATTATCTATTTTGTTATTATGTTTTTCAATTACTCGCGAGTAAAACTAAAATTATTGTGTAATAGGAATGTGTAAATACTTGAATATTGTAAAAGCATTGGTAATCTTTGAGAAAGGTACCTTAAGAAAATTGTAAAATTATTGCATAAAATTTTATTTAAAAGATTTTGTCAAGAAAAAAAGTTTTAGTCTGAAGGACTTTTGAAATATAGTATTTCAATGTAGAAGAATTAGCACTTGCTTGGAAAGAAATAAAAGTTAACAAACATTGTACTACTAATCTATGGTTTAAAATGCGTAAAATTAACGGCATGCTAATATGTCCTTATGTACAATGTGAACTGTTATCTTAAAAGTTAAGAAATACTGTGATATGTTAAAAGTGAAAATATTAGAGTAATACCAAAAATTTTAACTTATTGGTGTAACTGTAAAAAGAGCAAATTATTGTGAATGTGTGTTAAAGGTTGAATGAATGTAGTTAGGCTCTCTAACGCTACACTTCAGAGTTAGCCACTTTCAGAATAGTACATCAGGGTTTAGAGTTGAAGATATTGTGTGTTACGAGGTCTTGTTATGTTGAATTTTAACACGTTAGTGTTTTGATTGCAGGCGGTAGTGTTGAACACTTGTACATAAACACATTCGTGTTTGGTCTTTTCTTTTACAACACATGTCAGAGAGTACGGGGAGATAATTAAATAATGGCATAAATGAAATAAGAATTTTAAAAGAGAAATATAAGTATTCATGTTACTTGCCATTTAATTGTTTAGCAGTTCATTAAACTAGTTTTCCTTCCAGATCTCTGGAAGAACCAGATTCAACTAAGAAACTCCTGTTTATAGATGCAGTACAGATGAAAAGTAATTGTCCATGGAGTTGATCATGTAAAAACGACTTTTAATTTCTAGATTAGATAGTTTCTAGTGAGAAATGTTTGTAAAAGATTGGTCTCGCGTTAGATTCTAGAGCTAAAAGTTTTCAACAAGGTCGTTTTAGACCTCAGTTTCAAACTAATTAACTCTGGGGGGGAAGTATGTAAGGATCCTAAGTTTTACTAACGTTTATTTTATTTTAAAACTGTACTATCACTTCTTATTTTCTATTTCCTGCCAGAATTAAACGCTTTAACTTATTTATGCAAATTGTCTTGCTAACGCCAAGTACTTAAGTTGTGGCTTTTTGCCAAGCAAGAGAGAGGAAGAAGTTATTGAAAGCAAGCCGCTTGACACTGTAGTTTTACGAGTTTTCACTCTCTTGCTGGTTGCCTTCAAGGCCAGAGGTTTAGCCCTCTTGATAATTGCAGACGTATCGTAGTTTTAGCAGCTCGGCGTACTACATACGTACCTTTCTTTAAATAAAGGCCAATCTTAGTGCTAGGCACTTGTATACTAATTCAAAGTTAGTTTTAGTTAGAGTTTTAGATAGTAGTTTTTATATTCTTACGTTCAGACCACAAGTGGTTAGTCTCTGTATTCCGAAGTTTCGGAAATTCCTGTAAAGTATAGAAAATAAAGGGTTTCGTATACCCTCCCTTTTGCTTGTATTGTCTACTTCACACATTATTGAACATAGCTTGAGTAAGCTCCCTGTTCCTATTCAGGACCATTCATGTTTGCAAAGCAAGTCATAAGAAACACTAATCCTGATAACTTGTATCAAAATTCTAGCTTATTGGATGAACAACCAATAGGGCTTCTATTCTTTTATTAACAACTTGCTGCAAAAGTTGAAAGAGATGATATTGTTACGGGCGTACGGGTTCGTAATAGATTGAATACACAAGTCCGATGATAGTTTAATAACAGTGTATTTTTATCAAAAGGCATATTTCAGAATTCCGGAATTTTCCACAGAAATATTCGTACAAGTGTTCAAACTATCACACAGTATAATCAGTAGGTACACTACAAACTAATAAGAACCTAAAACACAACGCAATGCGAAACGTATCTAAAGAGAAAGCTAATCCGATCTCCCGCTGAACTCGCAACAATAACAACAGTAGCTAACTACACAACTGAAAGCAGATGCTCTTTCTCCTTAAATAGTTTTTAGCCGGCCTCGAGATATTTCTAATATTTTCTGCTTCTCGAAATTAATGGAAAGTCATAAGAGGCTGAAATTACGATTACAGCTAACATAGTTGTCAATTACATTTATTCAATAAGAATACAAATTACCGAGATACCGATTTACTTAATGTTAAATACACGGCCCCTGTATTCTTACTTTTAGGGCATAGCTTATAAGGTATTTCTCCTGCCTTCGTGGTGTGGTGGTCGGCACGCTGGGCGCTATTCCAGAGATTCGCGGTTCGATCGGCGAAGGCGTTTGCTCATTTTTCCTCTTGCCTGCTTCCAAAAATTAACCTAATGTCTCTACAAAGATGTGGTTGTGGAATCCGATTCGACGGAAAGGACTCTAAGCTACAGTCATCTTGGGATGTTCTATACACAGTCTTGAACAGACTCAGATTCGTAAGTCATCGAATTCTAAGCCTAAAGTCGTTCATTGCGGCTCCTTACTATGGTCGTGTGTGGACAGCACTGCGGTAAGCCAGTAAAAACAGTAGTAACTTCTTGACCCAGTCCTGCTGGTTTCTGGAAACCACTAATGAGAGGTTGTTAAGGATCGTTCGATCAAACTCTCTACCATACCGTCTGACTGAGGATGTAAAGGTGTCGTTTGCGTTTTGTCGATGTCGAATAGCTTGGAAAGTTCTTTTATTACAGCCTATGCAAAATTTCTTCCTTGATCAGAACCTGAAAATCTAAAGCTGTATCATTACCTCTGCTACTGTGACCTCTGCTACTGCCATTGGATCAGGAGTAGGATACGCTTCAGGCCACTGGGTGAAGTAATGTTGGATTGTGCATTAGCACTGAAGGCGTAATGAGTAAGTTTTCTCAAGCACAGTTTTCATTAAAGAATCATAAGTCAAAAAGTTTACTACGAAATCTTTATTTAATAAAATAGGATAATTTTGCTTAACTTAAGCATAACAAAAAATAATAATCTTCACAGACATTAAGACACTGAAGTATTGAAAAGGAGATAACTTACATAGAATCATCACCACTCCTAAATATCAGGCTTACCTATTTTACGCAATAAAAGAAAAGAGAAAACTGGAACATACGTTGACATAGTACCTGAAAAGAGAAAGTACTAACACGTACCAATTGCAATTCATTCCTGCAAAACTGAAATTTAGCTTTAGGAGTTGGTTTAGTCATAATATCAGCAACCATTTGCTCTGTCGAAAGATAAGCAAGTTTTACTATTCCTTTGTTATTCAAGTCGCGTATATGATGAACTTTTGTATCAATATGTTTTGTGCGCGAACTGAATTTTTCAGATTCTACAAGTCTTATAGTAGACTGATTATCTTCAAATACCTTTATCGGTAGAGTTTGGTGTAAATTGAAATCTTCTGTTAATTTTAATAGCCATAATAGTTCTTGCGTAGCTTGCGATAGTGCAACATATTCAGCTTCTGCTGAGGATAAAGAAACACAAGTTTGTTTTCTTCAAAACCACGAAATACAGTTTTTTTTAATAAAATAACACTTCCTGATGTAGATTTTCTATCTTCAATATCTTGTCCCCAATCAGCATCTGAATAAACTGTAATATTAGGTTCTTCACTCGACGAAATTTGTAAGGATAGAATCTTTGTCGTGTTTGGTGTGTGGTGTGGTGTATTTAATTATGGCAAAGCACACTAGGGCTATCTGCCTAAGAGGAGGGATGCCTTCGTGGAGGACTTTCTAAGGGAAACTGGCTCGTATACACGTTACGCATGGGGAAAACCACGAAAATACCCATGCAGCCAGCCCGTTCGCGGGATTCGAACCTCGGACCAAACTACCAGTGTTCAGCGACTTTACCGCTCGGCCGCTGGTGGGCCCGTGTTTGAGTAAGTATCTAATGATTCTTTTAACAGCATTACAGTCCTTTTGACGTGGATTATTACACCTTCTGCTGAGTATGTGAGTTGAAGCTGTGATATCTGGTCTTGTGATAGACAATATATACAAAAGACTTCCAATAGCTTGGCGAAATTTATCATTTGAAGTTAGGAGATTTTCTTCCTTGTTTAGGTTATAATAGTTTATTTCCATTGGTGTGCTAGCGGGTTTCGCTTCTTCAAGTTGAAATTGCTTGACAAGTTGATTTATTTTATTTTTCTGTGATAAGAGATAACTTCCATCTTCCTTGCGATTTATTTCCATGCCTAAGAAATATTTAGCTTCACCAAGATGCGTTATTTGGTAACGTTTCTTTAAATCATTAATTGTTTGAAGAATTAGTCCTTCTTCTGTAGAACTTATTAGGATGTCATCAACCTACACTATTAAATAAATTCTTTTATCACCAACCACTTTTGTGAAAAGACACGGATCTGCTTTGCTTTGACTCAAGATTCTTCAATGTATTTTCAATTTCTGCATTCCAGCACCTAGCTGCTTGTTTGAGACCATAAGTCGACTTCTGTAATTTACAAATTTTATGTCTTTCTTCCGGAACCACGAATCCTTCTGGTTGTTCCATATATACACTCACGTTTGTGAAAATTGCAACACCAAGAAGGAATCGTCATAATTGAATGCAATTTAATACACAGTTGAGTGGTAGTGGTACAAATAAATGATTAAATGTTCAAAGCAAACAAACAATAACAAGAGATCAGAATCAGTATTTTGTGTGGCCACCACGCGCCGCAATAAGTGCTGCTACACGACGTGGCATGGAGTCACACAAAGTTTGAATGTCTGACTGAGGAAGAGCATTCCATATCTTTTGTACGCGTACCCAAAGTTCGTCTGCAGACGCAACAGGACGAGGATCACGAGCAAGACGCCGACCAATGACATCCCACACATGTTCAATTGGCGACATATCCGGGGAACACGCTGGCCAAGGAAGAAGCTGTACCTGCTGCGCTGCAAAGAAGGATTTAACAATCCGAGCAGTATGAGGGCGGGCATTGTCCTGTTGAAATACAGCGCCTGGCAAGCTTTGAAGGAAGGGAACAGCTTCGGGCTGTAGAACTTCATGGATATACCGGTTGCTGTTCAGATTGCCCACAATTCGTAGCAATTGAGATCGTCTATGATATGCTATGGCGCCCCAGACCATAACTCCGGGTGTTCGTCCACTGTGGCGTTCGATAATGCACTCCGGAAGGTGGCGTTCACCGGCATAGCGTCTGACACGAATGCGGCCATCATGGTACCACAAATTAAAGCGGGATTCGTCAGAAAACACGACATGCTGCCAATCAGCACGCCAGTCTCTATGCTGATTGGCCCATTGTAGCCGCAGGCGGCGATGGTCGTGCGTTAGGGGGATCCTGTATAAAGGAGTCCGTGCGCGCAGTCCACACTGCAGCAGACGTCTACGAATTGATGAAGCACACAATGAAACACCTGTAGCTATTGACCACAGTGCTGCCAATTGTCTAGAGGAAGCTGTACGGTCCGTCCGCGCCATGCGGACCAGGTGTCTATCATCGCGAGCTGACGTCACATTTCGGGGTCCACTCCCGGATTTCCGAGTTGTCCGACACTCGTCCGTCCACTGCTTCCAAACGCGCATCACTGTGCTGCTGTTACGCTGCACACGAGAGGCTACTGCACGATACGACAATCCAGCTTCACGAAGGGCGATGATTCTCCCTCGTTCAAACTCTGTAAGTTGTTCAAATCTCGCTCTCTTTCGTCGACGAGGCATAAGTACAGATTGAGTTAACGTTTACCACTAGCAGATAACCACCGATAACCATACACGCCTCGCTACAGCCGTCTATTTATTCGGATCCATCAGCCGTTCAGAGGGTGCTGCTCAGCATACGCATGCGCTACGGATTTGCAATTATAATCATTTGCATATCATGCGCTACTTTGCATTTCCTGAAAATTTCAGCTCACTCGCGTAAGTCCTTCATGGTGTTGCAATTTTCACAAACGTGAGTGTATTTTTTCAGTTAAGTTGCCATACAGAAAAGCTGTTTTAACATCTAGTTGATGTACCTTGGCATTATTATACGCTGCCCATGCTAAGAAAACTCTTATCGTAGTGTGTTTCACTACTGGTGAAAATGTTTCATCATAATCACTGCCGTATTTTTGAGTAAATCCTTTGGCTACTAAGCGTGCTTTGTATTTTATATTTTTACCAGTTTCATCATATTTTGTCTTAAACACCCATTTGCTGCCTACTGCAAGTTTTCCTGGTGGTAATTCTGTAAGTGTATAGGTTTCGTTTTCTTTTAGAGAATGTCGTATTTCTTCTTGCATAGCCTTGATCCAAGCTTCTTGTTCACGTTTTGGTAAGTTTAGAATTTCTTCAAAGCTTTCTGAATCTTTATTTTTAGGTAAGATTGATTCTTCGTCTTTTGCTTTATAAGAGAATCTTTCCGGTGGGACCCCTTTGGTTGATCTGCTAGAAACCCTTCTTTCTACATTTTCTTCACATTTAATTAACTCTTCAGAACTTTTTGAATCTTCTGTAAAATCATCGCCAAGAGATGTTTCTTCATTATTTTCTTCATCTTCTTGCGAGTTATTGAAGTGAATTAATTCTAAATCTTCAGTATTATTTTCTGCATGTTTGTCAGATACAGACGCGTTTTCTGAAAATTTAACAGTTCTACTTACTATTATTTTCCTTCCACCTACATAAATCCTGTATCCCTTACTTCGTAAATCGTATTCTACGAATATTCCTTCTTCAGCCCTGTTGTCGAATTTACGCCAATTTTGTTTGTTTACATATTAAAATGCTTTACAGCAAAATACTCGTAAGTGACTTAAGTTTGGTTTTCTACCATTCCACAATTCATATGGTGTTCTATCTGTGGCTTTAGTTGGTAACCTATTTTGAAGATATGCGGCAGTAGCTGCTGCTTCGGCCCAGAATCCTTTCCGTAATTTAGAGTTTATTAGCATAGCTTTTGTCATTTCTATTAAAGAGCGATTTTTTCTTTCTGCGACGCCGTTCTGTGCCGGACAATAAGGAACCGAAGTTTCATGGAAAATACCAAGTTTCTTTAAATAATTTTCAGTAGTTTCGTTACAGTATTCTGTACCGTTGTCGGATCTGAGAACCTTTATTTTCTTTCTAAATTTATTCGTTGTGGATGCAACATACTGTTTATGTTTGTCGAATACTTCATCTTTTGAAGTAATAAAATAAATTTGAGTATAACGCGAATAGTCATCAATGAAAGTTACGAAATAGTATCTTTTCTCTCCTAAGCTGTTGACTTCAATTGGCCCACACACATCTGTGTGCACTAAATCCAGTGGATTTTTAGATCTAAAACCAGTTTTAGGATAAGGTTTTTCAGTTAGTTTCGCTTTTACAGAAGTACAACATTCCACATTATGAGTGCATTTGCCAAGTTTAATGCGGTCTGCCAAATCATTTTTCTTAAGTGTTTTTATGGCATTTATATTTCTGTGGCCTAATCTTTGATGCCATTTTAGTATACAGTTCGTATTAGAACATGAAACATCATTAGCTAAGTATGCTTTCTCGTCAATTGAGTTTACGGTCAATTTATATAAACCTTGCTGAGCGTTGCCGTCGGCCTAGGAGTATATTGTTACGCTTTATGCAACACTTATTATTATCAAATGTAACAATGCAACCTTTATTCGTAACAAATTGAACAGAAAGTAAATTACTATCTAAACCTGGTACATACAATAAATTTTCTAATTTTATTTGTGTAACCTGACCCTTTAAGTTTTGAACTTTAAAATAGCCTTCACCAATACCATAAGAATTTAATTTAGCACCATTGGCTACAGTTACTATTTGTTAATTAGAGTCATTTAACTGAGAGAAAAAATTCTTATCACTCGTCATATGACATGAGGCTCCTGAGTCGATAACCTATTCTTGCGTTTGCGTGTTTTCATGTTTATTTTCCACTTTTAGAACTTGATTAAACTGAATCTGAGAATTTTCAGTTTCAATACTTTTAAGATACTTATTTTCTTTAAGTTTTGTTATGTTTTCTACACTTTGCGTTTATAATTTTGAGAATAATATCTTACTTTACAGTTATTTACATCGGTTTTCGGGGAAGTTCTAGCGTTGCGTTTTAAATGAAAACAGTCATTTATCGTATGGTTATTTCTCTTACAATAAGTACAATATCGTGATTTATTTTCGCTTTTACTTTTTAAAGCAACTGAATCGTATTTTTGAACTTTCTTAGTTTCCACACGTCTACAATACTCATCTATTAGTTTGTTTTTAACACATTCTAGCGACAATTCAGCTTCCGATTTACTTTCTATTGTAGTTATTAAGGAGTTGTATGAATTTGGTAAAGAACATAGTAATATTGCTATTAAGTTATTTTCTTTAATTTCTTCACCTATAATGTGCAGCTTTTCAGCCAATTCTAGTACTCCTTTGATATGTTCCTGCATTTTAGAACTTTCATTATATCTAATGGAATATAGTTTTCTAAGAAGAAATAACTTGTTTGTTAAATTTACACGTTCAAGAACACATTTTAACTTCTGCCAAACTTCTTTTGCAGATTTACTATGCAAAACATGGATAATTTGCGAATCCGAAATGTTTAGACATATTAAAGCTTTAGCTTTACGATCATTCGTTAACCAAATATCAGTAACAGTTTCCAGTTTTTATTCGAATACAACATTATCTAAACCTTCTTTTATTAGAAGTTGTTCTATTTTAAATTTCCACACTGAATAATTTTCATCTGTTAACTTTTCTATACAAATTGATTCTTTTAGAACAGACATAATTATTTGTTATAATTATTCTTATAAACTTTGTAACTAGTATTTTCAACAAAGAGTTTTAACACTCTATGCCCCTGGAATCTTACAACATTACAAAATTTCAATTTTAGAATTTCGTTTTTTTTTTTTTTTTTTTTTTTTTTTTTTTTTTTTTTTTTAGAAGCATTTCCACAAGGCAATTACCGTAATCAGTCTTATAATCTTTTGTTGGATTGTGCATTAGCACTGAAGGCGTAATGAGTAAGTTTCCTCAAGCACAGTTTTCATTAAAGAATCATAAGTAAAAAAGTTAACTACGAAATCTTAGTTAATAAAATAGGATAATTTTGCTTAACTTAAGCATAACAAAAAGTAATAATCTTCACTAAAGCACTGAAGTATTGAAAAGGAGATAACTTACATAGAATCATCATCAGTCCTAAATATCAGGCTTACCTATTTTAGGCAATAAAAGGAAAGAGAAAACTGGAACATACGTTGACATAGAACCTGAAAAGAAAAAGTACTAACACTTAGCTAAGGTGAAAGTCAAATATACTACATTGCTCACGAACTTTACTTTCTCTCGCCAATATATATATCTTGGCGCACGTTCGTTTCGTATGCCTTTCGAGTTTCATTATGCAAAATATCTAAATTTATGCTAACAAGTAATCAATGACTTCACCAAGTGAAAGATGCATTTCTTGCCATCAGCTGTTCGTGGCAGAGGTCCCAGGATGACAGAGGCGATACGTTCAAAAGGTGCTCCTACACTGTAATGTTGCAGTTTCTCTCAGCTGCGTTTCTTCGGCCCTTTCCGACATGTACAAGCATTGAAAGATTGGTACCATTTTTGTTCGTCATCCTTTCCTCCAGTAGAATTACGCTCGAACTCTCTGAAATGTCTCTGAAGTGGCCTGCTGTAGGACTGCTATGTAGTTCTTTTTCACGATGTATGGGATCCGAGATCTTGGAAGTATCAAGTGTCATTGAAGAGCCTTTCCATCATCCGATTCGAACTTGCGGTATAACACTCCGTTTCGAATATGGAGTGAGTCCCTGAGAGCAAAATATTGTTTTGTTGTAGGACTATAGATCGAAATGTTCTGCCTGGCAGGTTTTTTTGTGTGTGTTTTGTTTGAAGACTTCATTAAGTCAATTACGGGTTTAATGTCACCGTCTTCCAACTGGTCTTTCCTGACTGCGTCATCGTTCAATCAGCTGACGTTGGAGTTGTAACTTTCGTACGACCGGATTCAGCAGCTCGTATTTTGCTTCTATCTTGGCACAATATCTGCAGCTTCTAGACAAGGCATCGGCATTTCCAGGTTAGAATACCTTCTGATAATGATAGTTATGTCCTCAGAGGCTGAATGCAGTTCATTGTTCTTAAAGCCCAAAGAAAAAATGTATTTACTTAGAAAGTCCAATCCGAGTATGCAAGGACCTCTAATATCTGCTACATATGCCGTGTGATGTTAGGCGGCACTTCCAAACTTTATGTTTACATTTAACTTGCCATCAATTTCGATTTTATCACCAGAGTCAGTCAGAAGGGTCACACAGGATGGAGTCCAAATGAGTTTATCTTTAAATTGGTGAGCTAAATCTTTCCGAATGATCGTAACATTGGCTCCTGCAGTGGTGTCTACCGTGGGGAAGGGAGGACATCTGTCCCCGGCGCGGCATTGAGGGGTTTCATTTCACATTCATTCAAATTTTACGTTGAATTATTGATATATTTAATTTGTATGGGAGTGCTCACTGTATTGATTATTTGTTCGAAAATGCTGGAGCTGGTTTGAGTTAAGGAGTATTTGTAAATTTCACTTTTAATTACTAAGTGACTGATTTTTATGTCCCTAGTATTTCGGGATCGCATTGCCTCATGCAACAATTATCATATTTGTTTATGCAGTTTCTGACGCATCATACATTTTTTAAAAACAGCTTGAGTTATAACAAACATTAAAACTTGCACTTTGTATTAAGTATAGTTGCGTGCGTACGGGCTCGTAATAGATTGAATGCACATAGGTCTGATGATAGGTTGATAAATTTATTTTGTGAAACAACACTTCAAAGTTCTGGAACTTTCCACAGAAATACTCGTACAGATGTTCACAGTAACATATAGTACAATCAACGCAAAGCGCAGGTAAACTGGAGATAGAAATCACGCTGAGCTAACAGCTAATAACAACAACTGAGAGCAACTTATAAACATATCGCCGGAACTATTACAAGTCTGTGTAGTTTTGCTTACTCTATGACAAATAAGCTCTAAGGCACATGACTTTAAGAAATTCCTGGTGTAGTAATCTCGCTAACGAGGAAGAAAAAATGGAGGCAGGGAGGATGGCCGAAGGTCAGGGAAGTAATCGAAGAAATGTTATAAACTAGAAGTCTGACTGGACTGCTGAGATGGAAAAACAGGCAGAATGTGAACTCTTTAAGCACGGGTGAGAATAAAATTTCAAAATACAATTTCTAGAAAAAGAAAATCGTGTGCATTACAAAACTGATAACGGAAAAAACAAAGAACATGAAAGTACAGTTTAAAGCAAAAATTATGTGCACTATATTATACATAAGATTCAATCCATGTTTAAAGGTGATTAGGTGACGAAATTTTGATCACTGTCAATGGTGAGCTAAGCCGCCAGAGGTCTGATGTACAGTGGCGGATTTTCCAAAGAAATCGGCCCTGGCTGGAAAAAATATGCCAGCCGTAAGGCCTGCAATGGCAAAGCCAGCGTGGGTAAGGGAGGACATCTATTCCCGGCGCGGCATTCAGGGGTCGCCAATTTGATATTACGAAATCTTTTCCATTCATATACACAAAAGGGCGGAAAGTCTTCATTTATTCCCGGACGCTGAAAATCCTAGCTACGGCTAAGGACTCCTGTGTCGAAGGTCATATTGCAAGGAACTCCATTGATATGCCCATTGATGAATAGCCTATTACTACAGAAATCTGAAGTGCTTTAAAATGCCACTCACTGCAGAAATCTGAAGTGCTTTAAAATGCCACTCACTGAAGAAATCTGAAGTGCTTTAAAATGGGGCTTCTCATTATCTTTCAAACTGCTCGACGAGATGGCCACTAATTTGTTTCTTGCGCCTTTGCTGGGGAAGGGTTCAATTTTCCGTGGCCTGGGGTGTTCTGCAATTCCTCCGTGCATGGCCTTCAACACCGCAGTTTCAGAACTTTAGAGTTGGTTTCTTGTCGCTCCTATTTCGTCTCAAGGCATTCACTTGTCTAGTTAAATCATCCGTCTTATTTTCCGAACCCTGGAGAACTTCTGAAGTTTCTTCGTACGTGGCCTTCAGCACCCCAGTTCCAACAAGTTAGAATCAACTTGTTGTTACCCTACTCAGTATCAAGTCATTGACTTGTCTGGTTAAGTCGTCTAGACCAGGGATGGCCAACCTTTTTGTATATAAGACCTACTTTTTACACAATAGACTTGTTGTCATAGGTGTAGTCTAAGGGGGAGAAGGGTGTAAAATGCATAAAATGTTTATACACGGTGTTTCAATATAAGGTGCATTCCAGCAAAGTATGGGTAGATAAGTAAAATATGTGTTCAAAACTTTTTTATTTTTTAAATCACTTATTAAGTTTTCGAGATATAGGCTCATGAAGAAAATAAATTTCCAGACCCAACTTTTAATCGCAGCATTCCGTACATTCGGTACCTAAAAAATTCAATTTTGCTACACCTTTTGAAGATAGATGTTTACTAACTTAAAATGCAATTTAAATTTTTTATTTACTGCCATGTATAAGTTGTTGTACTATTTGTTTGTTAATTATGAAAAAGTTGTTATACAAATGTACTGTATGGTTGTACATTTGTTATACAAATGTACTGTATGGTTGATAATTTGATTTAAATATTTCATTTTCATTATTTCATTTTTTGGGCCAGGAGAATTTATCATAAAAGAATAACATGGCTTATTTTTTGCTAATTTATCAATAGTTCACTGAGTATACCTCGTACTGAAATATTGATATAAGGTTTACCAACCTACGTAAAAAACAACAACAAAAGATCACAAAAACTCATGTCAAAGGAAAACGAACATGGATAATTATTAACATTATTTATTAATTCAAGGTAGCTACAAATAAAGACAGATTTAGAATTTACTTTATTGCCTCAACATCATTAGGAAGATTGATTTGCTGGTCCCTAACCAAGGAATCATAATTAGGTGTATATCCTGACTGAAAGTTCATATTATAAATCACAACTTCTCAATAACTCGAAAACACTTATAAGTTAAGACTGCAGCTTTTTTTCACATGTCTATAATTATTTCAACACTTTCTCCACAAAGGCGGGAACACTCTCTTCTCCAGAGCAAGAACACACTCTTTGGGTTTTTCCCTTTTTTCACAGCACTGCCCTCTGGAGGCACTTTCTACATTTGCAGTTCATGTATCAAAGAGGTAAGACTGAACATCCTCCCGCACATTGAAATTGCAAATTTCAATATGAGAATATCAAAACAAATTTTGCAAAAGTTGAATAATAATAATACATAATAATAAAACACATATTACAATAACACTGTATAACAACTTAAATGAAAAAATAATAATAACATAATGAATACAACACAATTGCAGTAATACACCATATTAAAGAATCTCTTTAACTCTGCTGCCGCACCTACAGATGTTTGTGCGTTATCCGTAGAAAGTTTTCTAGATTTGCCTCTTCGTGGAAAAAACCTTTTAAGACAAGAAATAAAAGTTTGTGTCGTTAGATCTGTTACGATTTTCAAATGAACTGCACGGGTTGAGGGGCAAACAAATATGGCGACATAAACTTTGTTAAATACACCTTTACGCTGGTTTTTGTTTTTCACAAGAAAGGGTAAACAAAAATCGATTCCTATATCATTAAATGCAAAATTTTCATTAACACGCTCAGATGGCAGATTTCCCATTAACTGAGAAGTAGAAGGATTTGCCTTAGAGGAAACAACGCACTGATGGCAAATTTTTCTGCAAATATTTCTCCCAATTATGGGCCAATATTTTTCTCTCACATAATATAATAAAGTTTGCGGTCCCACATGAAAGCATTTTTTGTGAAAATACATTACAATTAATTCTGTTAATTGATTTTTTGGTGGAAGCACCACAGGATGTTTTTTTACAAAACTCAAGAGTAGAATTTTGGAGGCGACCATCGACTCTAATAATAGAATTTTGATCAATAAAAGGAGCTAAACCTTAAAGTTTACTATTGGGAACTACTGTTTCACCCTTAAATAAACTTTTCAGCTCTGACCAAAATTCTTGAGACTGTACCTGTCTGATTAAGAAAATCTGTGCTTGCTCTAGTTCAGCAGCGGTTACATATTCTTCCCTTTTGGTACTCGGGTGTCTTGTATTATAGATGAACCTGAAAATAAAACTTAAAACACTAAAAATATGCATAACATCATTACTTAAGTCAAAATACGATTTAAAAAGTCCTTTGTTATACTAAAAAGTTTCAAAGAGTCAGTATTATCACAGTCTTTTCCAGTTCATTAAAATACTCATTCTCAGTGACACTGTAAGGATCCTAAGTTTTACTAACGTTTATTTTATTTTAAATCTTTACTATCACTTCTTATTTTCTACTTCCGGCCAGAATTGAAAGCTTTAACTTATTTATGCAAATTTCTCTTGCTAACGCCAAGTACTTAAGTTGTGGCTTTTTGCCAAGCAAAAGGGAGGAAGGAGTTATTAAAAGCAGGCCGCTTGCCATAGTAGTTTTACTCGGTTGCTGGTTGCCTTCAAGGCCAGAGGTTTAGTCCTCTGGATAATTTCAAACGTATCGTAGTTTTAGCAGCTCTCTCTACTACATACGGATTTTGTTAAATAACGGCCAATCTTAAAGTTAGACACTTGTATATTAATCCAAAGTTAGTTTTAGTTAGAGTTTTAGTTAGTAGTTTTATATTCTTACGTTCAGACCACAAGTGGTTGGTCTCTGTATTCCGAAGTTCCGGAAATCTCTGTAAAGATAGAAAAATAAAGGGTTTTGTATACCCTTCCTGTGTGTATTGTCTACTTCAGAATTTATTGAACATAGCTTGAGTAAGCTCCCTGTTCCGAGTCAGGACAGTTCATGTTTCCAAAGCAAGTAAAGAGGAACACAAGTCCTGATAGTGGCGCCCGACGAAGAAGAATAACCATGGCCGAGTTTCAAGAAGAACCTGTGGTGCTTGCAGAAGGGGCTCAGAATCCAGAAATGCCAGCTGCCGCCCTGGAAGGATTAGGGTACATCGTACAGAGCATGCGCGCATCGATGAAACCAGAAGCAACATTTAATGGAAATTCTCCGGTAACCAGTTTTTTGGAAAAATTGGATGACCACTTCATGCTGTATCCAGTCCATGAGTTCCAGAAAGTCACCTTAGCTACCAGCGCTTTGAGGGGCCAAGCTCTTAATTGGTTCAAATGTATAGGCAGAAACGTCTTGGGTCAAGCGGGAAGCCCCACCTATACTTACGAAAATTTCAAGACTGCCTTAGTAAAAGCCTTCCCTGTCGTAAGAAATCGTTCAAAATTACAAGCGGAACTCTTCAGCATATACCAGCAACGAATTGAAAATCTCTCAAGCTTTATTTTAAGAAAAATTCACGTCTTTAAACTCTTGTATGGAAGCCGTCCGGATCCTGAACTAATCCAAGTAATTTTGCCGAGGTTACTTCCCCAAGTACAAGACTTTATTGAATTAAGGAATCCGACTACACTGGAAAAGTTATTTGAGCTAGCAATCCAGTTTGAAAGTAGAAGAACGGCGGACATTGAAAGAAGACGCCAGTATGAGCAACGAAGCCAATTTGGTGAGCCAAGACCACAGCAAAGGCAATAACACGGCTACGGAAGCAAGTCGAATCAGTGGTCAAGGAAACCTGAGTATCCAAAAAGAACAGGCGAACGTCGGCAGTTCAATAGTAAGCCAGAAAAAAGTCTGAAGGCCAGCGGAAAAAGAAGGAAGGCATGGAAAGGAAGAAAGAAAATTTAAACTTAAACGGATTTCTGCTGACGGGAGGGTGCGGAAATCCGAAGGCCAAGAAAACCCCTCTTGCTTCAAGTTAAATACAGTTATTGTGAAAAATTTGACTCTTCCAAAGATTGAAGTTTTGGTGAACAACATCCCAGCCACCGCACTTCTGGATACAGGCGCGCTGTGTTCCTGTGTGGCAGAAGATTTTTTTAGGAAGTACTTCCGTAGATACCGCATATATAATTCGGATAATACGACAGTGTTAGCTGCGCAGGGAGAAAGATGGAAATGCATAGGTAAAATACCATTATATATTCGCATTAAGGACGAGCAAGTAAAGATCATGTTTTTTATCGTAAAAAATTTACAAGCACATGTCATTTTAGGGATAGATTTTCTTTCAGAGGCAGAAGCAACGCTGGATTTCAACCAAGCGTCCCTTAAGCTGACCATGCAACTAGTTCGGGAAGAAAAAAGAGAACCACCCACTTTAAATCTCAGTCACCTGCCTAAGGGAGAGCAACAAAAAATTCGACAAGTGGTAAGTGAATTTGTTTCGTTATTTAGTGGTATTCCCAGATTTACTCAGGTTACTAACCATAGTATCGACACAGGAGATTCACTGCCAGTTCGGCACAAACCGTATCGGTATGATAAGAATAAAGAAAAATTTATAGAGTGGCACATTCGAGATATGTTACGTAAAAATATCATAACGCTCATCTCAAGTAGTTATGCTAGCCCGGTTGTGTTATGTAAGAAAAATAATGACTATCCAGTAACACATCCGAAAAGATGGAGTTTTGCAATTGACTATCCTAAATTAAACTCCATGGCTAAATATCCGGTATATCGGTTACCTATTATTGAAGAAATTTTAAGGAACATAAATTCTACGAAATATATGACTACGTTAGACTTAACGACTGGTTATTTTCAAATAGGTGTTAAACCAGAAGATGTGCCTAAGACTGCTTTTATAACCAAGTCTGGCACTTATGCATTCTTGCGTATGCCGTTTGGCCTTTCAGGGTCACCGGCAACATTTCAGCGATGTATGGACATTGTGCTAAGGCCTGTTCTAGGAAAGACCACATTTATCTATTTAGACGATATCATTATTACTAGTGATAATCTGGACCAACATGTACAGGATTTAAGACAGGTGTTTTCATTATTAAATGAGGCCGGTCTAAAAGTTAATGTCGAAAAGTGCAAATTTGCAGCCCCTGAATTAAAATACTTAGGTTACAAAATATCTCAGAAAGGAATCGAGACGCACGAATCAAAAATAATCGCTGTGCAAAAGTATCCGCCGCCAAATACGGCGAAGAAGCTGTCTTCTTTTCTAGGACTTATTATAAGTCCTTTATAAAATATTCATATTATAAGTCCTTTATAAAAGATTTTGCAGCTATTGCTGAACCATTGTTAAAATTAAAAAGGAAAAAGGCAAGATTCTCGTGGACGGCCGAAGCCAATAGTGCTTTCGAAAAATTAAAGCAAGCTTTAACGCAAGACCCTGTTTTGAAATTTCCTGAAAAAGATGAGAATTTAGAAATTTCAGCGGATGCTTCGGATTATGCGGTAGGAGCTGTACTTTCGCAAAATCAGCAGCCCATGGCATTTTTTAGTAGAACTTTAAATCAAGCACAGAGAAATTATTCCGCGACCGAGAGAGAGGCTCTTGCAGTTCTGTTAGCAGTGCAAAAGTTCCGAGTCTATTTTGGAAGGGCGCCAATAACAGTGTATTCTGATCATGCGGCGGTAACTAGATTGTACACAGGGAAAAACTTATCCCCAAGGTTAATAAGATGGCCACTCAAGTTAAAAGAGTATAATTTGGTAATTAAACACCCCCCGGAAAGGAAAATATCGTAGCAGATGCCCTATCCAGAATAAAAATAGATGAAGAAGGTAATACTGTAAAGGTGGCAATGCTCACAGCATGTACGATGCATTCCCGAGAAACTGTAATAACCGAACTTGGTAAGGATCTAGAATTTAAAAATATTTATGATTATTTAAAAGATCCTGAAAATTTTAGCCACCAAGATATTCTGGCGATAAGGAATAGGGCGGCCCATTACGAACTAATAGATGGTCTGTTATTTTATACAAAAACTACGAATTCCAACAACGAATTTCGACCTGTTATCCCAGCTAGTCTTAGATTAAATATACTGCAGGAGTTACACGACTCCCCTTTAGCTTCTCATGCTGGTATTCAAAAAACCATCCAACGCGTACGCGAAGCAGTTTATTTTCCTCAGCTGCAAAAGTTAACAAGGGCGTATGTCCAGTCCTGCCCAACATGACAAGCAGTTAATTATATTAATTTCCGCCCGGCCGGGTTTCTAAATAGCATTAAATCAGAATTTCCAAATGAAATAATTGGCATCGATTTATTGGGCCCTTTTCCAAAAAGTCAGTTAAATAAACGTCGGTATCTCCTTGTTATGGTTGTTCATTTTAGTAAGTGGACCGAAATTGATCCCTTAAAACTAGCCTCCGCGAAATTAGTTACTGATTCTATTTTAAATAAATATATTTTAAAATACGGGGCCCCCCTAAAAGTTATATAGGATAATGGTCCTCAATTTGTAAGTAATATATTTGAATACATGTGCCAAAAACTGGGCATACGTCATTTAAAAATGGTCCCGTATCGGCCGCAATCAAATATAGCGGAACGGGTAAATAAAAATATAGTGAAAATTATCCGTAGTTATGTTGAAAATTTTCATAAAAGCTGGGATAACTATGTCAATGAATTAGCTTTCGCCCTTAGGACCGCAAAACATGATACGACGGGCAAAACTCCTGCTGAGTTATTTTTAGGCAGAAAGATTATAACGCCGTTAGATAAATTATTTTATGTTCAACAAAGAGCTCCATAATTTAAAATGGGCGATATAGAAAAATTAATTAAAGAAGCAAAAAAGAACACTGAAGTAGCACAAAGAAAACAGAAGCTCTATTATGATATGAAACGACGGGGAGTAACTTATAAAGTAGGGGATGAAGTGTTAAAAATTAAGCATTCACTTTCTTCAGCACCAGAAGATAAAACTGCCAAATTTTATCCACGATTTGAAGGACCATATGTCATAGAAAAAGTAACTCAGGCTGTAGTGGTGTTAAAAGCAAGGAATGGTGAAACCTGCACCGCAAAAGTTGACCAGATAAAACCATTTTATAATCGTAATAAAATGCCAATATTTCAAAATCTTTTGCAGGATCCGGCACGGCAGGCACAATCTCCAGAGGTGGAACAACGACAATCACAAGGGCGAGCCATGAGTAGACAGGAGCAATTGAAAAGAAAGTTCTCCCGTTGGAAAACTGAAGGTAACAAGAAAAAGAAGCCGTTCCATCGACCAGAAAAGAGAGGGCACGACCACCCCCAGAATGAAGAAGGGAGAGGTACGACTAATGCAAAGAGAGCCAGGAGAAATGGCAGCAACTATAACACGACTCCAAAACGGAAGATCTACCCATCGGATAGGAGTCTACGCAGCAAATGTCGACGAATTTATTAAGGAAGACGAGCTGCAGATGCAAAGAAGCAAGAAAAATTTGAACAGCCAGCAACGAGATCCAGGCAACAACAAGAGAGAGTTGTCCCGGTTCCGCCAAGACCAGCTGCCATCAAACAGCCGAGACCACAAGCTGATGCTAAAAAGAAGGTCTTCAAGAGTGATCAAACTGGAAGAAAAAGAAAGCTCATGGAAGAAGGAACATGAAGGGCGAACCCGCACAAGAAGGAAGATAAACCAGACGGTAGTCTTTGCCACTTTCCAGCACTGTTCAGAAAAAAGGATGTCTGAATATCACAATGATAAGTAAAACTTTACGTTACTTTGAAACCTTAAGTTAATTTTTCATTCTCACTGCAAGTGGCAGAATTCAAGAAGTTTTACCTCATGTGAGGCCTACCTTTATCGCCAAAAAGGCGAGAAATGAGTTGTTACCTATTTTGGTATTGTTTTTCAATTACTCGCGAGTAAAACAAAATTATTGTATAATAGGAATGTGTAAATACTTGAATATTGTAAAAGCATTGATAATCTTTGAGAAAGGTACCTTAAGAAAATTGTAAAAATTATTGTATAAAATTTTATTTAAAAGATTCTGGCAAGAAAGAAGTTTTAGTCTGAAAGACTTTTGAAATGTAGTAAGTAGAAGAATTGGCACTTGCTTGGAAAAGAATAGAAGTTAACAATGTACCACTAATGTATGTTTTAAAATGCGTAAAATTAACGGAATGTTAATATGCCCTTATATACAATGTGAACTGTTATCTTAAAAGTTAAGAAATACTGTGATATGTTAAAAGTGAAAATATTAGAGTAATGCCAAAAATTTTAACTTATTGGTGTAACTGTAAAAAGAGCAAATTATTGTGAATGTGTGTTAAAGGTTGAATGAATGTAGTTAGGCTCTCTGACGCTACACTTCAGAGTTAGCCACTTTTCAGAATAGTACCTCAGGCTTTAGAGATGAATATAAGGCGTGTTCTGAGGTCTTATTATGTTGAATTTTAACACGTTGGTGTTTTGATTGCAGGCGGTAGTGTTGAACACTTGTACATAGACACGCTCGTGTTTGGTGTTTTTCTTTACAACACATGTCAGAGAGCACGGGGAGATAATTAAATGACGTCATGCATGAAATAAGAGTTTTAAAAGAGAAATATAAATATTCATGTTACTTGCCATTTGATTGTGTAACATTTCATTAAACTAGTTTTCCTTCCAGATTTCTGGAAGGAACCAGATTTCAACTAAGAAACTCCTGTTTATAGATGCAGTACAGATGAAAATTACTTGTCCATGGAGTTGATAATGTAAAAACGACTTTTTAATTTCTAGTTTCTAGTGAGAAATGTTTGTAAAAGATTGGCCTCGCGTTAGATTCTAGAGCTAAAAGTTTTCAACAAGGTCGTTTTAGACCTCAGTTTCAAACTTATTAACTCTGGCGGGAAGTATGTAAGGATCCTAAGTTTTACTAACGTTTATTTTATTTTAAATCTTTACTATCACTTCTTATTTTCTACTTTCGGCCAGAATTAAAAGCTTTAACTTATTTATGCAAATTTGTCTTGCTAACGCCAAGTACTTAAGTTGTGGCTTTTTGCCAAGCAAAAGGGAGGAAGGAGTTATTAGAAGCAGACCGCTTGCCATAGTAGTTTTACTCGGTTGCTGTTTGCCTTCAAGGCCAGAGGTTTAGTCCTCTTGATAATTTCAAACGTATCGTAGTTTTAGGAGCTCTCTGTACTACATACGGATTTTGTTAAATAACGGCCAATCTTAAAGTTAGACACTTGTATATTAATCCAAAGTTAGTTTTAGTTAGAGTTTTAGTTAGTAGTTTTATATTCTTACGTTCAGACCACAAGTGGTTGGTCTCTGTATTCCGAAGTTCCGGAAATCTCTGTAAAGATAGAAAAATAAAGGGTTTCGTATACCCTTCCTGTGTGTATTGTCTATTTCAGAATTTATTGAACATAGCTTGAGTAAGCTCCCTGTTCCGAGTCAGGACAGTTCATGTTTCCAAAGCAAGTAAAGAGGAACACAAGTCCTGATAACACTAAGTTCTGGAGGCTCAGGAATAATTTCCTTTAGGTAGGAAGGTCCAGCCAACCAAATTGAATTATTTAGAAGAGAATCACTACTTGCACCACGGGTAAGTAAATCAGCTCCATTAGCCGTAACTGGACAATGATGACACGTAGCATCAGTTGTCAAGCTTTGTATGTCTTTCATACGGTTTGATACAAATTGTTTTCACTTTTTGCTTGGACTTTGAATCCAGTATAAGATGACCTTAGAATCACTCCAAAAAAACTTTTCGATATTTTTTTTTTTTGTCAATAATTGTTTTCAGTTTACTAGCTTATCTTGCCGCAAGTAAAGCACCCATAATATTAAGTCTTGGCAATGACAGTTTCTTTAACGGAGCCACTCTGGATTTTGAAGCCACAAAATTGATTAAGATTTCATTCTTAATCCTTGACTTAACGTAAAGAACTGCTATATAAGCCTTAATACTAGCATCGGAAAATGAATGAATTTCTTGTCAATAAAAGAACCAAGTATACATCTTGGACCCTTTACATTTTTAAGTTGTGGAATTTCTTTACACTACTTCATCCACTTCTCCCTTATATCAGGAGGTAAAGCTTCATCTCAAGAAAGTTTTCTTTGCCAGATCTCCTGGAACAAGCACTTGAATCGGATAGTAAAAAAAGTCACTAGACCCAGCGGGTCGAAGATTCTTCCAGCAGCCATTATTAGAAACCGTTTGGTGTTCGTTTTCTGTTGGAGAAATTCTAGCAAACTATTAATTTTCAAGGACAGGTAATCACTACATGGATTCCATAAGAGACCAAGAACTCTGTGTAATTTATCCTTTAAATCTTCTGGACATACTGCTTAAATCCCACAGCTTTCCACTCCTTTATTAATCTTTCAGAATTTGAAATCCATTTCCTTAATGGCATCCCAGCGTCTCTCATTATCTTTTTCAGCATTTTTAGAAATTTCAAAGGCAGATGCAATGTCGTCATTACCTGTGATAAGGTCATCTACATAAAAACTACCAAGCGTTTGTACTGTAGCAGGAAATTCCTTTCCATACTTCTCTATGTGGGTTTTAATAGTTACTGCCAATAAAAAGGGACTTGTGTTTACTCCAAAAATTATCCTTTTCAATTTATATACACATACATTATTCATATTGTCAATGAAAAGAAATCTCACTGCGTCTCTGTCTCTTTCCCGTAAAGAAATTTGCAAGAATGCCTTCTCTATATCTGCCAAGAAGGCGATCTTGTTCAAGCCAAAGAATGTCAATAAGTGAAATACATTCGGGTTTAAATTAACTCCTTGATATTAACAATCAGTTAGAGATAATTGACCTGGTTCGTGCGAACTTCCATCAAAAACAATCCTTACTTTAGTAGTTAAGCTCTGTTGCCTTGCAACTGCATGGTGAAGTAAGTAATATAAAAGTTTATTCACTTCCTTAACTGAGCTCATCACTTTCTCAATAATTCCCTCATTCAAATAATTATTCAAGATATCACAATACTCTAAATACAGGGAATTATCACTTTTCATTCTCTTAACAAGGTTTGCAAGTCGAATTTTCGCAACATCATAATTGTCTTTAAGTTCCTCCTAATTTCTCCTCCAAGGTAACCCAACCTCATATTGTCCATCTTTAAAACAAACTGTTTCATTGAACATCTTAGGGTCTTATCTTCCTCATTTCTCAATTCGGTATCTTTAATACCAAGGGATTCTAAGGCCCAGAGTTTGGTTAATTGATTATCTAAATCTTCGAAATTGTTTACTAATCCACAATGATAACTCTTTTGTTTACTTAAATTCATAGACCCACTTACTACCCAACCAAACACTGTCTCTTGTAACACGATAGATTCCTCTTGTAATTTTATTTGATTTGGTTTGAGAAGCAGATACAATATATCAGCTCCCAGAAGAGCATCAATCTTCGTTGGTCTATAAAAGTTTCGGTCAGCGTAACAAATATTTGTTGGAAAACAAATTTTCTTAACATCCAATTGTTTCGAAAGAGTAAGATCAGTAATATTATCTACAATTAAAAATTCATCATTTCTTTTAAAGTCTCTATTCGAATTTTCCACTGATGTTATTAGCTTACTTTTAACAGTTAGAAATGAATTCTTCAGGCCAGATATAGGAGCATTTGTTGCTTTTTTTTATTTGTAACATATCCGCGATTTCCTTTTGAATTAGGCTGACTTGACTGCCTACGTCAAGAATTGCTAAAATATTTATTAATTCTTCATTTCCCATTGGAACTTTAATCACAGCAGTCGGCAAAAACGTGTAAGTTTTTCGACCTTGGAAAGGAAACCTTTGCTATGGTGCCGAGAAAGATTTATTGTTCACATTCATATATAACTCGTTCCGACAAATGATTGATTGATGGAGGTAGTCACATTTTTGGTTTCGAAACTAATCGCATTCGAATCTAATTCGCTTGAAATATTTATTTTACTAGCATTATTCGGGGCGAAAGATGCTTTTTAAGAATGTACACCATGGGATAAATTATTATTTCTTTTCTCAAAGGGAATTAGGGTGTTATGTTTTTTACCGTACTTAGCGCGTGAAAATTTTGAAGAACACCGTTTTACACTAAGGTTTAAAAAGCAGTTAAAACACAGTCTTTGCTTTTTTAGAAATTCAACCCTAATGTTCACTGATATAGCTTGAAATTTAGGACATTTATATATAATATGATTATCCAAACAGAAACTACACTTAGATGATTTGACATTACTTAACAACACAGTACCTTTAGAACAATGCTTTTGGATCGTGTTCTTAGAAACTCTAGATGCTTCTAAAGTTTTTGCATGATATTTTAGAAATTCAATTAAGTCATTCAATTTGGGAACATTATTTTTCTTACCAAATTCCATTAGGAACCATAATTTTGTTAAAGCATCTAATTTTTGTAACAAAACATACGCAAACATTGTATCAGCAAACCCATCAATTTTGTGTTCTAAAATTTCTAACGATCTTGTACATTCAAAGGTAATGTCAACTAAATTTAGTAAAGCACTAGCAGATTCACTGTGTCTAGGTGGAATTCACATAAATCGCTTAATGTGAGCAAAAACCTGTTCTGGATGATTTGAAAATCGTTCTTCTAACAGTGACCAAGTAACTTCATAATTTTCATCCGAAACTGGGATTGACGACTCGGAGTGCATCGCCTTTAAGAGCTAATAATAAATATTGAAGTTTTTGTCCTTTTGACAATTTATTGTTGTTATGCACAGCAGCCTTAAATAGATCATTAAGTTATCCATTCATAAACATTACCAGTAAATGTAGGTAAACTCAATTTTGGAAGCTTTACATCTGAGGCTATTTTAGAGCAATTATCAACACTTATTTTACCCTGTTTATTCTCAGTACTTTTCACAGAAAGTTTCACATTTAATTTATGTAAGAATGTTTTTAATCTTACTTCGATTTTTTCCAGGCGAAACTCCATCTCCTCTAAATCCGATTCTGCTTCTCTAATATCCATTTTTACAGGAAATTTGAAGTAGTCCTTTTGTAATTCAGCTATAAAGCTTTAGACGGTGTACACAGTTTCTAATTTTACTTCTACTTCGGTTATAATATCTTCACTTATAGGTTCGACCACCGATTCTACAAAGGTTTCTAAACGGGTGATTTTATTAGGGTAGCCTTTTCACGTTTTTACGAATTAATTTTTTTTCTACCATTATTATGAACACAGGTTACACAACACAATCACTTCGGAAGAAGAGCACATTTTCGTCTTCACGAACATTTAGATATCGCTGATTCGTTTCTAATTCGGGTTCGTCGGCTCATGAAATTTCATATTATAAATCACAACTTCTCAATAACTCGAAAACATTTATAAGTTAGGACTGTAGCTTTATTTCACACCTCTATAATTATTTCAACACTTTCCCTACAAAGGCGGAAACACTCTCTTCGCCAGAGCGAGAACACACTCTGGTTTTTTCCCTTTTTTCACAGCACTGCCCTCTGGAGGCACTTTCTACATTTTGCAGTTCATATATCAGGGAGGTAAGACTAAACCCTGACAAAGATAATAATAATGAGTCTTCAGTATGGGAATCAGTCAGAACAGAACGTTGTTTATTCTTCGTTAGTTTCAAGTGCGAAAATGCCGATTCGCACAGGTATGCAGATCCGAAACAAGAATAGATATATTCGCAACATTTGGTGATACTGGGATATTTTTCTCGGTTTACATACTTCCAAAAATCTTCTTCATATTTTCGGGCTTGTAAGATTAAGCCAGTTTGTAAAATTATAATTTCATTTTCTAATGCCTTTTGATCCATATGAAATATGTCTGAAATTTTTTTGGTTAATGCGTTTCACACTTAAATCCTTTTTAAAAGAAAAAGATGTGAATTCCACAATTTCTTTAATATTTTTCAAAATCCTTGAATTTTATCTTAAAATCTTCAAGTATTTTTAGATTTACAGTACATATTTGTCGATCTTATAATACATATTTTTATGATTTTGTAGGTTATTCGCCATATTTGGAAAATGATTCAGGTTATTTTGTTGCAGATCTCCTATTAGCAAAATAAATTTTGTTGTATATGCGTCTATGCAGCTGATCATATCAATTACTGTTTTATTTTTACCTTGTAATTCTAAATTTAAAGGACTTAATATTGAAGTAAAATCAGTAAGAAATGCTAAGTCTCTAAGGCAAGTTTCTTCATTTAAATTTTCACAGTTTCTACCTTGATCGTGAATAAAATCTATAATTTCAGGCAATCAATCACGAAACCGGTGCACAAATTTACCTCTGCTTAGCCATTTGACATCGATATGAAGTAATAATTCAGATTGGCCTTCATTGCAGCTGCGCCATCATTTGTTATTGAGACTAATTTAAAAAGTGGTACTTTCGAATCATTGAGCACGTTTTTAAAGGCTTTGAATATGTCTACACCTCTAGTCCTTTCCTTCAAAGAAATCATACCCAACAATTCTTCTTTAGATGCAAAATCCTTAAAAACCATACGAACGAAAACAAGTAATTGTGCCGTATCCCTTATATCTGTCGATTCATCATACTGAACGGAAAAACAAGAATATATATTAATATAATTATATAACTGCTCTTTTACATTCCCACTCAGCCTTTCAATTCGTCGCATCACTGTGTTTCGAGACAATTGTAAATCTTGAATAGCAGCAACAATTTCACTCTTGTTCTTAAAATCATTAACAACTGAATCTGACATTTCTAAAGAATCTTTATTAGATTTTAATACACTTGTATTGCTGTGTCCGATCGTAGCATTACAAACACATTAGGAATAACAATAATTACAAATTCACCGTCGGAAAATGGCTTAATTTTTTTGCTAAGAGGTAGCTTACTTTGAATGATGCAGCAGCTACTGCTTGTGACTTCAACCTTGGCTTTTTAAAAGCGCTTTGTTGATTTGTGAATTGAGTTTTGAGATACCTAACTTTGTGCTTTCTTATTTCAGAATTTGGTGGATAATTTGTTTGATACTTGTTTATGTAAAGCTAAAACATATCTCTCCATATTACCTTTTCTAGCAATGTCTACTGAGGTAAGGCATATTAAACAACAGCGTTTATCATTCAACATAGTAAAAAAGAATCGAGTTCCTATTCTTCATTGAAGTGATAAGTTTTCGACTTCTTCAATTTACTACTCATGTTCATGGGTATGCTAGAATGCAAAGAAATGTGACAATTTAAAGAATAAATATTGAATTAAATATTTTTCTGGAAAATTCAAAACTCATAAACTGCGGCTATTATCTCCGTTACATTGAGAGAAAATATAACTATACTACATGCTACGATCGGACGCAGAAATACAAGTGTATTAAAATCTAATAAAGATATTTTCAAATTTACAAGGGGTATGTTAAAGTTACAATATATTTATTACGATTTAAATACCGAAATCTTAATTTAAATAGAATTATTGTTATTCCTAATGTATTTGTAATGCTGTCCCTTATTTTTTTTCTCAGTGTAATAACCGAAGTTTAGAGATCTGCTTTCTGCTGCCGAGAATGCTCACTTATCAAGTAAATAGATATGTAAGAAAAGCAATTTGATTTAAAACAAAGAAAAGGTACTTACATTTTAAGCAGAAGAAAAATTGAAACCCAAAGTGGGCACTGAGGATTATTAGAAAGATTAAGTCTACGAGATACATGACTACGTTGGACTTAACGTCTGGCTACTATCAAATAGCTATGAGACCCGAAGACATACATAATACCGCGTTTATAACAACATCGGGCACTTACGCATTTTTACGCATGCCCTTTGGGTTTTCTGGGGCCCCGTCAACATTCCAGAGAGCTATGGACATTGTTCTAAAGCCTGTCCTAGGAAAATCGACTTTAATCTATCTAGATGATATAATTATAACGAGTAGTACGTTGGAACAACATATTAAAGATCTAGAAGAAGTTTTTAAATTATTAAAAGAGGCCGGTCTTACAATTAACGCCTCAAAATGCAAGTTCGCAACTAAAGAACTTAAATATCTGAGTTATAAAATTTCGCAAAAGGGTATAGAAACTCAAGATTCAAAAATAAAAGCAATCAAGAATTTCCCACCTCCCAACACGGCCAAGAAACTTTCTTCTTTCCTTCGGTTATGTTCTTATTATCGGTCATTCATAAAAGATTTTGCTAATATTGTTGAACCCTTGTTAGTAATTAAAAGAAAGAAAAGTAAATTCACGTGGACAGCGGAAGCAAATACCGCATTTGAAAGGTTAAAAGAAGCGCTCATCAATGCCCCTGTTTTGAAATTCCAGGAGGGGGACGAAAACCTGGAAATTGCAGCAGATGCGTCGGACTATGTTGTGTGTGCGGTTCTCATGCAAAATGGCCATCCTTTGGCATTTTTTAGTAAAACGTTGAACCCAACACAAAGGAATTATACAGCTACAGAGAGAGAAACATTAGCCGTATTAATGGCTGTACACAAATTTCAAGTTTACTTCGGCAAAGCGCCAGTAAAAGTCTTTTCGGATCATGCGGCTGTTGGTAGACTTTACTCGGGAAAAAACCTAACTCCCAGGTTAAGAAGATGGGCTTTTAAACTTCAAGAATATAATCTCATAATTAAATATAAACCGGGTAAGGAAAACAATGTAGCTGATGCACTTTCTCGTATAAAACTGGACGATGAAGGAAATGAACTCAAATGCGCTGTGTTGACTTCAAAAATTTTAGATTCTAGAGATACAATTATTGCTGAATTGAAAGCTGATCCTGAATTTGGAAGTATCTATGCATATTTGAAAGACCCCGAAAGCTTTGAGCACACAGATATCGATGCGATAAGAAATAGAGCAGAAAACTATGAAATAATAGATAATTTATTATTTTATACGAAAATAACAAACGAAAATCTCGAATACAAACCAGTTATCCCAGCCTCGCTTCGATTAAGCATTTTGAAGGAATTACACGACGCCGAAAACAGCGGGTCATTTAGGGGTCAGAAAGACTTTAAAAAGGGTACGCGAGGCGGTATATTCCCCGCAATTATACAAAATAGTAACTGCGTATGACAGGTCCTGCAATCAGTGTCAGTTAATAAATTATATTAATTACAGCCCGGCCGGGTACTTAAATAGCATTCGCGCTACATTTCCGAATGATATTTTAGGCATAGATCTTCTTGGTCCTTTCCCCCACAGTGAGTTAAATAAAAATCGTTTTCTTTTAGTAATTGTAGATCATTTTTCAAAATGGACAGAAATTGTTCCACTTAAACGCGCGTCAGCCAAAACAGTCGCAGATGCATTCTTACACAGATACATTTTAAAATACGGTGCACCGATAAAAGTCATTAGCGATAACGTTAAACAATTCGTTAGCCAAATATTTGAAAATATTTGCACTGGACTTGGCATACGCCATATCAAAATGGTTCCGTATAGACCACAGGCAAACATAGCAGAAAGAGTTAATAAAAATATTGTAAAAATAATTCGAAGTTATGTTAGCACACATCACAAGCGCTGGGATGGCTACATAAATGAGTTAGCTTATGCTTTAAGAACGGCAAATCACGATACTACGGGAAAAACTCCAGCAGAATTATTTTTAGGACGGAAGTTAATTACGCCATTAGATAAATTATTCTTTGTGCAACAAAGAGAGCAAGAATTTAAACAAAAAGATGTGCAAACACTCATTGACGAGGCGGTTAATAGCTCGGATACGGCAAGAAATAGACAAAAATTATATTATGATAGAAAACGCCGTGAAGCAAATTTTAAAGTTGAAGATAAAGTGTTGAAGCGGAAATTTTCTTTATCAAGTGCCCCAGACAATTTTACTGCAAAGTTAGCTCCAAAATTTGAAGGCCCCTATGTAATTCAGGAAATCAAGGGAGTCGTATTGTACCTTAAGAAGGAGAGAGGAGAAATTTGTAAAGCAAGTCCCGACCAGGTGAAAAAATATTATAATCAAAATGATTTTGAAATCCTTAAAAGTTTCTTGCAGGATTCAAGCGTAAAAGAAGTAGAAGGTCCAGAAGTAACGTCACCCGCTCCACCACCCAAGAAGCAGAGATTTGAAGAGAAACCTAGCTTTGCTACAAGTCATGCGAGGGTACCGAAAAGAAGAAATGAACACGTTCAGACTCCAGCATTTAAGAAATACAAGAAAGCGAAGCCGCTTTGTAAAGAACCTTTGGTAAAGAGAAAAAGATCAGTCACAACGTATCGCAGTAGAAATTCTGCATCGAGGCGAACGCTTCCAGGGCCAGAGTGTCAGGTGCAAACAAGGCAGCCGTTCGCGAGAACGAAAAGACAGCAGGAGGAACGAAAAGACCGCAACCAACAGAAGAAATTCAAGCATGTATTCAGACCGGACGACGCCAAGACCAGCCGTCCAGGGGCAAAACGGAAAAGACAGCAACCCGACGACTACCACTCCAAGAGGCCAGCATGCAGAGGGCGAAAAAGAAAAAGCAACGTAGACGACACTCGAAGGACATAAGGAGACGACTGACGTCGATGAAATCTATAACGTGGGAGCAGTTCAGCCAGAAGAGGATGTCGGAGTTCCAAGCATCGGAAACTCAAAGATAAGTTAAAATCCTCTATAAAATTTTTTTCTTTTGTTCCGAAATGTTATGCGTAAATACGAAGTTCTATGTCTTGACGGAAGTCAATTTGTCTCGGTTGAGACTTAGTTTTGTTTCACTTTATTTAGCTAAGGCAAAAGTATTATTTTCTTTAAGTATAAAATCTAAGAACAAGCAGTTTCTGTTGGTCGAAAGACTAATTCTGTTATGTTAAAGCCTAAATTTGGCCGAAAATAAAAATAACTTCGTATTCTTGTATTAATAAGAACTTTAGTTTCAGTGCCGCCAGCTTGGCGAAGAATGCGTGAAGTAAAAATTTTATTTTTATTGTATGGTAAATTGTAAAAATCATATGTATTAGAATTTTGTAAATATACGTAAATACTTGAAAGTTATGTAAAAGTAGAATTTAGTCTAGAAGCATAAAATTTTAGATGCTAAAAGTAAATGCTCAAAAGAAATGAATTCAAATTTAAGTATTAAACCGCAGATAAAATCATGCTTTAGAGCGAAAGCCTGCTTGTCTAAAGATGAATGAGGGGGAATTTAGAATGAATGTGTTTTGTAGGGTTCTCCACCTACACTTGAATTTTAAGAATGTTAATCCTAGCTCATCGAGTTTTAGTATGTCGATTAAGGTGTGTCTATTTGGTCGCTGAATTCTAACAAATCATTGTGGTTAAGGGAAGTGTTGCAATACTAAAACACGAATATTCCCGTTTGACACCACACATGGTGGAGAGCCAGGGTAAAGTTAAATTCATGTTTGAATACTTGAATGAATGTGAATTAAGCAGTAACTAAGGAAAATAAATCGTTCAAAAACAAAAACTTATTCAGTTTCAAGAAAGTTTAAATTATAATGTATTTAGAAAGATACTGATACTTATTCCTTCCAGATGCTGGAAGGAAAAGAACAGATTGATTGCTGAAGTCCAAGAAAGGTTGCTGTAAGAAGAGAGAGTTAAATAAGTATCTACAAAAATTTATTCTACCTTTTGTGAAAAAACAGTTTTTTTATGTAAACGAGACTCTTAAAATTTTTAGTTCAGAATTGTGGAAACTTTTCAACAGGTCGTTTCTAGGACCTGCTTCCAAGTTTACCAAATTCTGGCAGCGCCAAATGTAGGGTTTATATTTATTTTAACTAACATTTATTTTAAGTTTAAACTATCTTTCCTGTCAAGCCTTACTTTCCCCTGGAATTAAAAATGCCAGAGTATGTAAATTTTAGTAGAACGCGCAAGGATTCAAGTTGTCAGCGGAAGTAATCTGAGTTAAATAAAAGGGAAACGTGTTCGAAAGTGTGCTTTCTTGCTTCACGAACGTGGAGGTGGCTAGTTAGAAATTGAAGAACCACGCGTTTCGGCCTGTGTGCTTGGCTCAGTAGATAGTTAAATCTTTCAACGTAATATTCAGAAATTTGCTGAATTGTCAGCGGTATCTTAGAACGCGGTTAGGTTAGTTACGTTTAGAGAGCCTCGTAGTTAGTCACTTATTATTCTTCTTTTAGTTTCTTATTTTTATTTTACCGCCAGGTCGGCGTAGTTTCTGAGCGTCAAGAGCACGCATTTGTAATTTCTAAAGTTGAATAAAAAGGGATTTAAACCCTTCTCAAGACTTTGTCTACTTTCCAGTTCTTAGCAGTTACCACTATTGTTGCGTGCAGGTTGAAAGCGCGCAACATTACAAACTGACTGTGTTCTTCGATGAGTCGAGCTCTTACAGTTGCGTCCGGTGACAAGTGTAAAACATAAGTCAAAATTTATTGTGCTGGATGGGCGGAGATCGCAATGTCAGGCTGTCAGAATACTATTGCTAAATAGTTTTGTCTTCTGCAATCGCTTCAAAGTCCATTGTATACGGATTTCCACTCCAGCCATTGCGAGCGATCGACGATCGACCAAAATTAACCTCGAGATCGACCGGTCGATTGCGATCGACTTTTTGGCTACCCCTGGTTTAGACGAATAGTGGCTTGATCCACTGGCACCTACACTTGAGCAGATCTGATTGGGTGGCAATCTCTACGAGTTGCTTGCTGGGCTGCCTCAAATTTCATGTCATTATACATATAAGTCATCATTGTCATCATCATCAAAAACAATTTTATAAAATAAAAATATACCTTTGCAGAAAAGTAACGCTTTATTCATATAGATAATAAAATATAAATAAAATATGAAAGCAAGTAAGATAAAAAAAATATGAAAGCAAACTTCTAATTTTAATTGGCTGTAACTTCTTTTATTTTTATTTAATTTGGAGACTTCCTCACTCTGTCTAAAAATACCGTCATAAATCTAAACTGCGTCATTCAGATTAATCGTGCTATCTTACGTAACCCTTAATGCAGATACCTCTTGCCCAATCAAATAATTGTAAATCAACACTTTTTAAACTCGGAACCGAAACTTTTCGACTCCCTCCCTTCTTCTTCTGAAGTAATGCGACACTGCTCCCTTTTCGCTTGAGCTTTCATCCTGTTAAGACGCTGCTGCAATCATCTATGTTCACTTGTATCGCTATAGTATCAAAATTGGTCTGGAAATAAGCCCGACTAAAGTGTCAAGTGAATTGTGGCCACAAATGTGAATTTAAATAAAAAATGGAATTAAAACCGCCTCGACTGCCAAGTTCTTAGTCTTTACGAATTCAACGTTTTAAGTATCAAGTATCTTTGCAAAAGACATTGCTACGCTTCTACGTCTCAGTGTTCTGACATCAGTGCTTCCAAAATTGTGCTATCATTACATATATATATATATATATATATATATATATATTCAAATAAACTACAAACAATAAATAACAGTGACTAAATAATTGTATAAACAAAAGAGCGGTTGATTCATAATTAGCCATTTAAATATTTTTTAATTCCAGGCGCCTGGGCAAACGTTTCCTCCATTATAGCCTCAGTTTTTGCTTTAGCCAAAATAGCCTTCTCTATGTGCCTCAATAGCAATAACTCCAAATTAGCTTTCTTCAAAGTACTCCTTAACTACATTTTACAGTTTTTAATTTTGAAAACGGCTCTTTCGCATTCAACTTGCGTTCAACTTCTATTACTTCTGTTAGGACGATAGAACACTAGATGAGGAAGAAAAGGCAAATGTTTTGAAGCTGAAGGTTGGCAGGGATGTTTGCTAATAAAATACTGCCGTTCTTGAGCTGTTGTCAATCATGCAAAATAGAAAGCTGAAAAATATGAAAAGGACGATGATGATGCGCTTGTTGTTGCTAAGATAATATTTTCTATATTGGTTGTGTCTGTTGTTAGTAGCACCGAGTTGTTCTCAGATGTGTTTGATATTTCCGCTTCAAATGTTTTTGATGTAGTGGTTATTCTTTTTCTGTTTCAGCAGTAACTGTCGTCGGAGAACGTGCTGGTTTTGAAAATCTAGGACACATATCCGTGAATTTTAGCAAAGTTTTGCAGAATCCTTCATTAGTAATTAGAATGTAACTGTACTGTATTTTCATAAATCTACTTTACGATTGTCGACCACTGTCGATTGTAGGCTCTACTTTACCCTACCCTACAGCCTACAGTTACCTTATCTCATGTGAGTTTGAGTGTGATAGTACGCAGTCTGGGCATCCATGTCTCCCTCCCGCGCAGGGCCGTCACCATCGAGATAGATAAGGCCTGCGCTCTGAAACGAAACTGGCTTGTGACGTCACGGTTAAGGGACCCTCAGCAAACTTTTTATTGGCTTTTATAAGTTGTAATTTTTTATTCATTATGTTTTAAGAATTGAATTTATGTTTACTTTTGACACCTGAAGCATCATCCCTTGTAATAATTACTAACACTAGTAATATAAAAATTGTCAGCAAAATTTATGATTATTTATTTTAATTGGAAACTAATTTTATATGAAATAACTGTCTTAAGGGGTTAAAAGCATAACACTTATTTCATTACATAATATGTAGAATATCAAATGCAGAGTAAATTTGATTCTTGACAGAGTACTGTGTTCTTAAATTTAAATATCAATGTTTTTTGCAAATCATTAAATATCATTTTATCATGATGAAACTTAAATGCATATGTTTAGCTAACATAGCTTCTGTTCACTTTTATATATGTTATTATCATGCAATCAGTTTGTTTAAAATTTGTTATGCAATATAAACCTTTCTGAGAATGATAGAAAAGTTTCTAAAGTAATGTATGTAAGATTCATATTAAGGTAATTAAATTGCGAGACTGCAAAATGAAATTTTAAAAATGTACAGTTATTGACGAAGCAGTAGTAATTGAATTCATATGTAGACATACTTGTTTTCATTGTATTTCAATTCAATGCAATTTTAAAAACAATTTTTTTAATTATCTTTTAAATTACAATCTTTAATTTGAGTACGTGGCCCCGCCAAAAGCTATGTAAGTTAAGTTTAAAATAATTGCTTACATTATACAGAAAAGTTTTGAACATGATGTTAGGATTTATATTTTCTTTTCATGTGGATATTAATAGAAAAAATATTTTCAGAACAGAGGTAACGCTTATAGTTAAATAGGTATGATGTAAATATTTGCAAGAAATTTCAGTTTCTAAAAGTTTTTTTAAGTATTTCGTATATTTTAAAAATATTTTCAAAAAAATTGTGTATAACTTTATTTAAAAAAACTTTTTTCCTGTCTTATTTCGAATTTTAATATTGATAGTCTTCAGAGCTATGTAATAAACATTATCTCAATTTAACTATAGATTCTGTCGAATAATTATATAGCATTAAGAGGAAAACATTAACTGTAATCCAGATTAACATACAATATGTAAGTAAGAAATAATTTTAAAACTAGACTATTTAGTAATTTATTACATTCAAAAAAATTTTCTGACTGATATAAGGCATTTAAATGTTAGTCTAAATATTAAGCAGTCTCTTGCATTCGTTTGATGTTTTATGATCCTGCTACATTAATATGATAGATATAAAAAATATGCAATAATTATAGAATGAGAGATAACATGTGTTCCCACTGGCAAACATTTTGTTAAAGTAGTGGGTGAAACAAAAGAATTTGATGCGGTGATGAGAATCAACGAGAGACAAAAAGACAGCGCAGAAAAATCAAAGTAAAACTTTTAGCTACTAGAATTTTAAAACCAATTTTTCTTCAAAGAAATGATTTGCTTTTAAAAGCACCACACCATTCTCAAATAATTTTGTTTTGAAAATAAATACCATCAAAAGAAAATGAAAATATTTCATATTCGTATAAGCTTTGTAAAACATTATATTGCCGCTTGTAATTTTGTTTTAGACTGATTTTATAGTATGAGATACCAATTTCATAGAATAGGTTTAGAAAAACGGGTGTTTAGCAAGGAAGCTAAACTGCGCGAAGACCGGTTCCCTAGCAGTGACGTAGTAACTCAGCGCGCAGGCCTTATCTATCTCGATGGTGACGGCAGGGCTCTCTCGCCGAGTCATCTGTGTCGATTCGATCGTTCGAGTTTCTTGATCGGCCCGAAAAGCTCCTGCCCACCGGCATCTGCCCGGCGGCCGCCGGCTCTATCCGCCACTGCTGGTGCATCTAGCTTAATGTAAAATTTCATAATTGAAAAATCTGCGAGTAATTAACATAGTCACTGGTGATAGCTGTGCTGAAAAAGCGTTCTTGTTAGTTCTTTAAAGATATATTTTTATGTCCTCTGTTTCGAGATTCTTATGGAGAACATTTTTGACAAAGTAATGAGCATTAATGATAAATCTAAGAAATTTATTCTGAACAATTTGTAAAAATGCTGTATTTGTCGATGAATTAAGTTAACTTAGGGTGGGAGAATGTTGACTGGTGACTAGCCGCACCTTTTGATGCCAATATTCAGCTGCAGCTGACTCACAACAACGTGTTCATCTCTGGGAGAAGTAGCGGTACCTGAAATCGCAATTTATAACGAACCTACATTTCTATAAATAAATTTATGTATTATTTTTCTTTATGAAGAGTATTTCTTTTGTTATATGATTATTTATGAAAAGTATTTTTCTTGCCACATGAGAGTTCGTGTAGTGAAAATGAATGATCGTAGTTTCTAATAGTGTTATTACATCAGATGCTAAAAGAAATTTTCCGAGAAATGAATTTCTGCCAGCAACAGAATTCCTTGCCGAAACGGTTCCGCTAGAAGCTGGAATATTTATTAAGCACAGAGATACTGAAAATATCCAATAAAGAGAGTAAATAGTTGTAATTTAATTTTTTTTTTCAATCTAGCTGGCTGATTTATTTTGCTTCTTGACCAGTTTCACTCTGCTGAATGTTCGATACGTAAATACCATGATGACCGATAATCTCTGAGATGCAAAAATCCCCTCATTAGTTAAAAAAATAAAAAAGTGATTCTTATACTTGAAAGAATAACAGTAAGCTTCCCACCATTCGACTGTATAGCCATGCAAATAAAATAAATTACTTTGAACGTACCTCCATTAATTTGTATGAAATTGAAATGTATATATTTCAACCGCAGTTTTACTAAAGAATCAAATATCACTTGTCATTAATTATATAATTCATTTGCTGGAAAATATTTTTCTAAACATTTTCTGTTATTTACTGTTACAGAAGATATGAATGATAATGGTTAAGCTTCTAATTTTATCTCATTCAAGTGAAATGTGCTGACTACTGAATTAATAGCGTGATAATAAACACACATTTCTTAAATTAGAAGTCATGAATAACAGAAAGGAAAAGAATTATATTGTATTTACCTTTCTTGTATGTGACTTTCTTTTGTTTCAGCTTAAAGCGGACTTGGTTCAAGATAAGATATCCGTTACTTTATCTTCCACGTGCAGATAAAGGCCAGTTTGATCTTATGTGGTGGGAGGTTTGTTTTAAAATCTAAAGGTCAGTTTATTGCTAATATTACTCGTGAATAAGGCAAAAATCATCGTTATACATTTTGAAGTATTTTAAAGGAAAATATTATTATTATTTTCAGTTGATCTCCGTATAACATGGTAGTTAGGTTTTAAAAATTAGCTATGCTTTGCAAATTCCAATTACAAGAATCAAAAATCTATACAAATAGGGTCAGATTTTAAAAACTTAATCATAATTTATAGCTATCTAACGTATCATTCTAATCATCTAATCATTAATGTTATTCTAAATATCTAATCATTTATTATTATGTTTAATCTCTTTGTTAACACTATCGTTAGGTTTTTGAAAACGTTCGTTTTGTGAATTTGAGTAACACAAAATTTTCTAAATATAAAATGAAGTTAGGTTCCAAACAGTTCAAACTATTTTTAATCAAACATGTTTATTTCAAAGTCAATAAAAGATCAAGGAAAAATCTAGTAAATTTATCCGTGATCTTAAAATAATGTTTTTTAATAAATTAAGTAACTTTTTTGTTTTTATTATCACAGCTAAGCCCCAGTAAACGAAAACATTTCCTTTCTGAAAAAATATTCTTCTCTTCTGACCTTTTCTCCCTGCGGCATTTTGATTTCTATATGTTACATTTTTCACATACATACCTACACATGTACACACGCAACACACACATATATAAATATACACACTCACTTGGCGCAAAAATAGAAAAAACAAAGTAATATTTATTACTAAATTTTTGCACTCACAATTTTTTATAAACTTATGATTTTGAATTTTCGATCATTTACATGTTGCACACATTCATATAATTTAGTCTAATGATTTCTTAAAAACGCATGCTATACCAGGAGCGGAAAACTTCCATATTTATCTGATCGAATTTTTTTTTCTTAAAATTGTGTCGCTATTTACCTACTAAAATCTCGATGTTTAGCATATTCAGACTTTATTTACTAGTAAGTGATAATGGATTGTTAAACAAGCATGGTATTTTATTAACAACATATATTAATTGAAAAGTAACCACAGAAAAGTACAGCTTTTATATTATTAGTTTTCTTTTATCATTACTGGGAAGTCTGCCTTTCTCCAGCTAAGCTTTCCTAAATTGACGTGTATACAGAGAAAGATCATAATAATAAATCTTCAGTATAGGAATCAGTAAATGGGGGAAAACTAAGAATAGGATCTACATACTTACTGCATAAGTAATGTAGATCCTATTCTAAGTAGTAGATCTAAGTAGTTCTTAGTCTAAGTAGTAGATCTAAGTAGTTCTTAGTCTAAGTAGTAGTGCATAAGTATGTAGATCCCATTTCTATTCTAAGTAGTAGATCCTATTCTTATTGCACACATAGGTAAATCCAAAACAAGAATAGATATATTAACTACATTTGGTGATATTGAGATTCTTCTGTTGACTGCCTTATTTCCAAAAGTCTTTCTCACGTTCTCTTTAGCTTGTAAAGTTAATAAAGTTTAAAGAGTTATAATTTCAATTTCTAACTCATAATTTTCAATATTAAATGTGTCAGAAAGTTTTCGAGGATATCTTTCACATGTAAACCCTTTTCCTAAGGAAAAAACACATACTATACAGTAGCTTTTTCACGATCGTGGAACGTGCCGCGGAGAAGGTATAGTGGTTAGTAACGCTGACTACCGTACTGAAGGGCCCAGATAAGAAATGCATGTTTGTAAATGTGTAGCCAGCTGAAAGTTCTCTCGTGTGGTTTGGTGGTAAGGTAAGAGCGCTACGAAACCCTGTACCCGTCCCCTATGGTGCTGTCATGGAGGTAAGAATATAAGGAGGTACGAGGTACCAGTCTCACACTAAGACTGAAGTAGTGATACCAGGCTTTGGTCTCCAGATGGTGTGTTTTCTGTTTACATCCAGATCATCCTTGACAGCGCTTTGACAGTTCCATACAGATGGAAAAGCCGAGTGTCATTTCTAAAATCCATTGTTCTATTTGGGAGAGCTTTCGATCTCTATATTCGATTCAAATCACTACTTCAATTAAGTCTTAATGACTTTTATTTACACACATCTTTTATATTACAATATATACATAATTCGAGATTAATTTCAAATCAAAAGATGGGGATTATTCCCCCTTCGTACCAAATTCTATCAAGAGAAAACCGAGTGAGCGACTGCTCTCGTCCAAATTCGTTTTTCGACTCCTCGTTGCCACTGACAGAAGAGAAACTTCCGCTCATTTCGCGTTCGTTGTAACATTTCTCCCACCTTTTGATTTTTGACAAAGTATGAAAAAATCAAAACAATTGTGAAATGAAAATTGGAATACGAATATAAGATGAGTAATTTAAATCTTACCAAAATCAACAATTTTATCTAGGCGTAACAAATATCTTGAATATTTTAAACTTACTTAATATTCTGCAAACTTTCATTCTTAAAACAGCAGGCAAAATATTCTTTTCTGAAAAATACTAGTAAAGAGATTAATTCACTAAACTGGAAAATCAAATTGTATACAAAATTTAAATTCAAAGAAAGGAATAAAGAAAACAATAGTGGTAATAAAAACAAAATTAAACTAATTAAAGTTCTTCGGTTTCACAATTTTTCTGCCATATCTACTAAACTGAATGTTTTCATCAGAATTTTCAAGTTCACAGTTTTTGTTATCAATTACTAAATCATTCCTTTTACCAGTATTTCTCGGAGATGTGGATGATTCAGTAGTTTTAAGCTCCAAGATAGATTCTTTATTGTCTATCTCCATTGGAAATACTCTTTGAACTGGTCTTAACAGTTCACCACTCTGATGTTGTAGTCTTTTCCTGGGTATGTTTCGATCACACGACCCATAGGCCCGTCTGTTCTTTTCCTTTTATTGTCCTCTACAAACACTAAATCACCTATCTTGATAGTTCGCGAAGATACAGTCTTTGGTCGATGTACTAACATACCAAGATATTCATCTCTAAATCTTTTGCGAAATTCCACACGTAACTTTTGGTGGTATCGCCATCTTTTCCATAAGTTGATTTTATCCAAACTGTCCAGATCCGGAACACCTTCAGTTCGCACATCCTGAATAAACATAGATGGAGTGATTGCACATAAATCGGTGGAATCTTCTGACTCGTATGTTAACGGTCTGGAGTTGACATTTGCTTCTGCATCAGATAGAATACTTAACATTTCTTCATATGAAAGTAATGCTTTTCCCAGGACTCTTCTCAATAACTTCTTGATCATCTGAACCAGTCTCTCCCACCAGCCGCCCCACCATGCTGCGGTTGATGGATTTAACTTCCACTAAATTTTCATTATTGAAGAACTTCTGATAATTTGGTTCCAGTTAACAGATCAGAGCAAATTCCTTGCCCCTACCAAATTTGTGCCATTATCGCTATATACTACTCTTGGCCGTTCTCTTCGTGCTATGAATCTTCTAAATACGAGAAAAAATCCATTAGTCGATAAGCTTTCAATTAATTCTAAATGAACCGCACGATAAACTCCACAAGTAAAAAGCAAGATCCAAGCTTTTCTATTTTCTTTTAAATAAAGTGGTCCTGCTACATCAACACCTGTCACCTAAAATGCATAAGCATCTCTGACTCGATCTTCTGGGAGAGGACAAGGAACTGTATCGAGAGCTTTCGCCGAGTGTCTCTTGCACCGAACACACTTCAATATGACTCCTTGTACTGTTTTTCTTCCTTTTATTATCCAAAGTTTTTGACGAATATTAGTCAAAAGAACTTGAGTACCAGCATGTAAAAGTTGTAAATGGTAGTCTTGTATCCTTCTTTCTACTAATTCATGTTTGGATGGAAGTACAATGTGGCACCGGAAGTTTTCATCATCATGTCTTCTCAAAATCTTCGTTTTCAACCTTATAATCCCTTCTTCATCTCTGAAAGTAAAATGTCCCTTCAACTGTTCTTCACTAGAGAATACTTCTTGTTGAACGATCTTCACTAATTTCTTCTCAGCAATGTCCAATTCTTCAACACTCAGTGTTTTGCCATAATTTCTTCCTCCATGTCTACAATTATTTATGAATCTTAGAATCCAAGAAATCATTCTCACAATTTTAAAGTAACTTGAAAAGTAAATCAGATACCATTTTTCAGCGGTGATATTAGCCAATTACGTCGAATAGTCGAAATAATGTTCTTTCGCTTTTCTTTCATAATTTCTTCTTCGTTAGTAATCAGTTCACTAGTTGGCCACTCTTCATCGTTCTTCATAAGCCATTCTGTCCCTTGCCACCAGCGAGATTTCACAAAGCTCTTAATCGAACACCCTCGTGATGGTATATCTGCTGGATTCGAATTCCCTGGAATGTGACGCCATTCAGATTCCGATGACAATTTTCGTATCTCTTTTACTCTATTTGCGACAAATGGCGCCCAATGGTCATCTCTTTGGATCCAAGAAAGAACAGTACTCGAATCTGTCCAATAGTTTCTTGGAACGTTGTCTAATTTAAGTGTTTGTAAAGCAAGAGCTGCGAGTCTGACTCCTATACAGCAGGATAATAATTCTAGACGATTTATGGTCATTTTTCTTAATGGACTCATTCTACTTTTAGCTAGAAGAAAATACACCGATACATTTTCACTTGTCTCTTTTCTTAAATAAATCACACATCCATAGGCTTGTTTACTTGCGTCACAGAACGTATGAAGAGTAAGACTTTCATTTCCGTTTATATCTAAAGTCCTTGGAATTCTAACACTGGATAAAAGTGACAAATCATCAATCCACGAATAGAACTCTTTTCCTAAGTCTTCAGGTATATTTGTATCCCAACCAATTTTCAACAACCATGTCTTTTGTATGAATAGTTTAGGTGTTAGCGTTATAGGGCAGAGAAAACCCATGGGGTCGAAAATGCGATGTACCGCAGACAATATATTTCTTGTAAGATTCACTGGTTTGTAAGTATCAGTCTTCACCTCACAGAAAAGGCTATCATCTTCCTTATCCCACAAAATTCCTAACACAGGAGTAGGTTCTATACTGTCTTCAGATTTCAAAAGAGAAGTGTACTCCCACCCTCTCAGATCGAATGACGCAGAATCTAATATCTGTTTCGATTCCTCGACGAATTGCGTAAGTGTTTCTTCATCAGGAACAGATGTAATGCAATTGTAGAATGATTCTTTTAAATTTTCCGCTGTTTTAGGATATTTAGATAAATTTAGATCAATGTGTGTCTTAATACAGCAGCCAATAAAAAGAGACTGTAATTCAATTCAAAAACAACGCGTTTATGTCTAAAAACTCTAAGTTCCTCCTTGTCAAAGTCTTTCCACCATAAAAATCGTAAGAAATCTCGATCACTCTTATTCACTGACATTTGCAAAAAAGCCTTTCTTATGGCTGAAATAAATCCTATTTTATTCTTGCGAAATCTTAAAATTATAGGAATAATTTGTTCCAGCAAATTTGGACCCTTTTCTAGACAATCATTAAGTGAGCGCGAATTTTTGTCTTTACAGGAAGCATCAAATACCGGTCGCAATTTAGTGGTCGAAGTTTCTTTGAATAAGCCTTTATGTGGTAAATAGTGACACTGATTATTCATTTCGTGTTCAGGGGCTTCTTCTATAATTCCTTCATTTAACCAATCTGTGAAAACATTTTCGTAATCCTCCAATTTTCCCTTTTGTATCAACCTGTGTGTCGTACTGTTTAAACGCTGTCTAGAAATATCGAAATTTTGACTTAAACAGTCCTTTTCTATTACCCAAGGCAACTGAACCTCATATCTTCCCTCTTTAAAGGTAACAGTTTCGTTAAAATGATTCAATGCGGCAATTTCCATTTCCTTTCTACATTTTGTTTCAACAGGGTCTTGAATCCCCAATAAATCCAATTTCCACAAATTTTCAATCTTCGATGTGTGAATTAATAAAGAAGTCACTGCGACGGCATTAGTTACATTTTCCCAATCTTCAATACGATCAAATAGTTTTCCCATTAAAATCCAACCCATTTTGGTTTCCATTGTAACTAATGCTGAGTTCAAACGTTCAATTTTGTCTTTTACTAATTTCCAATAATTATCAGCTCCAATGAGTAAAGATACGTTGTTGTTATCTAAAGATTCGTGATCAACATTCGCTAAAATTATTCCCCTATCTTTTAACAACTCCTTAATATTTTGCGGAATATAGTCTAGCTCAGCACTCGATATTTCATCAGTCTCTAAAACCTGAATAATTAATTCCTGGTTATCGAAAATGTTTTTTATTTTTACTTCTACTCGCGCACAGTTCTGTTTGGTAGGCACTTGAGATCCGAAAGTATGAATCATTATTTCTTCCCTTCCCACGACTTTTAATCCCAGTTGTTTAGACAGACGTTTCTGAATATACGAGCGTTGACTAGCGCTGTCAAATAAACAACGAACTAATTTATTGCGTGACCTACTTTTAAGTTCTACTGTCGCCGTCTGTAAAAATATTTTATTCCTACCGATGCTAATGTGATTGCACGCTGAATTTTCTACACCTTTTGTTTGCGATGCTTCGGGTTTTTTCTCATTTTTGTAACAATGGGTTGCATTATGTTTTTTTGTGGCAGTATACACAAGACTTTTCCTCAGAACAATCGGAAAATCGATGACCTTGAGCCAGACAGACATAACATCGAGCTTGTAATCTCGGAACATTTCGTTTTTCATTTACACTCATATTACACTTTTCACTATTATGTGTGTTATTTTTACAAAAAATGCAGTTTTCTTCTTTTACAGGGGCTAATAATTCTGCCGCCGACGAGGGGTTAACTTTAGAGTTAAACTTATTATTTGTGTGTTTATAATTACTTTTGTGTTTGTCGAAGTGTTTATTCTTTCCGTTCAATGGAACGAGTTTCGGTTCCGGTTTGTTAACTGCGTACGTTTGTTCGCGGCATTCAATTTCGTTTTTCAAAAAAGAATTAAACCTGTAACATCAGATTCCTCTTTTGGATCACGCTTTCGGTGATATTCGAGAATCAAATCATGAGGCAATAATTTCAATAATATCGGATTTAACAAGTGTCCGTACGAACCTGAAGTTACTCCTAAATTACTTAAGCTTCGAATGTTTATTTCACAAGCGTCGTGTAATCTTCTTAGTGCATTTAAGTTAGAAGAATTTTTAACTGGTTCTATGTCCAAAAGATTATTCATATGTGATTTTATAATTTTCTCTGGTTTTCCAAAGCGTTCTTTTAAACGTTCTAAGCACGCATCGTAATTGTGTTCGGTTAATTGAAATCCTTCAACGACATTATATGCTTGCCCTATCAATAATGATTTCAAGTCTACAAATTTTTCAATCTTGGTTAACGATTTGTTCTGATCAATCGCAGCTTAAAAACTGTTAAAAAATTCTAACCATTTTCCTGCATCTCCTGAGAATTTTGGTATATTTAACTTTGGCAATTTCATAGCCGATGACGATACATTTATTTCAGAAACAGAAGTGTTCAAAGAATTTGCATCTGATGTATTTTTCACAGACAAATTTTCATTAAATTTATTTAATCTTATTTTAATTCTAAACTTTGCAGACATAATTTGTTCAGTGTATTTATCACTTGCAGTAATATCTTTTTCAAATTCTTTAGCATCTTTTAACTGAGTTTCGATTTGTGAATTCAACATTTTCAACATGTTCTCTCTTTCGATAATTGTTTCATTCATCTCCTGCAATTCCTCAATGTTTGTGTTTTCGATATTTTCTAATAACAAAGATTCTATTTTTGTAATTAATTTCGTAACACTACTGCGTTCATTCGTACGTTTCTGCTTCAGTTTGTCTAAAGCTTCCATGTTTAAAATTAACTAATCACAATATTGAAACTCAGTTTTTTTTTCCAAATTTTCAAAGAAAAAGGAATTGCTTACCTGTTTACAGGTAATCCATCTGCTGATCTTCGAAATTCTAATCCAAAAGTCCCTTGGTGAAGGCAGCACTAAAATATGTCATTTCTAAAATCCATAGTTCTATTTGGGAAAGCTTTCGATCTCTATATTCGATTCAAATCACTACTTCAATTAAGTCTTAATGACTTTTATTTACACACATCTCTTACATTACAATATATACATAATTCGAGATTAATTTCAAATCGAAAGATGGGAATTATTCCCCCTTCGTACCAAATTCTATCAAGAGAAAACCGAGTGAGCGACTGCTCTCTTCCAAGTTCGTTTTTCGACTCCTCGTTGCCACTGGCAGAAGAGAAACTTTCGCTCATTTCGCGTTCGAGTTGTAACACAGAGACACGTATAAGAAATAAGAAGAATACAAGAAACATTCATTGTTGGATATATGATAGCAATTTGTATAGTTTATAGGCATTTGCTCAAAAATAACATTTTGGTTATTTTTCGGTAACTTGCAAAAGCGATTTTGATTATAAATTTGTTTTATAAAATTTTAAACTACTGGACTACAAAATATAGATTTTTAGCAAAAAATGTTTTGCATAAAAAATGAAAAATACCTTACGGTACCTTTAAAATTGTATACGTCTTTCAATACCCTTGATAGAGTATTCGCTACTTTTATTTTATGTTCCAAATATCAAAACATTTTAAATAAAGGATATTTTTGCCTGTATTTTGTATAATACTGTAGCATGTACTTTTAAAAAAGTTTTAGGGGAGAGGCTTAATAGTTATTTATTTTAAACTAATCATTTTATTTTTACGAAAATGAAAAACAATGCTTTTATCGTTGTAAAAAGCATGTACTTGCCTTGAACAAAATGCGTAAATATTTCTTAAATTATTTATAAATGTATTTGGATATGAAGGATTTATTCATCCATATACTTCTATGAATGTTACTGTAAAGAAATCTAATTATTAAATATATCTAAATTTATAATGATTGTAAATACTATCTTAATATATAGTAACATTATAAGGTATCTCTTCCCTCCTTCCAACATGCCTTCGTGGTGTAACGGCAGCACACTCAGCGCGTATTCGAGTGGTCCAGGTTCGAATCCTGGGGAGGGCATTGCTCGTTTTTCACGTCATCTCCTGCTTCAAAATAACATAATGACTCTACAATCTTAACATTTATTTGTAAACATAAATTTAAATTATGTAGACAAATTTGTTTATAAAACTATTTAAACAAGAATTGTTCATACTAGAAAGCAAGGTGTTGCAAAGAGAAGTGTATGAGATGCGTACTTAAGAAAGTAGCAAAGAAGATTTTTCAGAATATCTATTGTTGAAAATGAGGGTAACAAAATTCGATAAATATTAAAAGAATTATTTCCTTATATTTCATAATAACCCAGTTACAAGTTTTAAATAATATTTAAAAGAAAACAACAACTTTTCTTTTCCCTTTTAGAAACATTCATGGAAAGTTAAGTACATGGAAATCAGCAGCAATATTTAAAGCATTTCACTATTAAAATAAAAAGTGCTCTAATATGAAATGAACCGAACAGAGCATTAATTATAATATGACTCTAATTTTTTATTTAAAGGATACTCCAGAAGCTAAAAAATTATCTCATATGTGAGAGAGTATTTCAGGAACAAGCTCTGTAAAATGAAAAGAAATAATGCGTAATTTTAATATTAATAATACAATAAAATTTGATCTTAATTTTCGGAATCGTTAACCGAATAAAATTGAATTATCTTAACAATTTTTTCTAATGTAATTAACGAAAATTTGTAAAAATATTTCATTCAGATTAAACTGTTTTGAGCAAACTGCTTTGAATAAGATATAACATTTGATTCAGTTCAGAATGAAATGTTTAAAAATGCATTCTGTTCACATTCTTAGAACTCTGAAATATTGTCAAAAAAGAAATTATGTACATTTATACGTATATTTACGACTTAATTACCAACTGTTTACTTCCGATTATGTCAAAACTCATTGATCTCAATGGCAAGTCACTGAAATGTTTTGGTCTCACGAGGGGTGAGCCCAGAGATAAATAGTCCTGGGATAAATCTTTTAAGTCCTGGGGGTGAGCCACTGCTTCAAAGGCAGTGCATGGAGAAACCAGTTACTTCCTACCTCCAGGGGTACTTCCTTCAAAATTGGGGTGGAACTGCGTAATGTCGTACTATGACCTATACGGCCTTCATGACAACAGCAGACTCAGTCTTAAACACACTCCTCGCCCTGATGAAATTCGTGGACTTGTCCTGATTAGGTCAAACAAGTGAAATTAACCTCAGTGACAAAAACAACACAGTTTTGATGTTTTTGTAAGTGACAGCCATACTCAGAAAGTGATTCGAATTGCTGTGTTGCATATTAGCATAAGTTTTGGTTTTGTATGCATTGATCCTACTGAGAATTTCAATTATTGAGAATTATTACTTCCTTGCAATGCTACATATAAATCAATTCATTCGATATAAAATCTGTACGAAAGGCAAAATCAATAAGCCAGATTTTATCACTTAAATTTCCACATTCTTGATTTCCCATTTCGGGAAAGAGTTTTTAATCTCAGTTAATAAATCTCGAGTAAATCTAAGCATATTTAAGAATTTTACTTAATACTTATATTTGTTTCATTGCTCCCTTACATTGGTGTGCAATAATAATTATGACTGCCCTTCATTAATATGCAACAGGGAGATATGCCCTTTAAATAGAACGAAATTAACAGTTTTAAACGCTATGTCTATCATTTCTTCGTATTTAATCTTTTGCTGGCTAACACTTGTTGGTGAATTATGCAGCGTAGCTAAAAAAAAAAAAAAAAAAAAAAATTGAGAATTTGTCATTGTTTAGCATAGTTTGGTTTGGTTTGTTTGATTATGGCAAAGAACTCAAGGGCTATCTGGCTAAGGGGAGGCACGCTTTCATGGAGTACTTTCTAAGGAAAACTCTCTTTATACCCGTTACACATGGGTAAAACCACGAAGACGCCCATGCAGCCAGCCCGTTGGCCGGGGTTCGAACCCCGGACTGAACTACCAGTGTGCAGCGATTTTATAGCGTGACATCTAATGGGTCTGTTTTTGGCATAGAGTTATGATCCAATTATGCGGTCTATCATATCTTCTGCTCTATTTATTGTATTGAGACTAATTTAAAAAAAATAGTAGTTCCAAATTAACTAGGAAGGTTTTAAAAAAGTTGAATATATCTACAGCTCTAACCATTCCTTTCAGACAGATCCAGCCCAGCCTTTCTCCTCTATATGTATAGCCTTTAAAAACCGTACGAATAAAAAAAAGCTTTACTGTATCACTTACGTCAGTAGATTCATCAAATTAAGGAGGAAAAAACGAAAATACAGGGTGTTTATAAAGTCCCGGACCCATTTTGATGTTTAATAACTCATAATATAATGAAGATATAAACAAACTTATGGCATTTATTGATGGAATAACTTCTATATTTTCCTTTTCAGGTTTGAATATCTTTACTTTTGTAAATATCGTCTGGGCGTGTGGTTAATTTCAGATAATTTCATTTTCCAGTCTAAATATTTGTACTTTTCTAAATATCGTCTGTTTATATGCCAATTTCGACGGTGTGCAAGGTTATTAAGAAAACGTTAAGACTGCATGCATACAAAGTTCAAATTGTTCAAGTTTTGGAACCGGACGATAGACCTAGGAGGATAGCCTTTGGAACAGATATGCTAAGGAGGATAGAAGATGATGCTCAATTTCTGAAGCGCATAATGTTCTCCGACGAAGCATCCTTTCATCTTTCTGGCATTGTTAATCGCCATAATGTGCGCATATGGGGATCTGAAAACCACCATGAATACCGTGCGGCACAAAGGGATTCCCCAAATGTTAATGCACGACCGAGTCATTGGGCCTTTCTTTTTTACAGAAAAGATGGTCTCATCAGTCGTATACTTAGACATGTTGGAAAACTTCATATTTCCACAACTAGAAGAGCTTCAGCCACATGTCTTTTTGCAACAAGATGGTGCACCACCATCGTTCGTAGTTCTTTGAATGATCATTTTACAGGAAGATGGATTGGGCGAGGATGTCCAATTCCTTGGCCACCCAGATCACCTGATATAAAGTCGCTGGATTTATATCAGGACTTATATATTTGGACTTTTTCCTTTGGGGATTTGTAAAGGACAACGTTTACAGTAGGAGAGTGTCGAACATTGATGACCTAAAAGACAGAATTACAACCGCAATAGCCTCTGTGGATGCCGACATGCTTGCCGGTACCTGGCGTGAAATTGAATATCGACTTGATATTCTCCTTGCGACGAAGGGGGCACACGTAGAAGTTCATTGAAAAGGGTCATGAAACTTTTTGAGTCTATCTAACCATTTATGTTATTAATTTTAATCTATCTTTATTATTTTATGAGTTATTAAACATCAAAAAGGGTCCGGGACTGTATAAACACCCTGTATATTAATATTGTATCGTTATATAACTGTTCTCTTATATTTTGACTTATTTTCTCAATTCTCCGCTTTACACCCTTTCCAAACAATTGTAGACATAATGTAGAATAAATTTTCCTTATTAACTCCCTATCAGAAAAAGTTTCCTTCCCCCCCCCCCAAATATGGCTCTCTTTGAATGATACAATAATGATTTCAACATGGGGTTTTTAAAAGCATTTTGTTGAGCTCTTTATAAACTGAGGTTTAAATCCCTAATTTAATTTTTCTCAAGCCATTACTATTTTGTGGATAACCTGTTCCATATTTTTTATATAAAGTTAAAAAAGGCCTCTCCAAATTACCTATTCTAGTAACGGTCACAGAGGCATTGTACATTAAACAAGAACATTTATCACTCATTATTGTAAAAAAGCAATCAAGTTCCAATTGTTTATGAAATTGTTATGGCTTCTTTCTTAATTTCCACCGACAGCGAGGTAGCCGATCTACTGGGACAATTGCAATATCGGCCAGATAGCCCCGACGCTGGAATTAACTTGGTCCACAGACTACTAAATATGGACGCTGACGGAATTAACTTGGTCCACAGGCCACAGGCTACTGTTATGTCTACTAAAATACAAAAAAAAATATTCATGAAAGTACATACGTTTTTGCACAGCAGGAGTGTTAAGAAAAATTGACACTTTTTCTAGAAACGCTATGAAAATTGTACCACTATGATACTACAGTAACCATGACAGTTTGTGTCCATGAATCACTACCAAGTTGCTTTTACGTCTTCTGTTGCCTTATAATCGATCAAAAATCGCTTAGCGATCAACCTTTTGGTCTTGTTTGCCATCCTTGTACTACACTATATACATGTCCATAAATTAAGGATAATGCAAAATCAGGCAAAGGAAGAGTTAGAAGCAACACAAATTTGACTTATTTGTAAAGCTTATTTATTAAACAAAAAGTAAAGAGCAAAAAAAGATGCTTTATGTTTGATATTATTAAAAAATTTAACGACTTTTACTCTCTGGAGCAAATTACAAAAGAACTCCTATTTACAAAAAACCAATATTACATGGTTGGTATGATTGTTAATACATTGTATGTCTCCCAGACGATGCAATACAGTCCGTACAACGCCTAGGCATGCTGAGTATCAAATTATCGATCTGATATTGGAATCCGGTGAGAATGCTGGCCAGTCCATACGGGTGATATCCTCCGATTGAAGGCATTCGCTTACAATGTCTGCACGGTGAGGACGGGCGTTGTCATCCATAAACACAAATTGTGCGCCTATGGCGCCCCGAAACAAACGTAGATGTTGTTCCAGAATGACGTTCATTTGGCTTGTCATGGTTCCAATTTGAACATGCAGGTCAGTTCTGGAGCCCAGAATAATTCTACTCCAAACGAGCACTCCTGCGCCACCGTAACGGTGTCGTTCAATGATATTTTCTTGGTAGTAACGGGTACCTAGAGCTCTTCATATGAAACTCCGGCGAGAATCAGACCGCAAGCTAAACCTGGACTCGTCGGAAAACATCACACAAGCTCACTGTTGCGGTGTCCACAATGCATGCTCTCTACTCCAGGTTAACCGCAGGCGACAGTGCGTTGCAATAAGTGGAACGCATCTGCCAGGTCTACGAGTATATAGACCAATCTGCCCTAGGCGTCTGTACACGGTCTGCCTTGAAATTATCGTACCAGTGGCTGAAGAGAGCTGACGAGACAGGTCTGAGGCTGTGCTCCGCCCGTTTCTTTTAGCAGTAACTGCCAAATACCGGTCCTCATTCGGCGTTGTAACTCTGGGGCGACCTGTGCTGTAACGTCTACTCACATTACCATCATCTTGGAATCGTTGGCAAAGCCTGGAGATGACACTCTGTTCAATTCCAAGTTCGTCTAATACTTCCAGTTGGGTACGCCTACATTCCAGACGGCCGACAATTCTACCACGTAAAAAATCATCCAAATGCGTCCTTTGTGTCATAATTATTCGGTTATTTCACTGAAATGCTTATAAAGCGCCTGCGAACAATTTTACTTTTTTGCCTGTATTCCTTATATATCACTCTCTTACACTCTCGTCATTGTGACGTACCATCGGTGTCATCTGGTTACTTCCTGAAATTTGCATATGATTCTTGAAGATGTGTGTAGTGATTTTACAGGTGATATATTTATTTTAGAGTTCGATTTCCGCGTGACTCCGAATTATCCTTAATTTATGGACATGAGTGTGTATTTTATATATTATTTAAAGCAATGAGGTAAGGTAAATTGCCTGATTAAATAACGCATCAATAGAGCAGACAAACCGAAAGTCTAAATGACGGTGCGGTTGCTCTATTGATGGTCTTCTGTCTTATGCCTGATTAAATTAGCAAAAGCTTAATTTTACATGGCTTAGTAAGAACAAGCGATTCGGATAACTGGAGTTCTTTACACATGGAGTCTAGACTCTTGAAGCTCTACTGCATTTTCTTATAACATTATTTCTTTTAATTTCTTGATTAAGATTTATCTGATTTTTTTTTCTAGCTTTATATAATAATTTAGCTTTTTAGCTTTAAATTAAAATGTAGATACGGCAGAGCTTAAATTGAGACAGAGCCCGGCTTCGCTCTTCTAAATTTTTCTCAAAAATTGTCATTTTAGCCGGAGCACTCCGAAGCCCTAAACAAGAGGGCTACGGCTCTTTTTTATGCAAGTTAACCACAATTTCAGAAAAAAATTCTTTGGATCTCCAATATTTTATTTTAATTCTAAGTAAGGTTTAAAAACCGATTTTAACTTCTGAATGTATGCCTGTCTTAGAATCCAAGCTCTTTCCCTGCAGCCTGAGACTTTTAAGGAATGAAAAGCCCTAACCACTCGGTAAAGGCTTATTTTGCTGAAAGTGTAATGAATTGTAAGAGTAGAGAAGTTTTTGTTCCCGAAAGTAATAGAAGTGATCAACCCGTCGAGCATGTTCAGAGCGAGTAACTTCTGACAGAAAAGAGCACCTGCAGACTCTTTGGAACGATGTAACCAAATACGGGAGGAGAAAATTATCACTTTAAAGCTGCTATCACACGTCGGTTTGTTTCGGAAGAACAACTGTTTGGAACAATTTTTCTGCGTTGTTACAACAGCCAATCATCATGGATCGCTTTGGGGTTATCACAGGGAAACTAGTTTCCCATTACAAACAAGCTGATAGCATTCGAAGGTGATAGCTGATTGGTTGAAAACGAACAACTTGCAATTTTTTTGGAAAGGAAGGGAAACGTCGCACGTCTTTCTTTCAATAGTAAACCAGGCAGAAAAATTGTCCGAAACAGTTGTTCGTGTAGTACAAACGCTGTGTGATATGGGCTTAACAGGTCCTTTTCGAATGGGGGAAAATATTTTTCTCTGTTAAATTCTGCAGTGAATTGAGGTGGTGAAGAGTATTAGGCCCAATGGCCTTTACTCCAAAATTAATAACTCTACTGGGTGGTCGTTGTGAAAAAATCATAAGATCCACTTAGAAAAGTTGTGCTTAATCATCTCCTGAATCTAGATGTATGTAGAAAAAATTTAAAAATCAGAGCCGTAGTAATCCATTAATGGGCTGGCCAAAAGTGGCGCTCGGTTGAAAAGTGAGTCCGAGCTGAGAACGCTTAGTTGGTTTCTGCAAATTTTAAGATAAGTTCCACTACTTGGAATGCAAGAATGAGTTTGCTATGAGCATTCTGCTTTTCTTTAATTTTCTGAGCTATTGTAGAAGTACTTTGAATTAGTTTTAAAACTTTCGGATCTTTGAATATTGAAAAAAATATCGGCAAAATCTTTTGAGAAAGGTGATTTGGATTTTAATTTTTCGCTGTACACACAGAGAAAAATATTTCCCCCCCCATTCGAAAAGGACCTGTTAAGCCCATATCACACAGCGTTTGTACTACACGAACAACTGTTTCGGACAATTTTTCTGCCTGGTTTACTATTGAAAGAAAGACGTGCGACTTTTCCCTTCCTTTCCAAAAAAATTGCAAGTTGTTCGTTTTCAACCAATCAGCTATCACCTTCGAATGCTGTAGTGTCTTTCGAATCTTGCTGTATCGTAAAAATGGGGAAATCTTCAATTGTAGGAGGAGTAGGCATGAGTGTAGGTTTTTCGTTTTCCTTTTATGCTTTATTGAATCTTAATTGGTATATCTTACAACCTCTGTTATGAGCTTACGTGTTGCTCGGAGCAAAAAAGGCATTTTGGTTTCTGATCTTTTTAAGTTGGCATGTATTTGATCTACGACACCCCCGCACTTGACACATCGAACTTTATTAAAGCAGTTGCTTTGTGAGTAGCCAAACTCCTGGCAATTGAAATATTGCATTGGTCTTTTTCTTGGGGTATATTTCTCAATTAAAACGTTGAAACTGAAAATTTTATTTACGTTATGGATAGCTTCACCTGCTTGGTTTTCTTTCTAATTCCAGGAAAAATATCGGTAGCCTGATCATTTTATCTTCTATTTTCTTGGTAAATTTTTTAACTTTAATAACAGGAAAATTGCGATTTTTTAGGTTCTGATGAATAGCTTATTCTGTGATTGAGTTGGGGAATGTTCTTAAGAATTAGTACTTTGACTGTATTGTTGGAGTTTATTTGGTAAGTGTGAAAATTAAGACCGATTTTTTTGAATATTTCGACTGTGGATTTATAATCCTGTAGGGTAGTTGTCCAGAGATATTTTTTCTGGCTTTCATATCAGCTTCATATCCTGCTTTACAAGTATCTGCGAGAATTTTCTCTACTGACATCCACTCAGCTTCTAGGTCTACAGTAACTATGGACGGGACTTTTTCTACGTTTACTGGCTGCTCCTTTGTTTCCATTTTCTCATTCTCTGGTTTATTTACATTAAAATTTTTAAATCTGTTAGTCTGAGGAATTTTGGTAGTTTTAAAGGCTTCGTTTTTTGGATTTTTGGCAGTTTTCTAAGTTCCAATCGTCGCTTTTTGGATTTTTCTGCGGACTGTCTGCTTTGGTGGGGGATTTCTGTTGCTTGGGTTCTGCTCTTTGTAGCATAGCTTTGAAATTGGCATAAGTCTGGAATCTTGGATGATATGGGTTCATTTTTGAGAGGTCGCCGAATTGTTAGGTAGCCCATGTAACTTTTTCTTCGGGAGATAGAGTTTTAAAATCTAATTTCTTCTGAGGGTGAGTTTTTTTATTCGCTAATTCTTTCTGCCCTTCTAATAAATTTGGAAAAACATTTTTGAATTTATCGTAATTTGCTAAGGAGTCCCGATTTCTGAAATTGTTTGATACGTTTTGTCTGTTTTAGCTCTGAGTCGCGATCGTGGGTTTTAATCTTGAGAACAAACACCTTTATGTTTCGTTTTCGAGCTGGAGATTGAAGAGGTAGAATAATCTGAATCTATTACGTCTGAGTCACTGTTAATTCTATCTGCCCATAAACAGTCTGGCGGATCTTTCCTGGCCATCGAGGAGAGCAAAATTGATACTTACAATAAGTCTGGAAGAGCTTATGCAATTCCAAACTTGTCTCCTTGAGCTCAAACGCTCAGAATGAATGTGGATATATTACATTCTGCTTGACAGCTAGATTTATATAGGCAGAAGGTGGAGGTCAGAAAGTGTGGACTCTTCTCACTCTGTGTTCACATTCACGTATCTCCGTTAAAATCTCATTCTATGGATGTGAGTACAGGAGATAGACGGATATGCCTCCATTTTCCATACTGTTTCTAGCACTCGGCCTATTTCAATAATGATGCTTTAACCATTTTACCATTTTTTGATTGATGTGCTGAAAAACGAATAGTCTGTTTCTGCAATTCGGGGAAATAGTAGTTTAAGGGTAAAATTTAGTCAAAGCCTGGCTGAGCTATTTCACAGATATTTAGAGAAATTCTAATTTCAGTCAGAACCCCAAATAAAACGAGGTCCAGCATTTTAATTTAACTATTAAAATTATTATCATTCATATAATAATTTATTAAGTTTATTTATCTATTACATTTTTTGTTTTAATTTAATTATTCATTATTTTATTGATTATTAGTCCAAAGAGGCAATTATACCAAAAGGACTATTGATTTCGTTTTGGCATTTTGCGTCGATTCACGATAAGCGTTGCTTCACTTTTCAAATTGCTGCCACCAAATATTATCGCCCTGTATTATATTTAAAGAAATTAAATAAGGAAGAATCTGCATGCTGCATGAATGTATGTATGTTTCTCGCATTGTTATGAAACATTGGTACTTAGAGCCATCAAAATTTGAATAACGTAATCTTCCATAGAATATCGGCAGGTGGAAGCTATAATTTGAATTTGAAATTTGTTTTATTATCGATTTGATATTTTGTAACACCTCAACGAATTTTCGATTAACAAACTCAACGATTTCAAAGTGAGCAATGGCAACACTGTACAGAAAAAAAAAAAAAAAAAAAAAGAATTATCTCCAGCGCGCGAGACTTTGTATCGGAAATTCTAAAGATATACCCATTTACCCATTTTAAATTATTTTGCGATATTGCTGTTGAACTGAATTTTATGGTTTAAGTGCAAAGACATGATATTTAATAAATAAAGGTAATACACAAAATGTTAAAAAAAACACCCCTTTGGATGTAATTTAAAATCTGAAACGTTGCAGATTTTTTAAGTCTTTTTTAATTAATTATTAATTATTTTTTTCCTCTTTCCTGACGACTTTCCATAGGGCTCCAGAACTTCTAATGTTAGAAATTAAGCCTGAGATACGGTTACCTTATTCTCGAACCACATCAAAGCAAAATCTTGGAGAAATGATGTGTTACATGAGTATTGTGTTTTCCCAAAAAAAGGAAAACATGCAAATCTTGCACCGTTCCTGAAAAAATTTGATACATTTTTCTAAAATTCTGATATCGTATTAAAACAAAAAGTGGACATTTATGCTTCATATATAATAACTGACGACCAAATATACTATCAACGTTTGTGTCTCAAAATCTTCCTCTCATTTAACATTCATTAACATAAAAACAGTAATTTTTCTTTCTGTACAATGAACGGTAGCAAAAGTGATCTGATTACATCTACTTACAACAATGTTTACATAAGTTATGCAACTTTCAACGAACAAAATAGATTTTGTTCTTCTAGTGGAACTAATCTGTTGTTTTCGAAAATTTGTTTTTCTTTTGACTGAAAAAATTATTTCTCTGTTCATAGAAATACTGAATCTCTTTAAAATACAAAAAATATAAAAATAAATAAACAGTAATACTATTTTTATCCTTGAATTTCCTATAATGCTTGACTGAATACAGTAAATTGAGACTGTTGAAAGTGTAAGGAAACAAAAAAATAACTTTTGGAACAATGAAAAAGATCCTTACAAACAGTAGAACTTCGATTGCTTCAATTCCGGTAACTCGAATTTTTCCGGAGTGTAATCAAACTGAATATTTCATGCTGAAGAAATTTATTAAAATCAATGACAGCTTGTTTCGATCAATTGAATTTCTTTCTCTTAAAATATTCCATCAGTCTAAATTTTTTTCCTAATGATGCTGCTTTTTAACATTTAAGAACGCCTTTAACATACTTTATAACCAAATAATATAAAAAATATATGTAAAAATAACAGTTTCCAGTGACCTTCTTAATCATCTTTAGAACAGTGGCTTAGCTGAAGGGGGCGGTCCGCCCCGATCGGCACGTTTTTAGAGGCGGCAATTTTTTTTATGAATTATATTTGTGTAGGGGATAATAAGATGGATCGTCGAGGAAGGTGAAGAATAATTAGATTTAAAACTGATGTACGGAATTACACTGAGAATTTTAAAAAAAGAAATAAATAAAGGAACATTTTACTATATTTTTATCTATAATCTTAAAACGAATAGCACTCACAGAAAACAAAAATAAAAAAATTTATTCCATTTTGTAACAATCATTTATTAACACGTTAGTGCTTTTACTGAGGGAAAAAGAGGCAAATTTCTCAAGATAAATAAAACTGTGATTCACTGGAAAGAGTTTTTATACATTACACTATACACACAGAGATTTTCTTCACTTAAGTAGCACAGTTTTAAAAAAAGAATTTTTCGGTTTCTTAATTGATTGTCGGCAGCTTTGAGTAAAGTTTATGTTATTTTGGGGAAATGATTTTTTCGCGTATTCCAGAAGTCAAACCAAACTTACAGTAAGTAATTCAGAGTTCCTTTAGTTTGGAAAATAATTATTTTCCAGTATATTTCTGTGGTTCTTAGGTAAATAACATAGAAAGAAATTAAAATATGAAATTAATGACTGTAAAAAATTATAAGATTAATAAAAAATAAACGAATAAAAAGAAAAATAATTGCAGCTTTCGGACAATTACCAGATTATAAATCTAAACTAAATAACCTTCATGAGAATATTAATAACATATTTTTAGATATTAAAAATGTATTTATATGAAAATATTAAGAAAAATATCTGAAAGGTTTCAGGTTTTAAATTATGTCCGAAAGAGCCTTTTTTTAACATTTTGGGTGTTACCTTTATTTATTTAATATCATTCTTCGCACTTGAACCATAAAATTCAATTCAAGAGAAATATCGCAAAATAATTTTAAATTGAGCATATCTTTAGAATTTCCGATACATAGCCCCGCGCGCTGTTGATAAAAATGTTTTTTCTGTGCAACGTTGCCATTGCTCGTTTTCAAAATCCTTGAGTTTGTTAATCAAAAATTCGTGAAAGTTTTACAAAATATGAAAATCGATCATAAAACAAATTCCTAATTTCAAATCTGGGGTTCCAAATGCCCATATTCGCAGTACGATTACATCGTTCAAAATTTGATGGTTCTAGATACCGTTGTTTTATCACAATGCGAGAAACATATATACATTTATGTAGATTCTTCATTAGTTAATTTCTTCAAATATAATACAGGGCGATAATATTTGGTGGCAACAGTTTGAAAAGTGAAACAGATATTCAGAGTGATTCGACGCAAAATCGCAAAACAAAAACAATAGTCCCTCAGGGACAAAGCCCCTTTGGACTAAAAAAAAAAGAATCTTTACTCAAGATAAAGAATTAAAATAAATCACCATGGGATTTCAACAGTTACGTACTTTTGTTACACTGATTTTATTCCGTCGAAACTTTTGAATGCAAATTAAGAATATGAAATAAGTTGCGATCATAATGACATCCCTCGCCAAGGGGTAAAAAAAAAAAAAAAAAAAAAAGTCTTTCATTTTTTTTTCCCTTATTTTGTGGGAAATCGAATCAGGGACGTGTAAGAACAATTCTTTTGAATTTTTGTAGTCCATTCTAGAATACAATCTTCAGAGTAAAATTCCAAACTTTTCTGTCAATGGCTGTAAGTGTTGCAAGTCGTTAGAAGCGTTTTCTAAATAAAAATAATTTAAAGAGTATTTAAGAACTAAAAATGCATAGTTTCCATTCATGAAAATTTTTTATACTGTCTACATGTAGGAGCAATGTAGCAGACCCCTACATATGTATAGCCGTATGTTATCAAGGGCTTCGCAAACAGAAAAACAAACAAAATAATAATATGATTTTTAATTGTTTGAATTTAAGATTTTCTTGTAAAACAAACGCAAAGTTTTGATTTATTTCTCTAGATGTCATTTTGAGACTTTTTGTAGATTTTTGTTTGCTTATCAATATGGGCGGCAAACTCAGTGATCGCCCGGATGAATGAATGCCCCCGCATGAACGCTCATTTCGTATGAAGACAAAAGTTGATACATCATCTTAAACCAAACTTTGAGCAGATTTTGGATCCTTTCAGTAGAAATGAGTTGGGTTATATCGGCGGTAATAACAGAGATTAGGTATCTTTTCTTACTTCATGTTCACCACCATCTACCTCATTTGCATCATTTGTATCCTTCACCACGGTTTCGTTGACAAAGCCCTGTCACTTGAAGGCGCCGTTCAGCTGTGGGAAAGATAACAAGCCAGTTTTTCCATTAACACGCTATAGAAAGCGTCACCAAAGAGTGCATTTCATGCAAGGCTATTCTAACCACCTTGATTTCATGCTCTTTCTTTTAGAAATGGACAAAACCTTTTGTATCTTAACGAAAGGTCACATTCTTTAAGGGGCGGAGTATTTTTTTGGGGTAATCTGGAAGATTCCTCTTTTGAAACTAAGAGAGAATAAACTTGAGAGGGGTATGTCCAACAACTTTCTAGTACAATTGAAAGAAAATGGGAAGAAAACGTATAAACGCATGAAAAATGCTTTCGTTCCCCTCAACCACCATATGTGTCCTTAAATCCAAAATACTTCCAAAGAAAACTTCTGACAAAGCTCCCTTCTTTCAGAAAAGGTTGCCATTGAATTCTACTTTACAAACACAAATTCTAGTTAACTACGTAAAGGAAAAAATTTCCAATCGAAATTTTTGTTTCTACTCAGCAGTAATACTGATTTAAGATTTTATGTTTGAGTGTGCGTAGAAAATAAAATGTGAATTTTAGCCCGAAATTTGAATATTTAACTTTTAAGGTATTTGAATACTTTTAACTATTTTTCAGTAACAATTAATTGGATGAACCAAAAAAAAAAAAAAAAAAAAAAGTGTCAGCTAAGTTTTGATCTGATCTGATATACTTTTCAATATATTCTTCAATATATTCACGAAATTTCATTATGTGTGCATTATTTGCCCTTTTTTATTATTTAATTTTTATTTAATTTAGAAAAAACTTTTCTGTCTTTACACTCCATTGTAACATTATGTTTTCCTGATTGATATCTGTATATTATATTTATGATACTTTCATGCCTTATCGGAAGGATATTAGGCTATTGATTTCTGGTTTCTGATATACAGATTATTTAGTTGAATTGAATGCTTTTGAAATTTATTTCTAGTAATAAGAAAAGTAAAACAGTAAAAATATGATGTTAGATTTTTTGCACTTGCTACTAGTACTTCACTTTAATTTTCTGCGGTCTTGAAACAAGACCAAATTTTTTATTACGTGCTGCTATGCATAACTTAAGCAATGAACTTAATCTGACAAATCTGAGATAGTTTTGATACTCATTACACTACTATTATGAAGAAATATTTATATTGTATGCAGTTCAGAACCTGCTGTATAAGGAAATAATGCAAGGCGAAATCACAAAGTGGAAATTATCTCCGAAAAAAAAATTAGTATTAACGTAGTAAGAAACATAGTAAATTTAAAATTAAATATTAGAGGTAGGTACAGGAGAAATGAAAGCCATTTAGTTTAATGGACAACGGCATGAATATACATTCTATGCTGAAAACAAATATTTTTAACTAAATGAAAAGCAGCCTGGAAAATAAGTAAACACAAAAAAATAGGAACAAGTCCAGAAAATAGAATTAACACAAGAGCTAATCAATATACTAGTAACTAATCATAGAAGTAATACTGGTGAATACAAGAGAATAGAAAAACTATCAAAGAAAATGAAACGTACTATAGTAAACACAATTAAATTAAAAATATAGTCTTAGACGTTTGATAAGTTATAATGAGCTAAATATATTTCTATCATAACGTGTGTAGAGTTTATATTTATTTTAACTAACATTTATCTTAAGTTTAAACTATCTTTCCTGTCAAGCCTTACTTTCCCCTGGAATTGCCAATGCCAGAGTATGTAATTTTAGTAGAACGCGCAAAGTATTCAAAATTGTCATCGGAAGTAATCTGAGTTAAATAGAAGGGAAACGAGTTCGAAAGTGTGCTTTCTTGCTTCACGAGCGTGGAGGTGGCTAGGTAGAAATTTAAGAACCGCGCGTTTCGGCCTGTGTGCTTGCCTCAGTAGATAGTTAAATCTTTCAACGTAATATTCAGAAGTTTGCTGAATTATCAGCGGTATCTTAGAACGCGGTTAGGTTAGTTACGTTTTAGAGAGCCTCGTAGGTAGTCACTTGTTATTACTCATTTTTAGTTTCTTATTTTTATTTTACCGCCGGGTCGGCGTAGTTTGTGAGCGTCAAGAGCACGCATCTGTAATTTCTAAAGTTGAATAAAAAGGGATTTAAACCCTTCGCAAGACTTTGTATACTTTCCAGTTCATAGCAGTCACCACTATTGTTGCGTGCAGGTTGGAAGCGCGCAACATTACACGTGTGACAGTATGGCTATACTGTAAAAATATTATACTGTAAAAATATTAGTGGAAAAGAAAATGAAATAAAAATTATTACGTGAATACTTGACATCATTTTACATAAATAGCATGTAAATATTTATAATATTACAAGTCAGGTAATTGAAAAGCATATGAAACATTTCTTTGCAAATAATGATATTGAATGTCTCAACTAGACTGGAAAACTTAACAGAGCTGAGTGGCGTACAAACGATTATTCGGTACCCAAGTATGTAATAAAGTGTTAGAAATAGTTTGTAACTTAAAATAATTATGCAAATGTTTACAAAAATGAACAGTTAGATATATTTATTTAATATGAACCAGATGTTTATAAATTACATTAGTGATGATATTATTAAAAATAAAATCTTTTCTTTTAAATTTCTCAGTTATTTAACTAAATAAAGTTTCACTCTGAAATGTAAAGTAAACAAATTAGGCCATATTTACTAGTAATATCCCTGAGATATTGCACTTTGCTAAATGATAAATTTTAAAAAAGTTTATGTTTGAAGAATGGCGATGCTTTCCAAGCCGCACAAAAGTGCCTTCACAAACAAACGAATATAACGCAACGAACCGTGTGGAAAATTGAAAGCATAAGCTATAAACGCCTTAGTGCATAAAAATCTACATTTCAGCAGAATTAAAAATCTGATATTGACACCACATTAATTCCTTGTACGTCTATTAAACTTTATACACTTTTGCTGCACTTCATTTAAACTTATTTCCTCGAGTTAATAAATGCTTCAGGGCAGTTTTAAAATGGCATCAAAAATTGCAAATTTTGAAATTAAATGTCGTGGACAATTTTTTTCGTAAGGGAGTCAAACTTCTTATACTTTTATTTTTTTTTTCATGATTTATTTATATATATTATATAGATATAGATATATGCACTATTTGGAGATCCGAATTGCAATAAAAAAGGAGATATACCATTAGATGTAATAGCTGCCCCATGTTTAAAATTTCAATGATCTTCCTCTAATCATTTTTAAGGAATGCGAGCTACATTTGTACGTACCTACATACAGACATCACGAAAAAATCCATCTATTTTAAATCCATTTTACAATCCGCTTTGGAAATAAAAGGAGTCCTTTATTTTGTCCGTACGTAGGGACGTTATGTGAAAAAAAAAAGTAATGATAATAATAATCAGAATGAATTCAGCAGCGGTTAAAATGGATATTTCCCTTAAATTTGATATCCGAAATTATTCATATTTACAATACTTCCTTTACTTCGTACAAAGAAGTAAAATTGATATCCTAAAGTCTGAATTTAAACTTGAAGTCTTGGTGCCCCGCAAGAGCGGTTCATTGAAACCCGAGGGATATAACAATAGCGTTTTCTGTTTCTTCAGTATTCGACATGTCACTTACTGATCGCACTGGTATCTTTACAGAGTTTTAATCAAAGAATTCTAACCTCCTTGGTTCTAATACCTCTAGTACCGGATCTGGTGATGAAGTCCGTGTGCACGTATTAACCAGCGTCACCAAATCATCCTGATGTAAATGTTATCTGGCTCATCTGCCGTGACACTGTGAAATCATGTTGGTCACTATCGGTTCTCAAGTCCAAAAGGAAAAGTGATCAATTCAAGAGCAAGCATCTATGTTTAATTCTGAGACCTTCAAAGAATATCATTTCCGCTTTTTTTCCCCTACGCCAAGAAGCTAAAGGGCCCTTTTAGCACAAAAAGCGTTAGCCCAGAAGGGCTATTAATTTCGTTTTGGCATTTTGCGTCGATTTTCTTTCTGTGTTGATTCACTTTTCAAACTGTTGCCACCAATCATTACAGCTCTGCATTCTATTTAAAGGAATTAAATAATGAAGAATTTGTATAAATGTATGCATAATTCTCGCACTGTGATAAACTGTACCTAGAGCCATCAAATTTTGAATAACGTAATCCTCCACCGAATATGGGCATCTGGAAGCCCTAATTTGGAATTTGGAATTTGTATTATTATCTATTTCGTATTTTGTTCGACTTTAAAGAATTTTTGATTAACAAACTCATCGATTTCAAAGTGAGGAATGGCAACACTGAAAAAAAAAAAAAAAAAAAAAAATTATCTCCAGCTCGCGAGACTGTGTATCGGTAATTCTAAGGATATGATCATTTTAAAATTATTTTGCGATATTGCTGTTGAATTGAATTTTATGGTTTAAGTGCGAAGAACATATTTAATAAATAAAGGTAACACGCAAAACGTTAACCAACAAAAAAAAAAAAAAAAAAAAAAAAGCCTCTTTGGGCGTAATATAAAATCTGAAAGCTTATAAGAACGAATATAGGAATAAGAAATTAAGGACATAAAGATTTGAATAAAATTAAACAACATGAACTAACTGAACTCAATAGCACAACAGCCTTAGTGGGCCACGGCCTGCAGTGCCCCGAAATTGGGCCCCGGAGTGCATAAGCATATGACCTAGGTAAGTGGTCAGCTTGTCGCAAGACCCTCGGTGTTTATTCCCCAAGCGAACTTGGTACTCATTTTATCGACCCACTCAAGGGATGAAAGGCTGAGTTAACCTTGCCCAGCCTGGGACCCCGGACCTGTGGTACGGCTGCACGACGCGCTAGCCACTGTTAAACAACATTAAGCAGGGAAACAAGTAAATAAAGATTTAGTATATCCTTTATAATAATATTATAAGTTTAAAATCATTTTTTATGCATACTCCTAAATTTTATATAAAGTTAGTGTACTAATAAGATTTTCTAGTGTTTATTTAGACCAAAATAAATAAATAAATAAATAAAATAAAATAATAATAATAATATAAATTATGTTAAAAATTGTACTAAACTTCATTAATATTAAACTTCTCTCGATCATGATTATTAAGTCATGTACGCATATGTAGTAATTTTGAAGAGAAGATGGAGATACTTGCAGTCGTGAATGGTAGAATTTTGTTTTTTAATTTTTTCCCCAAAAATATGTTTTTGTACACATGTAGGGTTTTCCTTATTTTACATAACAAATTTATTTTAAGTTTTCCTGTTCTCAACTTCACCTCAAATTCTCTCGCCAGGATGTAAATTTAAAGTTAAGTGAAGTGCTATTTAAACATGTGATTATCTCAGTTTATTTAGAGCGTGTTTCGCTACTCAAGCGCACGTTTCATTGTTATTTCGCGGTCACGCTAATAAGCCTTTTGGCCTTATCAGTTTAGCATCACTCCGATTAGATTTCTGATTAGAGTCCACCCCTTAGGCGTAATTTTGAAATGCGTTCTTGCACTCTGTTACTTTTCAGATTTGTATTATAGTCTACGTTTAGTTACCGCCCCAAGTGAACGGTATTTTGTAACGCACGAAGTCAGTGCTTTTCTGTTAAATTAGTTTGACTTAAGGGTTATTTTGCACCCTTCTTCTGTGCTGGTCTGTGCGAGAATTCGCCAGGTTCATTGTAGGATCTAAGTTAGTTGTATGTGGAAAAGTAGAAATAGGTCTTATACACAAAGCTATGTTTTTGTGGGTACTTACGTATTAACGCAACCAGGCCAAAATTCGCATAAATTGCCAAATTTGGCGACCCTACTTACGGCAACCCTAAGTGTTATACGTAGTTTTGTAAAAAGAGCAGGTGGATATTCACAAAATTTTCCTGCATTTTCGTGCAAATTTTTGTAATTTATGAGAAAATAGCAGTGTACATGGATAAAGTCAAGAGTGTGCGCAATGCCATTTTTGTGCAATTCTGGGATTTTTTTTAAGTAAAAATAAGTCGACGTGTACATGGTTATGGCGAATACGGTTTTCAATCAGTGCTAAAAGCAATAGGCAAAAGATTTCCGCCGAAAAAATAATTCTGCAATTTATTCAAATTCGAAACCGGAAGGGTTTAATTGCTATTTTATATTTTAAAACAAAATAATATAAAAAACTGTATTAAAATTATCTGTAATTAATAAATGTACATTTTCTTTCTATTCATACTTTTTTACTCAAACTTACAAATAGCGCCAACCTGGTTGCGATAATACGTAAGTAGCTTTTTGTGCACAAAGCTATGCACACAGTTATGCTTGACAAACATTTTTGATGAAGACACTAAATGTGCTCTCCAGGAGCATTTAGTGCCTTCATCAAAAATGTTAAAATCAACGCTGGTGTTCAATGAATGGGTTTCAATAAACCGCTCCTACGGGGCACCAAAGACCAGATTGTAGGATATCAATTTTACTTCCCTGTAAAAGAAGTACTGTAATTACGAAAAATTTCGGGTGTCAAATTCAAAGAAAATATCCATTTTAAACACTGCTGAATTCATTCTGATTATTATTGTTAGTGAAATTTTTCATGCCTGAACAAAATTAGTGCATCTGCGGATAATAAGCTTGGATGGCAGCGAAGGAATGCAACATGTCCAATGTAGTCATTCTGAGCCAGGTTCTGAACCTGATTCATAATGATTTAGCTTCGACTGGTTAATTTTTAGTTTCGATTTGCAAATTTGAAATTATTATTGGCTGAAGCGTTCAACATGGGCGTTAATGTGATTCATTTTTACTTTCAGCGCATAAAAAGCTTTCGTTTAATTTCTTTTGCATGCATTTCATTTTCACAATACCTAAAAGATGAAAATAACGATTTGTAGTTTTAACCAAATGACTTTTTATAGCAACCACATTGTCATTAAGAATTCAGGCTCTCTGGAAAAAGGAAGGCAAGAGCAATGTTGTTCAGTTTCGTAGTTTTTGAGCATGGGGGGGTGGAGGGTTCAGTTTAGTTTATTATTACGGCAAAGCACACGAGGTCTATTAAGGGATGCTTTCGTAGAAAACTTTCTAATGGGAACTGGTTTGCATTCTAGTTACACATGGAAAAAATCATGAAAAAGCCCATGTAGCAGCTCTTTCGACGGGATTCGAATCCAGATGGAAGTACCAGCGTTCTACCAGGGACCGTCCGGCCCCTGATTGGGTGAGCATTGTTTTAATGTTATGGCGACGAGGGATTAAAAATTAAAGTTTCCCACCCTTTATAAACACTCTCTTTTTGAAACGCCAGTGAGGTATTTCAGAGATTTCATTTGGAGTTTCGCAATGACGTTTTGCGTAGTAAGCCTAAAAGTTGACTGCACTCATTCTCCAGTTTGAAAAGTCTACTACACAAAAAAAGTAAAAAATTGGTCCCAAACTGCGTTGTTGAGGAACACCATCATATACATTTTTATCAATACAGAAAATGCTTCCTTGTTGGACGCCTAATGGTCATTCATCCAAAATTCAAAAAATTACAAATATACATTAAAAAGTCAAAATATTAGAAGTATAATTCAATAACAAATTATTTCTTTTTGGCGAAATGTCGCTGCAATATATGTCCACTAGCAGCCGAGTGGTAAAGTTGATGCATACTGGCAGTTCAATCTGGATTGAATTCTAAACGAACAAGCTGACTGCATGGACGTTTTCATAGTAATTCCTATGTAAAATGTGAATACGAGCAATTTTCTCTAAGAAACTTTTCCCCAAAGGCATCCTCTCCGTTAAACAAATAGCCCTAGCATGCTTTGCCGCAATCAAATAAATATCTGTAGTGTAGTTTTGGCGAATGTACACAGTTTCTCTTCCTCTGCTTCTTTACTGAAGGCGTACTTATGAACAACAAATGTTAGTTATTCTGTAAAAAGACCACGTGGGTAAACAAAAGTACCTTTTTGGTTACCCCAGCTGGGTATTTTGTTTCGTAATGTACCATAACATTTTGCAAGATATTCCTCATTCATACATTATAGTTTGGGATTATAATTTAGGTGGGGAAACTAAAACGAAGAATGAATGGGAAGGTTTATCTGAATTCCCAATATGTTATCAGTAAGGCGTTTAAAAAAGTCTTTGATATCGTATCTTTAGAAATGTGTACTTTACTAATAAGAATCTTTGACCACTTTCTCACAGAAGCGATAAGCCGTATGTCAGTAGTTTCACAGATTCTACATAAAGATTTGACTTCAGTCACATGCGAGGTAAGCTCTTTGCAAATGCGTTACAGGAGAATTCAAGGTATTTTGACCAGTTTTATCAGAGTCCTAAGGGTACTCGAAAAATCCGAATAATTCGGTTGCTTGTTACATTAGGAAAAAATTTAATCTTAAATTGCATAAATTTTAAATAGAACTTTAATGATTTCTAGAGTAAGGTGAAATAAGTCCCTTTGATGGAGATCGAGAGAGTCTATGCTATTCTAAATTTAAATCTACATAAATCTAAAGATTTATTTAAAATCTACTCCCAAATTGAAGTTTTATTTTGGGGGCGAGGAATCTAATTTTAGTTTTACATTAGCATGATTCTCCTGTTATGTTGCCTTTTTATCTTTGAGCCAAATATCTACAACTACGTCAACTTGTACATTTACTGCAAAGCAATGAAGAGAATTTTGCTTTAAATCACACTTTTGACGATAAAAGTGAAGGACGAAATTACAGTTAACTTTCTCCTGATGAGGCCCATCAGCAGCTGAGCGGTAAAGTCGCTAAACACTGGTAGCTCAGGTTCGAATCCCGTGAAAAGGCTGGCTTGCATGGCCGTTTTCGTGGATTTTCCCATGTATAACGTGTATACGAGCCCCTTTTTCTCAAAAAGTCCTCCTTTCCTTAGGCAGGTAGCCCTCGAGGGCTTGCCGTAATCAAATAAACCAAAAACAAAAAATTCTCCTGAGGAAATTTCTGAAAATGGACAATTTTCCAGAGAACATAAATAAGCATCACTATTGACTATCTTAATATAAGCCTCCAAACCGATAATTTTCAGCTCCGATACCAGCATATAAAACAACCATTAAAATATCTGAAATTGCTAAGTATTTCTTTCATGATTTCTTTTCTCCCACAATGTTTTAGATTGCAAATATTACACCCATTTCTTTTTTTCTCTCCTATGCCCCTCACATTGTTTTCTCCACTGTATTGTCTATGTTTTCCTATGCAATATTTTCATCAGGAGGAATCTCTCCATAAGGGTATTTCGTCATAAAGATCCTTATGTCCTTATATATAAACGGGTTAAAAAAGTATTGGGGCGAAACAAACATTTTCAAGCACCTATAAGGAAAAATCAACGGTTTAAGTTTAACCAAATGCTTTTCTTTCATGTCATATCTGATGACTAAATAAAGTAAAAATGCTTAAAATTAACTTTAAATGTTTTAAAATAATTATACAATTTTACATCTGTGATGTACTTCTGATCAAAAATTAAGTTTAACCAAATGCTTTTCTTTCATGTCATATCTGATGACTAAATAAAGTAAAAATGCTTAAAATTAACTTTAAATGTTTTAAAATAATTATACAATTTTACATCTGTGATGTACTTCTGATCAAAAAAGTATTGAGGTACGCGAACATAATTTTTTATGTTCTTGTATGCATGAAAACTCTTCAAAAAAGATTCCTTAATGTGTTGAGCTTCCTTTACGTTTTTGACTGCATTCAACGTTTTAGGCACACCAGCTTTGCACAAAAATTTTTTCTGTTTTTTTTTTCCCCATTCTGATATGAGTCTTTCTCTCTAAGTTCATCGTTGTTGGAAATTTATTTTATATTTTAATTGGAGATTTATTTAAATTTTTTTATCGGAAATATAAGTTCATTATTGTTAAAAATCTTAAATCTCTATGTTCATTGTTGTTGGAAATGTTGGTCTATTTTACAAATGATTCCAAGTGTGCTCGATAAGATTGAGATATTGACTTTTTGCTGGAGTTCTGATTACACGTGAATAGTTATGTAAAGTCTACGGGCTGCAATTATGAGCACTATGTTTTGGGATATTATTCTAAGTAAGATGGAAATTTGATAATATGTCCATTTTTTGAGCGCTTTGTTTCAAAATATTTATAGTCAGCGTTAAAGTGTTCATATACTAGTAAAAATCTTTTGTTATTTGCAAGTAAAATGATATAATGAGTAGTTAATATTATTTTCATGTAGTGGAAGTATTACACAATGATGTAAAATGTTAAAAAATAAGTTCGTTTTATTTACTCTAGAAAGAGAAAATCAAATAAATACCTCGGTTTATAACTATAAATAATTAAATGCACATAATTCCTTGATTTTTAATTTAATCAATATTTGGTTCGATAGCCTTTTTATTCACTGCTGTTAATCTTCTTAGCATTGAATTAACTAGGAATTTCAAAAACGATGGCGTAATTTTCTCCCACGTCCTCTTGTACAGTATTTTCAATTGTATTTCTTCGAAGACTGCCACAACAATGTTTCTGGCTTATGCCACGAGCGGCTAAGTGGTAAAGTCGTTTAACACTGGTAACTCTGCCTTCGGTCCCATTCCAGACGAACGAGCTGGTTGTACGTAAGGTTTCGTGGTTTTCCCCAAGTGTAAAGTGTATACAAATCAATTTCCCTTAAAAAGTCCTCTACAAAGGCATCCCTACCCTTTAGAAGATAGTCCTTGTCTGCCTTGCCATATTAAAAAAAAAATCGAGTAAAAATATTAGATTTGTCACTAAGAATAACCTTAATCAAAAATTGTAGCGGCAGATTTTGATATTTGTTTGCTAAAGGTAATCTTTGCATTGACAGCAAATACACGGAACGTTTTCTGAGCAGATCACTCGCGAAAACTACATTTTCTTAAACTATTTCTTATTATTTTTGCACTTGTAGACTTATTAAACCTCTGATGCTCGCGCCGCTTCTAAAGTCAATTTTACTGCACAGATTTTAGGATAACAAGTAATATTCTTAACGGTTCACCGTTCCTCATGTTCAATGGAACGCCTTTAGTGAAATGTAGTGCAGACAGTTTGTTTTCAATTAAATTTGTTTTTCTTTTTTTCGAAATAATATTATGAGCTGCAGATTCACGTATTTTTCTCTTATGAATCATAAATTTTCTAATGTCCACAGAAATTTCAGAAGTTTTTCGATCCATGTCGGCAACGTCTCGCTTAAAGAACAAATTCTGAGTTTAAAATCAAACTTCAAATTTCATATGAGGTTGGTAATCTTTTTATGCTGTTAATCTGCCACAGTTGGCTATTTATCCCATTTGTTTCCGAAACGCCCCAGTGAGCTTTTAACTAAAAAAAAAAAAAAAAAAAAAAAAAAAAAAAAAAATCAACCTTCAAAACGGTGCGGGCACCTTTATGGCAAAGCACTCTTGTGCAAGTTTCATTTTCGCTTGCATTATTGATAATTTTCACATGAGACTTGCATTATGTCCACACTTTTATGAAGGTTGCTTTTTTCGGGTTAGAAAGCGATTTTCATAACTGTGTCCTAACCTTTATGCTTTATGCTCAACTTTATGAATGTTTTGTCTTTTAGAACACCGAATGACCTACATAAGGGTGCATGAATTATTATATTATGATGAGATGTTCTTCTGAAGGCGTCCCTACAAGGAACCAGCTGTAGTAGTGCAGTTGAGATTACATAGTAAAGTTGAGATTTGTTTCAGCTTTTACCTGAGACCCAACAACCTGAATACTTTATGCTTGGGTATTTTCAAAATATTTAAAAAACAGCTGTAACATTTTATTTACAGACTCTTATTCGATTGTTTTCTCCTAATAATGCAATGAATTTCTGCAAGTATTTGCTTACTCTTTAGAACCCCATCAGTGTCCGAGAGATTAAGACCATTGAATATGGTAATTCGATCTGGGTTTGAGCCCAAGTGAACGGGCATGGTTGGTTTTCGTGGTTTCTTATTTGTGTGACTTGAATATTAGTAAGTTTCTCTTAGGAAAACTGGAAAACTTCCATGAAAGCATCCTTTCTCTTAAAGACAGATAGCCCTCGTATGCTTTGTCATGTCCAATAACCGAACCTAGCCTTACTTTCTTCTTAAATTATGAGCTATCCGCCTACCGGGAGATTGCCCTGCCTCAAACTTGCTTGTATTCACGTTACGTATGAGGAAAGGAAACTCACTAAAATGCACATGCAACCAGCCTTGTTCACTAGAATTCGAATCAGGCGGAACTACTAATCTTCACTAGTCTTTGAATTTTCATGAAATCAACAGGTATTTTATATTTATCCTATACAAACCCTGAATAAAGGCAAAATCGCTAAAAGACAACTCTTGCTGTCAGTATGTTTCTTTAATTTATACGGCAAAGTACACTAGAACTTTCTGCTTAAGAACAAGGTGGACTTCCTCTGAGAAACTGGAGTATGTCCATCAGAGAAGTGAGAAAAGTCACGAAAACGCTTATAACGTTCAGCCCTTTACATGGGATTCGAACCTCGGTAGAAATATGAATATTCAACCAACCATCTTATCAACTCGGCCTCTGAAGCGCCGATTTGTTTGCTTCTCACAAAGTTGGATTTCCGAGAAAATTATTCAGTCATCGACTTATAATTAATGCATAGTAGCTTGAATGATAATGAGCAGAAAAACTGAACATGTATTTGGCATTAATTTTTACGAACAGTGAGGCTCAGTGCATTTAAAGTGTAGACAAACATACAGTTAAGTTAAGGCTAAAGACTGATCCAGGATATTATGCGCAAATACTGGCTATTCATGGCAAACGTAAGCGTGGGCTCTCCGATGACTATTGGTAACCTTATTATGGGTGGTAACGTTATCGCGGAGTAGAATTTGAGAGGATTTCTAAGATTTCGCAAATATCGAATAAATACACGAATTTATTCGTTATTTTCCCCTTTTTTTAAAAAAAATTATTTGCAATTCAGTAGTTTGCAGCTTATTTTTCACCCGATACATCCCTTTCGCCATTGCTAGACGATCATCTTCGCCTTTACAAACTTCGAAAAATGCATATAATTTATTTAAATTCATATTATTTTAATGTGTTTTATAAATTAAGCAAGAAAAGCATAAAAATATAATAAATACCAAAACTTGAATAAAAGTAGCTTTTCATACTCATAAACTAAATACTACTTAACAGGTAAATAAAAGATTGACCTCATTTTGCCCCTTGATTATGAATCCCTTTTATAATTATAAGATAAATTATTTATAGTTAATAATTTTTATGCTACTTTTAATTAGAATTTCCATAAAAGTACAATGCACTTTTTAAATGTGGCTTCTTTAACAGGATATGTTATTAAAAAAACATATTATATAATTTTAAAAACCATATTAGGTATATTACATGTTTCCATTTCAACCTCTTAACTGCGTTTTACGGGTTCGTGACCTGCTACTACGAGGTAGCTCGAACCCTCTTATGTATGTGTTAGCCATTCATATTTATTTTTATCATAATATTACAACTATAACGTAGCTTCGTTAAATATGTGCATAGGGCTCAGTTTGAAATAAAAGTGTTCCGAACTGAGTTGAATCAAAACATTATTGGGTTAATGAGTGAATTTTTATGACTTTTACTTCTTTCCGGAGCTGCTTAACACGCGTGTTATGCGGATGCCTCCAATCCTAAATTAAAAAAATACCTTGCTCATTTACTTTCTCAGTACTATGTATTCTCTCACTTTTGTATGTTAAAATGAATGTATTTTTGTTACCTCAATATGTCGTGGAGTTTTCTGGAGTGTTACGATTACGGTAATGTGTCCTGGAGTACAATGCACCTTGCTTATAAATGCGCGGCAACGATTGCTGTACGCCAGCGGTTCTCAACCTTTTGACTAACTCCGTTCCATATACACAAAAATTGAATTAATTGCACAAAAATCGAATTAATCCTTTAATGGCCCACCAGAGCCAAGCGGTAAAGTCGCTGAACACTGGTAGTTCGGTCCGAGGTTCGAATCACGCGAACGGGCCGGCTGCGTGGGCGTTTTAGTGGTTTTCCCCATGTGCAACGTGTATACGAGTCAGTTTCCCTTAGAAAGTCCTCCACGAAGGCATCCATCCCCTTAGGCAGATAGCCCTAGTGTGCTTTGCCATAATTAAATAAACCAAACCAAACCAAACCTGAAAACCTTTAATACCACCACTACAAAGTACTACTACCACCTCACTCTTGAACAAAACTCAAATCGCATAAATTTACGAGTGTTAGAGAAAAGCTCAATTAGGATGTTGGGATTTTAATTTTTGAATTTAATAGTTAAGAATACGTTGCTTCTTTGCGTACCACCTATTTTTCTCTTGCGTACCAGCGGTTGAGAACCCCTGCTGTAGGCTATTCGTTCCAGTACGTCATTGGGAAATTTCCGGATTACCGTATTTTACGTCTTTATTTCGCAAGGATTACTCCTTACATTTTCTTCATTACGTGACCCTTCAGAAGAAAATCGATGGGTAGCAAAGATCTCTAAAAGAAAAAATCTGATGTGTACGCCACATGACTTCCTTGTACGGAATATTAAATTATACGCATTTTTTCTTGCATTTTGTTTAAACTTATTGGATTTAATTATATCTGCTACGCCGACAGCGCATAAACAACAATAGAATAAGTGCATTCTTTAAAATTCACTCTATTTGTTTACCATAGCGACACTCTGGCGCTAGGTTCACTTAACAGTATTATATTTCGTTCATATTATAACTCATAATGCACAAAATTTGTATCATTTAAAGAATTATCTAATCGCTGCCACATGTTCTATTCAAGTACTATAATAAAGCTAGAACGATGTATAAAAGAAATTAAGCAAACAAAACAAAAAAGAAACAGTTTTTCACAGAAGATTGAGTATATTTCTCATTCAATTAATTCAGTTCTCACTTCGCGACAGGGCAAAAATACATAAAAACTCAAAATATCTGTACTAAAAATTACTAATCATTAAAAATTAAATTACTAATTATTAAAAATTAAATTATTAAAAATGAAGTAAATCTCAAACACTTATTTCCTCGAAAAAATTCCAGAAAGGATTAGGCATGATTTAAATCGCAATAATAAACGAAGGCGTTTATCTTTGTTGTTGCGAAGCTACGTTTCTAGATTGGCAACAAATTCACTACTCAGCTGTTTCAAATGTAAACAAGCAATGGCCGCCATCAAAATAGACTTAGCGGCACTTAAACAACTTTTAAATTGTTGATAATTCTAAAAATATTGCATACAGATTTACTAAAGACATAAAACCCTTAACCGGAAGATAAAAACGACATAATTCAATAATTTTTAAAGCAAAAAATGTACAATTTACAAACATATAAGAGTAAAGAAACTGAGATTACTGAGCCGGGTAATAGAGTGGATATATTTATAAACATATTTATATACGTTTCGCGCGGCCGATTGAAACCAAAATACGAGGTGCACATCTACATGTTATAGTAGTTCTATATACAAAATTTCAACGTTCTGAGGTTACTCGTTTTTGAGTTATGCGAGATACGTACGTACGTACATACGTTCGTACAGACGCCACGAAAAATTCTCTGCAGAATTCATTTTAAGGCAGTTTTTTAGTTTTTTTGGAGGAAAAGAGTCTTTTATTGTGTCCTTACGTACAGATATCACGCAAAAACATCGTTAAATTGCATTCGAAAGCGGTCAAAGTGGATATTTTCGTTGAAATATGTTGCCTGATGCTTTTCGCGATTACAATATTTCCTTTTTACTTCGTACGAGGAAGTAAAAATCGGAAAGTATGGGTGGTTGGTAGCATGCGAAAATGTCGCCCTTTTCATTCTCAAGTAAACTTTCTGAGCAAGAAAAACTATTTTCTATTAGATTAAGCAAGGTGATTAATATATTTTGTATGCACACGCAGTTTATTCATCTGAATCATATTATTTGTAAATTTAATGCGAATACGTCATGGGTCAAATTCCAAAATATTAATTAAGTAGTTAGAATGATGTCAATAAGCTTAGTAGGTTGTTAGCCAAACCGTGGCCATCAAAACTAATTTTTAATTTCTGACTAGTTTTTGACTCAAACCAACGAATTAAAATCAAGCATCAGTTTTCTAATATGCAGATTAATTAATCATACTTAGATGTTGCACTACGAACTAGATTAATGCATGTGGAAATGAATGAGAAAGCGCGTTTCTCATTCGTAAAGTACTTCCCGGAAACGAGTTATCAATTAACCTTCAGTAAAAGTCACTATTCAACACATACGGATTACTTCCGGTTGCAGACGTAAATCATACAGAGAAGGCTTCATTATTATAATAAATAATTATACAAACTTTCCTCCTATTTTAATTTTTATTTTATTGATTTATTTTATTTTTCGTTGCGATCTTTCATGAAGTACCTTTGAAAGATAAAGGTTTAAAAATGACATGTTGAGCTGATAAACAGCCAAAGATTGCAACCCAACCAAATGGACACTGTTGGCTGCTTTTATTTTTTCTCCTAGTTGAAAATCGGTCGAGTTCTTAACGTCAGTTGTTTATTTCGTTTTCCGTGGTGCGTATTGAACCTACCTGCGTTCAAATAAATCGATTTTTAACAAGAATGGCTAGTACAGGAGGTAGGTGTTATGTTCTCTATTATTTTTAGCGTCACGAATTTCGTTTCTCAGGTACATTTTTTTTTTAAATTTTTGCCGAAACTATATGGATCTTATGAATTAAATATGTATAAAATGTATCAGTGTTTACAATGAATTTTATTAAAGACTAAAATTCGCAGAATACATTTGAAATGCAAATCGCAGAAATGTCACACAAATTAATTTTTTTAATGCTTCCAAATTTATTAAGAATTTCTTGCTCTTTTAAAAAATAACAGAGAAATAAAAAATGTCTTCTTGAAGCATTATCTGTTGACATACGGAGCATTGAAATAACTATACACAACATGCTATGGGAAAACATCGATTTCCCCCCCCCACACACACACACACTTTGTCAGTTTTAAAATTCATTTTTATTTTCATGAAAAATATATTTTTCAAGTTCATTATGTTTGTCTGACCCAGTTAGTGGCCGAAGTGTTGACCGCTGAATACTGGGAGCTCGATCCAAGTTCGGTGCCAGGCTAACGAGCTGGCTGTGTGGTTGGTTTTCCTGATTTTTGCCATTCGTTAGCATGAATAAAACCGGTTTCAAATGCAAAGCTTTCTACAAAAGCATACCCCCTTAGGAGATATCCCTCGTTTGCTTTACCGTATACAAATAACCATAGCTTAAATTGTTTTTTTTTTTTATGAGTCTTTTATAAAACTATTGCGCTTTGTTGAACTGTTCGCACGCCGTTAGTAATTTTAATATCATACAGTACTTCATTGTGTTTTAACTTGCCTCATTAAATAAATTTTTAGCATGGGGTATTCAGAGCAACTTCTTTTAAGTGAAATATGTGAATTTCGTATGGAAAATACTTCAAAGGTTTAAAGGTATCGTCTGTGTGATTGTCTACTTGTTGTTAAATATTTATTTATTTCAATATAAGCACGCTATCTTTACATAAATGCAAACAATATGTTATTAATACAACTTGTGACTGGCAACAATTTTTAATTTTAGTTTATTGTTGTTGCGAAGAACTTTTACTTCTATATTATTAAGCATGAAGAATCTGTATAGATGTATATATGTTCCTCGTACTGTGGAAAAACGGCGGTACCTAGAGCCACCTTAAATATTTTGTGCGTTACCTTTATTTATTAAATATCATGTTCTTTGCACTTGAACAATAAAATTCAGTTCAAGAGGAATATCGCAAAATAATTTGAAAATGAGCATATCTAGAATTTCCAATACACGGTCTCGCGCGCGGGAGATAAAAAATGTTTTTTTTTTTTCTGTACAACGTTGCCATTGCTGGCTTTGAAATCCTTGAGTTTGTTAATCAAAAGTTCGGTAAAGTTTTACAAAATATGAAATCGATAGTAAAACCAATTCCGGTTTAATCCTAGTATCCGGTGCACACGGGATTTGGCTACTTTTGGCGATGAAGATTCTTCATTATTTAATACCTTTAAATATAAGATAGGGCGATAATATTTGGTGGCAACAATTTGAAAAGTGAAATAACACTTGTAGTGAATCGACGCAAAATGCCAAAACGAAATTACTAGTCCTTCTGGAGGAAATTGCCTCATTGGACTAATAATGTCCTCCACCCGAATATGTGCACCTCTAAACCGAAATTTTGAATTTGCCTTTTAACTATTTCGTATTTTATATGAATTTTATTAACTTTTGATTACAATTTCACATATTTAAAAAGATTTGCGTTGCCACTATGCAAAGCATAAGATATTTGATTTAAAAAAAAAAAAAAAAACTCGGGGATATGAAAGTGTGTTGCCAATTGACAAAACTCGGTATATTTGTCTTACGAATTTAATCAATAAACTTAACGATTAAAATGTTTTGCACTGCTCAAATTAAAATATTTTTATCTTTCACGCAGCATGAGGATGTCCTTCGGCAAAGCGTTATTTTTTATTCAGAATTTATTCTGATATTAATTAACAAACTAAGCGATTTAAATGAGATTCATTTCAATAATTATTAATTACTAGCTAAACCTGTGAAATTATATTAACGGCGTTCATTAAAATCGTTATGCGCTTTTTTTCGTTATAATAATTACGTTACGCGGCTGGCCGCCTAGCTAGTTTTTTATAAAGAAAAATGCTTTGTAATCACGTACAAAGCAGTTTATTGAAGATAAAAAAAAAAAAACAATAACGTCACGCTTTATTATTTTATTCATCACTTAATTTTAAATTAAGCCGCGCCAAAGCTGCTCAACATAATAGCAGCTGTTAATGTTGTAGCTATTTTATCTTTCTTGAAATGTGAGTCGACAAACTCAAATGTATCCTCACTTGCCTTTCAGTAATCACACATTTGTCTGGCACAAAAGCTTAAAACCCGGTATCACTTTGGAGTCTCTGAATTATATTTTGGAATTCGAATTATATTTTGAGTTGAGGTCCGAGTATTTGGAATTCTGCAATATTTGTTATTTTAGAGAACCAGTCAACACATACAAACAACACTGTGCACTGAGAAGCACTTATTACATGCTCGCACGCAAATAATATCCCATGAGCGTTAAAAAAACATGACATTGGAAAATGTTGCTGGAAATTACTAGTCCTTCTGGAGGAAATTGCCTCATTAGACTAATAATGTCCTCCACCCGAATATGTGCACCTCGAAACCGAAGTTTTGAATTTGCCTTTTAACTATTTCGTATTTTATATGAATTTTATTAACTTTTGATTACAATTTCACATATTTAAAAAAGATTTGCGTTGCCACTATGCAAAGCATAAGATATTTGATTAAAAAAAAAACTCGGGGATATAAAAGTGTGTTGTCAGTTGACAAAACTCGGTATATTTGTCTTTCGAATTTAATCAAGTCGTGACTGCCAACCATAGAGTGCATGAATAATCAGTTTTAATCTGTGGTTGCAGCTAAGTCAATAAATCATGTTCTTAGTTCTCCCACAGCCAACAGTTCTACACAGGTTGACATAGAAGACAAAACGTACGATTGGTCGTCCTAAAGAGTACAAAAGAGCTGACAGTTTTAGGCAGATATTAGTTTCTAAAATCTTTTTTTTTTTTTTTTTTTCCCAAGCATATTTTCATGTTGAGGCATAAAATAGAAAGATAAAGTATAGTAAACCCAGGGTTTCTTAAACATTTTTCAGTTGCGACCCCTTTTTATCACTGAGATTTTTTCACGATCCCCAGGACCCCATAATATTTACGAAATTTTTGTGGGACCCCATAAGCATTGCGCAAATCCGACGCACGTGTGAGTGAAAATATCAATTTTTTTCTCTTGTACTATTGCAGTTTTAGGTCTTAAGACATAGAACAACGATAAAATTTTAAATAAGTAACAGACGCGTCACGTGCAAAGCAAGTAAAATGAACGTTTGCATTATAAAAAGAATACATCGAAACGTTTTCCATTTTTCTTTGTATTGTTTTATCTTATCTATTTTCAGATACATTGTGAAAAAATATTTGGTAATTGTAAAATTATTATAATAAGTTTAAGAAAAATAGTTAGTCCGCAGCTATATTCTAATTCTGTGTCTAGATAAAGATTCCATTTTATTTATTTCTTTTTTATTTCTAAATAGATCTAGTCCAATTTGTTTTCATAGAGATTATATATTTTTTTATTATTTTTCAAATTAAATAACTTAAGTGTTCTGACTCCTCAAATATTTTTTACAAACTACTGTTTTTCTGCTTGAAAGTGCTATGAGTCAGGAATGTCAGTTATATAAGAATGGTCGGTTGTTTGTAGTGAATTAATATGCCAGTTAGGAACTGTTTATGCTTCATATTTTTTCTTGAGAACTTTTGGATTATTAAAATGTCTAAAATGAAACTGCGGTTTACATTCTTGAGCTGCCATTTTGATTACATCGAGCTCTCAAGTACTACAAACTTCTAAGTTGTTTAAAATTTCGTAGTTACTATAGAAATACAATAACAAATTTAATCACAGTAAATTAAGTTCGTACACTTAAAAGCAAAATGTAGTATTTTAATAAAATGTTAAACCACCAGTGGTTGAATGGATGAAACTCTGAAGATTAGTAACCCGCCCAAGTTAGCTTTACCCGACGTTCTGGTTTCCGAGACAGTTCCAATTTTTAGAGAACGCATCCAGTATCTCGCAATAATGTTTCCGGCGCTTCAATTTTTAATGGTTTTTCTGTCTAGAAAGAAAATTTACGAGATGTTAATAGGAAAGGAAGTAGACATTTAGCAAAGAAAATCATCCCCCCCCCCGAATTTAGCCATTGTTGGAAGATGCTTTCTACATGTGTTTGTGCAATTTTCGTGGTCTGTTCTACAAGAATGTTGACTTTCTTGTGCACTTTTCTTGGTCTGTTCTACAAGAAGTTGACTTTCTTGTGCACGTTTAGTGGTCTGGCTTCATCTGGTACTTCTCATATATTCATCTGAAGATAATTTTACGAGGAATTTGTCGGCCGTTTCTCCCAGATATAAATCAGGATGGATTTCTTGCTATCTTGAACTGAATTTGTGAATCGAATTTTATGCTAGACTTACGTATGATGTTTCCTTTCATATTACGTAGTGACAATCCTTGCACAAGTGTGCATTAATTTCAAGTAGGTATTTCGAAATTTATAAGAGATAATGTAACTTCTGAAATCTTTTAATTAGAATACTCGTGAAATATGTCAATGGCCACCTGTTTTCATACGTTAGAAATATCAACCGGGAATGAGTGTTTTTACGTGTTCTAGAAATGTTTCAGAAATTTAGGCTATAAACGAAAAAATAGGTTTTTGGTCACTGTCTAAACATTTTCTTTGTGCCTTTACCATCGTAACCCATCCTATTTAAGGCTTGGTATCATGAATTTATTTACTTTTTTGAGTGCGGATGATTCTGCACAATGTAAAAGAATATTCAAATGAAATATGCCTGGGATATTTCAAGAATATTCCTTCCAGTGCATTAGAAGAGTATTTCAAATTGGAATATGCTTGGAGAACATTCTAGGAATATTCTTGGAAAATCATAAAATATGTCCTAGTGTAGTTCTTGGAATATTCCAAATCACTTGCGAATACTCCGGGAATCTTGAGAAGATGATATACAATAAAAATGTAATATTCCTGGGATTTTCGCTGAGTAAGGCAAAAATATAAAAGATGAAAATAAATAAGTTATTTTATAGTCTTTATTAACACTATAAAATATAGCTATGTTTTAATTACCTTGATTTTTATTAAAATTAAGGCTAATCTTTGGAATATGGTCACAGGTAGTTTGGCGACATTTTGGTAAGGCGATAAAGTTTACTAGATAGGACTTTAGCAGTGTACATGGATATAGTCAAGAGTGTGCGCAATGCCATTTTTGTGCAATTCTGGGATGATTTTTTAAGTGAAAATAGGTCGACGTGTACATGGATGATACCGTGTATATGCAATTCGTAAAAACGCGGCAAGCAGTGGGCGATTCTGCACTTTGTCCCAATTTCGCACCTAATCTTCGTCATGATTAAGCACTTTTGTTCCATAAAAGTTCTAGCATAAGCGTAATTCGGCTAGCAGAGTGTTGGAAAAAAATGTTGGAAATGTTGAGTTAAAAAAAAAAAAAAAAAAATGCCTTTACTTCGTGAAAACAAAATGGCGTCCAAACAAAAACTAGCAGGTTGCTGTAGCAGGGTTGGTCGCCAAAAAATCGCCAAGTTATTATAATCCAAAGATTAACCAAAATTAATTCTGGGGATAGAGAATGATTTATTTTCAGTCATCTACATAAGACAAGTATTCTGGTGTGGCAGTTGGAAAAAGTGGCAAATCTAAACCGAATCATCTAATTCAGAAAAATCTGGCGCTGGCCTAGCATGGAGAAAAATTCTTGGGCTGCATAACAATATAACTCTCACAACAATAGATGTAACAGAAATCACTGCTGCAAAACAGATAAGTGGACACTATACAAATAAATGCTATGCTGTCCGAGGAGCGGTTTCTGGATAGTGGCGGCCATGAAGAAAAACGGACTAACCCATGATAAAGACGGTGTACCCGTCCATTTTAAATAGTCAATCCTAACCCGGGGCGATTTTTTATGTCGACAAACAGGCCTACTGTATGAGCATTTTCGAAGTTTTCACCGTATGTAACTTTAACGAGAAGGAAATTCTTTTAAAAATTCCCCCATGAAGGCATACCTGCTCTGGCGTGTCTTATATGTCATTTAACAAAAAAAGCAAATGAAATCGAGATGCCAATGCGAATGATTATAAGTTACGGAGTTATATTATAAGCCTATGGTTCAAAACCATGTACCTCCACCTCAGAAAAATTATCTACTATACACCATTTGTATTCATGTCCAGTAAATGTTTCAAATTAATCACTCTCTTGTTTCTTTTCCCATCTTCTACCCCTGCTACCACTTACCCCTGACATTTCCGAGCATGGATTTCTATGCAATTCTTAATCTTTATGATGGGCCCTACCTCCTCCAGATGCAAATGCAGGCTTCACATGAAGATGAAAAAACATGTAATTAATTTCATGAATTGTTTGTGAAAAGAAATTTCTGAATTTATGCATTTTCTAATTCAATGAAATGGCATGAATTCTTAAGGTAAATACGAGTCAGTTTCCCTTGAAATAACTTCTACAAAGATATCAGTGACAAAATGAATTACAAAATAGATATTTTTTTTTTTTTTTTTTTGGCGTTTGTAGAAAGTCCGTGATTGAATTTATCAATCTGAGGTTGATTGAAAGGGGGGGGGAGAAAGGAAGCTCATTGCTTCAATGATGAAATGCCATTTCTGGAGCTTCAGTGTTGAAAATGTAGTGTTTAATTTCCTTCCTTCTATTATCCACTCGCTCACTATTTCTAGCCTGGCATGATGCACTTGGCCTCTTTTGTAAATTTTGTTTCACCTTCTAACATCCACACATTCCACTGTCGTTTTAAAATTTCTTTGAATAGTTTATTAACACACACATCTAAAGGCTGAATTAAGGGCGTTTAATCTGCCTGGAACAACTGCCATGTCTTTATTATACTCTTTCAATAATTTCTTTGTATTACCCATTAGATGGGATCTGACCGTTTCCCAAACTCAGATCTGGATTCTTTAAGGCAACAGGCACTTTTTCCAAACATTGTTTTTCCACAATTTCACACCGTTTTCGTCTATCCATACTTCCTCGTGAACATGAATGAAAACAGCATTTGAGAAATTACATTTCAGCATCGTCTTCCTTATAAAAATAACCATGGTTTTTAATTTTGTACCGTCCGCTAAGCAGGAAAGCACTGCAGTGAGGTGAGATTTTTCGTGATCTGTCATCTTCATGTGAACCCTTTTTGTTTCTTTCGCATCAATCGTTTTATTTCTTATCATATCAAATATTATTGGAATTTCATCCATCTTTCCAATATGTGACAGTGAATAATTGTGCCTTCGTAAATCAATAATATTCTTCTGAAAACTTATCAATTTGTTGTCCAAAACTTTCGGAAGCCTTCGCAAATATTTTTTTTTCTCCTTGAACTAAATTATTCCGTGCCGTAAATCGGCTACATCAATTCAAAGTTGCTTTTAAAGTTTTAACTATCATTTCCATGATTTTTTCTCATTTTAAGGCCAATAAACTTACGCTGTTTATTGTTACAATTAATCCATTCTGACGATTTTCTATGACCCAGTTAACATTTTCTTCCAGGATAGTCATTTCGTTACTTCTTTACAAAAAAGCGTATTTATTCTTTAGATTATTAATTATTGTGATATCATTATTCTTCTACGCACATATGAAGCTTTCACCAACATCAAACATACTTGCTTCAGCACTATTTCCATTTTATTTCGTAAACTGAATGACTTTGCATTTGAAATCAGCACAGTGTTTGTTTCGTTTGGCAGGAGCCGTATTTGCTACTAAAAAGAGCACTAGATAAATTCATTTCAGCTAAAGCAAACGCGATTTACTAAAAGCCTTCGATTTTCATTTCAAAATCGAGAAAACATCCGACTCCTAATTATGCTAATTCATTCGGGTCAGGAGTGCTTTCTTGCCCCAAATTATATCCTCCTTTTCTTGAAACCCATGAATAACATTTTTTTGTGAACAGCTGCACTGAATACAATTCACCTTCTTTGCAGAATTATTTACTCCCTCAAGCATTAAAGCCCCCAACACACACATATATTTCCCCCCTTGTCGCATATCAATTCAGAGTAGTTCGAAAGCCTGGGAAAAATCTTCGAATGAATAACTTAAAAAAAAAAAAAAAAAAAAAGAGCATGGCACATGTATCTTTTAGGCTTCTTTAAAAGAAAAGGTGCGCGTTATACGGCGAATATACCTAAAAATTCAAAAATGCGGTTTGAAATTATAGGTGCCCGTTATACAACGTTCGTTATATGCCGGAAGATACGATATTGTAATCGCGAAAAATTTCGATCTTTAGGTTTCAGCTAAAAAATCTATTTTGACCGTTCTCGAATCTATGTTGACTTGTTCCGTACTGACATCTTTACGTACGTATGTTGCATGATTCAAAAACTGTTCACCCTAAATTGTTAAAATTGTTGCTGTCGTGTCTTTGTGACGCTTACGTACGATCAGTTTCGAAAATGTACTGAGGGTCACTTATAGAAAATACAGGCATAATTTTCGCCAATTGCGTGCGGAAACCTTTTTTGCATGATACTTTGCAAGATCTCATAAATATTTCAATTAAAACAACTGATGCTGCGCTTTATGAAAACAGACATTTATTGCAAATTCGTTTTAAAGACTCAAGCATATTTTAGTAGTTACTGTAGTCATGAAGCAGATTAGAAATTATGCTAATATATTAGTAATTTTGGCTTCCGTACGAAAACATTATTTTAATCCACTGTGTATTTGAAAGGACCATAAAATGGTTTTTCAGTATTTGTCCCTTAAAACCATACAATGCATTTTAGGCGTCATATTACTGCAGTTGTACTTACTGCTTACTCGACATCTTTGCATTAATAGTAATTTTGTAAAGTGTTTTATTTTGTTTATGGTAAAGCATACTAAGGCTATCTGCCTAAAAGGAGGGATGCTTTCATGAAAGACTTTCTAAAGGGTATCCACGTTATCTAGCTACGTTACACATGAGTAAAATCACAAAATACCCATGTAGCCACTTCGTTTGCTTGGAATCGAACCCAGGTCAAACTATCACTGTTCAGCGACTGGCCACTGGTGATCCTGGCTCGATATAGACGTTTTTCCCTGAAACATTTTTGCTTATTCAAGCTCTTTTCCCTTTTGACTAAATCTGTCGTTCATTCCCCGCACCTTAGTTTCATTCCTGAAATCCCCTTTCAGGAACTGAAGAACTATGAAATAAAAAAAGTTACGAAAAAAGTAGTTAACATTTTATGACCTTAAAAAAAGTGCGCGAAACTAAAATAAAAAGTAGCAATAGTTAATTAACATTGCACCAAAAAAGGTGCAACGAAAGGAATGCGTGATTCAACAAATCACGTTTGTATTCGGACACTTTCCATCCGGTATGAACGAAGGCTACACTTCACTTGCTTCGATTGCTGTTTAATTTCGTGTGGCGGTTTATCGATCATAGACATTCTTGTGATGAATAATTTTTGAAAAAATAGAATAATTGTTTATTCAACTCTTGGGAAATCCTAAATCGTAAAATTCATTGCTTTTAAGGGGATTAAAAAATAGGTGTGCGAACGATGTTTATAAAAACGATGTTCCGGTTTGACTAAAAACTTTCACTATGCCGATGTTCCGGTTTGATTAGAAACAAACTTTTCTCTGCCTCAGAATGGCAACAGTGAGAACTTGACTTTCGATTTGTTATGACGCAAATAGAATGCTGCTCCTGAGATGTAACATTAGATTCGATTCTAGATTCTAGATTAGATTAATTTTAGTATTTTAATAAATGCTTTTAAAACTAGATTGAGTATTTGATCATAGAATTATAGCTGAACCACCGCTTGCAGAAATTTAGATGTGGCATTTAGATACGTCGTTAGATAGTTAGATGCGTAGGCAGCGACATTCGTGATTCGAATAGTGTACATTAGTGCGTACATAAACATTTTTTGGTGTATCGGCCGGGAAGTCGGCTAATATTCGAAAATATGGATTCGTAAGTATGGATTGCACGGTGTGAAGTGTGCGAAGCTTGCAAAAGGTAGGATAAGTTTTCTATTTTAAAGTGTAATTATGGAAGATCCTGTCGCTAAGCTTAAATCGAAACGCAAAGTATTAAGGACAGCAGTATCCAAGGTACTAAAGAAAATTGAGACAGAATTAAGCAAAGATGACGTTAATATAAATATAATAGAAGAAACTTTAGACATATTAAACGAAAAGACTGCTTTGCTGTACGCCCCGAGAAAGGGGCCGAAACACTGAAGTAGAACAGGATTTGAAGGTCCCAGAGGATGAATTTGAACTTTTATCCGCTCTAGAATATGAAGAAAAAATCCAACTGTGGCAATTTAGAGCAAGGAAAAAATCGAGGGAATTACACAAACTCGAAAATTCGGATCCTAATGAAACCGCTATAGATTCCAAACTTGAAAATAATAAAATTATTCGCCTTCCAAAATTGACTATCGCTAAATTTTTTGGTGATTCTAGCAATTGCCAGGAATTTTGGAGTCGAGGCAGCCATCCATAACAATGACTCATTATCGAAAGTAAATAAATTCAGTTACTTAAAGTCATAGGTGGGGTAGCTTATAATGCCGTTTCCGGACTTTCGCTTACAAATGAGAACTACGATTCAGCTATAGAACTGTTAACTAACAGGTTTGGGAGAAAAGATTTGGTAATAAATGCTCACATGAATAAAGTGTTAAATCTTTCCCCTGTTAGAAATGTAAGGGATATAGAAAATCTTAGGAATTTATATGATCAGTGTGAAACTCAAATTACTTGCCTAAAGTCAATGAACGTCGTATCAGAAACTTACGGTGCCCAATATTGTTAAAATTAATAACTTTGCCCAATATTGTTAAAATTAATTCCATCAGAGATAACATGAGAATACAGTCGCAGTAGAAACAGTGACCAAACATGGAACGTTAACGAATTAATGCAATTTATTCGTAAAGAAATAGAAAGCCGCGAAAGAGCTACGCAGTTAAATGAAAGTAGACAAACAAAAACAAAACACCGAGCGGGAATGATTCATAACTGGAGGCATAAATCAAACGATCGTCTCCACTCCGCTCACGATAATGTAAACAACAAGCGCAGTAAACAGTTTGAAAAAAGTACGCCTAAAACGTATGAATATGTTGCTCAAGTCGCTAGCAGTAAATGCATATATTGTGACGAATTACACGATTCGGAGCGCTGCGAAATTATTTAAAATCTCAAGCCCGATGTTTTTTGTGCCTAAAATCTTCTGCATAAAATTAAGCAGTGTAAGGAAAGAAAAATGTGCGAAATATGTAATAAAAAACACAATAGGTCTATTTGTTTCCAACTCGAAACCAAATCGGAGAAAAACAAGGTCGTGTCGACAATTGCATCCAGTAAAGAAAATGTTCAGATTAGTCAATTAAAAACCGAAACTTTCCGCAGTGCCCATTGCTACAAACGTGTACTGTGATGATACGTCCATTTTTTTTAGAAGGATAATTTAGAACCAGTTCGTATTCTATTAGACAATGGATCGATGAGAAGTTTTATAATTCGGGACATTTCAGAGAAGTGTAAATTACCTGTTACTCGAAAGGAGACTTTGTCCGTATTTGCCTTTGGGGTCAACCAGGCAACAGAACAAACTTACAATGTTGTTAAAGTTAAACTGGAAAACAGAAGTAAACCATCCCTAAATATAGAAATTGAAGCTTTAGAAACTAACCAAATATGTGCAACTAATTTGCCTTTTCTTGATATCCCAGTTTGCAAAATTAACAAAGAGTTAATAGGATTACAATTAGCTGATTCTTGTCAATTCAGTGATAAAAATATTGTTGTTTTGATGGGAGCAGATTACTATCATGAAGTAATAACTGGTAGACTTAAACGTTTTAAAAATAAACTTATGGCTTCCGAAACAATATTTGGATGGTGCCTTCAAGGCCGGACTGATTCTAACGGTGAATTGTTAAACATGGACATTATTGTTGACGATAAATTAGTCTCAACACAGTTAAAGCAGTTTTGGGAATTAGAAACATTGGGAATTGAACAAGGGAAGGAAATTAGTAAAATAGATAATGACATTTTAGCGAATTTTAACAGAACTATCAAATTTAAAGAAACGCGATATGAGGTTAAACTCCCTTGGAATAAACATTCGTCTGAATTAAAAAACGAATTACGTAAATGCAGAAGTTCGCTTTAAACTGGTTAAAAGGTTGAGAAATGATCCACTGCTTCATAAGTAGTATCACTCAGTTATAGAACAGCATTTAAAAATGGGTATAGCTGAGGAAATTGATCCAAGTTCTGAAGAAACAGGACGAATTTATTACATGCCTCACCAGCCAGTTATTCGACCTGACAAACCAGTGAGAGTTGTATTTGAGGCATCCAGCCATTCGAAAAACGAATACTCTTTAAACGATTGTCTCTATTCCGGTCCTAATTTAAATCCACCATTGTTAGAGATATGAATACAATTTCGTGCACATAGCATAGCATTTACTGCCAACATTGGACAAGCCTTTCTCCAGATTTCTCTGTCACCTGAAGATAGGGATGCTGTAAGATTTTTGTGAGCAAATAACCTTACAGATAAGGATGGGAAACCTAACACGAAAATACTTAGGATGACTCGCGTTTTGTTTGGAGCTACATCCAGTCCATTTTTGCTTGCCGCTACTATCAAACATCACATAAATACCTCCTCAGATAAAGAAACAATCAGAAAAGAATCATATAAAGAAACAAATTATAAACATCACATAAAGACATCACATAAAGAAACAAATCAGAAAGCAGTTAAACTATTGAACGAATGTTTATACGTAGACGATTTAATAAGTGGGGATGAAGACGAAAATGAAGCTAAACTCATATATGAAGATATTACATATATATTGAAGGCTGCTGGTTTCAATATGCGAAAATGGAAAACAAATTGTGGGAATCTGCAGGAAGTTCTTGACGAATACGAAAATGGTGTAATCCAGAAAGTTCTGGAACAGAAGGTATTGGGATATAAATGGAATTACAAGGAAAGACCTTCTGAAGATGGAATCACAAAATCTAACTAATCAAGGGAAAACAAAGCTAATGACAAAAGGAGAAGTTCTTAAAACCATTGGAAAGCTTTACGATCCCATTGGATTTATAAAGTCCATTCACTATTAGGGCAAAAATACTAATGCAGGAAATTTGGCAACTTGGAGTAGATTGGGATGATCCGTTATTGGACTGTGAAAACAGAATGAAAAAATGGATTAATGAACTGTCAGCGATTCAGGATGTAAACATTCCGCGACATTACTTCCGAAAGACTAACAAGTCTGAATTGAGAGATATTCAAATGCATTGCTTTCGACGCAAGTCAGAAGGCATATGGAGCTGTGATATACCTGCGATACGTCACGACGGACAATGAAATGGGAAGTAGTTTTGTCATTTCCAAAACCAGAGTAGCTCCACTGAAGAAGCTGTCCCTTCCAAGATTAGAGCTGATGGGGGCGCTCATCGGAGCAAGATTAGCCTCAAATGTGAAAGAACAGTTAAAGAAAAGACTCCAGATGAATGTATATTTTTGGTCAGACTCTTCTGTTACGTTACATTGGATAAAGGGCGATTTAAATAAATGGAAGCCGTTCATCCAACATCGAGTAATGGAAATACGAGAGGAAACATCACCAGAGTCCTGGAATTATTGCCTTGGAGATGAAAATCCAGCTGATATGCTGACCAGAGGAACAAAGACAAATTCCACGAAAGGAATAACGTTGTCTGAACTACGAAATAGTGACATGTGGTGGTATGGACCTAAGTGGCTATTACAGAGCATCGATTCGTGGCCTATACTTGCAGAATCAGTAAGAGATTTCAAGGATCATGAAGAGCTTGAACTTCGAAGGGGAGCTGTAGTGAACTCAACAGTCACAGGTGAAAATTCCATTGAGAACGAATTCATTAAAAGGTATTCGTTATTTAGCAAATTGATTAGAACTACTGCATGGTGTTTAAGGTTTGCGAACAACTGTAGAACCAATCCACCATTAAGAAAAGAAAGTTTTTGAGTGCTTCTGAACTACAGAATGCAACAAAAGTGCTTGTCAAATGTCTACAACATTCTGAATTTCAACCTGACATTAAGTGCATACAGTCGAAACGATCAGTTCCATGTAATAGTAAGGTTTTATCCTTAAATGTATTTCTGGATGAAGATGAACTTTTACGAGTTGGTGGGAGACTACGTTTCTCCAATCTTTCAGAAGACCACAAACATCAACTTCTTTTACCCAAAAGACATCATTTCACTGAATTACTCATAAATTATTATCACAAAACATCTTCATTCGGGTGTTCAAACAACACTTTCTCTTATTAGACAATTATACTGGATACCTTCCGGACAAGATAGAGTTAGACGCGTTATAAGTAAATGCATGACGTGCTTTCGAACAAGGAACCAAACCATAAACCAAATGATGGAGACTTACCTAGAGATAGAGTAGTAATAACTAGACCATTCGAAAAAATAGGACTGGACTTTGCAGGTCCAGTTATCACCAAGCCTAATTTGAAAAGATCTAGAGTTACGCTTAAATCATACATAGCGATATTTATTTGCTTTAGTACAAAGGCTATTCATCTAGAAGTAGTATCGGATTTGTCTACTGAAGCCTTTCTAGCATGCCTTAGAAGGTTTATTTAATCATTTGCAGAACCGCTCAAAATGGAATCAAGTGAGATCCAATCTCAAGGCAGGACAACTAGTCTTGTTAAAGGATAAAAACAAGACACCCATGAAGTGGACACTAGCTCGCATCGAGGAAACCTTTACTGGTCCAGATGGACTAGTACGAGTCGTAGACGTCAGAACTTAAGATTGAATCTTTCGTCGAACCGTCTCTAATATCAGCCCACTCCCATTCTAAATGATGTTGGACAATCGTCCAACGGGGGCCGGGATGTTCCGGTTTGACTAGAAACTTTCACTATGCCGATGTTCCGGTTTGATTAGAAACAAATTTTTCTCTGCCTCAGAATGGCAACAATGAGAACTTGACTTTCGATTTGTTATGACGCAGCTAGAATGCTGCTCCTGAGATGTAACATTAGATTCGATTTCTAGATTAGATTAATTTTAGTATTTTAATAAATGCTTTTAAAACTAGATTGAGTATTTGATCATAGAATTATAGCTGAACCACCGCTTGCAGAAATTTAGATGTGGCATTTAGATACGTCGTTAGATAGTTAGATGCGTAGGCAGCGACATTCGTGATTCGAATAGTGTACATTAGTGCGTACATAAACAAGCGATTTATTACCAAGACAAACCAAATCATAATGGTGGCACTTGACGCCGAGGAAATACACTTATCCGAAAATAAATAAATATGATACAGAATAAAACCTGAGCAGGTTCAGATTTTAACATCGCCCAAAAGCTTCGCCCCCAACTGTGTATGCTTTTTCTAATGTTAGAGTAAATGAATCTGTTCTGGCATTCTCTTGTGTTGACTATTCTTTCATCTACTATTCTATTCTTCCATGTAAAAGAAAATTAAATTTCCATTGGTTCTTCAAGAGCTACGAAACTTGCGATCACTTAATATTCTGAAAAGTCCTTCAAGTAAACTCTGGTAACCCAGACCAGTACGACCGATTCGGAGCATCGTTGCTGGTCTAGTGTTAACCGCCGTTGCGGCATGTGCTTTAAAAAGTAATACGGACGTCAAACATGATTCGATGACAAGTCACTAACTGCCCTTTCGATCTAAAAAGTCAAGTAGTAAAGTTTTGATGGGAAAAGAGCTGATGCGTCCAAAATTTCTCTCTTTGGGCATCGTTTAAGTATGACATAGTTTCCATTAGGAAGTGCAGGTAAGGACATAGTTTCCGTTAGGAAGTGCAGGTAAGCATTTCCTCCCCTTAGTTTAGATACCTCTTGTCGGCTTTGCCGCATTCACATGGTCGAACGATATATATCACCGTAGGAAGTATGTAGTGGTTAAAGGAACTTTTTGCATACCACAAATAGTTTTAACATTTCGTTGCAAGAAACCATCACCTGAAAACAAGATTTATAATTATTATGTGTGTTCAAATTATTATTACTATTATTATGAAAAGCAAAATAAAGAAAAAATATTTATTTATTTTATTGTACTTTATTTTTATATCTTACGCAGGATTATGTTATCTCCTGAAGCAATTTCTCATATTCAGCTCACGCTTCCTTTTACAAATGTCACGCAAGTAGCTGGTTTACTTTTCTTCCGCCAGAAACAGGCCACCAGCGGCCGAACTGTAAAACTGTTGAACACTTCTAGTTCGGTGCGGTGCGAATCCTGGCGAACAGCTGGCAGCATGATTTTCTTTAAAATCTTGTGATTTTGCTTTTGAATTTTATGTGGCGTAAGTGCGAAGAACATGGTATTTAATAAATAAAGTTGAGACACGAAATGTTATTAATAAAAAGACAAAGAAAAAAAAAAGTTTTGTATCCCATCCGACTAAGAAACCTGAACGTTGATATGATGAATTGACAAAAGACTGAAATGAATAGCACTTATGGCAACACTTAACACTGCATCAGAAATTATAAACATATGCTGCTTTTTAAAGTTTTGTGATTTTGCTGTTGAATCGTATATGGCGTAAATGCGAAGAAAACCATGCTCAATAATAAAGCTGAAAAAAGGCCCAAAAAGTATTGTCAGGAGTCGGGTGCAACAGCAGACTGCGAGCTCAGCGAGAGCATAAAGAACCTTAACGAACCCTTTTGGGTGACCGCTAAAATCTGAAAGTTTTCAGGCTTACTTTTTAATATTTTTTTTTTTTTTTTTTTTTTTTTTTTTTTTTGTTGCCCTAAAATCTCCAAATTAATTTCATTACCAGATTCTATTGAGATGTCCTGTGATCCATTCATCCAAATAAGATAATAGATGTGTAAGCGACTCAGTTGCGCTCGATTAAGAACTGCGAGGAAAAAAATTGTCTATATGTGCTCCACATTCGAGTTGGAAGAAAATATTACGAGCTGAACACGACGTATGAGGGGGGGGAAGGGTTAATAATACGCAGATTTAATATTTGCATTAATACTAAAAGTTAAGGAAATGTTTTACCAGTAAATACAATACATTAATTATAAAGGATATTGTAAATTAATTTTTGTGCATCCTTTAACCTTCAAATTAGTCACTACAGAATAAGGAAACATTTTAGAGTTTGTTAACAAAGAAATCTGGAAGAGATGCGCAACCCTTAGCAACTCTCGCTGTGTTTGTTACACATGCCTTCAAAACTGTATATGTTAAATGGGGAAATCCGTAGGTGGGTTTCATATTTTACTTTCAAACTTTTTTTTCTTTCCTCCTCCTTATTTCAAAACTTGTCATCTTCGGATTTCTTTTTGCCAGATGCTGAAAGAGCAAAAAAAGAAAGCTATTGGTTGTGTTACGGGCCAGAATGAAATTAGAAACCGTAATTTCTTATAACTTGGCTCATGGATTTATGAAGCAGCATCTTGCATATTTTTGTTCTTGTAAATCAAATGTTGAAAGAGCAAATGTTAAAAAAAAGTTGACAGTGTTTTACTTGAATAAATTTGAAAACATTTTGCTTACAATTGCCTTCTTTATTTTATAGATATATAGTGCGATGGACGTTATTTATAGAAATAACGTCCATCGCACCAGGTACAACGGGTTCTGTGTGAACCCATTCGTCGCTGCCACCCCAATAAGACAACTACTTCCAAAACTGACCAGTATCTGTGAAAATATAAAGATCCATATTGAACATGGCTTATCTAAACGACCGCCACCAAAGGAGACCCAAATCATGTGGAATATTGATTGTCGTCTTAAGAGGGGTTCACTGTATTTATTTTATACATCCTGTAAGGCAATAATGCAACACATGTAAGTTCAGAGTTCAGTTCCATATTTTAGGTTATATTAGATTATTTGAATAAGTCTAAGCACAAGAGGACTATCTAAGAGGGAAGCATGCCATCGTGCACCACATCTACAAAAAAATATCCATTCATATAATCGTTATATGTGAGTGCTTGGTTTGGTTTATTTTATTATAGTAAAGCACGCAAGGATTATGTGTATAAGAGGACTTATACCTTCTTGGAGGACTTTCCAAGGGAAATGAGATACATTCCTATGACCTCAGAGATCACGCGACTTATGTAATGTAAACAAGCAAGGTCATTCTTCCTCTTCTCTTGCGGAATGTATATCATTGGCTCGTATTTACATTACGCATGGAGAAAACCACGAAAACGCTCATGCAGCCATGCCTGCAGTCAACCACTTTACTGTATGATAGAAAAATACGAACTCTCATGCAGAAATTTGCTAGGATATTGAAGGAAAATGATCGATTTTTAATTCAATTTTTGCCTGCCGGTTTTCTTAAAATATTTTGTGTTTTTGATGACAACGCAGTTACTCTACAGCACTTTTTAAATTTAGTATTAAATGTATATGTTCTACAATTTACACGGATATGACAACAGATATGACATTCACGGTTAATCCTAAATCACGATTAATCCGACAACAGTTAAAAATACAGAGAAAAAACGAGTAACGCATATTACAGTTAACAAAGGAATACTATCAACAGTTTATTTTTGAGCGGTTTTATTTGGAAAGTTTCGTATGGTTATGTAAATTAAATCAACAGTGAAAATAAGAACTCGCTTCAAAACACAAATAAGAATATTTTCGTATTTATTTATTAGTAGTCGGAAGCAAGCAGAAGATAATGGCTATGCATGGTATTTATTTTTAGGATTTAGCAAATTGCTTTTAACGGATGAGTTAACGATGGTTATATAGTTCAGATGATGCACAACTAAATTAGATACTGTTGTGGATAAAAACTATTCATGAATAGTGTGACGTCATTATATTATTCTACCCATGTTCTTCTCATTTTGTATTTTCCGTAGAATTTTGTTTAATTCTGAGGGTTTGCGATAGTTGTATTCTTGTCTGCCAATCAAACTGATTATGCAATTGCTTTTTGCATCACAGAATTTCGGTATCTACACCATCAGATAGATCTCAAAATAATCTCCCAATCTCTCTCTTTGTAGAACTTTTAATGTACTGCAGGGAGTTCTGGCATTTCTTCAAAAATAGTTTTTCTCCCCGTTTATATGCGATGATATATTTTTACAATAAACTATTTAACCCTACATTGTGAGCAACCCTACGAGTTTAAATGATTGAGAGATGGTGTTTCGAAATCAAACAGAAGTTCAAAGGAACTGAGCATAATTTTACGCCATTAAATAGACAGGAAAAACCTTGCAAAAAAGATGACGTAATAAGTACTTAACCGTTTTGGTGATAAAAAGGATAATTTTCCTACCTTCATAGTGGTAGTGATTTTGTTTCTTTATCATTTTCCCATGATTCCATAGCCAAAAATGTATAAAATGAAATATGCAGAAAAACTCTTTTAAAATTAATTTTTGTGAAATGCTCTAAAAGGATAAGAAATTTTTAGCTACCACAATGCCGATATATGCGATTGAAAACGAAGTTGTTGGACGCTTGCATTAGAATTATATTGGATAATGGCAGAATTTTGAAGGAAAACAGAAGTGATATTAAAGAAATAAAACAAGAAACGCATTCAATTTACTTGAAATTTCCCTTTGAGAATTTTAATTTAAATCCGTTACATTATTGTTAGCAGTCCCAGTATTTTTAGTCACATATGACCAAAAGTATTATAAAACTTACTATTTACTTGCTTTTAAGTATTTTTATGTAGTATTTTAGTATTTTCTAGATATGTAATTATTTTTTTTAATATATATTTGTTTTTTATAAATTATGAATTAGTTCTTTTTAGTTTCTAATTGGTTTATATTAATTTTGTCTAGTTCCTTTTTGATTAATGTACATATTCGTGTCGGGAAGGTTTCTGTAAACAAGGGTTTCTAAAATGCATTCGTTTCTAAATTAATTTTTCTGGAAAATTTAATTTGATACTAAACTTTACATTGCTTATTTCTCAAAATACTTCATTATTGGCATTTTCCTTTAGACCTTTAATTTTTAATTGATAATTACTCAAGGTACCACTTAGTTGATATTTCTTTTTGGACATTCTTCACTATGTATTTACTTTTGGTTTTGACTTTTACTCTTGCTTGCATGAATGACGAAACACGAATTGAATGATTGAAAAGTTAGGTTTGGAGGCAACTTCCCCTTGATAAGTCTGTCTCCTCCCTGCTCAACAGTCATTCACTTATGCATTTAAAAAAAATTTTTTAGATTAATTTTAATTTGCTAAATTGGTGAATTTATTTTCATGTTTTGATTTTGCACTTGATTTACTTATGCTATCTGAATTTAAATGATATTGTAAATTAGTTCGAAAATTAAATCTTTTATATGTTTGCGCTTTATTTTAACTTTAAATTTGCTTTTTTACGTATATACATGTTTGTTTAAATTTAATTAAATTTGTATTTATTCAATGTATTCAATTTATTCTTTTGAAACAATGATAGTTAAATAAATTATTTTTTAATTTTTTCGCTGATTTGATTGAAATTAGGCAATATAAAATGTTTTGCTTGCGTTTTATTTAACTTAACTGTTGTTCATAATTGAACAGTAAGTATAGTAAACTGTTGTTTTCTAAACAGTTTACAATGAGGAATCTTAGAGGAAACTCCATGAAACACAAATCTTTTAAAAAAATTATACATATTTCTCCCCTCAGCATTGATAGAAAAAATAATCAAAAAGCAAATCTGGCAGAATAGACAAATTTGTCTTAATTCGATTTTTGAGACAATACAACGCGAATTATAGGAAAATCTAATAAAATTTATATTTCTGCTTAGGAGTTCAGGAACTAAAACAAGTATATATTTATTATTTCGTTCAACATATTAGTTTATCGGGCATTAATTCACTGAATTATAGGTAATTAATATTAACTTGGAATATGATATAAAGTTTATAACTACTGTTATTTACCTAAAACGAAGCATTAATCGATAAATGCATTGTTTTTTTCAGTTACCCCATTATTTAGAAAAAGATATGGTTTATTTAAAGGAATTTCTTGTTTTGGTTCGAATATAATATGCATTGAAGAGTAACCTAGGGCAGCGAATTTGTTTCGTAATATTTTGTAGGCAAAAGTAGAGAGCTTTTTAACTTGTTAAAGTAAAATGAATATTTGATGAGTATTCGATTTATTAGTCTAATACAAGGAGCTAATATTTTAGTTACTATTTTGATATTTCTGAATGGCAACAAGATTGTTAATTTATTTACCACACGGTTGTTTCTTGTCTGAACAACTGTTTGGTTTACAGAATAATGATGAAGTGGTTGAGAGTTGTCTGTAAATTGGAGTCATTTTCGCGTAAAAGAAACAGTATCCATAATTCGGATGAAAACAGAAATGTGGTAGAGAACCAGAAAGCCCAGCCTCTAATCGTCATCACCGGTAAAGATTTTTGTGTTCTTAAAATATATAACAGTGGGGCAGTTAACAATAACTTACGAAAGTGTTATTTTTGTAATGAGTATACATTTTAAGCAGCTGTTCGGTCATGAATGGTATTTTTTCAAAATTCAGGAGTCGAAAACATTTAAATTGCAACCCATTATGTTATACTCAAAATAAATTTGCCATTATCTCAGTTAATTTCCATCGCTAAGATCAGACTAAAGTCAACGTGTTTAAAATAATGGCCGGCATTTTTATTTTGGGAGCCTGTCATAAAACGGAATAAGGTTATTTATGGAAACTCATTTGCAAGTCACCAAGGTCTCGTTCTGTAATCTCGCAGCTTAATGGTGGCGGATTGTAAAATTTCTATTAGAAAGTTGCAAATAATTTTTCAAGGTGATCTATTGTTGTCAGTTGGTGGCCTTTATTTTTACTTTCTGTTAACCGCCAAATGTTACGAAAGGTGTGTCGTTACGTCGTTTGGAATGTCGAAATTAGGAGAACAAAATCTATTTTTGTTGTTTGTATCCTGTCTGTGGCTTATATCTTTTTGGAATACGAAATTTGTATACTATATACATTGCATACTTCATAATTCATATTTCTGGCTAGAATAAGCTGAAGATGCTTCTATATCTTCAACTGAAGTATTCTTTTCTTTGCAGAATGTAAGATGCGATTAATTTCAAAGTCTAAAATAGCTTTGCGACTTTTTGCGACTTGCAAAGCGCAGATAAGAGAATCATATGAAAAAAATTCATTTATTTTGAAAACAAATTTTGCCCTAGATGCTGAAAGATTTTCAAACATTCTGTCTTACCCTGAGAAATTATGTATTGAAGAAGCAAATAGTTATAATTGATAAAAAATGTATAGTTACAATGAAATTTGTAGCTTTTTGTCGGGAAAAAAATCTTGCTAATTCTATCTAATATTGCATATACCCTTCCCCTTTGTACAGTAAAAGAAATTTGACACAAAAAGTTATAACAGAAGAACTAGCTGGTTATTTTTGCTGTGGTTCCTTAAAAACTGGAATGTATTACTTTCATTATTTATAAGGCATTCTTAAATGAGACATAGATTTAGAAATGCAGCATATGAACTCAAAGACCTGGAATTACTATAATATATAATAAAATTTTTAAAAAATCTGAAAGGGTTCAGATTTTAAATTACGTCCAAAGGTGCGATTTTTAACGTTTTGTGTGTTGCCTTTATTTCTTAAATATCATGCTCTTCGCACTTAAACCATAAAATTCAGTCAAGAGCAATATCACAAAATAATTTTAAATTGAGCATATCCTTTACAATTTCCGATACACAGTCTCACGCGCTGACGATAAAAATGTTTTTTTCTGTACAACGTTGCCATTGCTCGATTTGAAATCCTTGAGTTTGTTAATCAAAAATTCGTTAAAGTTTTCCAAAATAGGAAATCGATAATAAAACAAATTCCAAATTTCAAATTTGGGCTTCCAGATGCCCATATTCGCAGTAGGATTACGTCATTCAAAATTGGATGGCTCTAGGTACCGTTGTTTTATCACAATGCGAGAAACATACATACATTTACGCAGATTCTTCATTATTTAATTTCTTCAAATATAATACAGGGCGATAATATTTAGTGGCAGCAGTTTGAGAAGTGAAACAGACATTCAGAGTGATTTGACGCAAGATCGCAAAACGAAAACGATAGTCCCTCAGGAACAAAGCATCTTTGGACTAACAAATATAAAAGAAATAAAGCAACTGAAAGACATGGAATTACTTTAACAGAACCATACAAAAATAAATTTATAATATGAAATAAATTAATAAATAAAACGTTTTTTCACTATTTTGGGGGGGGGCAGGCTTCTTCAAAGTTTGATTAGGAAATGATTACTAATTCGCAAAAGCAGAGGAAATAATGTTTGTATTAGATGAAACGGAATACGGAATTTGATAAGTTATGATTTGCTGAAACCAGCTGTTTTAATAAAATTCGAAAGTAACGAAGGATTGCAACAAACAAATAGATTTATTCCTATTATTAAACTTACAAATAGTTTTAACAGGTTTTAAGCCTACGTATTTAATAATTTTAGATGATGGAAAAAGGGACGAAGCTGGAACTGGCTATTTTCTTTCATTTAATAGGTATGATGAAACATTCATTACATATCATTTAAACATAGTTTCTAACAAGTCGTCTTTTTTTTTTTTTTTTTTTCTCTGAGTGAGTACCGAAATTAAGGGGTATATTTTAGAATCGATGGTATCTTAGAATTGTGTTTTTAAATTCTGTTTGTTTTATATGCACTTTTATATTCTGTTTGAGTTAAAAGCAAGAGCTTAAGTTCTTTTAATTCAAACAGTAAATTGAAGAAATTATACTTATTAATTGTTATTTACTTGTAGACGTATTATTTTGATTACATGGATTATAGCATTACTTGAGAGCCTTATTATTTCTTCGAATGCTCTGATTTTCTGGGATTCGAGCTGCTCGCGAATGCAACCAGAAGACATGCTCAGGAACATTCTTTTCCCATAATGTAAAAGTTGCCTATTATACAAATGCTCACTCAGTTACGATCTGCGTAGCATATACACTTCTATGCTAGGCGAGACATAGGCCTTTCTTCTATTGCAGAAGAAAATTCACCTACAGTAATCGTTTACATAGTACTATGATAAAAAAAAGTATCAGAAATGATTCATTAAAACTCAAGGTGGCGGCTCTCGCAAGCGAATGGTGCGGCTATTAATGCGAATAAAAATAAGTATGAAATATGGTAAACTTTAAAAAAAAAAAAAAAAAAAAAAAAGGTCAATGCCCAAAGGAAAGGAATTAGTTTATTTCATTTCTTGTCCGTTACGAAATTTAATAATGCTATTCAAACACATAAAAAATACACATATACAGTACCGCCGCTTATAAAAATCCCCTTTGTTCCAAATATGTTTGGCCCACCAGCGGCCGAGCGGTAAAGTCGCTGAACACTGGTAGTTCGGTCCGAGGTTCGAATTCCGCGAACGGGTTGGCTGCATGGGCGTTTTCGTGGTTTTCCCCATGTGCAACGTGTATACGAGCCAGTTTCCCTTAGAAAGTCCTCCACGAAGTCATCCCTGCCCTTAGGCAGATAGCCTTAGTGTGCTTTGCCGCAATTAAATAAACCAAACCAAATATGTTTGAGTTTATTTAGCGGCTGAATTGTAATAGATGATGATTATTTGTGTATTTCAAACAGCGATTAGAATTTTAACCTTTTCAAATAAACTAATAACTAACAATTAATTAATCCTAAAAAATAATACCAAAATTAAAAAAATTACGTAATTTTGAAATTAACTTTTTAAATTTTTATAAAAATATTTTTGTAATTACGTTTTTAATGAAATTTTATCTCTTACAAACAACATTTCTGTCTGGGCTTCTTTCATGTATTTAAATGTGTTCAATTGAATTCTCAATTTCAAGTCTAGGTTGCTTTTTTAATCAGCATGTTTCACTTTAAGCATTTTTTTTTTTTTTTTTTTAATAAGAGATAGCGGTGTTTTTTAGATTCATTAGATAATGGCATGTCATCACTTTCTCTGTCAGTTTCTGCAGTTCTTTTATTACTTTCAAAGTCAGTTTTTACACATTTTGTGTCGATATTGTTGTGAATTAAAACGTATTCTAAAAATGAATCCCCCAAACTTGCTTCGCTGAAACATTATCTCTAGTTGGAAATTCTTCTGATGCTTCTTCTATGTTCAAGCCATATTTTCGAAAACTTTTTTAAAAATGATTTTAAAAGATTAAGCATCTCCTATAATATGCAGAGCCACAAGGAGAGATATCGACTTATTTATTTCCTTCGAAGTGCTTGCATTTTCACAAAATTCAGTTCATTTACTCAACATAATTTCTGTAATGACACTTAAAAGCTTTTAAAATGCCCTAAAATTAATGGTTGAATGTTAGAAGTTGTATTTTTAGGAAGAGACACTAGTGTTTCGCAGAAAGAGATGCGTATGCTGCGCAGTTGTCTAATTAGTTAAGTTATTTTTTCATTTGCCTCTTCCATTTAAAAAAAAATCAGTAAAAATACTGTTTTGTCATCCAATTAGTTCTTGTTATGGGTAAAGGTATATTTGTTGTTATGGGTAGAGGTACATTATTTACTTCTTTCAAACATCGAGTTTTCCTACTTGCTACAATTACTGTCTTCTGAATTTTGGGGCCCATGTTGCATGTACACAGTTGCATGTACCTCTTTCAGTTTTTAAAGTGATGTTTCACTTTTAAGTATTAATGTGTGTTCTGTAACGCAGTCCAGTTTGGTCTCTATTATAAATTGTGAGTGGCTTGTATTTATTTAGTCCAAGCAAAAAGAGCCCACCAGCGGCCGAGCGGTAAAGTCGCTGAACACTGGTAGTTCGGTCCGAGGTTCAAATCCCGCGAACTGGCTGGCTGCATGTTTTCGTGATTTTCCCCATATGTAACGTGTATACGAGCCAGTTTCCCTTAGAACGTCCTCCACGAAGGCATCCCTCCCCTTAGGCAGATAGCCCTAGTGTGCTTTGCCATAATTAAGTACACCAACACCAAGCAAAAACACCTTTTATCCAGTTATCAACCGCATGGGGATCCGCTTCTTCTTTTGAACATGCAATTTTTGGTGCATCAGGAATGTTGGATTTCTCTATTTCCAACCTGTGAGCCCTATATCAGTTGATATAAAATTCTGCCGTAGCATTTAATGAATCGATGAAAAAAAGCTCTAGAAATAGAAACAGTTTTTTAGCTTTGTAGTTGAAACCGTTCTAGAAAAGCAATCTTAACGTCTTTCGATTTTCGTTCTCTTTTGGCTCTCTTAAGAAATTTTCAATTTTTATTAGTTCATTAATTATAACTCTGTTTAAGTCGATGGCACATTGTTGTTTGGGAAATCCCCAGTTTAAATGTAGTTTCTCTATGGTTGCAGTTGTCCGGAACAGCAAATGTTAATTTCTATTCTTTTAGGCTTCAGTTATTTTGCTAGGTATTTTGATAAGTAACAGTATAAGAACGCAACAAATCTAAGAAATGCTTCTTCCAGTGATTTATTCGGATTTCAAAATTTATTTTTTTTAGCCAGCAGACAAATTACTTTTTGTCTGTTAAGTCAGACTGTCACTTCTTGATTACAGACATAACCAATGTTTTCCTAGCTTTTTCTTCAGTCTGCAGTTAGTATTTCCTTTAAGTCTGTTAATGTACTGTTGCGAAATGCCCAGCTGCGGTAAGATAGTTTCCCCGCAAAGCCAAATTTGTCGCGAATATAGGGAGTTTAACGCGGGTATAGGGTTGCCCATTTGCCGACAAAATTGGCGATGTGCCATAGGCGGAGCGAGAACATTCTAGAACGAATTCTTACTCGTTTTCTCAAAAATGTTCCCGAAGGCAGGTCAAAAGGTATATATACTCTTGCCTGTACGCGGAGTAGAGAGTATGCTGAATTCTGTGGTTTTGTCCTGAGTTCAAAGATTAGCTCGAGAGCAATCGATCGAGTCGGGAGCTGTACTTTAGTGCTTTGCCGTGAAGCTGTCATCACCGTTATAGCCTGATAGATTGAAGGCTGTGTTGCTGATTGTTTCAGAGTGTTTGTCGTAATTTTTCGACGACTGTAACGCGTCTTTGGAACTGTCTTGTGTAATACTGACGAATAAACTGTGTTTTTGATTCTTCTTCAAGTGTTGTCATCAATCCCTCCAAATCTACGATACCTAGAACGCAACAGTACGGTAATACTTAGAAGCATTTCATGAACTCTGTGAATATAATGTGTCTGTTCCGAACGAATGATTTTGAAGGTGGAAAACCTTCAAAGATGAGATTAAAAAGCTGCAGATTCTACTATCAGCTCATTTGAATGCTTTGATGCTTGCATAATTATGTGGGATTACTATCGCCAATGCAGTACTTTCCTGCTTAATCAGATAACCGACGTTTTGCCTGACGATGACGTTTACATGAGCTGTGCTGTATCTCATAGTGAGCAAATATCATATCGTGGAAGAAATAGGAGGACATGAACTCCCTTTACCCCCATATGTATATATGAGACATATGAGATGCGGGATACATATGAGATGCGGGATACATAAACGTTCTTGCTATGCTGGAGTTATTAAAGTCTTTAAAGGTGCTGCAGAGATAATAAAGAAAATGCCAAATCACTGAGAGTAAATCATCCATGTGAGCTCGTTTCGAGAAGGAATGCTCACTTCTTTACAATGCCTCCAGAGAATCTTTTTTGTTAACCTTAAGGTATGGAAATTCTGCCTCTTTGGTGTCAAGTGCAGAGAAAGAACTCTGAAAACAAAGTCGCACAATTACAGGGACTGAAAGGTAGGAAAGTTTCTACCAAATCTTTTTTATTGAAACACTACATAACAGAATCATAAAGCCTCTCAAAAGTTCTTGGTTTTGATAAAGTATTGCCTTCAAAGTCTCCTTGCAATATTTCAAACGGTTAGGTAGCAGAAATTCGATTGCGAAAACAAAATTTTTATTCATTTTATTTGTTTAGCTACTTAGCCATTTGAGAAATCGCCGAAACAAAAAGTCTTCATTCGAAGGAAACGAAAAACGAATTTATTTGCAAACTGTAAAAGGAAATGAAATTAGAATTATTATCAACAGTCGATAAAAACCGTAACAACATGAAGTGTGGAAAGTATTTCCTGCATATACACTCACGTTTGTGAAAATTCCAACACCAAGAAGGAATCGTCATAATTGAATGCAATTTAATACACAGTTGAGTGGTAGTGGTACAAATAAATGATTAAATGTTCAAAGCAAACAAACAAGAACAAGAGATCAGAATCAGTATTTTGTGTGGCCACCACGCGCCGCAATAAGTGCTGCTACACGACGTGGCATGGAGTCAAACAAAGTTTGAATGTCTGACTGAGGAAGAGCATTCCATATCGTTTGTACGCGTACCCAAAGTTCGTCTGCAGACGCAACAGGACGAGGATCACGAGCAAGACGCCGACCAATGACATCCCACACATGTTCAATTGGCGACATATCCGGGGAACACGCAGGCCAAGGAAGAAGCTGTACCTGCTGCGCTGCAAAGAAGGATTTAACAATCCGAGCAGTATGAGGGCGGGCATTGTCCTGTTGAAATACAGCGCCTGGCAAGCTTTGAAGGAAGGGAACAGCTTCGGGCTGTAGAACTTCACGGATATACCGGTTGCTGTTCAGATTGCCCACAATTCGTAGCAATTGAGATCGTCTATGATATGCTATGGCGCCCCAGACCATAACTCCGGGTGTTCGTCCACTGTGGCGTTCGATAATGCACTCCGGAAGGTGGCGTTCACCGGCATAGCGTCTGACACGAATGCGGCCATCATGGTACCACAAATTAAAGCGGGATTCGTCAGAAAACACGACATGCTGCCAATCAGCACGCCAGTCTCTATGCTGATTGGCCCATTGTAGCCGCAGGCGGCGATGGTCGTGCGTTAGGGGGATCCTGTATAAAGGAGTCCGTGCGCGCAGTCCACACTGCAGCAGACGTCTACGAATTGATGAAGCACACAATGAAACACCTGTAGCTATTGACCACAGTGCTGCCAATTGTCTAGAGGAAGCTGTACGGTCCGTCCGCGCCATGCGGACCAGGTGTCTATCATCGCGAGCTGACGTCACATTTCGGGGTCCACTCCCGGATTTCCGAGTTGTCCGACACTCGTCCGTCCACTGCTTCCAAACGTGCATCACTGTGCTGCTGTTACGCTGCACACGAGAGGCTACTGCACGATACGACAATCCAGCTTCACGAAGGCCGATGATTCTCCCTCGTTCAAACTCTGTAAGTTGTTCAAATCTCGCTCTCTTTCATCGACGAGGCATAAGTACAGATTGAGTTAACGTTTACCACTAGCAGATAACCACCGATAACCATACACGCCTCGCTACAGCCGTCTATTTATTCGGATCCATCAGCCGTTCAGAGGGCGCTGCTCAGCATACGCATGCGCTACGGATTTGCAATTATAATCATTTGCATATCATGCGCTACTTTGCATTTCCTGAAAATTTCAGCTCACTCGCGTAAGTCCTTCATGGTGTTGCAATTTTCACAAACGTGAGTGTATGTTATTTAAATAAATTATTCTCAATAGTTTTCGATCAAACTGATAAACAAAACATCTGTATGTAGGTAATAAAAAAAAAGTCTGAACATTTTGAAGAATCTGATACAACTGGAGAATGTCAGATCAAAGAGAAACCCCTACATGTATGTTTGCATAGCATTTTAGGCCACTACCTGTGCCAATTTTAGTGTCTGTTGTTGACAAATCAATTGACATAATGTGAGTTAACACAGACATGAACATTAATCATAACAAAATTTGTATTTGCTCCAATTTCACTTTGAACTTCATAATTATGTCGGTCATTAGTAAATGGATGTTACTCACAGAATTGTTTTACGTAGCTTTAGCAAAGCTTTATAAATTTTCCTAAGCTGTTGCCTGCTTGAAAAATGTGTGACTTTGGTGACGTAAAACAACAGCCTTAATAATAGGCTGAGATAGAACGACACAAACGCTTCTTTTGTCTAAAACTGCTGATTCACTATTTTATTCTGTCTTATAAAACGAGGGAAAAAAAAAAAAAAAAGATTTTTATTAGTATATTGACTTTCGTATTTTACTTTGCAAACTTCTGATAACCAGCCTAGAAAATCGATTTAGGATAATGAGCGCATTGTATTGTTCGAAAGTCGGTCAACAGTTTAGATGTTATCAATAAATAGAAACCCAAGATGCAACGCACACATTTGAAAATATAGTTTAAGTCTAATAATCCTTACGCCTGATATTAGGCGTTTTTGTTATCCTGACCACATTTGTTTAGATATTAAGCAAAATTAAGTTAACTGTTGATTTAACTACGCGATAATTATTGGTGTTTTATTTCGTTTACGCTTTTTTTTTTATTAAACCTCTAATTTAATTACGAAATGTAAGTAAAAATTCAATAGAATGAAAGCAAAATATTAATAAATGAAATAAATAGATAAATAAAATGGGGAATTTGAGCCTACTGCCCCCACCCCGAAAAGAACTAAAAGAGTTTAGAGAATTAAAGAGTATAGCCTTTATCCAAAAAGACTTATAAGAGATTATGAATAAAGAAGAACCGGATCGAATAGCCAAACACTTTGTAGGATACTAGATGAATATACATTTAAACTAGCATGGAACTTTGCAATATCTTTGTTTGAAAAGTGAAAAAAGACATAAAGCAATTCTATAAAAAAATATTTATTACTTTTAATTAGCTATATCATGAACTGAATACATTTTTATTTAATTAAATCAGATTCAAAAGTTTAAAAAAAGTAATATTCTAAAAATTGTATCTATTTCGTTAATTACGAAAAGGAAAAGTAAACGGCTGCGTTAGGGATCATAAAAGAGATATATTTTAAACGAAAAACTCTTTTAGGTTTCATTCAATATCAGTATATCAGGAATAAAGACCTTGAATGGAGCTACAGAGTTCTCTGTTCTTCACTGTAAGTCAGATGTGTACAAGGATGTACACGGTACCAGAAGAGACAAATTACATAGGATGCGAAAAGTTTTGAAGTGCTCTTTTATGTATTATTAAACAGTTTAATAATATTATTATGCACTTTTTGGATTATTAATAACATATCTCTTTATAATTACAAATTAAATTATAATTATCGGATGAATTGAATGGTTATTTGTTTACTAACATTTCATTATTACATTTTCGTCTGTTACATAAATATACTTATGGTAATGAGCATTGTATATGAAAGATATTTTCTTTGATTTTTTATATCTTGTTCTATATTTTGTTCCATTTATACGTATACATAAATATATATAATTTAAGGGTTCTGTATTAATTACTACATATAAAACCAAAAAGGGTATCAATAATGTATTTTTCAGTGTTATTAACTTCATTCTGAAGAATTTTCTGTAGTCTCGTTTTTGTTATTTCATTCATAAATCTCAAATAAACGTAAAAAAAAAAAAAATTAATGTGTATATGGCATTAGAAAATTAACTAAAAGGCAGCGACCACTGAAAAATAGTCCTTAGACGTGAAAAGGTTGAAAGCCATTTGGGTTAAGACTATTTTCTCAGATACTCAGAGAAATACATGTAACATAGCATTCGAAATACAAAACTCAATATTTACTGCAAATTATATATATCTGTCTTTCTACTCCTATAGCTTTTTAAAAAAGATGTTTATTTGCCTTACAGTTTATCGTTTAATAATGCATTTTTAATGTACAAAATTACATTCATTCGAGGAATTCAGTGTGCATTTTTCTCTGTATAAAACTGAATGCAGAGAAGTTAGATGTTTAAACGACCCCCTACATTTTCGCACGACTCCGAGTAGGAATATCTCCTCCTTTTCATGTTGAAAAAAGGGGTTCTAAATTTACGACTTGACCGCATTCAATTTGTTCATTAATATCAGACAGTTTAAATTTGAAAGACAAACTTCTTGTATTTTGCTTAATGGCAACAGACTTGACGCTAAATCGCATTTCGAGACAAAATAGTCATTTTGGGCTTAAAAAAGAAAAAAATAGGAGGTGGTGGGGATAAAATAAAATAAAATAAAATAAAATAAAATAAAATCTAAATGATAAATCATGTGTTGTGATTTTACTCGAATAATTTTTTTTAGTATAATGTAGACGTAATAAGAATACATTATGTGTTTGGTTTTAAAGCCATCGAAAATTAAAAATGCAATTAATCGAAGAGAAAAGTTTACTGATAAAACTTATTTAAAAAAATCAAGTTTGTTATCTACCTTATTTGCCAGCGTATAAGACGCACCGGCCTGTTACACGCACCCCCTTTTATACACATTTTTGAAGGATAAAACTGTATTATTGATCATTGTAATGAATTTACAGTATTTACAAAACAAGTAATACAAATGCAATGTAATACCCAATCTATCTGGGAAAGAACGCCTTTTAATCTTCTTCGTCAAAACCCAGACACTCAGTTCCAGAACTAAATGAAAAGTCACTTGAGTCCTCTTCTAAATCAGCATCTGAGTCCTCATACAACAAATTGTCCTCTGTACCGTCCCGCGTGATCGTCGATGTCAGCGCATGCGCATTCACTGACTCTACGTAATTGTAATATTCCCACACTCAAGCAAGGAAACAAGAGAAAAATCATATAACTCCGAATAGAGGAAATTTCCAGAAATAAAGGTAATCAAAAACTGAGTATCGACGTATAAGTATCACCCCGTTTTTCAGACCTATTTTTAAAGAAAAAAAATGTGCATCTTATACACCGGCAAATACGCTAATTTCTAGATTTAAATTCTAGTTTAACACCTGAAAATTTTTAAGTAATTGCAACCTTTGTTATTTTAAGAATTAATCCTCAGAAATAGCATATCCATGTATATAAAATGAGCTGTTTGAAGTGCCAACCACTGCTGGTGGGGGTGGGTTGTTAGTAATGTCTCCTTTCATGTTTTCTCGTTTGATGCATTTTTTAAAAATCTCGTCAGTTCAGCCTCTCTATTCAGGAGCAATGTTAAATCCAAAAATTTGACTGAAACATGTATGAAACGTCTCAACGGCATTTCTGCTCTTTAAATTTTGCCATTAATGTTTTATCTAAAGAGCTGTTTAAAGATATTCGGACAATGTTAAGATAAAACATTGATGTCCTATAATGGTGATATAGAACAGTAAACATGACTTTTTAGTATGTACAATTCAATGTCATTATTGAGATATAGCCACATCGATTTCTAAAGAATAGTCTCGTGGTTAAATATTTTGAGAATTCTGTATCTTAACTGAAAGCTAAAACTGAGAGTTTTTAAGAATTGAGCTTACATTATATCTAAATGTAATACTCCAAAAACCTTTAAAAAATCATCAAAACTGAACTTAATTTTTAAATAAGATAGTTCCTTCATTTAGAAGAATTTTGAGATACAGAGAGGAGAATTTTTTTCTTTTCTCCCCCCCCTTTTTTTTTTCTTTAAGGATATTATCCAACAGACTTACTATGTGATATTAAAATACAAAATATATTCCTTTTCTGGCTGATTGGTTTAATTTATTTGATTATGGCATTGGTTTAATTTATTTGATTATGGCAAAGCATTCGACGGCTGCCCATTCGCTAAACATTTAAAAGGAATGAATTACCAGTATCCAGTGGTCTTGTTTTAGTTAGTTGATGTATTTGATTACGTTAAAGCGAGGCTATCTGTTTAAGAGAGAGGATGCCTTTGTCAAGGGCCCACCAGCAGCCGAGCGGTAAAGTCGCTGAATATTAATAGTTCGGTCCGAGGTTCGAGTCCCGCGAACGGGCTGGCTGCATTTGTGATTTTCTCCATGTGTAACGTGTATACAATCCAGTTTCCCTTAGAAAGGTACTCCACGAACACATCTCTCCCCATAGGCAGATAACCCTCGAGTCTTTGCCATAATCATAAATCAGTACCAAACTAAGGCTTCGTGTAGGACTTTCTAGGCAAAATTGGCTCATGTTACACATGAGGAAAACCACGAAAAATTTCATGCAGCCAGCCCGTTTACGAGATTCGAAACTCGGACCGAACTAACCAGTGTTCAGCGACCTTATGAAATACGTATTCTCCATTCACCTTACAATGCCCTCCTTTTCCGGTTTTTCTTGTTTAACACACAATTTATTTCGCATTATTTAAAATATGTGAATTTTGTTTTTGAATTTTTTATTTGAAAGCAAGCGGTATTTTCTCGTTCATAAACATTTATTGCCAAAAAGCAGAATAGATTTAATTCGGAGTGCGTGAAGTTAGTTTGAGCAGCCACATGCAGTTTTAAACTATGAAGTGTAAAATTTTTAAGGGTAATTATTTAACGTAAGAAAAATTTTATTATATGCAATATTTTGACATGCAAACATCAGCAAACAAGGTGTAAACTGATTAGTGTCAAATAAATTGGCGTAAAAACTTATATTCGCTGTGTATGGATACTTTTTCCTCTCAGTGTATATTTTCCTAGAGAACTATTTCTGTCTTGTAATGTAATAAATCTCAATGCAGTTATCCTTTAAAAAATCGGTGTTTAAAATCCTTATTAGCAAGAGATTATTAATAAATACCTTTTCTAAAAACCGAAAGAACTGACATATTTCTTAAAATTGTAAGTTCTAATTTTCCACCGCCATTTAACTCGCTTGGTGAATCAACCATGTGAACTAATTATATCTGCGCAGATATTAATTCCCAAAAAATGCCATTTGATAAAGCATCGAAAAAACATTGTTTCAGTGTTGATTAATTAATCGTTGGGAAATGGCTACTCGATAATCTTTTATTCTTTGTATGAAAAATAAATGCAGAAATTGTTCTAATTAGTAAGAGTTAACCCCTTTCATCGGCCGCCAGAAGACAGCTATGTTGGTTTCGAAATATTGTAAATTTTCAATTATCTGGACTCTTATTATACGAATGTTTTATTCTTCATTGGGGGTTACTCATAATTAAACTTCTTATGAAAATATTTGTATGTTTTCAGTTTTTTCATTAATTTCAATGCCTTAAAAATGTAGTAAAAAGCTAATATGTCGCACATTCCTCTAATCTAAGTCAATAATTTATCGAACACTTCAAAGACCGAATGGATTAACCTGCAACGATAAAAATAAAGCCAAGTGTCTTGAAAGTGAAACAGAAAATAACTTTCAACACAAGCCCTGACCTTATAACAAAGTCGCATTCGTCGTGTTAATAATATTCTCCTTCAAATTGGTCAAGAAGCAGTTCTTCTATCACCACCCCGACATAACTCATCAGCATTATTAATTACAAACTGATGAACAAGAAAGCAGCAGAACCTAAAGGAATCTGCAACAAAGCTATGAAACATCATCCGATCCATTGCTATTGCCAATATTACAAAGATCGGCAATACTTGCTTCCGGTTCGGTTACTTTCCCTCAAAGTAGAAACTTTCCACTATAGTCACATTTTCAAGCCGAACAAAAACCATTGGTTTTCTCAAAATTACAGATTCATCAGTCTTCTCTGTGCCTTTTCAAAAATAGCTGAAAGAGTGGTTTTAAATATTCTATTCAAAAACAGTAGCATCACAAACTTCTTTCCTCGGTAAGAGTTTGGCATCCATTATGGTGCCCTTTTAGATTTGTGGTTGCTAAGTTCTTTTTATAATAATTTAAATAGCAAAAATCAAAAAGCAAGAATCACCATTTTCCATATATAACATCTTTATTATTCTTTGTAGCCCTCACTAACTCCTTACTGATTTTATGGCATGACAACTTTCTGAAACTAAACTGAAACTAAAGGTGAAGTGAAAGTAGTAGTCATTATCTAGTAGAAGTAGTTGTAGTTGTTATGACCAATAATAATTGTTGCCTACATCACTCCCTTACCAGTAACAAAGTTATGTTACTCTGAAAACATGGTGGGAGAGAAGATACAAATATCTATACAAATAACACTGATACAAATATATAAATTGTACACAAAAAAAAAAACATAATTAAGTTTTAAATTAATATGAAAGAGTTATAAGTTCAAGAAGAGTCAATAACGTCATTGAAACGAACTGGAAGTTTTACTTGTCTTCCACATCGTGTTAATTTTTTAGGTTGTTCTAGTTGCTGACTTGGCACTGATGTTTGGTTACTTGGCACAGATGTATGATCACTTTTTGAAGTTGGAGACAAAAGTTCATTAGGTTGTAACATATAAGCTGGTTTTAACCTATCCACAGAGATACTAACTTGTTTATTTTTAATTGATAGAAGAAAATATTTCGGGGTTCTTTGCAGTACCAAAAAGGGTCCTTCATATGGGGGCTCCAAAGGTTTTTTTACTCTGTCAACTCGCAGAAACACGTGCGAGCATGTGTACAAATCTTTTGGGATGAAAATATTTTGTTTACATTTGGATTTGGATTGATAGGGCTTTAAAAGGGCCATCTGATTTCGAAGATTACTTACAAAATTATCATTAGATATTGGCATGTTTGATCCTTCAAAGAATTCGTCAGGTAATTTAATAGTTTTGCCGTAAACCATTTCAGCTATTGTATATTTACAGTCCTCATGTAGAGCAGCTCGCAAACCCATAAGAACTGTTGGTAATGTTTCTGTCCAATGAAGACAATTATGACATCTAATAGCTGCTTTTAAAGTACGGTGTAGACGTTCAATTTTCCCATTACTCTGAGGATGGTAAGAAGTTGTATGGTTTACTTTTACTCCACATAGCGAAGCCAAATTTCGAAACAGTTCCGAAATGAATGGAGTTCCTCTGTCAGTAATAACACAAGAAGGTACACCAAATCATGTTATCCAATGTTCATAAAAGGCTCTTGCTATATTTTCTGCTGTGATATTTGATAACGGTACCACTTCCATCCAAGAGGTAAACCGATCAATACACGTCAAACAATAAGTGTATCCATTAGAAGGTGAATAAGGCCCAATTAAATCAATGTGCACAACACTAAATCTTTCGTCTGGTGCTTGATATTGAGAATATTCTGATTTTGTATGTTTAGTTACTTTATTTTTCTGACAATCGATACAATTTTGAGCCCACTGTTTAACATCTTTTTTTATATCCGGCCAAATGAATATTTTAGTAATCTCTTTTACAGTACTTCGGATTCCAGGGTGAGCTAAACCATGAATTGCATTAAATATTTTCATCCGAAAAGTTTGAGGTATGAATGGTCTGATATTAGAAGTAGAGGTATCGCAATATAAGAGTTTTCCTGATGGTAATTGGTGCTGATTAATATGCAATGATTTGGAATGTAATTTCAACTGTTGCAGTTCATCATCATTAATTTGTGCATATGCTATCAGGTATATGCTATCATGTAATTGGTGCTGATTAATATGCAATGATTTGGAATGTAATTTCAACTGTTGCAGTTCATCATCATTAATTTGTGCATATGCTATCAGGTCAAAATCAACAACAGGTGAATCGATGTCCTCAATCCTAGATAGGCTGTCTGCAACCACATTGTTTTGACCACTAATATGGCATAGGTTAGTAGAGAATTGTGAGATATATTGTAACTGTCTGAGTTGTCTGGGAGATGCTTTGTTATGATTCTGCTTAAAAGCAAACGTTAAGGGCTTATGATCTGTATAAATAGTAAAATCGCGGCCTTCAAGTAAATGTTTAAAGTGTTTAACGGATAAATATATACCCAAAAGCTCGCGATCGTAAGCGCTATAATTTTTCTGGGCATCATTAAGCTTTTTTAAAAAAAAATGCAATAGGTTTCCATCCATTTGGTTCTTTTTGTTGAATAACTGACCCAATAGCCAAATCGGATGCATCTGTGAGAAGTGCCAGAGGGTAATCCGAATTGGGGTAGGCCATCAACGCTACTTGAGCAATATCTTGTTTACATTTTTCAAAACTTTTTCTGGTTTCATTGGTCCATAGTATTTTACGTCGATCTTTTTTTGTAGATCCTTTCAAAAGTTCATGAAGAGGAGCTTGAGTTTCTGCGGCATTTTTAATGTAATTACGATAGAAATTGATCAGTCCTAAGAAGGAACGAAGTTGGTGTATAGTTTCTGGAAACGGATATTCTGTGATAGCTTTAATTTTTTCAGGTAGAGGTTTTGAACCTTCAGCAGATATTTGATAGCCCAAAAAGTCTATTACAGGTACTCCCATATTAATTCGGATTTGCTAATATTAATTCGGAGACCATATTTATCTAAACGCTGGAAAATTGTTTTAAGATGTAAACGATGTTCTTCCTCGCAAGAAGAGGCAATCAACACATCATCCAAATATGGAAACAAAAAGTCTAGGCCATAAAAAACTTCATTGATGAACCTCTGAAAGGTCGCGGGGGCATTTTTGAGACCAAAACTCATGACATTGAATTGGTAAAGACCAAAAGGTGTGATAATAGCAGTTTTTTCTTTATCTTCATCTGCTACTGGAATATGAAAATACGCTTTAAAGAGATCAATTTTAGAAAATATAGTTTTATGAGTTAAAATATGTTGAAAATCTTGAATTCGAGGAATGGGATAACGATCAGGTACAGTTAAATCATTCAGTCTTCTGTAATCCCCACATGGGCGGAAAGAACCGTCTTTCTTTGTCACTATGTGTAGGGGACTTGCCCATTCTGAACTGGACGGACTAATGATGTTATTGTCCAGCATATATTTGAATTCTCTTTTAGCTATTTCCAACCGTTTAGAGTCTAATGGTCTTGCTTTACAACTTACAGGTTGTCCTTTAGTTATAATATGATGTTTCACATTATGCTTTACAGTAGAAATAAGAAAATTTGGTTTTATTATACTAGAATACATAGCAAATAAATCAGAATATTTACATAAGCTGCCCGTTGTATTTACAGTTTCATGAATAGAGATGGGTTCTTCACACCATCAATTAGCCTTTTATGCTTTATATCAATCAATAAATTGAACTTATTTAAAAAATCTGCACCTAATATGGGTTTACTAATTTTTGCTACAATAAATGGGAATTGAAATTCTCGGCGTAAACCAAGATCAAGAATTAAAACTTCTGTACCAAAAGTATCAATTTCTGTATTATTTGCAGCATATCATTTATAGTCACTAATAAGTTTGTGTTTAGAAGTACGAGGAATAAGGCTTACCTCTGCTTCACTGTCAACCAGTAAATGTAAACCTGTTTTTTTTTGTCCGTGATAAATAAGCGGAATTTACGGCAATATTCTTTATTTACAGCAGCAGAGTCTGCCACTAATTCTACTGCTGATTTTCGTTTTCCGGGGAGCTGTTTTTCCATGCACAGGGGGGTTTGCATCTATCAGGAAAACACTTTTCTCGAAAACGAAAGTGGAAATAACAGTACTTGCCATTAGGGTTATAATGGCTCCGAGATTTACTTCGATTATTAGATGATCGACTGCTATTTCTTGAGCGATAACGAGAATTTCTTGTGACAGTTAGTTTTTCGAATTTATTATCCAAAGCTGCAATTTGTTGTCGTAATTCAGCAATAGCATCTGTTCCTGGAGAAACAATACTGCTGGCACAGTATAGTTCTTGTTTTGGTTGCATTTCGATGATACGATCCGCCATCAGAGCTAGTTTTTCGATATCTTCATCACTAACGATTAAAATATTGCGCACAGTATCTGGCATTTTCTGCAGAAATAATGTTTTAAGAACTTTATCCGAAATGCCATCGGTAGCAAGATTTCGCATTTTTTGTAAAAGTTGACTAGGTTTACTGTCTCCCAAGTCTATGCCTGTTAGCAGTCTCTGTAAACGTTTATTTTCACTTTCTTTAAAAGTGTTCAAGAGACGTTCTTTAGCAGCAGTATATTTGGTTTTGCTATTGTCACTTATAATATCCCATAAACTTTCAACAAATTTTGCTTCCAATTGCGATACTAAGTAGTTGAATTTAGTTTCCTCGGCAGTTATTCCACAAATAGAAAACTGTGCTTCTACTTGATAAAACCATATCTCTGGCTTTTCAGCCCAAAAGGGAGGTATTTTAACACTTACCCGTGCTATTTCTTCTTTAATCGCCGATTCTTCACTTTCTGACATCTTTATCAATAATTCCGAGGTCACCAAGTATGTGGTTGCTTGCTAAGTTCTTTTTATAATAATTTATTAAATAGCAAAAATCAAAAAGCAAGAATCACTATTTTCTATATATAACATCTTTATTATTCTTTGTAGCCCTCACTAACTCCTTACTGATTTTATGGCATAACAACCTTCTGAAACTAAACTGAAACTAAAGGTGAAGTGAAAGTAGTAGTCATTATCTAGTAGTAGTTGTAGTTATTATGACCAATAATAATTGTTGCCTACAGATTTGTAACTTCCTCGAGTAATTAACATTTCACTGATGGCTTCAATCGTACATTCATTATTAAAGCTTTCGTCTTATATATTGCCAAGTGCTTCTACCGGGTGTGGCATAAGACTGCTCTTAGAGCTTATCAAGTTAAAATTACAAGTCTGTATTATCAGTCTCGTCAATTCCTTCCTAAAAGAAATTCCGATTTCGAGTAGGATTGAAATTCTCAGCTATTGGAAACATCATTGCAGATCCGCCTTGGTGCAGTGTGCTATTTATTTAAAAGCAATATGCATGCAAGACACCTCAAAGGACTTTAAAATTCAACTTGCCTTGTTCCCCGTAAACACTGCAGCGGCAACTTCTAAACTATTTGCAACAGCGAAGAATGATACTGCAGCGGCAGCGCCAAACAGGCGATACGGACTTAAAAACTGTACAGAAAAGCGCCAATTGGCGAAACAGTAAACCCGTTTGGCAAACCTACAGGCTGACGGGGAGAGAAGATTTTTCCCCGGCAGTCAAGTGGAACTACTTCAACAAATGTGTGCGTCTCTGCTTCGCCGAGATATGTGAACTTGTGTACTCGCATCTGTATTGTGCTCTGAATTTCTTAAGCCGTTATAATGTACCCGGCAACTGTTACTTTTCCTTATTAAATTTGATTATTAATTGTAACATGTCTATCTTAACTAAGATTTCGGCTTTCCTAGTTAATGTTAGGGATATTTTCGTATGCACGTGTTACTCACACGTACATCATTGGTGACCCTGTCCCTCGCTCCTTCTGTTTCGATCCCTAATGGCTATCTGTCTCAATCTTTGTTAAAAAACTAAAAATATGCCTTATTTTGATGCCAATGCTCTTCCTTATGACTGATGAAGGCTCCACCCTATTTATTTCCTCCTCATTTTATCATACGGATTACACGTGGTTTATCACACTTAAGGAGGATTTACAGGTATGTGGTCAAATTTTTTTAATTATCTGTGATTGGTCTTAATTATGTTTTTGTGATATGTTTTGCTCTAAAATTATAGTTTTAATTTAATTATTGATTGTTTAAAATTGATCTTTGGGTAATATTTGTGCTCACACTTTTATTGAGGTATTGAATGTCTTCATTATTTTATTCTAAATTGATACTGTTTTGATAAGGTATAGTGCAAAACATTAAGTTTACGATTTACGATATATTTATAATTGGCAACCATGCCAGGATCGGAAGGCCAAACCAACGAGGAATCGAATATGGCGGTTCAGGAGCCACAAATCTCACACGTGGCAGTTAAAATTCCCCCTTTATGGAAAAAAAATGCTAAACTTTGGTTTATTCAAGTTGAAAGTAACTTTGCTTTAGCGAAGATTAGTAGCGATAGCACAAAATACAACCACGTGGTTTCTTCGATAGACCCTGAAACTCTTTCCGCAGTATCAGATATTTTATTTAATCCCCCAGCGACGGCTAAATATGATGCCCTTAAAGCTAGGTTAATAGTAGAATTCTCAGATTCGGAAAGCGAGCAAATACGCAGACTTATTTCCGAATTGCATTTAGAGGACGACAAACCATCTCACTTATTGAGTAAATTAGAGAATTAGGTGGAAACTTCGGCGAGTTCTCTTAGAAACCCTAACGATTCTGGTGCCCCCCTCGAGGAGCTTAAGGCCTTAAGGAGTGAAATCTCTGCCCTAAGTAAACAAGTCGAGCGACTCTCCCGCGGAAAAACGAGGAATAATTTTCCCTGGGATCAACATAACACAGCACGTAGTTTTTCGCGTGGGCATTCCCGAGAGCGTGTGAACAATTATTGTTATTTTCATTCGCGATTCGGTAATAATGCACGAAAATGTAGAGCACCTTGTTCCTTTTCTCAGAACACTACATCCCATGAAAACTAGTAGTAGCGGCTGTCGATCGAAATTCATCGGCAGTCGCGCATTCATGTCGTTTACATGTTTACAATAACAGATTAAATTTAAACTTTTTGATCGATTCGGGCTCGGATGTTTCATGTGTGACACCGACTTCTAAGTTTAAGAAAATGCATCCTGATTCGCTTCAATTATTTGCCGCGAATAATTCCAGAATTTCTACGTATGGAACAAAATTGTTAACTGTGAATTTAGGACTTAGACGAAACTTTTCTTGGAAGTTTTTAATCGCCGATGTACCAGTGCCTATAATAGGAGCCGACTTTTTAAGGCATTTTGATCTTTTAATCGATTTAAAACGAGGTAGGCTTATCGATAATACTACGAAATTAACTCGTATTGGTTCTCTTTCCGATTCTAAAAATTATTTTTCGGTTAATATCTGGTGATTCACCATATCACAGAATCTTGAAAGACTTTCCGGAAGTACTGAAGTTAAAATCCGATTCGGGTAGAGTAAAGCATAGTACGGTTCATTACATCGAAACAAACGGTCCTCCTGTGCACAGTAAACCGCGTAGGTTAAGCCCTAAGTTATACGAAGCAGTAAAAAAAGAATTTCAATTTATGATAGATCAAGGTATTTGTAGACCATCAAAATCAGCATGGTCATCACCTCTTCATGTAGTTTCTAAAAGTTCGGGCGACATACGGCCAGTAGGAGACTACCGAAAACTAAACGCGTGCTACGCTTAGCGGAAAGACAATTTTTTCAAAAATTGATATCGTTCGGGCATATCATCATATACCAGTCCATCCAGATCATATACCGAAAACTGCAGTTTGCACCCCATTTGGTCTTTTCGAATTTCCGTTTTTAAATTTCGGACTGTGCGGAGCAGCTCAAACCTTTCAAAGGTTTATGAACGAAATGCTTGGAGATCTAAAATTCGCCTACGTCTACTTAGATGATATTTTGATATTTAGTGATACGGAAGATGAGCATAAATCTCACCTACGTACTGTTTTTGAAAGATTAACTTCATATGGATTGACAATTAACGCTTCGAAATGTGTTTTCGGCGTTCCGGAAATATCTTTTTTAGGCCATATAATCAATAAAGATGGTACCAAGCCTCTGACGAACAAAGTGGAACCGATACTTAACTACCCACTTCCCAAAACGGTAAAAGATTTGCAGAGATTTTTAGGATTTTTAAATTTTTACCGTCGATTTTTACCCAACGTAGCCCAGAATCAAATACATTTAACTTCGTATTTAAAAGGGGCTAAGAAAAATGATAAGACAATCCTGAATTTGTCTGAGGAAGCGCGGAGTGAATTTCAAAAGTGCAAACAGCTAATCGCTAATGCTGTTCTTTTGGCACACCCGAAGAAAGATGCCCAGTTGGTTTTACAGGTTGATGCGTCAGACTTCGCGATCGGTGGAACGCTATCACAAATAGTTGATAGAAATTTACAGCCTCTCGCATTTTTCTCACGAAAGCTTTCGCAGGCGGAAAGGAACTATAGTGCGTATGATCGAGAGCTATTGGCAGCTTATGCTGCTATTAGGCATTTTAAGCATATGTTGGAAGCACGGAACTTTTCTTTAATCACCGATCACAAACCGCTCACGAATGCATTCCGACAGCGTTTGGATAAGTGTTCACCTCGTCAGGCTAGGCAGTTAGACTTTATCTCACAATTCACCACTGAAATTCGCCATATAAAAGGTTCGGAGAATATCGCTGCCGACGTACTTTCGCGTATAGAAGCAATAAGCATGCATAACCCTATCGACTATGAGGAAATCGCTAAAATGCAAGAAATCGACCCAGAATTACAAACATTGCTTAAAGAGTCAAAAGTTCTACATCTCAAAAAACTTACCTTACCGATATATTGTGATGTGTCAACAGGTAACGCCCGCCCTTACATTCCTCCGGCATTCCGTGAGAAAGTTTTTGCCACCTTGCACAATTTGTCTCACCCCAGCATTCGCGCATCAACAAAGTTAGTATGTTCACGGTTTGTATGGTCTTCCATCCGCAAAGATTGCGCGAAATGGGCACGGCAGTGCATTCCGTGCCAGAAAGCAAAAGTAAGCAGGCATACTAGAACCCCGTTAATGAAGTTTCCAGACCAATCACAGAGGTTTGATCACGTCCACCTTGACCTTGTTGGTCGCCTACCTCCTTCTCAAAATAATTATTACTGTCTAACTATGATAGATAGATTTACTAGATGGCCCGAAGGAGTACCCATACCAGACATAACAGCACGCACAGTAGCACAGGCTTTCTATGACCACTGGATTACTCGATTTGGTTGTCCGACTGTTATTACTACCGACCAAGGGCGACAGTTTGAAAGCGGCTTATTTCGAGCCCTTTCCCAATTATTGGGAATGAAGAGGATCAGGACGTCTCCGTACCACCCACGGGCGAATGGACTGATCGAGGAATTCCACCGTCCTTTGAAAGCTGCCTTAAAAGCGCACGATACCAGTGACTGGGTGGCTGCCCTTCCAACGCTGCTGATGGGTTTCCGCGCCGCTCTCAAAGAGGACATAGGAGCAACCACTTCTGAACTGGTGTATGGAAAGACTATCCGTCTCCCAGGAGAATTTTTCAATCCGACACCTCCGGATGCGTCCCCCAAACAGTTTGTGGAGGATTTAAAATCTCACTTTGCCAGTGTCCGCCCGACCACGACTTCTAGCCACGGCCAGCTAACATGTTTCATTAATCCACGCCTTCACAAGTCCACATATGTGTTTGTTCGACACGACGGAGTTAGAAAACCACTTCAAACTCCTTATGATGGACCATTTAAGGTGCTAGAAAGACAAGATAAAACGTTTGATCTCGAAATAAAAGGGACTAAGCAAACGATCTCCATAGATAGACTGAAACCCGCTTTTGTAACCATGGACTCTTCTCAAGTTGCTTCCAAGAGTGTGAAAAAAACTTCGGACATTTGTATCACCCGTTCTGGACGATTAATCCGACCCCCGCATCGGTATGTCACATTTCGTTGACACTGCGGAGGGAGTATGCAGCGGCAGCGCCAAACAGGCGATACGGACTTAAAAACTGTACAGAAAAGCGCCAATTGGCGAAACAGTAAACCCGTTTGGCAAACCTACAGGCTGACGGGGAGAGAAGATTTTTCCCCGGCAGTCAAGTGGAACTACTTCAACAAATGTGTGCGTCTCTGCTTCGCCGAGATATGTGAACTTGTGTACTCGCATCTGTACTGTGCTCTGAATTTCTTAAGCCGTTATAATGTACCCGGCAACTGTTACTTTTCCTTATTAAATTTGATTATTAATTGTAACATGTCTATCTTAACTAAGATTTCGGCTTTCCTAGTTAATGTTAGGGATATTTTCGTATGCACGTGTTACTCACACGTACATCAATACAATTGGCAGATCGCAGTGAACTCACGAAAATCTAAGGCGATCTTTTATCCGGAAAAGTAGCTTGGATAAATATGCAAATAATTTCTACATTTTTGATGAAACAATGATTTGGAATAAAAATCTGTCTTAGTCTACTGCCTTGACAGCAAACTAACCTTCAAAAATCACTTTAAAAAGCCAAACAAATTCAATTATAAAATTGCCAATATAGGACCTCACCTGGATTGGAACAGTGAACTCCACCGGAAGAGTAGTCATTCCTTACAAACTATGTCTTAAACCTGCACTTCTGTATGCTTTTATTTTTGTGGAGTTATGCGCCCAAAACACACGTTTACAAAATTAAAATACTTCTGACAAATTACACAGGCATGCACTTTGGTTCATTAAAAACGCAGTTACCATAAAGACCCCTAAACTGAGTGCATGAATAATTGTATACTGCCCCCCCCCTCGAAAAAAAAAAGACCTATTAACTTTCCCATGAAACATGACCCGAACTTCAAAAACGCAATTTAAAAAAAAAAAAAAAACTAACGTCCGGCTAATAGCATTGTTACTTAATATTCCCACCTAATTTTTATTAAATTTGTTTGCTACTAGATGGCGCCATGACATGAACCGTCGATTTCAAACCGGAATTAGAGGCCAGTTATGATATTTTCTTGTTACCAGGCCACTAAGAACTTGATTGTTTTTCTCTACGAATGAAATTCTGCTCAAGCTTTATATTTCACAAGATGCAAAGGAGGCTTCGCTTCTGTTACTTTACGTATGCTGAAGTCTATTTGGAAGCGGGATGTCAAGGCTGAATTAAAAATGAGGGAAGCGGCGTTTCAACGCCTTCAATTCTTCGGAACATGTATATGATATTCATTTATGGAGTGTCCTAAAACCTAAAGTTCTACCCTCTTTCTTGTGAATGCCCAGTCGGTAATCATTAGAGAATAAGTTAGCAATCTTAAGAGAATAAGTTTGTGATAATCGGTAACATTTTACAAACTTAGTTTCCGATTTGCATGCTTATTTCTGATTTTTTTTTTTTTTTTTTTTTCTAAATTTTTTTAAGAGTTTTCAGCGAATATTTCCATTTTTCTGGGTAACCATCCTTATGCGATTAACGCAATGGCAAGGACCTAATCCGGCGTCGGTTTGAACTATTCTATCTTGAAACGCATTTTAAATTATTAAAAAAATTCGCCGCCAAACCCGCGATGAACATTACTTTCTAGATTCCGTTAAACATCTCGAATTATTTACGTCACCCACTGGAACATTAAAAGTGGCCATCAAATTACAGAAATCGCTGTTGTCATTTTCAAAAATGGAAGGCAGTCTCATTCACAGAAGAAATGAAAAGATTTCGGATTCCGACGAGAGAAGTAAGTTCGATTACATTACGCAAGTATTTTTGCCGTGTTCAGTTCGTTTGCTCGAAACAAACGCTGGATGACGCCACTAAACAAATATCGCTTATCGTAGCTTGTTCTTAATGAATATGAAATGGGAGGATTTATTCGAGATTGTTTTCTCATGTTCATTTACGTGTGAAATATTCTTTTAGGCAAATATTAGCTACACTTAGACTTTTTTAATTTTCTGGCTTCTTGTTAAGTTGAGCTTTTTTCTGAGAATATGTTCTGGAAAGTAATATTCAGAATGATAAAATTATTTATTTTGAATGATTACTACCGAAGCACAATAAAAATAATACACTTTTAATGTCTAATATCACTTGCCTATTTTTGATCGGATGTGGCTAATAACAATAAAAGATTTCTGAATCGTTTTCAAACAGCGAAACGCAGTAGGAATTGGCGTAGGTGTAGGACTATTCATGTAAACGATTAGTGCACCATTTCGGAAAATTGTACATCAAAACCACATTGTTTAGACGGAAGCAAATTATTTAATGGAAATAATTTAGGTGGAAGCTTGTAGCTATTTCTGTTTTGTTATTGGTATCCGTTCATTTGCCGATTTTTCAGCGTTCTTCCATTTTTTACAATACTTTCTTAGATGATAAAATTTTGCTGTTTTGTTTCGGAAGAAATCTATAAACTTGCTGAACTATTGTTTGTTTTGTCATCATCAACTGAATAAACTAGCTGAAGTCTAGTGGTAGTGATGAGTTGTTTGGAATGGGCATGTATTCACGAATGAATGCTTTTAAATCGAAAAACACATTTTTCTTTCAATTTTTTGAAATTTTTAAGGCTTGTAAAAAACAATGCTATTTGAAATTAAATTCTAATTTTGTAGTTGTTCAATAATTAAGCTTATACAGGATGGTATAAAATAAAATAGAGAAACTTTGCCAATATATGAACCCCAGCGGTGTATCCGCTCAACTGTGTCCACCAGCTGCGGAGAGGTAAAGTCGCTGAACACTGATAGTTCTGCCTGGCATTTAAATTCCTGAAAACGTGCTGGCTGCATAGACGTTTGTGAGTTTTTCCCCATGTGTAACATGTATATAATCCAGTTTGCTTTAGAAAGTCCTTCACGAAGGCATCCCTTCCCTAACGCAGATAGCCCTCGAGTGTTTGGCCATAATTAAATAAACTAAACCTATCCTAAAATATTAAATGGCAGGTATTGTTATTTGAAGATGTACCTTCGATGATGATTTAAACAATAGAGTTCTCACGATTGTAGTTACAGTCAGAACTTTTCGAAATTCTTGATTACCAACACCAACTTTATTCCTGCGCAAATTCTTCAGCTTTCTGGGCGTAAAACATATGTGCAAAAGAGCATTGCAAAGGACGAAATACAGCACAAGAAGGGAAAACAGGTTTTTATTGCATCAATTTATCTGAAAAATATTTGGCAACGAAAATAAAATTTACAGGTGGTTATTGCTTCATTTTACTAAAAATTGTGTGTCGATGAAAATAAGTTTTACAGTATAATAAAATATAAGTATATAAATTTTATTTGTGTTACTTCATAAAAGATTTATTTAATGCAATAATATTTCTTTTGTGTTACCGGTGCCATCCGTGAACTTCCTACTGATCACAAAATGATGTCTCTTCTCCGCACCAATGAACAATAAGTTGTTTGTAGCTGAGAACGATATTTTTAAAATTATCAGCACATAATAAGGAATGTTCATTCAGGGAATTTTGGTTAGATTTTATGCAGTTGCGAAATCGCTCATTGTGTAATTATTCTAAAGAGAGTTTGATCTATTAAAGACTGAAGACTATTTGAATGGCCTGCATATCTTATGCCAAATATTATTCATTACTTACAATGTACTCCATTTTTAATTTTAGAATAAGACGGCCAAGAGTATTTATTCAACGACATCTTACGGTCGGTAGGAAGTTCACGGATCGCACCGAAAACACGAAAGCATTAAATAAAAATTATATAATAAAAATAAAATTTATATATGTATATATTTTATTTTTATCATTACTATATAAATTTTATTTTTCTTAACAAACATTTTTTAAATTGGAACATTAAGCGCCTATAAATTTTATTTTCGTTGACAAATATTTTTTAGGTAAAATGGCGCAGTAAACGCCTGTTCTTCTGCATGAGTACCAGTCATATTCTTAAAATATATTCAAACACAGATAAGCACCACGCATTAGCAAGTGGGTAGTACGGAGGCGAGGCAACTTTGAAACGCATCTAAGGCGGAAGCTTGACTCAGAATGATTTCGTTTTGATTTACTTTATTTTGATTGCTTAACACGTTCGCTGCCGTCTACAAGACTGCTTCTCCTGCAAGTATATCCGCGGAGCAGACCATTCGCCAGGTTCAAATCCGGGTCGAACTACCAGGGTTTAGCTGTCTTCACCATGCGACCACTAGATGGCTATAGTCAGTGAGAGAATTAAAAAAAAAAAAAAAAAATGCATTATTAACTTCGCAACCCGCATTCAGCATTTGTTTGTTGCATAGGTTGGTTTGGTTTATGTAATTATAACAAAGTAATTCAGGGCTATCTGTCTAAGGGGAGAGGTGCCTTCATGGAGTACTTTCTAAGGAAACCTAGCTCGTATCCACGCTGCACGTAGCGAATTCATGAAAACGCGCATGCTGCAGTTCGCTCGCATGGAATCGAAGTCAGGTCGAAATATGAGTGTTTAGCAACTACAAAAATTAATAAAGGTTAGAAATCTGACGGACCGCTGGTGAGCCTATTGTATAGAAGTTATGCCTCACATTGGATTTCTGTTAAATTTTTTACTTGGTTAAAAATGAACTATGCATACATGTTAACTTAATCAGCTGATGTAAATAAAATAGCGTAATCAAAATATTTCTGTGTAGCATAATTTTCATCCTAGTTTTCGAACATATATAATATCTGTATTTAAAACTGAGATTGATTCAATGAATGTTATAAATTTAATATTAAAGGTTTTATATTTTGTCTTCTAACATTTGGGTGAAGAAAGTAAAAGAAAATATGAATCAATAAAGATCTTTTAAAAAATGTTTGTATTTATAAAATGTATATCCTTTTAAGGTGAGTCAACTCCAGCAGCGAACTATTCATTTTTAAGGGTAAAAAAGGATTTATAATAAAATAAAAGCAGCGAACTATTCATTTTTAAGGGTAAGAAATGATTTATAATAAAATAATTTATTGTTTTATTTTATATTCAAACGAAAGTACGCTATATTTGAATGATATGTATTTACATTGGCAGTGAATAAGGTACACAAATATTTTACCCACGTTCAAATCCCGGCGAATACGCTAGCATGAGTATTTTCGTAATTGAGCATTTGTGTAATGTGAATCGAGGCAGTTTTTCCTTAAATTCCTCCATGGTAGCACTTTTTTATGTGAGATAGATAGCCTTCTCATATTTGGCCTTAATTAATTAACCAGACAATTAGAAATGCGCAAGTATTGATAATAATGGTTTCGATGTGTATTCAATGAAGCAGTTTGATTATAAAATCTGAAGAAAGTATTTAATTGAAAATTTAATTTTATTTGAGGTTACGTACTTCTTTTAATCCCACCTTTTTAAAGTCCATCTTTTTACGTAAAATGTAAAGTTGAGCACATTTTTTTGGGAAGGGGTGCGGCAAATTTGGCAATATTTCTAGAATTTTCCCCTCTGCGTAGAGAAATTTCATCATATACCTACACTTTTTGTAGGTGCTTGCGAAATTTTCTAAATTTTAAGCATATTTATTTTAATTGGCAATAAAAGGAAACTATTCATACTCATTTTTCATACCCTGTAGCATTTAAATAATGTTTTTTACCAACGAATTTTCGCGATCAGCATTTTCATTTCTGTCTTTCTGAACGTAGTTTGTCATAAATAATCAATTTTGGCTGTCCTAAATAAAAACCATTTTTCACAAGCATTAATAATGCTATGCTTTCTCCGTTGGTTTTTACAGATGGTCCATTTTGTTTTTCCAGGGGACATTTTTATTATCGTAAAAGTATATGCAACACTTTCATTGGAACATATGCAGATTTTTCCGCCCATATGCATATTAGTTAGTATGCAGTATATTCATATTCTCTTTTTATATAACGCTTATATACTTTATCGAGTGCATTTTTATTTATAATTAGCAGCTTCGCTGCCAGCCTTCGTCTGACTTTTAAATGTGTCAGGAAAATGCCTGAGGGGAACACCAAACGTTAAATTTTTAAAAACTGCGTAGAATTTTACTCTGCAGAAAAACTTCATAAAAAATTATTACGTATAACAAAATTACAATGAAATAAGCAATATCCCTTAATACAAATATTAATTATCATAATAAATTAACCAACTTCCCTTTTGGCAAAATCTTAAGAACTCAAATGGTATAAAGGAGGTTAAGAACTCATTTTCCTAAAAAAATCACTCAAAACTTTTCAACATCTTAAAAACAGTGAAATGAACAATAAATAACATAAAAGAATACAAAAAACAAAAAATTCTGAAAAGCAAAGTATAATTAATGATATTTTATCTTATATTTTCAAGAGAAAAAATATTACAATGAAATAAGCTATATCCCTTTACAAATATTAATTATTCTAATAAAAAATTAACCAACTTTCCGTTGAAGAAAAAAAAAATCATACAAAACTTTTCAATATCTTATAAACAGTGAAATAAGCAAAAAATAACATGAAAGAAACTCAAAAAAAAAAAAAAAAAAAAAAAAAAAAAGTCCGCGCACAATTTTACTCTGCAGAACAACTTTATAAAGAACATCAATAAAAATTTATTATATATATAAAAAAATGACAATGAAATATGCCAATCTCTTAAAAACAGTGACATAAGAAATACGATGAAAAATTGTTGCCAAACCCATATTTCTAAAAGAATGAAACTATTCAAAATGATGCGATTTCATCAAAAATCTATCAACAACAATAAGATAGGAAAATTGTTGCCAAACTCACATTTTTAAAGATGTGAGAAGTGTACTCGGAAGCTTCATTTAAAATTTTTTTAGAAATACAAAATATTATCATTTTTCCTAAATTCTTTTTGTAAAAGCAGTAGCAAGGATGAAAGTTTAACGTGTCCAAAAATCAAAGAAAAATAAACTGTACATTTTAAAATATAAACGTTTTTAGAAAAAATCCCGTTGAGAAGGTGTTAAGCTCACTTTGTTAAATAAATTCGTATTTAATCGATTTATTGAAACACGAAATTTATTTTAAGTTCGTAAAATAGCCAAGTGCCTAAATTTCATGATGATGTGAAAATGGAGTGCATAGAGTAAAATCTCGCTTTCCTATAGCCCATTATGTCTAAAAATGACGCGATTTCGTCACAAAACATAAAATAAAAATAATTCGAATTCGAATTTCGAAAAAATCGCTTCGAGGTGCACTGGCTCTTGCACCTATGTACCAAATTTCGTAGCCGTGGGTCTATTAGCTTACGCGCAGCGCGAACGAAAGACACACACACACAAAGAGACAGACTCTTTCTTTTATTATATGTATAGAGATAACAAAAATAGCTGTGAGAGCGGTTTGGAAGACTAAGGAGAGTCAGATGAAGAGTGTATAAGTTTTTCTCCCGCTTTCTTAGCGTGCCTTCGTGGTGTAGTGGTTCTGCACGCTAAGCCGGTATTCCAGAGGTCCGTGGTTCGATTCCCGCGAAGGCAGTTGCTAATATTTCATCTCTCTGGCTTTTCCAATTAACCTAATGTCTCTACAAGTGTGACGTAAAAAACGGTACACATGCCTTAAAATACACCTCCCAGTTAAAAAAATTCATGATAATTATTGATGACATTGAATGATGTAGTATTGTCAGTGGGTTTAATGTTCACGTGAAAAAAAATGCTTTGAATGCAGATTTTCAAACAAACCCGTGTAATCGATTATTTTCAATAAATTTCTATAAGTAGGTACATTTTTACAAAAATGTTTCATACATTTTTGTAATAATTAAACTTTTTTAACTAAGGATATTCATTAATTTAAAATTCACATAAATACCTGTGTTTAACTAAGGATATTCATTAATTTAAAATTCACATAAATACCTGTGACTTTGTTACTTAGATATCATTAATTTTTAGCTTGATACAACATGAATTTACGATTAAATTACTTTTTATTAATACACCATTTGAAGGAAGACGCCTTTTATTTAAGGGACAAAATGTATCGTGGACATCCTTTATTAGGAGGTACTACTGTATATATTATACTTATTATTATTATTTATAATAATTTTGGATATAACATTCACTGTTTGTATACTAGACGACTTTCCTGTTTGATATTGACCAAATCTAAATCTGTTAAAATTCCTATTAAAGAAAAATACGAAGTAATTTTTGTATGTTTGTATGCATATCTCAACAAATTCATGATAAAGAAATTTGCATCGTACAAAATGAAATTTTGAATTAATGGAAAAACTATATTAATAATTCTACTTGTGGCACTAGTAAAATCTTCCGATTTTGTATCCTAAAAAAATTCTTAAATAACCTTCCCTGGGAAGGAAGAAAGATGTATGTAACACAACTAAAATTCAAAATATCTTGTTTGAAACCTATAGGAGCATTAAAGTTGTTAATTAAAAGCATAATTTTCCCACATTTGATTTAAGTTCCTAATTAGTTGGTGAACATCAGTATTTAAGTAATTTTTTAAACAGATAATGAATGATTATTTATTACTACAGTAATAAGGCACTTATATATTCAGTCATTGAATTACAATGCGCTTTTAAATTGGTAAACAAATGCGGCAAATCTAGTTTCTGCTATTTTCTTTTCTGAATATTCGAATGGTATATTAGCATATAAAATATCGATACAATAGTAAAATTCGAAAAAAAAATTCCATTAGACGGAATTCTTTATAGTATGCCTCATTCAACGTATTCATGTTTAAATGCCTGACTGGAATGCAGAGAAATTTAAAAATGCTTTTCTTTTAGGTATTTTAGAGCAAGAAAACGTGCACGGTAAATATAATCTTCATTTTGTAAAATGATATGTACCAGTAAATTCTATATATGCACTAGTAAGTTTGCATATACAACATAACGAAACATATTTTATGCGTAGGGCGTACACCAAGTTCAGGAAATTTATTATAAGTACGAAATGAATGCCATAGACAAACAATGGCTTTTAATATAAATTGAATTTCTTATTTTCTGTTGTGGATTACATTTTACGGCATTAACGACTTTGGCTGTAAAACTGAAATATGTGCGCATAACTGATATGCGGTCACACTTGTCCATATTTCTTTTAAGGCTGAAGAGCCTAGACGAGCGGAGCGGCAATTGCAGCCTCAACTCTCCGTGGGCATGCTTTCGGGAAGTCTTTGACTGTTATTCGAATTTTCTTCCACTCGCCTAGGAGAAGACATGCAAGTTCCTTCAGCCGATATTGGACGGTTGTTGCACCTCATAATTCGGCTATCCAACTCGTCTTAAAGGTTCTCGATAGCGTTCAGGTCTGGGCTATGGGCAGGTCAATTCATTCGGTTAAGCCCATTGTCAATATACCAGTTCATGGTGGAACTCGCAACACAACAGCTGAAGATGTCCTGAAAGTAACATAGGTCCAACATGTAAAACTGCTACAACTTAGGAAGCGCATTGTCATGCAGAATAGTGCAGCCGGCATCGGTGTCGCGTTTACCATCAATTTGGACAAAGGGTTCAGGTCATACTAGGCGAAACACGCCTTGATCATAATTTCACCTCCGCTGAAATTTAGTGTGGGCTCTGGCAGGAGGTGTTCTTTAGGCAGACGCCAGACGCGGACCTTGCCATCTGAATGGTAGAAGGTGAACCTTGCTTTGTTGCTCCATAGAACTCGTTCCCATTGTCGGCGTGCTTTGCACCACATTAACCAAGGAGCGCTGTTGGACTTGGTGATGCTTTCGGCATCAAAGGCTTATGGGCAGCAGCGCGATCATGAAAAGCAGACAGATCGGCTTTCTTGCAGACGTTATTTATCGAAACAACACTCCCGGTTGTCTGTTGAAACTCTTAGATTATGTGGGTTATCGCTTGGGTGCGGTTCTATCCAATTTCTCTGGACAACAAAACAGAAACATTTCAAATGGTATTTGATTCTTCTAACTTTCTATATGCGCCCTATAATATTGTCACAGGTTTTATATGACGCTCTGTATTTATATTAAGCGAAAATATATATGTGGGGTGTTAACTGTTGTTTTCTGAATGTGTACGTCTGTATAACGGCCATTAATTTACCTGTGTTTTTTTTTCTTTCAGAGGAAAAACAAAGTAGCTTCACCGCTGCGGCAAGAATAACACGGCCACATCATATGGAACCAGGGAATGCTTCTGGCATCATGTTTTGGGTTGCTGTTGGTGTCTCTCAAATTATCGGCATCATCTGCATTGCCCTAATCATTCACTTCGCCAATCTTTATGGAGGCTTTGGTTGGAGTAGCGATCCAAACTTGCAGTTCTCTTATCATCCAGTACTTATGGTGGTTGGTCTGATCTTTTTTTATGGCGACTGTGAGTATAGTAACATTTATATTTCGCAGCCTTTTAGTTAATTACACAAGATTAGCTAAGATTTAACGGATTAAAATAATATTTCATATATAGTGAAGTAAAAATTATTTAAAAATGAATGATGGATGTTATCGTACAATAAAATTGTTGGGCAAGTTGTTCAAAGGTTCATATTGTAAAATATATATATTATGGCCGAATCCAGAAGTCTAGTTAGTAAATGCTGGACAAAGCAAATGTGAAATAATTTTACCAAAGCCCTAAATAAGCAATTATTTCACACAGTTCGTTGAAGGTATGTCGATACATGGATTGCGTTAAAAAAATTTCAGGCTTTTATAGCTGGGTGCATTCTTTTGTCAAACGACGGCATGTTGTTTGTCAGTTAAGATAGACATTTTCGAAGACTTAGCTGAACGTATTGACTGGAAAACAGGCACCTGAGCGAGAGTGCCATCCTGAGTATAACAACGTTGGTGGTATTGGCCATAACTTTTCTTTTGACTAACACACGAAAGACTTCACAGAATAGAGAGAAGGGCGAGTCTTAGCTCATGCGATGTGCTTAAAAGCAATCCCGGGGCGCTAAATCCACTTCCGTGCTAAATCATGATGATGTAACTATATAGGGAACTACTGTTCATCTGTGGATGATAGAAGATTGTGTGGAAAAATAAGCAATCAGTGGTTGATAGAGTCATTAATTCGTTTGAAAGTCGTAGCGCTACATCGGTGCAGTCGAGCTGTGTGAAGTCGAAGTCCAAAATGGTGAGTATAGTATGATGAAGGCATGTTTCAAAGGTGGAGAAGGCGAGGTTTCTATCCGGATCAGCTCAGGTTCAATGGGGAAGTTGGAGATGAAGCACAAATTCATGCAAATCAGGCACTGGTTAGTGGGTAGGGAATCTTTCAGAATCATATTTAGATTTTGATTAAATGACCGAAACATACAAGGAAGGGGAAATAAATAAAACATAAAAAAATTTGATTAAATAATTAAAGATTACAAGAAGATAAAGTTTTTAAAATTTTAAGTGGAGCGAACCGCTCCAAGACTTTTTCTGTTGCTTTGGTCTTTAAAATTATAGTTCATTAAAGCAATACTATAGTAATAGAATTACTATTAACTTAGTGGATCTTTTCTTGAAGAATTTTTAGCAATCTTTGTTGTGCATTTACCTGTATTATCTACATTCAGTTCATTGTGGATGACGTCACTGCGTATGAACGAGTGGCGTTTGGCAATTTGATTTGTAGGTCCCCTGGGACCATTGGTGAATATGAGCATATGAACCAGTGGCCTTTAGGTAAGTTACATTTCGTATTATTTGTAGTTTCTTTAAAGTAGCATTAGAAAGGTAACACCAGACGATACAGGCATAGGTAATAAATCGACGCAACGTGGTCTTATAAAATACGAGTAACCTGTTTTCTTAGAGAGAGAGCGCTGAGTTTCGGGCGATAAAGGGGTAAACTTTAGAAATGCCTCTTCATAACAAAGTGGCGTTTGCTGTTGATATCTGGCTGTAATATTTATAACATATTTCACGCACTGCCAGAGCTTTCGTGAACTCTTTGTAAAAACTGCATCTTTTATGTTTTTAAATTTTTTAACTTTTTATTTTTTTCCCAAGTTCATTTATACTGATTCTTACTTTATAAATGTTTGTCCTTTTTCATTATTTATCATTGTTCTTGCGTGATACTTGAGCTGTTTTATATGTTTGGATTGATCTTTCCAATAAAGCCATATGTAACAACATATTTCAAACACCTGATTATTTCTAAAGATATTAAATTAATTTTTTTTTTCATATTTGCGTCGGTGTATTTATTTCATTGGGTAAGTAAGTGTTTAGTTGAGATAACTTTCATTGTTCACAGATTTCTCATAAAGAAGTAGATCTGCATAACTTTCGTTCTCTCTTCCTAATTGGCGAATAGCGCGCTTTGGTCAGTAATCATTAGAAACCATTACTTGTAAATTATTTATATATTTTTTCTATGAATTATACAAGATTCTTATTTATTTAGAATGAGTAAATATTCTAATTTCACGACAAAAATCCTCAAAAATTTATTCACTGCATTTTTTTTTCTTTTTGTGAATAACATTTCATCAGTGTCTTTCACTTTGCTGCCACCATAGATTTTAGCGTTAACCCTTTGCAGCACAGTATGTCCGGTCTGGACGCACCTAAAAATTTCCTTCTGTACGCACAGAATAATTGAATGAAAAAGTATTTATCGGTTACTATAGGTTACTCTGAAAGTAGACGGCAGCTCAACACAAACCAGTCCGTATATTTTAGCCGTGTTTAGTTTTTTTAAGACCCTCATTTTTCAAAGAAATCTTCCAGATTTTTTTAGGGTATAAAAGGAATTGTTTGAAAAGAAATTTCTATGTTATTTTTTGGGTTGTATGCTAATCTCCTTATTCTATATTAGTTTTAAATTTTTACCTTGAAATCTTGCCTAAAATCAAACGGCGAACCCTAGGTGTGCCCAGACCAGGCTCACCGATAATCAAGGACAACTGAGAGTCTGTATTCTTTGTTTCTCCGCATCTCATCTGTCAGTTCATTGACAACAATGCTTGTTTCAGCACTCTTTTCGAAGCTCTATTAAATCAGTGTGCCACTTTGGGCACACCCACAGAATTAAAATGATAAGTGGAACCCACAGAATTAAAATGATACTTCACAAAATTTTACTTGTGTGCTCCTCTAGGCCTAATTAGACTGCCAACTTTTTTTTTTAAATCAAAACTCCGACTTTATAAGGTAGCGCGCCGGAAAAGGGTTAAACAAGGAGGAAATCAAGATACCTCTCCTATATAATATTCCAGTCAACCGTTGTGCTATGATTCATTTGAAGTAAGTTTTGTTTCGCAAAATTCGAGACGGTCAACTCCTGACACCATAAGTCAATGAATTATGCGTCAGTAATGAAAAGAATACATGTTCCAGCAAACTAACGTTTGTGTTCGGTCATCTTTTCTTCTAGTTTTGCTTTTAAGCCTTTGACTTAAAGGCGCATTTTAATTTCATAAGATGTTTATTCGAACGCTTTTTTTAATGTGTGTGTGAAGAAAATTTTCTTGAAAAAGCAAAATCGTAGATTCTTCATTTCTTTCAAAGTCGTGGAATACCTTGCAGTTGGGGAAGGGGCTGATTGCAGTAGGCTCCGCTTATGGGGTCGCTTTTTGTCGAAGACTGTTTTGATAACATTAATCGATGAGAAAAAATATCCTTCAAAATAGCTAATTTTAAGCTAAGTAATTTAATATAAACATAACTTGAAACATAAAGGATACGTATTTTCACAGTATTATAGTTAAGAAAAGTCATGATTAGTGGAATGTCTGCAAGTGTTACGTAAATGTTCACTTATGTACTGTTCATAATGCTTCCAGAAATTATTTGACTGATGTTGTACGCCTAATACTGATATTCATCTTTATCTCAGCATTGTCGGGAATGGGAGAAACAGATTTCGTTAGTTTCATCTTGAGTTTATAACGTGATGTACTTGAATTTGTTTCATAAAGCAACTGGAAAAACTTGTAAGAAACGAGAGAATCACTAGAATGAGTTCTCTTGGCAGATGGAGATCAATCAGTTTAGCTATGAGTCCGTCATGCCAGACGCGGTTGAAAGCTTTCGCCACGTCCAGCATGAGGAGAGCGATATTGAGCTTGGAGTGGAGAGCAGCTCCTGTAAATTCCGTGATTCTTAATAATTGCTTCGTGGTGGAAAGATTTGCGCGAAAGCCAAACTGCTCAGGGAGGAGAAGGCTAAGATAGGGTTTTAATCTATTGAGTAAGGTTCGTTCATACACCTTTCCTAATTCAGGTAACAAACTGATGGGTCTGTAACCATCAGGTTGAGTATGATCTTTTCCAGGTTTAGGTATGAGGATGATCTTGGTCGTTTTCCAATTAGTCGGGAAGTAAGAAGTAGATAAGCAGGCGTTGATAATGCTGGTAAATTTGCAAATGATATTTTTTGGTAATGCACAAATGGCTCTGTTTGAGGTATTGACCGTCCTGACTTTTTCTTATTTAGTTTATGATGTTCATCACTTTAGTGGGAGTAGTTAAAGGGATGATATTTCTGACTCATGGAGCATTTAACCAGTCTCTCACTTTCATTAAAGTAGTCAATTCGAATTCAGGGTCCGCTGGCCAACCGTTTGGTTGGAACTGCTTGAAGAGGTAGGTAGCAAATATATTAGCTTTGTCGCTATTGACTACTGCGATTTGATTGCCATACTGAAGTGGGCGATTACTAGGAAAATCGGAATTAAAATTTTTTTTTTATGAGATTCCAAAATGAGCCATCAGTAATGTTCAAATTTAGTATTTTCTCATGCCACAATTCCTCTCTGAACTCTTTGATAAGACGTTTAATGTCTTTATTGAGGCGATTTATAAGTTTTTTAAGTGCAGGATCCCATGTAAGATGAAATCGTTTGCGGAGATGGTTTCTTTGCTTCATGAGCTGCCGGATATTAGAAGGCAGTCGATAGATTTTATCGTTACTATCAATAATTTCAGTAGCATCTTTGATTGCATTTTGGATGAAATTCGTAAGCTTTTGCACGGCACTATCAATACCGGTAGTAGTTCTGACGTTGTTAAAGTTCAGACTACTAATTTTAACACGTTTTCAAACATAATCCAGTCCGTATTTAATTTCTAGGGTGGTTGGTTCGTGTTAAAAATGCCTAGTGTCACAATCACAGGGAGGTGATCGGAGGAAACTTCCTGAATTACATCCAAAGCCATGGCACAGTCATGTTGGTAAGAACAATGTCCAGTATATCGGAACGTTCAACTCTGCTGGGTCTATATGTATGTATAATCCGAAGGCGAGTGAAGCACTATGGGTCGACTACTAATAAGGCGATGTAAGGTATCTCCATTGGGATATCCTCTTCTGCAGTTCCAAGCCAAGTGCTTGGCATTAAAGTCACTTGCCGCAATGGTAGGTGAATCAATAGGAAAAAGTGAGTCTAGAAAATTTTCATTCAGTCTATTTTGTGGCGAGTTGTATAAAGCACTAAAATACACAGTTTTAAATGACGGGAGAGTAACAGCAATTGTGAATACTTCACAGCTCTAAGTCCTATTTACACTTATGAGGCATGAAGGAATATTCTTTTTTACGTAGATCATTACACCACCTCCGCGGTGGCTGAGTCGATCACATCTATATGATCGATAATTCGGAATATGTAGACCATAACACGCTTGCGCGTGAGTTTCCGTGATGAGACCAAGATCTAAATCATGTTCGATAAGGAAGTGCTGCAGTTCATGCAGGTTGGAGGGAAGCCCGCAGGCATTCCAGACCTCGAAATGGATGGGAGTACTTTGCAGGACTTATTTATCCATGGAGGGTCGTATTTGCTGAGTTCTCAGGTTGTGATGGTTGTTATTAATTGATTGATTAAGAAGGAGGGCTAGACCCGATTCTTTGATAGCAGCAACAAGCATTCTTATGTCTGTCAGTACTTGTTTAGCTTCACTTACAGCTTCGGGGGCTAGGCCGCCATTTAAAGCTTGGGAGTAAGTTTTGTTAGTGACGACTATACATTTTTGCCTGCTGATGGGCTTTGGCCTTCGGGAACTTCTCACATCCACGAAAATTGGCTGTGTGACCTTCCTGAGAACAGTTAGCACATTTAGGGGGTGTAGACTTATCTTTTTTCCACTGAAAGAACTGATGAGATTCACCGCAGCGAACACATTTGGGTTCATGAAAACACTTCATCTGAGAATGATGGAACACCTGGCAGCGGTAGCACTGCAGGGGCCCATCACGTCCTTTGTATTGCTCGATTTGTACTTTCATTCTAAGAATGAATTTTTCGCGAGAGAATGACTTATTCTTGTCATTTCTATCCAAAGTAACAAGGAAGAGGGGGAGTTTTGTAATATCCCCATTACTTACACGAACCATTTTATATCCCATCGCGATGATTTCCTCAGAAATGCCCTCAGTTTTTATGTAAGCAGGAAGATGTCGGATACACGCTTCAGATGTTTAGACTCAGGTAATTCGTAGCAGTGGTAGAATACACCCTTGCCTTTAAGTACTTTCACAATTTGTCGATAAATGGTGGAGATTTTGGTCTGTATTTTCACTCCGTCTTGAATAGTTTGACTGTAGTAGTCGCGCAGAGAGAAGTTATTTCGGATTAATAGCTTTCGGATGTCTATCCAGTTGTATTTACTATCTTTAATAATTATTGGTGGAGGTTTTCTTCGACTCAAGCTGTGATTGGCTGCCAGTTGTAAAGGTACAGCATCACCATCGTTAGCAGGGCCGTATCCATATTTTCCGAGCTTTCGCTAGCCGGATGCGTTGGTAGCTGTAATGCTGGCGAATCAGTGTCGTCAGATGGATTTGGTTTTCGGATAGGCTTCTTTATTCTTATGATAACATTTGGTCTAGTATCCGAATTACTGGAATTTTCATCTAGAGCCTTGTACCTGTTTTTGTTTTCATCATCGGAGCACGCAGGACTGCTTGCCTTACGTGCGTTGATTTTCGACTGTCCAATTTTGCGAGAAGTTGTTATCGTAAGTTGAAGCACTTGCTGGGATGTTCGGTTTAGGAATTTTGGAGGATCTTTCCTGGACGATCTCGTTTTCAATAAACAGTTTTAGTTTCCTAAAAATTTGCAGATCCTTTGAATCCTTATCATTGAGTGGACTATGAGCTTCTTCAATACACTAAAGATTGGTGATCTCCGTGCTGATAAAATTGAGCATACGCTCCATGATAAAACACAGAGTAAAGAAAATAGTCTAAATCAGAATTACTGCACTGGCCGCCTACTTTTACTGAGCCAGGCTTATCTGATTAGTCATAGTAAAAGTCGTCAACACAAGGTCAATACGCAAGTAGTAGAAAAGAACGTAGCAAGAGATAGGAGCGAGGGGACTGAACAGTAGTCCTTAACTTCTTTGGAACTGGATTTAAGCAATAGTCAAACAGAGGATGTGTGTATGACGGGAAATGACTGTCTACAGAATCATTTATTTCGCATTGGACTAGCTGATTCGCCGTTGTGTGTTTTATGTAATAGTGGACGGCCAATGACTGCGAAACACTTGGACGAGTGTGAAGCACTGACAAATTTTTCGTGGTAGATTTCAGCGCTATTGGCAAGCAAGGAGTTTAATGGCTTAACGGCCAATGTAACTGGCATTTGACAAATAAATAAAAAAGATCCAGCAATCAGATGAGGCACGTAGATGCATTAAATTTTCGAAGTTAGTTACTTTTTCTCGTAACGAAATGTTAACTAGCATCGCTGCCGCTCGGGAAGAAAATGAATATATAAGAAAGCTTAAGTGATTGATTGAGAATAGCGAAGAAAATAACTGTATAGTGGTTAATGGCGTTTTATTCAAGTATGAAAATGGAAGGCAGCTTTTGATTGTACCGCAAGGCCATACATAAAATATATTATTCAAAATGTCCATAGCAAAGGTAAGTTTATAGCAGCTAAGATGGAAGAAATTTTTAGCGACTTCCATAGGGTCCTCTTATGCAATAGGAAGTGTGGGAAAAGTGAAAGCTTCTTCATTAAGCACTTATCATACTGTCTTCATTGGTTCGCTCTCATCAACTAACAAGAATTATTCACGGTAGAGTATATTCGAGGTAATTGACGCATATACTAAGTTCAAGTGGTTTTGTCGGTTATGACATCTCAAGATGCAGTAAACAGATTAAAATTGCAACAAAATGCATTCGACAATTCCTGAAGAATTACTCTCTTTTAAAAGACCAGCTTTCTCTTCAAAAAGTTTCAAAGGCTGTTTGCTGTGCAAGATTCTATCTAGCTAAATTAACTTTACTTCCCTATCTCCTCGAAAAGTTTCAATGGCTGTTTGTTGTGTAAGATTCTAGCTAAATTAACTTTACTTCCCTGGATAGATCTTTTGCTTGAACTGTGAAGCGACTATTGGCTAAGCTCAAATTTTAGCTAAGCCCTTCAGTCGTATTTAGATCCATTGGACGTGAAGATTATCTCATGCTTATTTTCCAAGCATTCTTATCTTCCACAACGTTTCTAAAGAAATACTTCCTTTGCAATACTTTAAACTTCCCAATACAATAACTGCTGACTGCGAAACTTAATGGCAGTCTTCTTTATTTATGACACATGCGAAAAGTGTAAAATCGATCTTTAGGGAAGGGGCTAATATATGATTTTGGAAAATTCGGATTTTGAATGAAAAAGCATAAAAAGTCCAGAAATTGAAATCGTTAGACTCAAATTTCTTGAAAATGGGGTTAAACATCTTATGTGGAATTGAAAAATAACGAGCTTTAATTGCTGTATTTATTTATGTATTTATGCTCCATTGACAAAAATCAAATAAATTGCTGAAAGCTTTATTACGAATCAAAGAATGGATAATATATATAAGTTTTATATGAATAATCTAATAATATAAAGTACATAAAAATGTTGACTTTAACTCACTTTCTCTCAAAATCGTCAAAGGTAGAGATGCGCTAAGGCCCATCTGAAGCCTTCCTGTATTAAGAATAGTGCTATGTAAACGTCTAATGCATTTTAAATCATCCCACTGAGACATGAATGCAATTTAAATTTCATTGGTTGTGAAAAGTTGTCTATTATTTAAGCTCTGTATATTGAGAAAATAAGCATCACCGGGAAGTTCTGAAAACCAGTCTACTTTGCAGGAAACTTTCATAAAGAAAAACTACGAACATTTAATCATCACACTGCAGTCACAATATTAGGCAAATGGCAATTTAGTGAACTATTCGAATCTAGTTTAGTAGATCTGCTCTTCCTTGGTTGAAGAACTACATATTATAATTACAAGCGCAAGGACATCATCTTCTTTTGGTGTCGTAGGGATAATGCTTGCGAAAATTAAGATTAAAGTAGAATTAAGCAATGAATAATATAAGAATGTATTGTTTAACTAGTGCACAATTCAAGGATAATTTAAACAAAAAAAGGATCTAAGGATTATTTAAAGAGAAGCAATGAAACCACATTCTTTAGTGAAGGCTTACTGGTAGAATTCCGGAAGGTTAGTGTCTACTCACTTTCTTCCCTGACATGAGTTCGGAGCAATCGTATGCAAATGTCTTACCATTTTACCGACTTTAACTAGTGATTCCTAAAAGACCCTTTTTTTATGAGGTTATTAGTTTAAGTCATTAAATGCACTGCTCAGTCGAAAGTCCTTTGTTCCTTATTTTCCTGAGAACGCTGAGGTAAATGTACGAGTACCTTGTTGTACTCTTAAAAAAATGCGATCAAGCCATAGAATTAGGTTTACAAAATTCTGTCAGATTCTAGACATCTCGCCTGTCTATTAAATAAAGACATTTGCAGGAAAATGTAAAGTTTATTTCCTTTAGTGTTGAGTTTATTTTTTTTATTTGAGAGAATGTGAGTTTATTTTTGACGTTAAATAAACTGTCTCCAAATACCCTGTTCAAAATTGATAATCTTAGGATTAATATCACTTCTTTAAAATATGAAATTATTATGTAACAAATTTGTAAATACTTCACATTTTTATTACATTGTTTTTTCTCCTCCGACAGCCATTATAGTATACAGAGCTCTCAGTTTCTTACCTAAACCGACTCTGAAGATCATTCATGCTAGCCTTCACTTTTTGGCCTTCATATGCTCCTCTATCGCTTTAGCAGCTATCTTTGAAAATCACAGAAGGAAAAGTCTAGCTGATTTGTATTCCTTACATAGTTGGGTTGGTCTAGCTGCATATATATTCTTTTGTCTTCAGGTAAGTGCGTGTTTGTTGTTTGTAATGTTTTGCTGCTGAAGAGAGATTTCCAAAAATAAACTATCTTAAATTTTCGAAGGATTTTCAAATACTAGAAATCGGCAGATTGATTTTTAAAATGTTTAATTGATTCTTTTATATAACTCTCACCCTTTTTATAGAGATGTTTTGTATCAAAAATGAATTTCTAAATAATGGATTAATAGTTTTAATTCAATATTAAAGCTGACAAGGAAAGGAAGCATTTACGTAATAGAAATTTCCATTGCAAATTTAATCTTATAACTTTTTTGGGGAAGGGAAGGGATGCTGCTTCTGATGCATTTAATTTTTATATGGGTAATAAGCATCGTTAAGAAATGGCTGGATATGTTTAACTTCATGAGGGTTTAGCTGAAAGATTTTATCGAGAAATTCGGTCTTTTCTTGAAACTGGTTCGTATTTGTGAGTTCTTTAGCAACTCCTTTATCCTGATGAACGTTAGATAAAAAAATAGCATAATTGAGTTATGATCTGATAATTTATTGAGACTGCTGTATAATACAGTACAAGGTCCTTAATCGGGACGTCCATTATCCGGAATGATCTATAATCCGGGACTCAAAGCCACAAACTTACGCATGCGCGTAAAGCATTTGCGCATGCGCATAAAGCGTTTACCCATGCGCACATCTGATAGTGAAAAAAGTGACAGAGAGGTTATTGAAAACGAAAACATTTCGATTGACAAGTTAGTCGGTATTCTCGACACAGCAATTACAGGACTTGTACAGTGGAACTTTGTAACTGAACAAGAAATTATGTCTGGTAATAGAATTAAAGAGAAAGTATTAGCACAAAAAACGAAGCAACTTAAACAACTTACATTGAAAGAAATGTTCAATAAAGTAAACAAATAAATATTAAGCTCTTTTTTTTTGGTAAATTTTGATACCCTTTAGATCATAATTGCTCTTTATTTCATAAATTACGGTTTCATATTTTTAATTGTATAATTTCTGCATGCCATCTTACCAGATTTAAAATGATGATCTATAATCCGGAAAAACGCCTAATCCGGAATCGCCGAAGTCCCAACGAGTCCGGAATACGGACTTTGTATAAGGAATTTTAAAATGCTTCCTTTACTTTTATCTGCAGAAGGTAAGAAATTTTCACTCAACGAATAAATAGCTAAGAATATTAAGTACAGCTAGAGTTTCTGTGTAAGATTCATAGTTTCATGAAAAACTGCTGTTTAAATTAGATTTATCAAGACTTTTAAGATAGTTATTGTCTTAAAATCTCTTTATTACAGAAAAGACATTTTAGCTATCTCAAGTTAATGTGTCCAATTCAGTCAATCAGATATTGCACGGGAACTTTGAAATCAGTGATATATCATGTTTGGTAATGCGCTATATTGAATTTGAAGATTAGGTGCGCAATTCATTTCCAATTTGTGATTACATAGAGTGTTCCAGAAATCAAATGCCGTTTGAAATTTTATAGAATCTCCTCAAAATGGCCCCATTTGTTTACGACACATAGATCCAATCGGTGCTGCCAATCCAATAACGGCATTCGATGAATGTATGGTCAATCTTAAAAACAAACGTGATGGGTAATTTTTTCGAAGAGCTGTGAATAAAACCTAGATGTAACCCTGAAGTTTTTTTAGATGGTTCTCTAATTGAAAAGTTAGTGCTGAGTTATATATAGAATCGAAATAAGGTTCCATCGGATTCCTATCACAATTTTGATCGCTGGGAAATAAAAACGTTAAAAAAAACTTGCAAAAAATGCCTACATGGCATTTTGAAATGTAAAAAAAAGATTATCTACTTATTTTCGATTCATCGCAATACATAAGCTTGTATCAACGGTTCTGCCATTCTAGAGGCATTGAGAGAATGCCCATTTTAGTGTCATATCGTTCTAAAGAATTGCGTTGTCTGAAATATTGACCTCATAGAACTACGTAAAAAAAAAATAGCCACAAGTCAACATTAAAAACGTATCAAAGCAAAATAGTTATAGCAGGAAGTGGATCTATTTCTATTTGTATTTTGATCTGCAGTCAAAAGTCTTTAATCCGGACGTCCATATTCCGGAGGCTACAAACTTTCTGCGCATGCGTCAACGCATGCGCATAATACGTTTACGAATGCGCGTTTAATGTATAACACACGGTATAAGCTAAGCTAAAATTATGTAATTATCTATTTCAGTTAATGTTGCAGATTGCGTTGTCCCTTAATCTTCGAATTGGATCCGACTTATTATTTTTTGCAGACTGTTAGAGCAGTTTTATAAAAGTAACTTGAACTTTCGATTATATCAAAAAGGATTTCCGATTCTGGAGCTACCAAAGGATCTACAAAGCGAAAGCATGTTTCAGTGTCCATCAAACAAAAAGTGGAATTGCTGCAAAAAATGGATAAAGGCATATCCTTTGATTCTCTAACCATTCCGAAATCTGTTTATCAATTTCATGCTGCTCTGCGCGGGTGGGGGAGACGCGGCGCGCAAAGAACTGGAAGTTGATCTGTCAGCACTATCCTTATCTTCAGGGCAGATGTTTTTATTTTATTCGGCTTATAATTCCTTACTAAATGTAGTATTTCATCTTGATGTACTCCGTCTTTGATATGATTTAAATCAAATTCCTCATCATTATAAATATCACGAATACACATCAAATAGTTTTCTGGTTGCAATTTTCTAATTTCGACTATGCGTAATGTATGCTTTTTGCATGCGCGCGTTGAAAGAAATGTTTAATAAAGTAAACAAATAAATATTAAGCTTTTTTTTTTGTAAATTCTGATACCCTTTAGATCATAATTGCTTTTTATTTCATAAATTACGGTTTCATATTTTTAATTTTTTAATTTCTGCATGCGATCTTACCAGATTTAAACTGATGATCTATAATCCGGAAAAACCGATAATCCGGAATCGTCGAAGTCCCGACGAGTCTGGATTAAAGACTTTTGACTGTATTTCCTTAAGTGACTTGATCATGTAACTAAATGCATTTCCACAATGTAGAATCCAGCCTTTTCTCTGTTTTTCTGTGTGTTTTTATTCTAACTTGGTGCCCAAATGTCGAAGTACTTGCATATAACACAGCATTGACAGCAATTCATGGGAGATGATGCTTAGATTAATGAGGAAAGCAGCCAACCATGATCCTGACTTTCAATTTGTTGGTTTACCCTCTTTTTTTGCTGCAGATTTTGGCTTATACCATTCAAAAAACGAGGATAGGCAAAAACGACGAGGGTAGGCAAAAACCCGAACTTCTTTGCTCAAACGACATTGTGCCAAATTATGGAAAATTGTGCTTACACTATACCACAAGCTGTACTGTCGCGGATGATATTACTTGGTGTAGTTCTTCTATGGAGAACTCTCTTACAGCCAAAGTCAGGTAAAAATTAAACATTTGTGGCCTCACTTTCCTGTGGAAGTTTTTTAACATGAAACAGTAATATACTATGATGAGAATGATGCTGAAATTATGTATAGCTTGAAGGTCGATATCTCGTTCATATTCATTAATCGATATATTCGGTATTAAGAAAAGCTAAATTTGCTGCCGAAAAAATATTATTCATTAGAGTGACAGATACAGCTGCCATAACTCATGAAATATCAAAATATGGTATTACTGATCGTATCATGCATCATGTTATGTTCTTGTTGTATCTTCACGCTTTCCACGATAATGCATAATGAATTTTACAAATTAATCTTTTATTATGAATCTTTTTTAGTTATTTAATATTTTATTTTTTCTTTTATAGTACCTCCTTGGTTTTGTAACTTTCTTATTCCCTGGGCTTCCAGCAGATTTTAGAGCAAAGGCGTTGCCTTTTCATACTTTCTTTGGAGTCGGTATCTTCATTCTATCCATTGGAGCAGCATTAATGGGAATGACAGAACGTCTGCTGTGGACAACGTAAGAACAATTAAAAAAAATCTATGAAATTACCAATATTTACTCAAGTGTTGAAAGATAGGGTTAAGTGAACAAACATAGTCTATAAATGTTTCCAAATATGAAAATCTGATACACAGATTAAGAAAGAGTATCAAAGTATCAGTAGCAAATCAAACAACACATAAAATGCGTAACAGTTTTTATTACCTTCAAAATACAGGATTATTCATAATTTTGGAATCCATAAATAATGTAAGCTATGTCAAATTTGAATATGCTGAAATAAAGACAATATTATTAACAGCATTTTCCTTTCCCATGCTATAATTAACAGAAATATAACATTCACATGTTATTTTGAAAGAGTTTAATCTGGATAATAAGTTCATCATGTTATGTAAATTAAATCAATATTCTTTCTCATTTCTCCTGATCTGAATCTAAGCTACGTCAGGCCCCTATATTCTATCATATCCAGAAAGCAAGGGTTGCAGCTATTATTGATTTAGGTTTTGGGAATATTAGAAATTTGCCCAACTTCATCCTATTTTTGAAGGGAATTCTCCAGAGTTAAGGATCATAGTCTTCCTCCAGCCTTTGGAAAGAACTTTATTATCATGTTCAACAGGGTGGCTGTGTCTTTCTTCCTACTCTTGTCATCATCTGCTGTCACTAGCATTAATACACGTATTTTTCTTTTTCTCTTATTTTTCTTCGGCAGTTTTGTTATGCGCTAAGAGTTTGTGATAATTTTCCATCATTATGCAATAAACAATTTTTTTCTTTAAAAAAAGGCAGGGCTCTGTTCATTTGCCCCCTGGTAATCAAGTGTTGGCTTCACAAATGCTTACTTTGTCCATCTTTCTAGTAATCCATTTGAGCCCACATCTGGTCAGCCGTGATAAACCACGGTAGTGATACACTGCGAAAATCTTGAAGATCAGTAAGGAGTGGAGTTAAGAATAATCTTGATCCATAATAAAGTCGCTTTGATGTGTTTTAAAATATTGCTCAGATATATAAATAACTTTTTGGGAGGAAAGAAGGGCGAGATTTTATCCTGATAAAGATTTATCAGGACAGAAATTATATTTAAGTAAAATTTAATTTCTCTGTTAATAAAGATTAACATTCATGATTAATGAATATATAACCTACATTTTGAGATGTTACTAAATTTTTTATTGCAGAAATGTAATAAATTCGACATAATAATCATAATTTTTTTGTAATTGATAATTACAGCCCACTCGCAGCTGAATGGGAAATTCAATGAATACTGGTAGTTCGACCTGGGTTCAATTCCAGGAGAACGGACTGGCTGCGTGGGCGTTTTTGTGGTTTTCTCCATGTGTGACATGGATATGAGCCATTTTCCGTTAGAAAGTCCTCCACGAAGCCCTTTGCTGATAACCCTCATGTGGTTTGCAGTAATCAAATAAATCAAACCAACCAAGCTAAGAATTATCACGCTGTTCTCAATATTATATTCACAATTTCTCTTGTACCTAAAGAAGGCTTATACATAACATAATCTTTCTATTGGATTTAATTGTGTATTCTAAATAACCTATTAGTCTCTGTTTATTTTAAATTTAAGACTTGATAAATTATAGTATTTGTCTTGCGCATATAAAAGAAAATGAATGATGGAGGTTAAATTCAGTTTTCTTTGTATATTAAGGATTGTTCATGTACATTATTTAAGGTATTTGTAATTTATTTAATAATTTTCTACTTTTAGGAACTATACATCAGGTAAATACACCAAAGAGGGTGCTACTGGAAATACATTTGGCATATTCGTGATAGTGTTTGGATTTTTAATAGTCTTTCTATCAACACGGTCATCGTACAAGCGGAAACCTCTGCCAGATGAAGTACCTTCAACAGCAATGAATTGAAATAATTTTGGGCCTAGTCACAGAAACATTATTCATATTAAGCAGCTTTTATTTGCATGTACTGAGTTTTTATTGACTCACAATAATTAGAACTTTACATTGTGTTTGAGAAATATATTGACTTTTAATAAGAGGCTCGAAAGTGTTTCAACACCTCTTTTTGCTCTTAAGATCTATGTGTTAACAAACTCATTGTATTTTAACCATTTTGTATTTTCTCCTGAAAATATTATATAAATTTGAAACTTTCTTTTAACTGAAATTTGCAATTTTTTTTTTTTTAATATTACCTTTTGTATTCTGTAACGTAATTTGAAAGATGGGAAGAAAAATTACACTTTCAAGCTATTTTGAAGATTTAACCCAAAAAGGCTGTTTAGAGATTATGAATAGAGATATACCAAATGGAATAGCCAAACATTTTGTAGGATACTAGCTGGATATGCATATAGACCCACATGGGAACGTTATATCTTCTGTGTAGTATTTAAAAAGTGAAAAGACATAACGCAGTTCTATAAAAATATTTACCGTAATTTCCGGAAGAAACGCCGCGGCGTTTACGTGTTTAAAACTTAAATTTTCAGCGGGTGCGGTGTTTCTACACATGCGGCGATTAAGTGCACTAAAAATAAAATATTTCCTATGATGGTCATTGTACATAGTTTGGATAGCCTTGTCATTGTGCATGCATAGCCTGGTGCTGTTCCCACACAAAAGACTTTGTGTGGGAACAGCACCAGTCAGTTGCTTTTTGCGAACGTGATTTTGTTTACATTCTTTTCCTTGAACGGACCTACATGCCTTATTCACCCTAAAAGAGATCTCAGAACAATAACATTCTTCCCCCTTTCAAATCAACATTGTCATCAGTTTAAATAGTTTCTTCCCTCTGCCATCGGATGAATCTTCCATTACCCATCCTTTCCCCACCCCTGGCTTTTCTGCAATTTTTTCAAAGGCGGACACGACTCCACCTGCCTCGCAATAACGAACTCTGACGTATTTCCCCTTCAGCATGAATCAATTTTTCTTCGCATTCTGCCAGATACAGATCCCATCAGTTTGGGTACAAGTACTTGTTGGATAGTTTTTAAGTAAGAAGGGAACGGAAAATTTTTGAAAATGTCACCTAAACGGCACAGAAGCTATATAAGCTGGTTTTAAGCTTAATGTAATTTCACGTGCTGAACAAATTGGAAATCGAGCAGCAGCTCGAGAGTTTGAAGTGGACGAGAGATGTGTTCGACGTTGGAAAACTGAAAAAGAACTTAAAAATATGCCACAACATAAACGAGCCAAAAGAAGTGGTACTTTAAGGTGGCCGAATCTAGAGGACGACCTTGCGAACTGGATAAAGGAGCAACGAGGAAAGGGAATGGTAATTTCGACTGTAAAAATTCCCCTACAAGCAAAATTTATAGCAAAACGAATGAACATAAATGATTTCAAAGGAGGTGTAGCAGATTTCTGAAAAGAAAAAATATTTCTGTGCGTACTAGAACAACAGTCGGGCAACAATTACCAATGGACTGGCAGGATAAAAAGGCATCTTTTCTAAAATATATGACATATATTATTGACAAAAAAAAAACTTCTTCGGTCACAGATAATAAATATGGATGAAACGCCGTTAGCTTTCGACTCTCCTGCAAACAGAACTGTTGACGAAACTGGTGCGAAAACTGTATCTGTGCTTACGACGGGGCATGAAAGAACGTCATTTACATGTGTGTTAGCTTGTGCCGCAAACGGTGACAAGCTAAAGCCGATGATTATTTTTAAACGAAAGACTATTCCGAAGGGAGATTTTTCTAATGATGTAATTATTTGTGCAAACGAGAACGGCTGGATGTGCGAAACAATCATGCTTGAGTGGCTACAAAAAGTTTGGCAGTGTCGTATGGGATCTTTTTTCCAACCAAAAGGGTTATTGATAATGGATTCCATGCGTGCTCATTTACTTGAGTCAGTGAAAACCAGATGTCAAAAATTGTCTACGACCGAAGCAATAATTCCTGGTGGTTTGACAAAAATCTTACAACCGTTAGATTTGTCAGGTAATAAATACTTCAAAGCTGAAGTCCGGACAAAAATCTTACAACTGTTAGATTTGTCAGGTAATAAATACTTCAAAGCTGAAGTCCGAAAGCGGTGGGAGTGCTGGATGAGTGAAGGATTGCATACGTATACCAAAAGCGTTAAAATGCGTAGAGCATCTTATGAAGAAGTTGCAAAGTGGATAGGAAGTGCGTGGAAATCGGTAAAAAACATCGTCAATAATAGCAGGGTTCAAAGAAGCTGAAATTATATCCTTAGATAAAGAGACTGTAAACCAAGAGGATGAATGTGACGATCTGGAAGACTTAGATCAGGATTTACTAAATCTTTTTAATTCAGATGGTGAAGAATCAGATTTTGATGGCTTCATATGATGTATAGTTTGCTGTAGTTTCTTTTGTAAGTAAAATTTAAAATTTCCTTTTGTCATCCAAATTTAATATTTCGTTACTGCAATTTTTTATAATGTAGTCTGAGTATTACAAATATGGACTTCTTTAGTGGGTAAATATAAGTATATACGTGAAGGTAAATATATTTTCCATATTTCTTACCTTTAATTTATTTTTGAGTTATGGTTTCATTTCATGCATTTTTCTTAACTGGTATGTCCATATATCAGGACTTAGGTTGAGATTTCGCATCTATACGGCCCACGGCGATGTCACGCTCAATTTAATCTATTGCGGCGTTTCTTCCGGAAAATTACGGTAATATTTTAAATTAAATAATGAATTTTAAATAATGAACTGAAGACATTTTTATTTAATTGAATCAGATTCAGAAGTAAAAAATAATATTTTAGTTTGGTGTCCTTTTATCGGGTGGAAGATTAGCCGAAAGGGAAAATCGTGTACTTTGAGCCGAAATTTCTTCTCTCATGTAAAGGAAGAAACAAAGATTACGTTTTTTCCGTTCGATCATATTTTAAACGAAATTACTCAGCATACAATACAATTTATTTAGATTTGATCTTGTTTAAGAACTAAGAACTAAAATAAATTTGAACTGGAAGGACTAAAACTCTTGTTCTTTGTAAGTTTGATTTGAAAAAAGTCCAGACAAATTAAGTTAAAGAAAATTAAAATGCGTGGGTTTATAAGTAACTCCCTTCCATAATAAGTGTTAAAAGTAATTAAGTTTATTCATCTAGATTGATATTTCTGTCTTTGACATACTATTAAAAAATAATAAGGGTAAGACAAATGTAAAGCTTTCAAATTTTATTCTTGGCAGATGATTCTTTCATTTTAATTTATGGTTATTTAATTAAATAAAATTTCACGGCAGAAAATACACTCATGTCCATAAATTAAGGATAATTTGGAATCACGCGGAAATCGAATTCTAAAATAAATATATCACCTGTAAAATCACTACAGACATCTTCAACAGGGTTCGTAGCGGTCCTTATAAGTGCTTATAAGTCCTTATATTTGAAAATAAAATATAAAGGCCCTTATAGGTGCTTATTTTTTCTTTAAAGCCCTTATGTTTTTGTTTTTAGTGCTTATTTTTTGCTTTTAAAGCTTTTTTTTTTTTTTTTTTTTTTTTTTTTTTTTTTTTTTTTAATGAATGCGCAATTTTCCCCCGTGCCAAAGCCGAAACTAAATAAACAACTTTTCTTCCTAATATGGAATGTCAGATGGTGAATCATCCTTCCGGAAAATAGCTTTTCCCCCTTTCTTTGCATTAACATAAGCTTTGGTGTGCGCAGAGAGTACAGACAGGTGCTCGTCGTTCTATTGGGCAAAGAATTGCGAAAGTGGTAGAAAATTCCGGTACATTCGGGCATTTTTTTCCTCCCACCCAAATACTACACACGTTTGAATTTCTATCAAGATCTTAATAATTTGCATTCTCGTTACGCTTGGTCAGTTCATATTCGTGTTTATTATGATCGTTATGCTTATATTATGAGCATATGTATGAATGTTTATAATAACATAGTTGCAGTAACTGCTGAAGTATAGTAAACTTCCAAAAATGGCTGTGTTTTAACACAGATTAGCTTTCTAAGGAATAATATTCGGAATGACTTAAATAAAGGGAAAGTAATCGAAAAGTCAAAATAATTTAATTTTTTTTGGCCAATACATTATAAAGTACGAAGGTTGGGAGGTTCTCCCCTTTTTCCGCAAAATCTCGAGTATTAAAACTGTTACGTCAGTTCGCTGCAAAACAAGCAACGGGCTTTTTTTTTTTTTTTTTTTTTTTTTTTTTTTTTTTTGTTACTTTCCAATCTGGACTGAATAGGACTAAAAGTTCTGCCGTCTACCAACCCAAGCGAAGAATGATTCTCTTCCGGAAATTTAACGCAGTCTAATGAAAAACACCCCAGATTTGTAAGTCTCTTTCTTTTCCTTTATTATTTCTTTATTCTTCCAATACCGGCAGCTGTTGATTCCGATTGCGTAATATCACGTAGGGAAGAAATACGGCGCACGTATTGCGCAATAATGTTTGCGATATTTGCAGAGATAATTAATTTTGATGTTCAGTCCGAGATTTGTTTATAAACACTTAAAGGAGTTTTACTGCGCTTGCTAAGCAGAACATTTTTCAGTTCCGTTGGTTTATTTTTATATGATGCACATATCAATATGTCAAAAGCATTTATTTAGCGGAAAAATCTAAAGAACGGCTACAGTCTACCCCCCCTCCCCTCCGCTCCTCTTTTTCAAGTTTCGCTCGACTGTCCGAATATTTGCCAATTTCCAAGTATGCGAGTTAGTTAAGCTTTTACTGTTAAAGAATGACTGCATGAAGCAAATTTATCTCTCTCTTTTCCTCCTCCTCCGTTGTTGTTGTTGAGAGAGATCTCCTCTTTCTCCTCCTCCCTCCGTTGTTGTTGTTGAGAGAGATCTCTCTCCTCTGATTCCCTCCTCCTCCCGTCTGTTGTTGTTGAGAGAGTAATAAATATGCCTTATAATTATTTATTTTCTCTATTTTGAACTGAAATTTCATCATTAAATCTTGTAATATAGTTTAGTTCTGCATAGTTTTTTTTTCTCTCATTGTAAACTAGTTCTGTAAATTTAACTGTTATTTAAAATTTTAAAAAAAGTAATTATTTTTCATGGTTGAGGTAATGATTATTCTCTTTTAATAAATACTGCATTTCTCATATTTTAAATTACAAGTCTAGTTTTTAAGGTTATGTAGTTGTGTATAATGTAATTAGACAGGTGCTTATTTTTTTTCTTAAAATGTGCTTAAAAAGTGCTTATAGGTGCTTATTTTTTTAACTAAAATGTGGCTATGAACCGTGTTCAAGAATCATATGCAAATTTCAGGAAGTAACCAGATGACACCCATGGTACGTCACAATGACGAGAGTGTAAGTACGTCACAATGACGAGAGTGTAAGAGAGTGATATATAAGGAATACAGGCAAAGAAGTAAAATTGTTCGCAGGCGCTTTATAAGCATTTCAGTGCAATAACCCAATAGTTATGACACAAAGAACGCATTTGGATGATTTTTACGTGGTAGAATTATCGGCCGTCTGGAATGTGGGCGTACCCAACTGGAAGTATCAGCCGAACTTGGAATTGCCCAGAGTGTTATCTCCAGGCTTTGGCAACGATTCCAAGATGATGGTAATGTGAATAGACGTTACATCACAGGTCGCCCCAGAGTTACAACGCCGAATGAGGACCGGTATTTGTCAGTTACTGCCAAAAGAAACGGGCAGAGCATAGCCTCAGACCTGTTTCGTCAGCTCTCTTCAGCCACTGGTACGACAATTTCAAGGCAGACCGTGTACAGACGCTTAGGGCAGATTGGTCTATATGCTCGTAGACCTGTCAGATGCGTTCCACTTACTGCAACTCACTGTCGCCTGCGGTTAGCCTGGAGTAGAGAGCATGCATTATGGACACCGCAACAGTGGGCTTGTGTGATGTTTTCCGACGAGTCCAGGTTTAGCTTGCAGTCTGATTCTCGCCGGACTTTCATATGGAGAGCTCCAGGTACCCGTTGCCACCAAGAAGACATCATTGAACGACACCGTTACGCTGGTGCAGGAGTGCTCGTTTGGGGTGGAATTATTCTGGGTTCCAGAACTGACCTGCATCTTCAAATTGGAACCATGACAAGCCAAATCTATCGGGACATCATTCTGGAACAACATCTACGTTTGTTTCGGGGCTCCATGGGCGCACAATTTGTGTTTATGGATGACAACACCCGTCCTTACCGTGCAAACATCATAAGCGAATGCATTCAATCGGAGGATATCACCCGTATGAACTGGCCAGCATTCTCACCGGACTTGAGTCCAGTAGAGCACGTGTGGGATATGCTTGGACGACGAGTTGCAGCCCGTCAACCTCCTCCTACATGTCTACCGGAACTTCGGAGAGCATTGCTTTTTGAGTGGTGTAATATCCCCCAAGATCAGTTCGATAATTTGATACTCAGCATCCTAGGCGTTGTACGGACTGCATTGCATAGTCTGGGAGACATACAATGTATTAACAATCATACCAACCATGTAATATTGTATTTTTGTAAATAGTTTTTTTTTTTTTTTTTTTTTTTTTTTTTGTAATTTGCTCCAGGAAGAAAAAATCGTTAATTTTTTTAATAATATCAAACATATAGCATCTTTTTTTGCTCTTTACCTTTTGTTTAATAAATAAGCTTTACAAATAAGTCAGATTTGTATTCCTTCTAACTCTTCCTTTGCCTGATTTTGCATTATCCTTAATTTATGGACATGAGTGTATATATATATATATATATATATATATATATATATAAATTAAAGTGAAAATACGAAAAGGACAAAAAGAAAATGTAAATTCACTTTTGTAGAAATATACGTCAATGTGCGAAAATTAAAAATAAAATTTATGTTTTGAAAAGGAAAAAAAAATGGAATAAAAAATTAATAAATTAACTTTAGTAACAATGAGAAGAGAAAAGAAAACAATTACAAATGTGGGAAAATCTTATATTTAAAACAGCAATAAATAAAGTAATGATTTAGAAGCCAAAAGAAATCCTAGTCCGTTTCAAGAAACAAACATGCTCATAGGTGCCTATAAGGATATTATTAGAAAGAAACTGATTGGCCATCAAGATTGTATTCGTTTGCCGTCGTGAAAAAACAAATCTGTGACGAGGTTTTCATGTCAAGGCAGGTTGGCGCATGCGAAGACTTTCAGCCTCGTGACATCAATGGTGCAATTAAGTAAACGGAGAAAGAAGGTTTAAATAACAAAAAGCATAGCCTTGTTGTTAAAACTCAGTCTCTATGCAAGAGAGTTGAGTTCGATTCCCGTCCGTCGGGGTCAATTTTAAAATTCAGGGAAAATAATATTGAATTCAATAAAAATTAATTAAAGGTAATAATTACAAATAATGACCAAATAAATAATTAAAAACTATGATACATAAAATAACTAAAAATAATGATGATTAATAATTAAAAAGATTAAAAAATTAAACATGCTTAACAATAATCACGTATTAAACAATTAATAAATAAAAATGTCTTTCCAAACACGTGGTTCAAGATACCGTAGCCACAAAACCGAAAAAAGTTATCGTTGCCACAAGATATAAAAACTTTCAAAACTAGGGTTGTTGCCACACAATAAAAACGAAACTATGTATAACGTCATTTCGTGTACGTCATCCAGCCCTCCTACGTCACTTCCGGTTGTCACATGATCCAAGATGGCGAACACCACGCCCCTTTTTCTGCGACGTCACTTGACTTACTACTGTGCTCGCTTCTTATCGCAATAATATAAAAAATGTAAATGTTCTGGATTGGAGTGCCAGGTGACTTATGGCCACAAATGTCAATTGAAAATAAAAATAGAATTAAAACCCCCTCGACTGCCAAATTTCTTAGATATTACGAACTCAACATACTAGCATACTACGCGATCAGATTTCTTCCTCTTTAATATGAATCAAGTATCTAAGCTTCTACGTCTCAGTGTTCCTACTTCAGTATTTCTCTAAATTTCCTTTCATTAAACACACACACACACACATATATATATATGTGTGTATGTACACATGTATGTGTTTAATTAATATATAGATTTATATATAATTTTATATATATTTATATATATTGTTACGAAATGTACAGGCGCGGTAGGATGGCTTCCCCGCAAATCAGTCTTAGGGTTGCCATTACATGGCGAAGGATGGCATGATTGCCACATTTGGCGAGAAATCGCCCATTTGGCCATATAATTGGCGATATACCATGGACGGTTGAGAACCTTCTGGAATGAATTCTTACCGGTTTAGCCCAGAATGTTCGCGAACACAAGCCAAAAGCTATATAAGCCCTGCTGGTCCGTAGTCAGTGAGTGTGTCTCTCATCGAGAGTGTGTGCGTCTCTTATCGAGTGAGTGTGTCTCGTCTAGCGAGTCAATCCCTGCGGAGTCGATCGAGTTGACAGCCGGCCAGCGAGTGCCGAGTGGTTCGTCGAGTACCAAGGCTAGTGCCTCGTCGAGAGAGCGTGTTGAGCTCCGGAAACGAGTGAACCGAAGAGTCAGGAGCTGTGCTCTGTGTGTCGTTGAGTGCATCGCGAGTTGTAGCGTGGAGAGTCTCGAGAGTACGTGGAGTTCCGAGAACGACCAAGCAGAGTCGGGAGCTGTACTCCGGAAAGCACAGTCGGGTGCTTTTCAGGAAGCTGCCTCCACCGTGATAGCCTGATAACCTAAAGGCTGTGTCGCTGATCGTGTCAGCGTGTTTATAGTAGTTCATCGACGACTGTAAAACGTGTTTTGGAGCTGTCCTGACAATATTGTCTAAATAAAGTGTGTTTCGATACTTCATCAAGTGTCGTCGTTATTCACTCCAAATCTACGAACCCCGTACGAACGTGAAGGAAGAAAATGACGTAACAACTGGTGTCAGAAGTAAGACAGAACGCAACAACTGGTGTCATGAAGTGGGATTTGAGGGTGAATGCCAGAGACAACAGAAATGGAAGAACTAGTAACACAGCTTGTGACTGCCTTTGCTGAATTCCAAGAAATGATGGAGGCCGGATATGACGAGATAAAAGCTGGATATAAAGAGATGACAGCTGACATCAAAGCCGGACTGAAAGAGATGAAAGCCGGACTGGAAGAGAAGAAAACCCGCCGAGAAGAAATAAATGTCGGCCAAGAAAAGGTGCGAGAGCAAATCCAACAAGTGAAAGTGGAGCTTACAGAAGAAACTGGAGCTATAAAAGACGATGTGCAAATGAGAGTGTGGCTTCTGAAGAATCAAAGGATAAAGAAATGAGGGAGGTAACTAACAAACTGCCTGAGAAAGATCAAGAAATGATGGATGAAGCATCAAACGGGATCAACGAAAAAGTACGAAAACATGAAGAAATAAAAGAGGGTAAAGAAACTTTTGATTCTCAAGTGCCTGAAGTGGAGGCGGAAGAAAGGGAAAATGTGACTATTAAGTTCTTCGAAACTGATAGTGAAGTTATGAAAACGCAGTCAGCAAGTGTTGAATCATCTGAAAGTGCACGTGATGCAGAGATGGGAGAAACTGATGTACAGCTTAAACAGTGTGCTCCAGTATTTCAAGAAAATTCACTCACCTCGCAAATTTAGTATGAGTCTCATAGTGATGATTTTATAGACAAGGATTTGATTCTAAACCTGAATACTTATGTTTGTGAAGAATCGGGCTCCGTTCATGACTCTGATGCAGAATTTGAAGCTGGATCCCAGGAAACGGGGAAAAACGAGTATGTACCAGCTGCTAAAAATACCCAGGTGAACTGTATGCATGCTGCGAATGAACTACAGAGTGGTGAACAAACTGTTTCATATCTTTCTGTGGATGGAAAGTTTCAAAGAACTGAATATTTAGACTGTGATATGAAAAACATAAATGTGTATGAGAACTGCAGTGGAAAAGTATTTGACCCGGGTATAACTTAGTGAATAGACTGAGACTGAAATTCATTCAGAACTTTAATTTGTATAATTTAAAATTGTTATGTGTTTAATTTGTGTATGTAACTTGTACATAGTGTAAATAGTTTCTTTAGTTATTTATTTATACCTTATGTTTGTTTCATTACGTTTTGTTTGTATCGAATTAGGCTTCTGACAAAGGGGTGTACTGCCCGGGACGTGCAGTCCTTGGGAGGGGGCAGTGTTACGAAATGTACAGGCGCGGTAAGATGGCTTCCCCGCAAAGCAGTTTTAGAGTTGCCAAAGGATGGCAGGGTTGCCACATTTGGCGAGAAATCGCCCATTTGGCCACATAATTGACGATATACCATGGACGGTTGGAGAACCTTCTGGAACGAATTCTTACCGGTTTAGCCCAGAATGTTCCCGAACACAAGCCAAAAGCTATATAAGCCCTGCTGGTCCGCAGTCAGTGAGTGTTTCTCTCATCGAGAGTGTGTGTGTCTCGTCTAGCGAGTCAATCCCTGCGGAGTCGAACGAGTTGACAACCGGCCAGCGAGTGCCGAGTGGGTCGTCGAGTACACCGAGAGTCTCGTAGAGTATCGAGGCTAGCCATCGTCGAGAGAGCGTGTTGTCCGGAAACGACTGAACCGAAGAGTCAGGAGCTGTGCTCTGTGTGTCGTCGACTGCATCGCGTGTTGTAGCGTGGAGAATCTCGAGAGTACGTGGAGTTCCGAGAACGACCAAGCAGAGTCGGGAGCTGTACTCCTGAAAGCAGAGTCGGGTGCTTTGCAGGAAGCTTCCTCCACCGTGCTAGCCTGATAACCTGAAGGCTGTGTCGCTGATCGTGTCAGCGTGTTTATAGTAGTTCATCGACGACTGTAAAACGTGTTTTGGAGCTGTCCTGACAATATTGTCTAAATAAAGTGTGTTTCGGTACTTCATCAAGTGTCGACGAACCCCATACGAACGTGAAGGAAGGAAATAACGTGACAACTGGTGTCAGAAGTAAGACAGTTATAATAATCACAACTTAGCTTTATTTCTTAACTAGTCTCTTGAGACATATCTTCTTAGTTGATACAACACTCTGGGTGCTATAAGCGTCCCAAAATTTTATATAAGACTTATTCATTTCTAAACAATACGCGAAAAAGCGAAACATTTAATTACTGGCTTGCGAAGCGAGAACAGAAAAGAAAAATCGACTGAAAACGTATTAGCAGCTGAGGTATTTTATAAGCTCGGCTGCTTTGTTTCAATTTGAATGGGGATTGGATAAGAGCTTTCACATTGCAGATGAAATAAATTATCTAAGTGACGTAGTACATATTGTTTGACATGGGACGTAGCCAAAATAAAAGCATAACTGTAAATTAAGTTATTAATTTTCTTTCATATTATTTTTTTACATATTGTCTTGTTCAAGAAAAAGGATACTGTTATTCGGACCGGATTCAGGAATGTACGCACGTGTCTATGTGCATATATGTGTATATGTATACACGCACATGTATACGTCAGAACATACATATACGCATACGTGAACACATACATTCATATATGCATGCATACATACATTCATTTTTGAACCCGACCCCTATAACAGAATACCAGAAAAAGGTTTGGCGATGGGTAACCATTTTCGTACACCGAATTATTGTGCATGTGTTTGTGCAATGATTTTAATGAATGCATCTAGAGTAATTTTATAAAGATACTTAATATTTTGAATTAGACATCTCATAATTTAAATGAATTTTCATTTAAATCGATCAGTTGAAAATGTAGAAAAAATATTCTTTACAACTGTATTTATTGCTTTTAAATAGCATGATTTGCTACTGAATATCAGACAGATTAAATATGAGGTGTACATTAAGTTAAATATCTTTATTGTAGAACAGCACGTTGCGCGTGGAAGATAAAAAGTGTTTTATTTCAAGCAGAGACAACACATAGCTTTTAAATAGCAGAGTTTGTGATTGAAAATGAAAGACTAATATCACACATTTTGCCGAATGGCAACAATCTTGCGCTTTGGAGTTAAAAAATGTTTTATTTTAGACAATGTTGCTACTGTTCGCTTTCAGATTGCTGAGTTTATTATTCAAAACTTCATTAAATTCGTACAAATATGAAATAAATAAAAAACATAGTCCAGATTCAAAATTCTAGATTCAAAGTGTACATCTTCGGGTGGTTCTAGGTGCTGCCGTTTTTCCACAGTGCAAAGAACAGGCAGATTGTTAGTTACTTAATAGCAGAGATTGTACAAAAGTTACTGTTTTTCGTTTCCATTTAAAATGCAGAAGTCTCAAAATATTTTAGCCGTGATTATTCTTTAGAAAGCCACCTACCCATATCGCAGGATTTTAATGAACAATGAATGTTCACAACAATGAATGAACTTGTAGAGTCATTAGGATTTTTTAGGAGTCCGGAGAGATGAAAAATTAACAACTGCCTTCACCGGGAGTCGAACCACGGACCTCTGGAATACCGGCATAGCGTGCTACCGTTACACCACGAAGGCATGCAAGGGAAGTGGGAGAAATACCTTATATACTCCCCCTTTTAAAGGGCGTCTAGGGTTTTAGGGAACTTAGTCGCTAAATCCTGGGTGCCGAGAAGCATTAATCATTATCCACAACCCTTTTAGTTCGGGCGCCTCTTGTAGAGTCATTATGTTAGTTGGAAGCAGAAAAGATGAAAAATATGCAAGCGCCTTCGCCGGGAATCGAACCACGGACCTCTGGAATACCGGCCCAGCGTGCTACCGTTACACCACGAAGGCACGCTAGGGAAGTGGGAGAAATACCATATAAAATGAATTCACAATGAAACACAGCAATGAATTTTAGTAAAATAAAAAAAAACTATATTCACTGCATTAATGTTGCATCTAAATAGTATCTGAACAAGAAAGCGCGAAACATTGTTCCGACATCACTTTGTACTTCAGTCACGTGACCCTTCCCCTTCCCTTCACATGTTTGGATTAACAGTTGATCCCGAATCGAAAGGCAAAAATCAGAACTCCCTGTTACATATTCCATTAAAGCAGGCTGAAATGGGATGATTTTCAAAAAGTCTGAAATGAAACCTAACCGGATAATTTTGCCGTGATGTCCCATAGCAGTCTTTTCCAGGTCAGGCCTTTGTGCTGGCAATAAAAATCGTGCATTTTCAGCCTCTTTGACATTATGGAAGTTTTTTTTATATAATTACCCTTAAAAAATTTAAAGCACTTCACGGTTTAAAACCATTTGTGCCTACCCAAACTACCTTCACTCATTTGACATTAAATCTATTCTACTTTTTGACAATAAAATGCTTATGAAAGAAAAAAACACTGTTTGCTTTAAAATAAGAAATTCAAAAATAAAATGCACACATTTTAAATAATGCAAAATAAATTGTGTGTTAAATAAGAAAACTTATTTCATAAAGTGGGTGAGCACTGGTAGTTCGGTCCAAGGTTCGAATTCCGTGAGCAGGCTGGCTGCATGAGCGCTTTCGTACTTTTCTGCATGTTTAACATGTACATGAGCGAGTTTTCCCTAGATAATCTTCCACGAAGGCATCCTACCTTTTAGATAGATAAAGCTTCGCTTGCTTTGGCTTAACAAATAAACCAACTAACCAAATCAGGACCAGTGGATACTGGTAATTGGTTCCTTTTAAGTGTTTATCGAATATGCAAGGTAGCCCTCGAGTTCATTGCCATAATTAAATTAAACCAATCAGCCAGGAAAAGAAGGACACATTTTGTATTTGAATAACATACTATAGCAACTTTGCAAATTTCCGTAAAAAAAGAAATAAAATTCTCCACTCTGTACACTGCTCAACATTCTTCTAAACGAAGGAACGATCTTATTCAAAAATTAAGTTTAGTTTTGATGATTTTTTATAGGTTTTTGGAGTATTTCATTTAGATATAATGTAAGCTCAATTCTTAAAAGTTCTCAATTTTAGCTTTCAGTTAAGGTACAGAATTCTCAAAATATTTAGCCACGAGACTATTCTTTAGAAATTGATGTAGTCATATTTCAAGCGAACAACAATATTGAATTGTAAATCCAATTGTTAAAAAATTACGTTTTCTGTACTATATCATCACTATGTGACATCAATGTGTTATCTTAACATTGTCCGAATTTCTTTAAACAGCTGTTTAGATAAAACATTAATGTCAGAATGTAAAGAGCAGGAATGCCGTTGAGACGTTTCATACATATTCAGTCATATTTCTGGATTTAACATTGGTCTTGAACAGAAAAGCTGAAATGAGATGATTTTTAACAAATGCAACAAACCGGAAAGCCAGATATGGAACATAACCAATAATCACATCGTCCCCCCCCACACCAACAGCGCTTGGTTCTCTAAATAGCTCATTTTGAATACATGTTATGTTAATCCTAGGGATAATTCTTAAAATAACGGGAGTTTTTAATTATTTAGCTTAAACCTTTTTTCAGGTGCTAAACAAACTAGAATTTAAATCTGAAAATGAGATAACATACTTTCATGTTTATAATAATTTTTAATGGTAAACTTTTCGTGGAGATGTTAAAAAATGCGATTAATGTAATTTAATTTTCGATGGCTTTGCAACCAAACACTTAATCTATTTTTATTATGCCTGCAATATAGTAAAAAAAGCAACTTTTTTTTTTTTTTTTTTTTTTTTTTTTTTGTTCACGCAAATGAAAGCAAGTAATTTGCTATTAAGCTAATTTTTTTTTTTTTTAGCGTAAAGGGCTATCAATTTCGTTTTGGCATTTTGCATTGAATCACATAAACGGCGTATCACTTTTCAAATTGTTGCCACCAAATATTATCGCCCTGTATTACATATAAAGAAATTAAATAGTGAAGAATCTGCATAAATGTATGTATGTTTCTCGCATTGTGATAAAACAATGGTACCTAGAACCATCAAATTTGGAATAACGTACTCCTTCACCCGAATACTGGCATCTAGATGCCCGAATTTGGAATTCGTTTCATTATCTATTTCATATTTTGTAAAATTTTAACGAATTTTTGATTAACAAACTCAACGACTTCAAAGCGAGCAATGGCAACACTGTACGAAAACAAAAACTTATCTCTCGCGCGACTGGGTATTGGAAATTCTAAAAATGTACTATTTTGCTGTATTTAAATAGCTTGTGATATTGTTGTTGAATTGAATTTTATAAGTGCGAAGAACATGATATTTAATAAATAAAAGTAGCACTCATAAGGCAAAAGGCGCTCTTTTGGGCGTAATACGAAATCTGAAAGCCAAATATCTTAACAGCTTCCGACTTTTTTGATTTTTTTTTTCTTTCCTTTTTTAAAGCCAGAATGACTATTTTAGTCTCGACATGCGATTTCGTGCTGTTTCGCTTTTCATTCAGATCTGTTGGCCATTAAGTAAAAACTTAAGATACTTATCTTTCAGATTTAATCTGTCTGCTTTTGAGAACAAATTAAGCTACTTAAAAGCAATAGATGCAGTTCCTTAGAATATTAGGGATGTCCATTTTCAGTTGTGAAGGTTGAACCCAAAAAGAAAATAGTGAACTTAGTCCAAAATTCTCCCCACACAATGGAACCCTCACTTATCACGCGGTCTCCGGCCATACGGCAAAATGCAGCCTCTGAACTCATTCCTGATTGACTACCTGCGAAAACTTTGGCAGAGAACACGTGATCCCAGTATCCGTGCTCAATTTCGCAGACTACAGACCGAGATTAGGTCTGAAACCCGCTTACAAAAACAAGCGGAGTGGAATCACTACATTTAGTCCCTAACGACTGACAACGGGTCAGTTTGGCGCGCTGCCGCCCGACTATGCAAACAATTTAAACACATTCCGCCCCTTGAAACGGCCAATGCTAACCAGATGGCTTTTACAGACACTGAAAAGGCTGAAGTTATTGCTGACAGCCTTGCTACACAATTCAGTCACAATAACGACGCCTACTATAACCGTCCGGTTACACAGGGGCGCATACACTCAAGTGTTAAACATTTCTTAACACAACACATCACGCCTGATTTCAGGCCGACTGATCCAACTGAGGTGCTGAAGTTCATCGATAAAATGAAGCTGAAGAAGGCCCCTGGCATAGATCAAATTTCGAATCGCATGATTAAAAACTTTCCCATTATGTATATTGTATGGATTACGGTCTTGATTAACCTTATGCTTAAAAAGTGTTGTTGACTGATGGAAAATTGCCGCAGTCATTCCTATTCCAAAACCGGGTCAAAATTTGAATCTCCCCGTCAACTACAAGCCTATTAGCCTCTTAAAATCTCTCTCAAAAATATATGAATTTGTTTTACTTAAACGCCCGAATGAATTCTGCCGTGATCGAAATTTAATAATCCCGGAACAATTTGGCTTCCGGCCTGAACACTCCACGGTACATCAATTACTCCATGTAGTGGAATTCCATCACGAGGGCTTTCGTAAACGAGACAAAACAGGAATTGTCTATCTTGACATTGCCAAGGCCTTTGACAGGGCTTGGCATGACGGGCTTATTTACAAGTTCATGCGGCTTGGTTTTTCGGCCCAACTCATTAAAACTATCAACTCGTACCTGACGGGTAGATCCTTTCGGGTGCGAGTTCGCCATGAATACTCAACTCCCCGCCTGATCTGTGGTGGGGTCCCACAAGGAAGTTTGCTCGGACCTCAAATGTTCAACATCTATGTAAATGACATATCTAAGTCACCTAATGTCGATCTAGCTTTATATGCGGACGACACAGCCATCATGAGCCAACATTTCCTGCACGGTAATTTCTGCACTGTATAATTAATTATCTTTCAAGCCTAGAGCTCTGGCTCGGACTGTGGAAGATCAAAATAAATGTCGCTAAATGTGCTGCCACTTTAATTATGCGAAGTACTTTCCCAAATTTACCTAATTTGCAATTCTTCGGAGAACCAATTCCCTAGGTTCCTACCTATAAGTATCTAAAAGTGATACTTCATTCAAAATTAACTTGGAAACCTCACATTCAAAAAACAATTTCCAATGCGAAGGTTGTCAAAATCCAATTACTGCCTTTTTTCGCTAGAAATAGCGACATGTCCACGAAAAACGGGATTTTGCTCTATAAATCAATGATAAGGCCCAATTCTGACATATGCTGGCCCGGTAGCATATTTCACAAATGCACATCTGTGTAGCCACCGAGGGAGAGGCTCCTAGGATGCACCAATGGGCTTCCAATGATATTTCTATCACGTCAAATAACCCTTTGGCGCGCTTTAAGCAAGATGGTTGGAAACATTTTGTCACGCAATTTCCTGTACAAAATAATTCAAGCATAGTCGATTTATTCTGAGAATGCTCATTGTGAAGTTAGATCAAATGTAAACAAAATACTTTGCACAGCCTGGCTAAACTGGTTCCGCCATCATAACACACTGTTTGAAATCGGATTGAGAAACTAATGCATCTAAAAAATGCTAATAATCCCTCTAAAAAATTGTTTTCCCAGTTTTTCAACAAATAAAAATCAATTTATAAATTCAAATATCTTTATTATGAACAATTTTTAAAAATGCATAGTTATCGTAATTCATATGTTATTGTCTAAATATTTAAATATTGATATATACAGATGTTTCCCTGGCCTTCAGTCATTTCTCTGTCGGAACGAAATGTATCGTTTATGGTTAAATAATTGCATATTGCCGCAACTAGGTGAATTTTAAAAGCAAAACTAGAGTTTGTGATTAGAAAGAAACATTTCAAATAAACTGAGACGTATTCACAGTTTTTTAATTAATGCTGCTGTTTATAATTAAAACTAAATCATTCTTATTGCTGTTATGCTGCACTGAGAGAAGTACGTTTCCGTGCTATACAAATTTCAAACTTTTCTACTCTGCACTAAAAATATTTATTAGGTTAAAAAATCTTTTTTTTTTTTTAAATAAATTCTCGTTTTTATCTGTTTATAATTGCAAAACTGACTACTGATTTTCAAAAGAGGAAACAGAATATAAAAAGTGATGTTATAATCTTTATAATGACTTGCATTAAAATGTTTTTTTTTTTTTTTTTTTTTTTTTTTTTTTTGTTGTTGTTGTTGTTGTTGTTGTTGTTGTATTCTGAAAAGTAGAACAGCAGAATTTTCCAATCCATACAAAATTCTACAGAAAAAACTAAAAACAAGAGGACATGGACAGCATACAGTGAAAAGAAATTTCAAATTAACTTACTGAAAATTTGTTTAAAATGCTATTAGCTTAGCACAGTTTTGCATAAAAATCTATCATTTAACTTTTCACACAGAGGTGTGTAAAATACAGAGGATTAGCCACACATAACTTTAAATTATGTAATTCATAACGCACAAAAAGTTCTATTCTCAGCTACAGTTTTCTTCGCCCATTGCAATCTGAATCCATGAAGCTATTCAATAAGGTATATTGGTAGAGTGTATTCTCAACGTATATGCCTTCTATGCTATCTCAATAGTTAATGTCTATTCTAAAAACAGTTTTTCCAAAGTCCAGAAGCAAAATTTTCTGTCTTTCGTTTATTACCTGGACAATTTAACGGGTGCTACGCATTTTGAAATTATTATAGCGTAATGTTATACAACTACTGCTTATTAAAAAGTGAGCCACGTTTACGGAGGCAGAGCTGCATGCAGCTCTCCATTTTGCTGGAATAAATTTTGATGAATTATAAAATTTCTAACCACACCGAAACAAATTATGATTAAAACTTATTTTTAGCATTTTTAGTTTGTTTAACAGCTTATGGCAAAGCACTATCTACCTAAAGAGAGGATGCTTTAGTGGGAGACCCTTTAATGGAAACTAGCTTCCATTCACGTTACACATGGAGAAAAGTAAGACAACGCCTATAGAGCTAGCTAATTCAGGAGCCTTGAATTTTCTGAAATGATAAAAATTTTAATAAACTAAAATCCAATTTCGGAAACACTACCCTTGCAAAATTTGTAGAAAGAGAAGTCGATCTCATAGCAGGGAAATTTTTTTATTAACTTACTACTCTGTCTTTTGAATGGCTTTCTCAATTTATTAAAATGCTTTGAATAATTAATTACGGGAGTTCCCCCCCCTTTTTTTTTCTTTCTTTGTATGCTAACATTTTACATACACTTTCCTTTTTCCGAGACAAACGAGTTCAAATCAGTCCTCCAAAGTTAAGTTTTAGAAATTTTTTAAACTGTTTTCTGTGTCTTTAAGGCTTTAAATATTCATTAACGCTAGCTGCAATTTCTGTATCAAACGCTGAAATATTAAATATGAAATTGAAGTATAAAGTTAAAATGTAGACATTTGCCGCACACGTTAACATTTGCTACTTCATTTTTAAATAATTATTAGAAGCCATAACACATACCAGAGAAACATTTTTTATACACTCATGTCCATAAATTAAGGATAATGCAAAATCAGGCAAAGGAAGAGTTAGAAGCAAAACGAATTTGACTTATTTGTAAAGCTTATTTATTAAACAAAAGGTAAAGAGCAAAAAAAGATGCTATATGTTTGATATTATTAAAAAAATTACCGATTTTTTCTCCCTGGAGCAAATTACAAAAAAAAAAAAAAAAAAAAAAAAAAAAACTTACTTACAAAAAAAAAAAACAATATTACATGGTTGGTATGATTGTTAATACATTGTATGTCTCCCAGACGATGCAATACAGTCTGTCGTGAACATTGTGAGTTTAAGAGAAAATAATGAGCGGTTTGTTAAAATTTAGATCAGATGAAAGATCTTTTAATATATAGCATTTTAATACTAGTTAGCACATTGTAATAAGTTCATTTTACAGTACGCAACATCCTCAAAAATGATCGTTACAACGCAGCTCGATCATCTATCTTTTGAACAACAATCTCTCTTGTTGCCATTCCGTAACAGAGAAACTTACCTCTCATAGAGTTCGATAGTGGCGAGACATTCTCCCCACCTTGAGTTTGGGGATACAAACTCAAAACAGTAATATAATGATAATACATACATACAATTTTGAAATAACAATAACGTACATAATAATAATAGAAATATTTCAAAATATTAGAATGCAAATAGAAATCAATATTTTAGAGTTCAAACACAGAAAGTTCAAAAGTTTGTTTAGAAGTTTATAAATCCAGTCTTTTAACTGGTTTTATTTTTCGTCCTGAGCGAGACACGCGAACAGTTTCATTAGAGTCAGTATTAAGCTCAGGATTTTCAGCTACCACTTCCGGAACCTTCTGAGGTTCCGATACGACTTGCTCGTAATTTGGGGTCAATTCCAAAGGATACAGTCGTTGGATTGGTTTTAATTTGTTTCCCTTTTCAGTTCGCAGTTTCACAAGTCTGATGATTCCATCTTTTCCTGGAAAGAGTTCCAGTACTCTCCCTAGCAGCCAATGGAGCCTTTTTTTATCTTCTGTACCAATTAACACTATGTCACCTACATTTATTTTATCTTCTCTTTTGTTAACTGAAGAACGAAGGAAACCCAGATACTCCCTTTTAAACCTTCGTTTTAGATTTTCACGAACCTTTTGAATATGTCTCCATCTCAAAACAATATTAGTCTTTTCAATTTGATCCAAATCAGGAACATCATTTAATGGAATGTCCTGAAGAAACATTGAGGGGGTCAAGGTCTTCAGATCTTGTTCCTCGGATATGTAAGTTAACGGTCTGCTGTTCATGATAGATTCGCTTTCACAGACGAGAGTCTGCAACTCCTCGTAAGACAAACAGGAGCGTCCAAGATTTTTTTCTCAAAAGATCTTTCAAAATCCCAATCAAGCGTTCCCAGAAGCCTCCCCACCATGGAGAGGAGGGTGGGTTAAACTTCCAACGAATTTCGTTGACTCTAAATTCACTTTCAATTGTAGTCCAATCTAATTGTTTCAGAGCATTATTTAGTCCTGTAAAATTAGTACCATTGTCTGAATACATCACAGAAATTCGTCCTCTTCTGGCTATAAACCTACGCATAGCTTGGATGAAGTCATTGGTACTCAGTGAAGGTATTAGCTCAAGATGGACAGCTCTAAATACGGCGCAAGTAAAAAGTACTATCCACACCTTTTGTTTACATTTAGTCAACAGAGGTCCAGCTATATCTACACCTGATACTTGAAAAACTGCTGCTACTTCTGTTCGGTCTTTTGGAAGAGGCGGAAAAGGTACCTCAAGATGTTTTACCTTTTGCCTTTTACATGTTAAGCATTCTTTGATAACACTCCGGACAGTTCTTTTCCCTTTCACTATCCAAACTCTTTCCCGTAAAATAGTCAGTAGAGTTAATGTCCCAGCATGCTTGTTAGCAATATGTTCTTGGGCTATAAATCTTCTCACTGCCAAATACTCGACTAACTAGTGAAAGCATTTTCCTTTTAGTTACTTTTTCTCTTTCATCAAATTTCAAAAATTCGGTGTCTATTTCTAAGGTATCTAAATCTTTGTCCCAAACCAGTCCTAATACCGGTGATGTTTTACTTTCTGAAAATGCAGGAATGCCAGAACTTTCCCATCCTCTGAGATCAAACATTCCTTCTTTCATTACATTAGTTGCAGATTCGATGAATATTTCTAGTTCGTCATTATTTTGTACACTAGTTACGCAATTATCGACATAAAAACTATCTTGTAATTTTTTAAGAAATTCTTCAGAATATTTTTCTTTCCACGTTTCTTTGGATAAATGATGGTCAATAACCGCCATCAGCAAAAATGGACTACAAGTAATGCCAAATACCACATGGGTGTGACGAAATGTCTTCACTCTACCATCATCACCATACCAAAGAAATCGTAAAAAATCTCGATCTCTTTCGCGTGCACTCGACGATACACAAGAGTATAGCTCTCGACTCAGCACAGTCTAGGACAAACTCTCTAGACTCAAGACGACTCGACTTTATCGTCTTCAAAGTACTTGAAGTTCCGAAAACGACCAAACAGAGTCGGAAGCTGTACTCTGGTGCTTTGCAGTGAAGCTGTCCCCACCATTATTGCCTGACAGTGTGAAGGCTGTGTCGCTGAACGTGTCAGCGTGTTTATAACAGATCGACGACTGTAAACGAGATTTTGAAGCTGTCCTGATTAATACCAACCGATAAAGTGTGTTTAGATACTTCATCAAGTGTCATCGTTATTCACTCCAAATCTACGAACCCTGTACGAACGTGAAGGAAGAAAATAACGTAACAATATGCACCAATAGTACTTCATTTCTTATTATTTTACTCTACAGACATTTATATGTATATTCAGAACACTCCTTTTTATTCAGAAGTAAGATTCATTTATACTACTAATACAAATTTTGTTAACTTTTTGAAATATTTTACAAAATTATCTTCGATTTTCTTGCACACATCCTACGTAAATCACCAAACATACACTGAATACTGATTTTCCTTCACGTGAAAACGTCACTCGGATTCTTAATATGATTCCATCATTTACCGCAGAACTTCATAAACACTACTATATTTGAACTTATCACAGCCTTACTCTCTTAACAAGGTACAGGAACTCGAATTATTTTTAACTACAGAGACGAATATCGACATTGTAACGTATTATTTTAAATTTGAATTATAATCACATTTGTGAAGAACTCAAAGTTTATAAATACACATGGAATTAATATTCAGACATGGAAATGAAACTTTGTCGCCTTTTTCCCAACTTGTAATATAAAAATTTGTTAACTTGTAATATTTTTTTAACCACTAAGTATGATCATTATTTTTTGCCGAGTCTCATAGCTTTTTAACGTATTCATTGTAACTTAACTGAAAGATACCCGTATTTCACATTGATAATAATTTATTTAGCACTGAATTCCTACAACCTTTTGAGAACGAAATTTAATTTATCATACCTGACAAATAACTTCTGCATAATTATGATGCATTGCACAAAATATTGAGTAGAGTTCCAAATAATGATCCAACATAGTAATTAAATTAAGAGATCTAATATAGTCATTTTAAGATAGAAATTTCAAACTAACATTACTAAATAATGAACTCTTACAGCTTTTTTGACATTTAACTTCTCACAGATAGCAAATAAAATTACACACAAATAATCATACATAATAGGTAATAATGACAGAAACTCCATATAATGATCTACTATAATCATCAACTTTAAAAATTTTAACGCATTTTAGTATGACTTATCATAAGAAAGACCACACTTTCAAAAAAGCATTATTTTTATTAAACATCCTGCGCACATGTATAAAATTTTTATTTATCATGAGCATGACACATAATAAGTAAATAAAATACATTTCACAAAGTACGAAACACATTTATCTTTTAACCTACTGTATTCTTAAGAAAGGTGCGGTATGGAATGCTTTGAACCACTCGATGCCACAGTTCCTCATTTCCCCATGACTGATCAAAATATATATGTACTTTAAAATCAGTTAAACAAATTCAAATGCAAGTATTCAAACAGGTATACTTCAGAAATTAGATAAAAGATAGTATACAATGAACTTGAGTGATAAACAGAGAAAAGCATGTAAGGACCAAGAAAAAGATGTATTCGTAGAGAACTTTGTAGGATAAACTTGCTCTATTTTTGCACATGTGTTGCATTTTTCATTTCAGATTAAGCAAATATTCAAGCTAATTCCTGTATAACCAGAGCTTTTCACATGCTATTAATGTAATTTATTAGAATGGTCGCAGACATATAGGAGAAGTATGCCATATCCATGGAAAAAATTTTTTTCAAGCCAGACTGCAAGAATGAAATATAAAATGAAATAAGAAAATATCATATTTCCAACAAAATTAGTATCTGAGTGTATGCAAAACGTGAACAAGAAATGAATATTTTTTTTGAAAATGTTCCGAATGTGATAAGTCAGGAATAAGAATCTTGACTAATTTCATGAACAGAGCATGAAAAATTATGAAGCATTTTAAATTTTAGTTTGTCTGTAGTACATTTACTTATACTAAAAATCTTCCATTTTGATGACTTTACTCTGCATTTAGGCACAAATTGATAAATCAGTGTGATTTTGTGTTTTAAAGCTTCAGATTCCGAAGTATTACAACTTTAGAAGTAATACAACTCAAAAGCAAAATAATTAAAGCGACAAGAGAATATACTGTAAGCAAGCGAACATGATAAATTACTCTTTTCGCTGATTTCCATGAATTCATAGATCTGTACAAAAATTTAATGCATCGTATATGAACTATGTTTTTTTTTTTTTTTTTTTTTTTTGTCCAAATTTATTACGATCACTGTTTTTCATTTCCATAGACTTTAAGAAAACATTTCATGTTAATTTGTAGAGACATTAGGTATTTTAAAATCAGGCAAGATGAAAAATGAGCAATCGCCTTCGCCGGGAATCAAACCACGGACCTCTGGAATACCGGACCAGCAGGTATTCCAGAGGCACGCTAGGAAGGCGGGAGAAATACCTTATATACTCCACCTTTTAAAGGGCGACTGTGGTTTTAGGGGACCCAATCGCCAAATTCTGGGTGAAGAGAATCATCATCCAACACCATTTTAGTTCGGGCGCCACTGTAGAGACATTAGGTATTTTGGAAGCAGGCAAGATGAAAAATGAGCAATCGCCTTCGCCGGGAATCGAACCACGGACCTCTGGAACCACGGACTCTTAAAACCCCAAAGATGACATGAAGGTCCAGCATGGTTTAAGTTGAATCCAGACTGTTGGCCTACTTGTGATATTTCTCCTGACAAAGATATGATTGATCGAGACAGAAGAAAAACAGTTGTATCCTCGTTAACAAATGTAAATGAAGAATTTTCTCATTTCTCACGAATTTCTTCTTTTGAGAAAATAATTAGAGTTACAGCCTGGATAAAAAGGTATATTGGCAACTGCAGAGATAAAATTAGAACAACGTCAAAAAACTTAGAAATCAAAGAATTGAATGCAGCCAAAGTTCTTGTTTGGAAAATTGGGCAAAGGGTCTCCTTTAAAACAGAAAAGGATAAATGCTTACGACATTTAAAACCGTTTGTTCATTCATCTGGTCTTTTAAGAGTAAAGTCAAGAATATAAATGAGACAAGACTTAGAAAATTTTAGAACACCTGTAATCCTACCTCCTGAACATCCAGTTGTCTTTAAACTGATTATGAAAAAACATAAACAACAAATGCATTGCGGTACTCGGACTTTAAAGGCAATGCTACGTGAAAATTTCTGGATTTTGTAAAGTCGTAAAACTGTTCGCAAAGTGTTGAAAAACTGCACTAAATGTAGAAGATTTAATTCGAGGCCCACCACGGTACAATCCGCACCTTTGCCAAGAGACCGTGTTAAAGATTCTTCTGTTTTCGAAGTGACCGGTATCGAGGAAATATGTTAAACTATCGGTTGGAGACATTGTTTCTCAGGTATTAATAGAAACACCTGAGAAAATAAATCAAGTGACCTCTAGGAAAAATTATAACACTCATCCCAGGAAATGATGGTATAGGCTGTTTAGTAAAATTTCGCACCAAAAGTAGCGAAATCCTTCGACCCATACAACGATTTTATCCGTTGAAAGTCCATTTACAAACGGATAATATAGGAAACTGTTTGAAAAAGAAGCATTCTGATGAAAAAAAAACTTGTGATAAGTCTACAACTTCTATTGGATCTACAGATTTTCGTGCCACTGACAAAGAGCAGTCAGATGAACTCAATCAGAATTCTTTCAAAACAACTAGATGTGAACGAGTGATTCGAACCCCTGAACGATTATACCTCATGAACTTTCAATCAGACTGTGAAATTGGTGAAACTCATCGGGGAAGTGTGTCGCGAACGATGCATAGGGAACGGATCGAGCTTCAAGACCGACGAGAATCGAAAAAGAAAGTTTGTATTTTAAGAACTGGCACCGATGAGTGTACGCTTTTTAGAACAGTGACACTGTAGAACAATGACGCTAAATAATTAGAAGTGTTTTTGATGTTGTAATGATTTAGATATTGATCCTGTTTCGTGATAAATGTAAAGAATAAAGTAATTCGTGTCAATTTTAGATGAGTTTTGAACAGTGGCGTAACTAGAACTATAGGGCCCTTTCGTAAAAAAACATTCTTGGCCCCCTTAATACATTACAGTACGACCCCCCCCAAAAAAAAACTCGAGGTTGCCAGGTGCCAACATTTTGATAATGATTTTTATAAGATTAAGATTAATAGTTAAAAATCTGATATGGACACACATGACATCCTTGTATCGCAAATACTAAATTATATTCACTTTTTGTCTCATTTCATTTAAAGTTATTTCCTCGAATAATTTTAACTTAATTATCCGATTCCTCAAGGCAAGATGAAAATGACATCAAAAATTGCAAATTTTGAATTGAATGCCCCGGTCAGTTTTTGTCGCACGGCAGTCAAACTTCTAATTTATTTTTTCGTAACGAGTACAAAACTTTCCCAAGTATAAGTATAGGAACCGGGAGACCGAATAAAAAGTTAAATTTCTTTATTTGTCGAAAATTATATATATATTAATTTGATATAGCCAAAACATTCTTCGTCAGTTAAAACACTTCTGTAATGGGAAGATATGACTATGACTAACGCTTGTGAAAATAAAGGCCTAGATAAGGGGTTGATATATATGTAGATGTACACTGCCAATTGCAATAAAAATTAGAGTTTCACTAATGGATATTATAGCAGCCCCATGTGAAAAATTTTAACGCTCTACAGCTAACCGTTTTTGAGTTATGAAATGCATATATATACATATATGTGCCTACATACGTACATGCGAACATACAAGTGTCGAGAAAAAATCCCTTTTGAATACATTTTGGAAAAAAAAAGATTATTTTATCTGTACTTGCAGACATAAAGCCCCCCCACACATAAAATGGATACGGTATGGTTTATCCGATTACGGCAAAGCCTCAAGAGCTACCTTCCTAGGGAAAGGGATGCCTTCGTGAAGGTCTTTCCAGGGGAACTGGTTCGTATACACGTTACAGATGAGGAAAACTGCGAAGGCCCATGCAGCTAAGCTGTTCGGGGTATTCAAACCTCGGACCGAACTACCAGTGTTTAGCGACTTTACTGCTCAGCCGCTGGTGCGTCCCAGATGGATTTGGGAACGGTCAAAATGGATATTTCCATTGAAATATGATAATCAAAGTTTTTCGTGATTACGATTACTTTGTGCATGATATTCGTACAAAGAAATAAAAAAGAGAATTTTTAATTTCATGCAAAAGCTTTGTTTACAAACAAATACTACAGTCAAAAGTCGTTAATTCGGACACCCATAATCCGGAATGATCTATAATCCGAACCTCAAAGCTAAAAACTTTCTGCGCATGCGCCGCGTTGGCACATGCGCACAGGCGTTTTAGGCGTGCGCGTAAGATTTTGACTACTGCGCATATGCGTGTGCGCAAGTGCAAAATACGTTTTCGCCTGCGCGTTTAATGTATAACGGACGGTGTAAGCTAAAATTATCTAATTATCTATTTCAGTTAATGTTAATGATTGCGTTGTTCCTTAATCTTCGAATTGGATCCCGCTTATTATTTTTTGAAGACTGTAAGAGCAATTTTATAAAAGTAAACTTGAACTTTCGATTATGTCAAATAGAATTTCCGATGCTGGAACTTCCAAAGGATCTACAAAACGAAAGTATGTTTCGATGTCCAACAAACAAAAAGTGGAATTGCTGCAAAAAATGGATAAAGACATGAAGAATGTGGCAGAGAGGTTAGTGAAAAACGAAAAAATTTCGATTGACAAGTTAGTCGGTATTCTCGGCACAGCAATTAACGGGACTTGAACAGCGGGACTTTGTAACTGAACAAGAAATTATGTCTGTTTATTTATAGAATTAAAGAGAAAGTATTATCACATAAAATGAAGCAACTTAAACAACTTACATTGAAAGAAATGTTTAATAAAGTAAACAAATAAATATTAAGCTTTTTTTTTTTTTTTTTTTTTTTGTAAATTTTGATACTCTTTAGATCATAATTGTTCTTTATTTCATAAATTACGGTTTCATATTTTTAATTTTAAAATTTCTGCATGCCATCTTACGAGATTTAAACTGATGATCTATAATCCGGAAAAATCGATAATCCGGAATCGCCGAAGTCCCGACGAGTCCGGATTAACGACTTTTGACTGTACTTAAACAGTCAATTAACTCATTTTATACAGCAGAATTCAAATACTTAACAGTGCTTGAGAGCATTTTTATAACGTTGTAAGGTATTATTACTCCTGCCTTCTTGGCATGCCTACGTGGTGTAGTAGTCATGCCGCACCGACACTACAAGCATCTATGGCTTCCCATCTCCGGGATTCGAAACCGGACCCTTCGGCACAGCAGCCAGCGACGCTAAGCACTAGCATATTCACAAAGCCTACAGACCATTTCTTCTACGGTCTGCTCTCATTGGATGAAACATCTGCTTGTCAGTCATATTTGGAATGGCGAGTTATCGATTTGTAGGCGTGGTAATTAACGCCAAACAAACCTTGTAGGCTTTCTTACAGTGAGGAGAAACAGCTTTTATTTCATTCGACAATTTTTTATTTTATGAATGAAAGCTAAGGGGAATTGGGTGGAATATATTTTAAATAACCTACTGATCTTATTAATAGTTTATTTGTATTTGAATTTAAACTCTTAAAAATACGATAATTGTTTTGAAGGAAAATGTGTTTACATTTAATATTTACAATCAATACAATCAATCAATTCAATAAACATTTAAGGGCGTCGGATACCTATTCTTTTAACCTAAATTATGAGTAAGTATAACTAAAATTATATTTTATTCCATAATGCGCTGTTTCTATTGAAACACTTTTCGGGATCTTGGATCATATTCTTGCTACCAGTACCTACTACAAAGAGTACAAACCAGTAGATAAAAATAATAATAAAAAAAATTAGTATTAACAAAAATAGAGAAAATGAGTGTTAAATTTTTAACACCTCACACGAAAGCAAAAAGACCAATAATGATATAGTCATTCAATAAAGTGAGGATAAAAACAAATCCGTCCAGGGCAGAGCTGGTAAAATTTCACGAGCGCGAATAGAACCGGCGATCAGGAAGTCCGAGAAATTTGTTTCTCCTCGTTACCGTTGAGCTGCGGTTTCGCCGTTGGCTTTCGCACACTTTACGGTACACGAGGCTGGTATAGAAGTAGTATAGGCGATGAAGCAAAAGTCGCCAAGTACAAGATTCTGTAACCCTACGTTTCCTGTTTTAACTAATCGGAGCAAACAGTAGAAGAAACGGTCTGTAGACTTTGTGAATATGCTAACCACTATACCGGTTTGGCGGCGAAAGCTCTCCTCTAGAAGGGAATCAAAATAAAAGCATATAGCTTTTCTGCTTTGTATTCAGTGAAGCTTTGGTGTACGTAACACTGAATTCAGCTTTTTTTTTTCTGCTTCCAAGAGCCCCCTAATTGTGCCATATGACGCAGAGGCAAAGAAAGTCTATGTAAAGAAGGAAAGGCTCCATAGACGTAATGTAAACCAGTTTGACTTCTACGCCACTAGAAAGAAGAGAGACAATTCGCCAAGGGATTTGGCGACGGAACCTGTTGGCGAGAATTTCCCCCTTTGTGATGTACCTGGCCGAGATTCTCCACCTCCGCCACGTGTACAAGAAATTGAGGAACACGGGTTAAGATGAATCGTTCTTTGACTTTTCGCGATAATTTAAACTCGAATTTTCGTGCTTTTTTGCTTTACTAGTTGAACTTGTATTTTCCATATCGCAGTTTGATGTCTGATTTTATATCTGTCAATACGTAGGGAAAAAAAATGGAGTCACACAGCTTTAAACTCTTGATAAACGTGACCGTCCAACCTGTTCCAACTTCGAGCTTTGGCGCTTTTTGGCGAAAATTATTCCACGCATGCGCAGTTGTGTCCCTTTTCGTTCGGAGGGAGCCACTCCTGCTGCTGCGAAGCTTTCCTTCTTAATAATACATATTCTTTGGCAGAGGACCCCTGGAAATTTAAAAGAAGACGGATTCTATTATATATGTAGTATTTAGAAAAGAATCTATCGTCTTTTAAGTTTAAAAATATAAATGTAGTTTTACTGTTTCTATTTTTACTGAAAGCCACTGGAATGCCATGGGTTAGGTGAGTTAAAGTTTTCGACGCAAAATGCCAAAACGAAATTAATAACCCTAACACCCTTTGGGCTAAAAATGAGAATAATATGTGATTCTGAATCACAAAGCAGTTATGTAACTAAAAACTGTGAAATAAATCTTGCTGACAAGTTTGCGCTTGCGAAGTTACTTGATCCAGATCGTATCTGTATTTACGTTCCTAAAATTAGCGATGTTGCTCGTTTGAAAAGAAAAGATCTTCTTTAACCGATTTTTCAAACGAAGAAAATGAATCTGCTGATATTCAGATATTATTAAGAGTTCATGTACTGTATCAGATTATCACGTATGATTTTCTAGAGTTTAATTAAAATTTATAGTGACTATTTAAAATAGTCCGACAAGCCTTTAAATTTCAATTTGAATAAAATTCAACATCTGCATATGGCAACAACTGTTATATTTACCGCGCTTTTAAGGAACACGGTATTGCGTAATGAAATGAGGAACGCCTTTATAGTTATCGCATTTGAAATCGTTCTGCGTGATTAGTAGATATTCTTAAGTTTAAATAGTTTTTTTGAAACATTTAAACTTTGAATTTAATTATTGTATTAAAAATGAATTATGAAACTGCTCATAAAGAAGTATGTTTTCTTATTAAAGATTTAAATTAAAAATTTTGTTAATCTGAAAAATTACGTTATGAAGTCGAAGTTACATCACACGCTGTATTAAAAGTTCTCATTAAGCTTCAAGTTATTTTTGGCAAATTCTAAAAAGAATAAAATTAGAAGTAATCTGTGTGATATTTTTGTTATTATTTCTTAATTTCAATTAAAATATTATTAATTTTTTAAATTTCACCTTTATAATATTATGCGAGAGAAAAGGCTTTAATCAAATTCGTTAGAAGGTACTTAATAATAGTAATTCTTCTCGGTTCGAATCCAGGCTAATGAGCTGGCTGCATATTTGGTTTTGATGTTTTCCTCATGATAGTTTCCTTGTTTGATGGTTTACCGTATACTAACCAATATCTCTACGAAGACATCCTCATCTTCGGACACGCAGACCTTGTGTGCTTTGCCATACTCAAATAACTAACCAGTCGTAGAGGAAAATAGTTTAAATTAAACTCTTAAGTAGTAATTTATGTATGGTTAATCACATGTGTTTATTATTCAGTTTTTCTTGGGGTTATTTATAATTTTATTCATTGTCAAAATCTGCGAGTATTTTTATGTTTTCTGAAGTTTACATTGCATAATTAACTTATAGTAGGGCATAATAAATAATCTGGGATTTAGTTCTGTTGTATGTGTATTTTAATATAATCTATGAAGTACTACAAATGAGGAGCTTCTGTTATTTTCTCCAAAGTTTTTATATGCAGTTTGTGAAAAAAATTCAGTTTTGAATATTTTGAATGTCAAATTCTTGCTGTTTGTTAATAATCAGTCTCATAATTATTTTCTTGACTTAAAATAATTTTATTTCATAATTGCTGTGAACTAACATGCATGAGCATTCAGAAATAATAAATAACTATTAAATTTATTAGTCATGTAATCTAACTGTGTATGAAATTTTTTTATTAATACTTTTTGAATTACAAAAATTAGAAGAAAATATACATCTGAGAAACAGATTTATTTGGATAAACAGCATTATATCCATTTGTAATTATAGTATGCATTTTATGATTTAAAATTAGTAATTACATATTTGTAATTAATAGTAATTTATTCTCCTTTTCTAAAAATTCATATTTTGCAACTTTTAATTCTTTTAGTTATTTTTTATTTATTTGTTTTTACAGGATTCCAAAGTAAAAAAATCATTATATTGACTTTCATCATTTTTTTCTTGCGTTGTATCATGTCATATATTACTGTAGTAGTAGGCTGTCATGTTAACAAGATTTGTTCAAGCCATTTAGTTTTCATACATGATACCTCTCGTGGTGGCCAACTTTTATTAAGATGATCCCACTGTGATGACCAGTATTTCTGAGAACATAAATAAATATCTCTGTGAAGCATCATCTTTCTAAAATGAGCACCTGCATAGAAGCCCAAACTTGTATAAAACTGTTGTTAGTTGTCTGACGAGGGATCATTATACATGAAATAATTGAACATGGTTAGCTGTATCCCAGCTTTAATATCAAAAGTTAAATGTGTGGAATCTTCCATTGTTTTCTTCAAAATTAGCTAATCAGATTATAATGGAAGTTAAAGAAGTATAATATCTTTAATTTCCATGAGTTCTCACTCATAGATAATTCTGAAAACATTGCCACGTGATGAAACATAAGATCTTTAATTTTTTTTTAGTTAAATTAGTCTGCTGCTGATTAATAAACTGAGCAATTTAAAAGGATCAAATATAATTTAATTTTGTATCTTTCTTTTTAAAAACAAACTAATTGAATTAAAATATATTTAATTTATAATATGGCTAATTGATAATTTTTATGAATACTCTTTATTGCCTTGTTATAATTAGTAAAAGAGGTTTCTAATATCATTCATTATGTAAGTGGTACAAAATTATATATTTTAAAATTTTTCTGATTATTTTTAAAATTCTGTGAATATATTTGGAATTTTTTATGTAAAACTCTTCATTTAATCTGCACTTTTCTTGTTCATCTCCTCAAATTACATGAGCTGTTAATTTCTAACATTTTAAATTATAATTTCTTTCAATCTTTGTTTCTTAATATATTAATATTTTTGTTTTGTTTTTCTTCCTTTCCCTGTGAGGTGGCCAAGTTAATAAAGCTATTGAATGCTGGTAGTTTAACCCGAGCTCTAATATTGGAGAACAAGTTAATTTCATAGGCCCTTTATTTTAATGGTTTTTCCCATAAGGTGAATATGAGCCAGTTTTCCGTAGAATGTCCTACATGAATAAATTATTTAACTAGCCACTGATATGCTATCAAAATTGAAACAACAGGCAAAGACGGGCCTTTTGTTAAAGTTTTATCTTTTTGTTCATTGGTTTCTAAACAAAGAAAAATTACTTCCTTTTAAGATACCAGCCAGAACTTAAATTGTGCTGGAACCCTGCGAAGCCTGGCTCCAGTACTTCTCATTTTTTAAGAATCGTAATTTTAGCCAGAGTACACCAGAGCCCTAAATAAAATGACTCCAGCACATTTTTCTTGTAAATTAACCCTGATTTCAGGAAAAAAAATTATTTTAGTAATTAATATGCTTTTCAAATTGAGTTTAACTTCTTTGAAAGCAGGCCTGTCTTTGCCTTGGATGAAAAGTTTGTACAGATGTTGAAAGTTTTATATTAAAAAAAAAAAAAAAAAAAAAAAAGCTCCCCCCTCACATGTCAAAGGCTTATGCTACACTAGTGAATTCCTACTGAACTGCTAATCATGCCATGCTAATGACTTCCTAGACTTTTTGAATGATGTAACCAAATGTGGGAGACCACTATTGTCACTTGCATAGAGGAGTCTTATGTTTATTCTCACATCATTATCGTATCATATTCCGGAAAAATTTCTGCTTATGTTTCTAATTATATTGACGGAGCATCGCAATCTAAAAGTCTTGAACTTTTCCCTTTTTAATTTTAAAGCTGCACTTTTCCATTAAAATTTCCATCCATATCAATAATTCATTAAATCCATAGCTGGATACTGTTTCTAGGATTTTCCCTGTTCTTTTGTGTGACATTTGTTTCCTCTGTGACACATTCCACATTTTATCTTGTTCAGGTTTTTTTTTTTTATTTTTTTTTAGGGGTGGTGAAAGAAAAGAATGGTTTTCATAGTTATCATTCCTTGAAATAGTACATTATATGTATAATCAGGGCTTAAATTCAGAGGGAGATCACCTGAGCTATTTCTTAGCTTCAGAGTAAGACTGTAATTCTAGCCATAGCCTCAAATAAGATGAGGTCTGAAAATTTATTTTTTTATTTAACTAGTTATAACTAATTTAATAATATATTGAACTTTCTTATTTATCTGTTTACATTTCTTTGAATTTTAATTTAATGATTTAAATTTGTATTTGTTTTATTTATTCATTGTTTCCTTCCTTCCTGATTGTCTAGCACAGAGCTCTGGCACTTCTAATTTTAGAAATTAAGCTCTGATATCAGCTAATAAAGGCAGATATATTTTTATTGTCTCAACTGATTAATTCTTAACTAACAAACAAAAACCAACAAAAAAAAAAAAAAAAAAAAAAAAAAAGAGGTTTCAGATTTTAAATTACATCCAAAGGTGCGTTTTTTTAACATTTTGTGTGTTACCTTTATTTATTAAATATCATGTTCTTTGCACTTAAACCTTAAAATTCAGTTCAAGAGCAATATCGCAAAATAATTTTAAATTGAGCACATCTTTAGAATTTCCAATACACAGTCTCACTCGCTGGAGATAAAAAAAAAATTTTCCGTACAACGTTGCTATTACTATTTGAAATCCTTGATTGTGTTAATCAGAAATTTGTTAAAGTCTTACAAAATATGAAATTGATAATAAAACAAATTCCAAATTGGGCTTCCAGATGCCCATATTCGCAGTAGGATTACGTCGTTCAAAATTGGATGGCTCTAGGTACCGTTGTTTTATCACAATGCAAAAAACATACATACATTTATACAGATTCTTCATTATTTAATTTCTTTAAATATAACACAGGGCTCTGATATTTGGTGGCAACAGTTTTAAAAGTGATACAGCTTTTTAAAGATTTCAATGCAAAATGAAAACAATAGTCTGTCAAGGACAAAGACCTAAAAATCTGGAGTTTTTTCTCAAAAAGGGAAAAAAAAAATCTTCTTGTATGTAATCAAAAAAACATCAGGATTAATAAATATACAATTTTTGGTACTTTTCCGTTTTGCCGGCGCAAGCGATGAAGTCGCCAATAATGGTACAACCAATGCCAAATGGATTATTCTCTCTGGTAATCTTTTACGCGTCATTTTCAAAACAAGTCGCAGCTTTTTCTTATCAGATTGATTGTTTCTTTCAATACTGGCATATAATTACATATAATTTTTATCAGATAGTTCAGTTTTATGTCTAAGGCCATTTTCGGCAATTAAATCAATTAGGATGCAATCACAGCGCTTACCCGAAGCCGAAAATATAGAAAACGTAAAGTCAAGGGTTAAATTCATCAATTCTAATAAGAATGCATTAGCGAAGTAAAGCACTGCAGTTTTACATAATTTCTGAGTAAGTTATTCGTACGAATTGAAGTATTTCTTGCATTTAAACTTGTGTTCCAAATTAAGATTTAACTTGAAATTAATGTAGATAATTACTGAGAGCGTTATATTTTTGTAGAGTAGTTTATGTGAGATGAGATTGCTTGGGATCACGTGATATGAACCGGCGAATCAGGATGTTGAACCATGAAAGCATAGTAAATTCTTAAATTAATGTCTTTTTACAAATTTATTGTCTTTATTTATTGGCTTTTTATAAAATTTTAAGCGATATTAAAATGTTTATGCCTTCAAAAAAGAATTCTTAGAACTAACATTTTTTTAATATTTTTTATGTCATTATTTTGTGTGTTGTCACCAATAAAGTCTACTTGGCGAGATTTGCGCCAACGAAACGGAAAAGTACCCAATTTTTTTTTGAAATTGTTAAATATTAAAAAAAGGTACTATTCGGTTTTGAGGACGGTAAAAAAACGCCAAACTATTGTTGATGCCAGTGCTGCCAAAAATAATTGCGGTAACCCTAATGCAAGAAAGGAAGTATAATAGTAAATAACTATCTAAGATTGATGTTTTAATTTAGATGAAAGGTTAATTTCATGTAATGCATTTTTATTATTATAATTTATATAAAAAATGCTGAACATGACTGAGTGGAAGCATAAGAGTAAATAACTATTTCAGATGATCATTATAATTTATGTAAAAATTGCTAAACATAACCGAATGGATGCCTGCATCACTATTTCGCTACCGAGTTATTGCTAAAGCATAATTTCATCTCGTTGGTTGTTCAAACATAATTTTCTATAATGAATGATGCCTTTTCTTTGAAAAAATTCTCGGTAAAGGGCAGAATCATCCGCTTATTTGTTTGCCACTTTTTACAATTGGATTTTTGTCAATTTTCTTTTACTTTTTAAGTGAAAATAGGTTGATGTGTACATAGATAAAGTCAAGGGTGTGTGCAGTGGCATTTTTGTGCAATTCTGTGATTTTTTTTTTTTTTTAAGTGAAAATAGGTCAATGTGTACGTGGATACCGAGTATGTGCAATTCTTAATAACGCGTCAAACAGTGGGTGATTGTGCACTTTACTCAAAATTCGGTACTTTTCCGTTTTGCCGGCGCAAGCGATAAAGTCGCCAATAATGATACAACCGATGCCAAACGGAATATTTTCGCTGGTAACCTTTTACGCCTCATTTTGAAAACAAGTCGCAGCTTTTTTTTATCAGATTGATTGTTTCTTTCAATACTGGCATATAATTACATAGAATTTTTATCAGATAGTTCAGTTTTATGTCTAAGGCCATTTTCGGTAATTAAGTCAATTAGGATGCAATCACAGCGCTTACCCGAAGCCGAAAATATAGAAAAGGTAAAGTCAAGGGTTAAATTCATCAATTCTAATGCGGCGCAAGCGATAAAGTCGCCAATAATGATACAACCGATGCCAAACGGAATATTTTCGCTGGTAACCTTTTACGCCTCATTTTGAAAACAAGTCGCAGCTTTTTCTTATCAGATTGATTGTTTCTTTCAATACTGGCATATAATTACATAGAATTTTTATCAGATAGTTCAGTTTTATGTCTAAGGCCATTTTCGGTAATTAAGTCAATTAGGATGCAATCACAGTGCTTACCCGAAGCCGAAAATATAGAAAAGGTAAAGTCAAGGGTTAAATTCATCAATTCTAATGAGAATGCATTAGCGAAGTAAAGCACTGCAGTTTTACATAATTTCTGAGTAAGCTATTCGTACGAATTGAAATATTTCTTGCATTTAAACTTGATTTCCAAATTAAGATTTAACTTGAAATTAATGTAGATAATTACTGAGAGCATTATATTTTTGTAGAGTAGTTTATGTGAGATGAGATTGCTTGGGATCACGTGATATGAACCGGCGAATCAGGATGTTGAACCATGAAAGCATAGTAAATTCTTAAATTAATGTCTTTTTACAAATTTATTGTCTTTATTTATTGGCTTTTTATAAAATTTTAAGCGATATTAAAATGTTTTTGCCTTCAAAAAAGAATTCTTAGAACTAACATTTTTTTAATATTTTTTATGTCATTATTTTGTGTGTTGTCACCAATAAAGTCTACTTGGCGAGATTTGCGCCAACGAAATGGAAAAGTACCCAATTTTTTTTTGAAATTGTTAAATATTAAAAAAAGGTACTATTCGGTTTTGAGGACGGTAAAAAAACGCCAAACTATTGTTGATGCCAGTGCTGCCAAAAATAATTGCGGTAACCCTAATGCAAGAAAGGAAGTATAATAGTAAATAACTATCTAAGATTGATGTTTTAATTTAGATGAAAGGTTAATTTCATGTAATGCATTTTTATTATTATAATTTATATAAAAAATGCTGAACATGACTGAGTGGAAGCATAAGAGTAAATAACTATTTCAGATGATCATTATAATTTATGTAAAAATTGCTAAACATAACCGAATGGATGCCTGCATCACTATTTCGCTACCGAGTTATTGCTAAAGCATAATTTCATCTCGTTGGTTGTTCAAACATAATTTTCTATAATGAATGATGCCTTTTCTTTGAAAAAATTCTCGGTAAAGGGCAGAATCATCCGCTTATTTGTTTGCCACTTTTTACAATTGGATTTTTGTCAATTTTCTTTTACTTTTTAAGTGAAAATAGGTTGATGTGTACATAGATAAAGTCAAGGGTGTGTGCAGTGGCATTTTTGTGCAATTCTGTGATTTTTTTTTTTTTTTTAAGTGAAAATAGGTCAATGTGTACATGGATACCGAGTATGTGCAATTCTTAATAACGCGTCAAGCAGTGGGTGATTGTGCACTTTACTCAAAATTCGGTACTTTTCCGTTTTGCCGGCGCAAGCGATAAAGTCGCCAATAATGATACAACCGATGCCAAACGGAATATTTTCGCTGGTAACCTTTTACGCCTCATTTTGAAAACAAGTCGCAGCTTTTTTTTATCAGATTGATTGTTTCTTTCAATACTGGCATATAATTACATAGAATTTTTATCAGATAGTTCAGTTTTATGTCTAAGGCCATTTTCGGTAATTAAGTCAATTAGGATGCAATCACAGCGCTTACCCAAAGCCGAAAATATAGAAAAGGTAAAGTCAAGGGTTAAATTCATCAATTCTAATGCGGCGCAAGCGATAAAGTCGCCAATAATGATACAACCGATGCCAAACGGAATATTTTCGCTGGTAACCTTTTACGCCTCATTTTGAAAACAAGTCGCAGCTTTTTCTTATCAGATTGATTGTTTCTTTCAATACTGGCATATAATTACATAGAATTTTTATCAGATAGTTCAGTTTTATGTCTAAGGCCATTTTCGGTAATTAAGTCAATTAGGATGCAATCACAGTGCTTACCCAAAGCCGAAAATATAGAAAAGGTAAAGTCAAGGGTTAAATTCATCAATTCTAATGAGAATGCATTAGCGAAGTAAAGCACTGCAGTTTTACATAATTTCTGAGTAAGCTATTCGTACGAATTGAAATATTTCTTGCATTTAAACTTGATTTCCAAATTTAGATTTAACTTGAAATTAATGTAGATAATTGCTGAGAGCATTAGATTTTTGTAGAGTAGTTTACGTGAGATGAGATCGCTTGGGGTCACGTGATATGAACGGGCAAATCAGAATGTTGAACCATGAAAGCATAGTAAATTCTTAAATTGATGTCTTTTTAGAAATTTATTGTCTTTATTTATTGGCTTTTTATAAAATTTTAAGCGATATTAAAATGTTTATGCCTTCAAAAAAAGAATTCTTAGAACTAACATTTTTTAAATATTTTTTATGTGTATACTGTATGTTGTCGCCAATAAATTCTGCTTGGCGAGATTTGCGCCGGCGAAACGGAAAAGTACCCAAAATTCTATTGCAGACTTTTCATCATGGGCAATTCACAAATTGTTAAATCCATAGGATATCAAAAAAGGATTTAATAATTAAACCAGTATTTCAGTGTCGTCTTAAGAAATATAGAACTATATAAACTTGCGCAATCTGAAATCAGCGCGTTTGCTAGATTTGGCGCACTGTTTAAATGGGCGCGTTTGCTAGATTTGGTGCTTTTGCACATACATTTTTGCTGCAATTTTTTTACGGTCCTCAAAATGGAATAGTACCCAAAAAACTCCTAGCTGAAGTTTATTATTATTGTAATTAGAAACTTGCAGTTAAAAAAAAGGAGATTAAAAACCACCACATAAACCATTGCCAGTATTTAAAATTAGCCCGCTACAAATTAGTAGATTATGTTTGCCAGTTTTGGCAACAAAGCGGGGTGGTCACCTAAATAAAGAAGTGGCAATATTGCAGTGTACCATATTTAAAAAAAGTTTAGAAGAATGAATTATTTTTATAAATAAAGCTACGTAAAATTCTTTACTATGTTACTAAAATTAATCATGATTTATTTTGTAGTAGAATATGAAATTTAAATACTTCTATGATAATGCAAATGTTCTTAGTTATGAAAATTAACAAATTTCGTATGTTGTCAGTGGCTTATGAGCTAGCTAAGTACTGTAATTTATTCTTTTACTGAGTGTAATTATAGTGTGCATTTTATTAGAAGTAATTCGAATTAGCAGTTTTGCTAATTTATTTCTTGTTTTTCAGTATGAAGCTAAAGGATTCGCAGTGATTAAAAATTTTTTAACTTCATCTGAAGTTGAAAGTCTTCTTCAGTCATGCTCAATTATACTCGGAGACATGAATCCTCCTGAACATTGTTCGGTGTTTCACACTGGAAAGGATCAAGTAATATTTTTATAAGTTATTTAAATCTGAAATTTTTTTACATTTCATAAGTGAAGGCACATACACTTTTATGTAGTTCTTCAGATGAAAATTAATTGTAAAAAAATTTTTTATGTGTTGATCAAAGATAGGAAATGTTTATTGAAATTTTGTTTTATTCAGTTTTTAATCTTTTATCATATGGCGCCCAGTCGGTATAGTGGTCAGGGAAGCTGACTGTGATGCCGAAGGGCCTGGGTTCGAATCCCGGAGAAGGCATGGTTGTAACTGTACGTCCCTTCATAGGAAAGGCGATGGTGGCACTCCTATTAGGTGCCTCCATAATAAAGAGACCACCACATCCGACCTTGTATAGATTAATGGACTAGGTTACATTTTAATTGTTCATAATCTGCCATTGGAAAAAAAAAATTCTTTTATCATAACCATATTTTTTCATGCAATTTGAATGTCTCAGACTTATATTGCGTATTGGCTGAATGCTCAACCTAAAAACAGCTAATGGGCCAGAAAATTTGTTTAATATACTTTTTTTTTGAACAAAATGAAAAATTGTTATTAAGAAACTGAAAAATGTTCTTAAAAATTTTAATTTCTCTTTTTAAATATTTATCAAAACATGTCTAAGCAATAATAATAGTATCCAAAGAAAAAAAAATTCAAATTTATATTTATTTTCTTCTGAAATCGAATATTTGGTACAAGAAATTTTTGGTGCTTATACTTTGTAATGCAAGTATATTGACAGTTAAATAACATATTCAAGTCTAAATATTAATATACAAGTCTAACATTTATTTCAAATGATTCTAATATGTTTAATTAAGCACCAAATATATTTTTTAAATTTAAAAATAAACAAATTATGACTATTTTCTTTTTTTCAAAAAAGAGAAAAATGGGATAAAACTGACTAAAAAGTGGGATAAGACTGAATAATAGCAATCCAGTCTCTTTCTCATATTTATTAAATTTTTTTAATACACAAATAAAAATGTATGTGTTTGTATGTAAATCATTAAAAACTTCTTTATTTCTTAATACAGTATACTTTATTTCGGTACTATTTCGTTTTGAGCACTGTAAAAAATCGCCAAATTATTGTTGATGCCAGTGCTGCCAAAAATAATTGCGGCAACCCTAACACAAGAAAGGAAGTATAATAGTAAATAACTGTCTAAAGATTACAGTTTTAATTTAGATTAAAGGGTACTTTTCCGTTTTGCCGGCGCAAGCGATAAAGTCGCCAATAATGGTACAACCGATGCCAAACGGAATATTCTCGCTGGTAACCTTTTACGCCTCATTCAGATAGTTCAGTTTTATGTCTAAGGCCATTTTCGGCAATTAAATCAATTAGGATGCAATCACAGCGCTTACCCGAAGCCGAAAATATAGAAAAGGTAAAGTCAAGGGTTAAATTCATCAATTCTAATGAGAATGCATTAGCGAAGTAAAGCACTGCAGTTTTACATAATTTCTGAGTAAGCTATTCGTACGAATTGAAATATTTCTTGCATTTAAACTTGTGTTCCAAATTAAGATTTAACTTGAAATTAATGTAGATAATTACTGAGAGCATTATATTTTTGTAGAGTAGTTTATGTGAGATGAGATTGCTTGGGATCACGTGATATGAACCGGCGAATCAGGATGTTGAACCATGAAAGCATAGTAAATTCTTAAATTAATGTCTTTTTACAAATTTATTGTCTTTATTTATTGGCTTTTTATAAAATTTTAAGCGATATTAAAATGTTTATGCCTTCAAAAAAGAATTCTTAGAACTAACATTTTTTTAATATTTTTTATGTCATTATTTTGTGTGTTGTCACCAATAAAGTCTGCTTGGCGAGATTTGCGCCGGCGAAACGGAAAAGTACCGATTAAAGTTTAATTTCATATAATACTTTATTATTATAAATTTATAAAAAAAGGCTAAACATGACTGAATGGATTCCTGCATCGCTATTTCACTACCGAGTTATCGCTAAAGCATAATTTCATCTCGTTGGTTGTTCAAACATTATTTTTCTACAATGAATGATGCCTTTTCTTTGAAAAAATTCTATTGCAGATGTTTCGTCATGGGCAATTCCCAAATTGTTAAATCCATAAGATATCGAAAAAGGATTTAAAAATTAAATTAGTATTTCAAAAGCATTTTAAAAATTTAGAACTATCTAAACTTACGCAATTTGAAATCAGCGCATATGCTAGATTTGGTGCACTGTTAAATGGGCACATTTGCTAGATTTAGCGCTTTTACGCATACATTTTCGCTGAAATTTTTTTACGGTCCTCAAAATGGAATAGTACCTTTATTTCTTACTTTATATCTTACCCTTGATGGCATTTCGATTCTCATCAAGTTTTTTTTCTCTTGAATAGAAATTATCATTATCATTGATTGTAGATGTTCATCAGTCATTCAGATTCTTTAATTAATTTACAAATATAAAAAAATCTTTTTGTATAGAAATGTATTCTTAAAAATGTGATTATTCTTAGAGCAAAAATTTGTAACCCAGTTTACTTATTTTTTGACAAGTATGAATAAAAGTTAATAAATCTTTATTTACAACTTTTTATCACATAATTAGCTCCATTTATAGATTTTTGGTCCATTATTCATATTCATTTTTAATGCTAATAAAAATAATGTAAATACAGACTTCAAATAACTAAACTCTTAAAATCTTTGTAATACTGTATTTGCAATAAATATATTATTGAAATGTACTTGTGGGCTATATAAATTTGCTTCAGGACAACATGCAACCCATAGGCTGCCAGTTTGAGACCACTGCTGTAGGGAAAATATTCATATTAAACTCTTACTTTTTAAAAACATGCATATATTATAAAAAGTGAAAATTATTTTATATTATTAAGTTTTTATTGTTTCGTGATCAAAGTAAAATTTTGATTAATAATATTTTTAAAGATTAAAAATGTTTTCTAATTCTTTTAATTTGCTAACATGAAGGTTCTAATATTTCTTTAACTATTATTAAACTATTATATAAGGGAAATTATTGTAGTATTCTAGTAAGCGAAAGCAATTAAGCAGTTTATGTATTGCTTTTTATAATGAGAAATGTGCCATTTATATTTCTTTTTTGAAAGGTTTTGAAATATCAATGATAATTAAATAGGGTCGAGATGAATATTTCATCAATTCTGGTGATAAAATCTCATATTTTTTTGAAAAAGATGCAGTTGATGAAAAAGGTGAGATGTGTCTTTATTTTCTTGTGTTTTATTTAAAGTATTCATGTTATTTGAACATTTTTTGCAAATTGTATTCACCTAATTTAATGAGTATTATATTATTATTATGCACAGGAAATTTAATTGTGGATAAAACAAAAGCTCTAAATAAAATTGGACATGGTAAGTTTGAAAAAACTTAATACATTTGTAAAATCTGTCCTAGTAGAATGTTTAAGATTTTGAAATAGATTTATGCCTACAATTTTAAATACAAGCTATTTTATTATAAACTTTTATTTATTACTAGGTTTATTATTACCAGGTTTATTATTACTAGGTTTATTATTACCAGCATTAATATGTTCAGAATGTATGTTTTTTAATATCGTACTCTAAAACAATATACAGATGCTTGGTATGATTTCATATTTTAAAATATCAGTGCTAATAAACGAAATATATTCATTCAATATGAAAAGGAGAACTTTGATATCACCACAAACACCTATGTAAAATTTCAGGAATCACCAAACTGTGGCAACGATGTACAAAACAATTCTTTAGGTAACCATATTGATAACTGTAAGTTTGAATGAGAAATGCTGCCATTTTTGTGCATGCTCTTTTGGTTGTATTAGAAGCACTAAAGGTAATTTGCAGTAATTTTGGTCTTCAGCTGAATTTTAAAATATGTGTTTGTGGGATTTGCCTGCAAATGAAGAAAGTTCTGTGAAATTTTTGCAGGATTATAATATTTTTCCACCAAGGCAGGAATGTTCAAATATGTATTTGATGATATTGTATTTGCGAAAACAACCTTTTTGGAAATGAAAAAGGTAATCAACATGTCAGCATTTGAAGCAGTAATTGGTGTGAGAATAGTCATCTCCCACTTATTACAGCAGTCAGATTTATATACTGCTGGAGTAAAGAATTAATGTTAAATTTTGCTTGGAAGAGTTAGAAATGGCTGATAAGACTGTGGTAGATTGGAATAATTACATGTGAGAAATACTGTTTATAAGTAGTTTTATAAATTGTTTTCCATGATAAATATTGAACTAAAATTAAAATATATACTTAATAACATGTATGATATGGAATGAATAACTTTCTTCAATTTGAAATCACCATTCTTTTTCTTCAAAAAATCACCAGATACGCTATGGTGGTTGCGATAGTACCAAAGAACCAAAACCTGTAGCTGTTAGTAATGCTGGAAAGAAAAATGAATATATGATGTAGTTCATCATAACACTGTTAATTATAAAAAAAAAAAAATAATAATTTTTGGGCCCACGAGCAGTAAAGTCGTTGAACACTGGTAGTTCGGTCCGAGGTTTGAATCCCGCGAACGGGCTGGCTGCATGGGTGTTTTCGTGGTTTTCCCCATGTGTAATGTGTATACGAGCCAGTTTCCCTTAGAAAGTCCTCCACGAAGGCATCCCTCCCCTTAGGCAGATAGCCCTAGTGTGCTTTACCATAATTAAATACACCACGCCATATAATTTTTGTTCTAGTGTTTTTTCTGTTATCAATTCAAGTTTTGGATAATTTTATCGCATCAAATGTAGATTTTAAGTTAAAAAAAAATTCTAAGTTGTAATGCTTCACGTGTGCGTTTCTGTTCGTGTTATTTTTACATTATAGCCATCGAAGCTCAAATCAAATGTACAGTTTTGTATCTGTCTGTTTAATAACATAAATGTATTAGTAAATAACATAATGGAATCTGCAAAGCATTCCCGTGTTTTACTTCTCCCACTATATACAATGCTGGACCTTTTCAGATATGCTTCTATATGTCTTCAATCCATGTTTCTTGAGAAGATGAGCTCTTTACATCTTGAAACTGATAAACGAATCTAAACTAAAATTGTGAATATCATATTGGAAATGAATTAGTGTACAAAAATGAATTTAATTTTGAAATTATTAAAGTTCTAGATAAATAATGATAATTTCATATGTAAAATAAAAATTACTTTGATTTCTAACAGACAATATTTCTTGTAATACAAATATAAAAGCTTCATAAAGCAACACTAAAGAAATGTAGAACATATTTATTTGCACTATTTGCAAAGATATTGTACATAATAACTACTTAAAGCATAACAATATGACAAACTTCCAGATTCTAAATCTAGATCATTCTGTGATATCATGTCTCAGGTGCAGGCAAATGTAATAAACCTTATGTATTGCTAATACCATGAACCAGTTAAAACTTCAAATAAGGAAATAAAAAAGACACGCTGACCGTATATCATATAAGAGAGGCAGAGATGACCGAAGAAGGAAATCATAGTAAAAGTAAAGTTGAACTTATCAAACGGAACCTGCTTTAGATTTTCTTTGCGACCAGAGGGTGTTAATATATGCTGATTATGTGTATTACACCTTCCTGTTGATAGGATGATAGGAATGCATGTTATCAGAACTTTGGATGTGATTTGAATCCCAGAGAAGGATGTATGTTTTTAAATATTGTAAGGTGTTTGTAACTATTATATATCCTACTACTTGGCTGCCTTTATCTTAAGAGGTTAGTGGTAGGGAAAGAATGTTGGAAGTATTTTAAAGTTGTGTAGTTCTAAATATCAAATATTTCTAAATAAATATTAAAATGAAACACATAAAACAGCTTTTAGTCCTTCTTTGTAATTGCATCTCCCATTTTTTAAATAGCAAGTTGAAACCATTTTTATTGCCAAATTCATTTTTAATTTCTCACATGCATTTTGTGACTCATGTTTCCACAGTCGTTTTCAATATGGCATCAGAAGCATTTTCTTGTCCCAAGAGTTTTGCCACATGAACTGTGCACAGTACTACTCATGCCATGCTTTGTTGATTTTTTATTTCTTTGCTTAGTGGAATATCACAGTCTTTTAATATTTTGTGTAAGAGTTGCTGGATCAACAAAATGAAATTTATTGTTCACAGTAAAATGTCTGTAACCTGCTTTTTCCTATTCTTCTGTTTTATATGGTCAATAATAGAATTAATCATCAATCCTTCTAATATCTGGTTGATGATTTATGCCATGAGTGTGTCTGCCTCTCTATTTGAAACCTGAGTGAGAAAGATGATATAGGAGCATTTATCGTCATGAGTATCAGTCTCCTCTATACGCATTGTTGGACCTTTCCACCTTTGTACACATTTCTTTCCAGATGTGCTCATGTATATTTTCAAGCCAGGTTACTCAAGAAAATGAGTTCATGGCATTTTCCATAACTTGATTGATCTTTATGGGTAAAGTTTAACCAAAGTTTGATTTTCAGATATATCTTACTTGATAGAAGTGCAAGCAACATCTAATGAGCTATTCAACAGATTTTTATCTTGCATCTGCACAGAATGGGAGACTATTCTTTAACTCTTAACATTTGTATACATTTGCGATGATTTTACACAAATTTTCCAGTATTTTAAAAAATGGTTATTTATGCTACCATTTCAATCTTAGTCAATGTGTAAGTATTTTAAGAGTAAGTATAAGCCAAGACATTTTTAAAATCTTGAATTTGCTTTTAATTTGAAAACTGTTATTGATAACCTCACTGCTGTATATTTGTTGCTGATCATGATATTCTTTATCATTCTTTTATGTAATGTAATATATAAAATTAAGGGTCTACCTTGCTCGCTTTAAAATTTTATCAGCCTACTTTTTTCTTTATGTATTAATTTAATCATGATTTATTTGAATTTATAGCAAAATTAGGTATTTCCTTATTGCCCTCAAAATTTAATCCCTAATCACCCAAGGTGTAACATGTAGTGAGTAACACGTCACTTTATATCTCAGTTGACTTGGAGGCTTCTATAATAAGAATGCACCCAAAATTATTTAAAATAGCATGTTTTTGTGACTATTATTTATTTATATTAATTTTAGTGTAATTTTTTTTCCTTGAAATTTTCTGAGAAATGTGTAATGAAATCCTTTTTCCCCTCTAGCATTACACTGGTGGAACTCATCTTTTAAAAAAGTTACTTTTGATTCTAAAGTAAAAGTGAGTTATTTCTTTTATGTACTGTTAAATATATGTACAGTAATACTGCATGTATGCATATATGTTATTTTTTGTGTGTTAAATAGATTTATGCTAAAAATGTATTGTAAAAAATAATAAACTGTATTAATTTACTTTTAGTGTATTATTTTTGCTTTCTTGAATGTTTTAGTTTGAATTTTCTAATGATGATAAAATCTGTACTAAACTTTTTTGTAAAAGAATTACATTATTTTTCATAAGTAAAATTTTTTGTCCATGTATATGTGTTTTCTGTATGAAATAAAAGAACCCATTGAACCATAACAATAAAATTAATGATTATTTAGTGGCTTAATATATCTTTTATTTTTAGGAACTCTTGCAGCAGTTTGGATATAAAGATCCAGTTGTAGTTCAAAGCATGTATATATTTAAAGTATGTTTATGACATTCATAGAAAAATAGTACAGTCAAATGTCTTTAATCCGGACGTCCATAATCCGGAACGATCTATAATCCGGACCTCAAAGCTACAAACTTTCTGCGCATGCGTAAACGTGGAATGTGTTTACGCATGTGCTTAATACCTTTACGCATAATACATTTACGCATGCGCGTTTAATGTATAACACACAGTATAAGCTAAGCTAAAATTATGTAATTATCTATTTCAGTTAATGTTGCAGAATGCGTTGTTCCTTAATCTTCTAATTGGATCCGGCTTATTATTTTTTGCAGACTGTTAGAGCAGTTTTATAAAAGTAAGCTTGAACTTTCTAAGTTAACAAGATGTCGAAATGAATTTCCGATTCTGGAGCTGCGAAAGGATCTACAAAGCGAAAGCATGTTTCGATGTCCATCAAACAAAAAGTGGAATTGCTGCAAAAAATGGATAAAGGCATATCCTTTGTTTCTCTAACTATTCCGAAATCTTTTTATCAATTTCACGCTGATCTGCAGGGGGAGGGGCAAACGTTGCCGTGCGCAATGAACTGGAAGTTGATCTGTCATTACTATCCTTATCTTCAGAGCAGATGTTTTTCCTTACTAAATGTAGTATTTCATCTCAATGTACTCCGTTTTTGATATAATTTAAATCAAATTCCTCTTCATTATAAATATCACGAATACACATCAAATAGTTTTCTGGTTACAATTTTGTAATTTCGACTATGTGTAATGTATGCTTTACGCGTGCGCGCATTGAAAGGAATGTTTAATAAGTAAACAAATAAATATTAAGCTTTTTTTGTTTTTTGTTTTTGTAAATTTTGATACTTTTTAGATCATAATTGCTCTTTATTTCATAAATTACGGTTTCATATTTTTAATTTTATAATTTCTGCATGCCATCTTACCAGATTTAAACTGATGATCTATAATCCGGAAAAACTGATAATCCGAAATCGCTGACGAGTCCAGATTAAAGACTTTTGACTGTACAATAATAATTTCATACTTCACTCTTTCAGCATGCATGATATTCATATTTTAAATATAAGTTTTCTTTAAAAAATGATATCTACTGAACACATTTGCTGAATATCTTAGTAGTTTGCTGGCATTTCAAATATTATTTTTACTAAGTTTTGTTCGAAATATTTATTTAACATGAACTCTTCTCTGGTTGAGGTACTGCTTTCTTTTCTCACATCCATGCTACTGTCTGGCTGAAGAGTTGGAGACATTATGATTAGTAATACAAAATTCAGCTTGTATGTAGTAAGCAGTAAAAAGCTAAAATTCAGCTCATGCATAATGGTTGGCAAATATTCTTGACAATTTAAATCTTTTTAGACCAACTAAATAGCAGCATTAGTTTGTGATTTAAATTGCATATTTTCATTTATAAATTAAATGACTGCAAAATTTCTTCTATAAAAAATAAATGCTTTTATGAAATTTTGTTTAATTAATTTTTTTAATGAAAATTATTTGCCAAAATATTGATCTTTAAAGGATTGAATGTTATTCATTTCCTTTTTCGAATAAGTAAAAGTGTATAATTATTATGCATTTCTCGTAATTATGCTCACTAAGAGAAGTAAGTTCATATTAGGTAGAAACTATTTATCGACTAATTGTACTGTGTGTATAATCTTTGAAATATCAGAAAGTATTGCTTTTACTTTGGATGCATTATTTGCAAATAAAAATTACCATAATACTGAGAATCTTTATATTAATTACACATATTACCATCTTGTAATAAGGTATTAATTTTTTTTTGAAAAGTTCAGAATACTTAATTTTGCTATTTATTTATTTTTTAACATGTGTTTAGCAAATTTGTTAATTTTAATAGTGTTATGTAAATGAAGGCTTACATGAAAGGAGAATTAGAAAAACCATGAAGTAGGGGAAAATAATGACAAAGTTATTTGTAACTTAATATCATCTGAAAAAAGAAGGAGGAACATTTCTTATTAACTGAAAATATTCATATTAAAAGAAGCATTTCAAAATTAAGGAGTAATTTTCCCAAGCATTGGTTGTATTGGCAGATTTTAGGTAATTAATTACAGTACTCTCAATTAACCAAAATAATACTGTGGATAATGTCTACAGTTAACACTCCCCCTCCCTCCTAAAATGGAAAAGGAAAGGGAAAGATATACATCCAGTAATAATTGGAAAAACAAACACACACACACAAAAAAAAAAACCCTCTTTAGTCTATTTGGTTATGTACATTAAGAATAAGTTTATTTGGTTATGTAAATTAATCAACATTTGAAACATTAACATAAACGTTTGAGTCCAGGGCGTGCTTGTCTTGTCGTATGCCAAAAATACGGCGCAGCACGATAGCGCTTATCTTGTTTTGTATCGAGAATGCCACTGCTGTTGGTTAGTATACTTAAAAAAAAAAAAAAATTATTGAAAATTGAAAAAAAAAATTATTGAAATATTAAATTGGTTTCGCATCAGGAGGAGGGGCGTGCTTTGGGCCCAGGTACTTCAGAAAAAGTATTCGATTCAATAATATCGTCATTGGAGGTACTTGCAGTTACTTCATTATCATCACTGCTATCACTAATAATTTGTAATCACTTAGAACGAATGATGATGTCACTTCCACTATTACTTTCAAGGTCATTACTATAGTCTTCATTATCACTTCTCATAATATAGTCATTTTCAAATGAATCAGAACTTGACATGGGTTATTTCGTAACTATCAGTATAACACTTAATAAAAAAATGAAAACAATTTCCAATTCCTATAAAACAACTGCTACTGATATCACTACAACTGCTCTCAATAATTGTGTAAAGTATACTAACCAACAGCAGTGTCTTCGCATTCTCGATACAAAACAAGAGAAGCGCTACCGCGCTGCGCCATATTTTTGGCATATGACAAGTGAAGCGCGACAGCGCTTCTCCAGACTCAAACGGTTAACACACCTCAAAACAGAAAAAATTTATTTGTTTATATTCCTGCAGTGTTTCGACTTAGTAACTGTAAGCTTAATTCATTTTTGCGATTTAGCAATTTGTTTTTAATGGATGTTTTATGTCTTTGTCAATCCAAATTATGTGCAATTAAATAATATACTGTTGTGATAAAAATTCTGAAATACTCTTAAATCATCATCTGTCAATGTTGTTATCTCTCACATTTTCTTCTCCTTCATTTTACATTTCTTGTAGAAGATTTACTTTATTCTAAAGATTTGTGATGGTAATTTTTCCATTGTTCTGCATTAAACAAACTTATCCTTTTTTAAACAAAGCTTCTTGTTAATTCACCTCTGGTTAATCAGGAGTTGACTGTGCATAGTATAATACTTTTTGTCGTGAAAAATTTCATATTATATTCTTTTAAGAAGTTGTTTGTGAAGACTTTCTTATTATTTTTACTGTGTCTTTTGTACTCTTAATTACAAATTCTGTCTTAATATATTAATGTAGATTTCAAATTTATGTTTAAATTTCTTTTCAGCATCCTGAAATTGGAGGCGAAGGTAATAATTTCTGCTACCCTTTGAATAACAACAACAAAAATATTTTTGTATTTTGTAGTTATATTAAAAGGAACATTTAATTTATAGTAAATTACTTTTGCATAGAGTTTATGATGAATTTTTATTTTAAATTATTTATTATTGTAGTAACAGTAATAATTACATGGAAATGTGATTGAAATTGTAATTTGTATTTATTTTATTTAATTATTATTTTTCATTTTTATGTTTTCTGATGTTAAGTGACTCCTCATCAAGATTCAACTTTTCTTTTTACTGAACCACCAAGTGTATTGGGAATTTGGTTTCCTCTAGTTGATATAACTCTCAACAATGGCTGTTTATGGTTTATACCTGGGTCACATAAAGGTAATTTAATAATTTTCTGACCTATCTTTTACTGAAAAATTTTATTGTTTCTCTCTAATTTTCTAATTAACTTGGAAGAAGTTAAGCAATCTTCAAGAATAAACATGTAATTCATTGATTGCATGTACTGACATATTTCTTCTATATTCATTATTAACCATTGTTTTAAAATTAAAGGTTTGATAAATTATATCAACATTAAAAGATTTTCTTGTTTGTTTGTTGAAATGTTGGTCTTATTCATGAGTAAGTGTATTCATTACATATAAACCAATGGAATTGTTCTTTTACTTACAAAACTTCATGTATTCAAATTTCCGTTATTATTTTAGTCTGGGGCAAAGCATGCACCTGCTTAGGGGAAGGGATACCTTCATGGAGGATTTTTTTAAGGGAAACTGACTTGAATTTTTAATATAGGTGAGAGAAACATATAAACTTCCATACAAATAGCTTATTTATTAGGACTGGAATCTGGGTAAAATTCCAGTGTTCAGCAGTTTTTTACTTCGGCTGCTGCAGGATCCCAAATTTGTATATAAAAATCTGCAATTAAATAGGATCCCATATACAATGACCAAATTTTGCAAGAAAATTTAACCGAATCGGATGTATATATATTGAAAACAAAATTATAACAATATCATGGGAATTGAATATTTTATTTAGGAAATACTGCTACAGGGATAAAAAATAAACAAAAACCACTAATGCATTGGCCTACCTCTGATCTTTATGTAAGCTGTTACCAGGATGGGCATCGACTTGTAGAATTGGCAGATGTCATCCTGGTGAGTATTCGAACTGGGAAGATCCAAGGATGGTTGGAGACATCTGCTGATAAGAGCCCAAATGTATTCTGTTGGGGAGAAATCTGGCAATTACGCTGGTCAGGGAAGTGTTGGAGAAAACCAAAGGTAGGTAGTCGAAAAGTGTGTATGTATGGCATTATCATGCTGAAATATAAGCTAATGGGTCAATGAAAGGAAGGTCTATAGTATGGGGCATAGAATCTTGTCAACATAATGTTGTGCTGTAATGGTATCATGGGTGGTAACCAAAGGAATCCGACTATCAAGTGAAATGGCACCTTATACCATAACTCTTTACTGTCAGGCTGTGTGATGGACGACAGTCAGGTGAATATCCCATTGCTGTCCTGTACGTCTCCAGGCATGTTTTTGTTGGCCATTGGGCATCATTAAAAGTGAGACTCATGGATGAAAACAATTCTTTTCCAACCCAAGAGATTCCAGGTCAGTGTTGCTCAGCACTACTGCAGATATGCCTGGCAGCGTGCAGCAGGGAGGGGCAGCAGGTGCAGTGGCTTCTGTGACCTCAGTTCCCGTTTGCCGAGACACCTATCAATGGTTATTGCAGTCATTGGTGTCTCAATTACATGTTCGATTGTTGATAAGAATGCATCAGGTTGTGAGTGCTGAGTGGATGATCACTCTGTCCTTGTGTTCTGTTGTTGCTCCTTGTCTAATGCCATCTTCTTGACACTCTGTATTGCCATGATTCACTCATTCATGTCAACGTTGCCAGATGGTAGCATCACTGTGACTCGAATGTCTACTGATCCTGTATTTGACCACCCTGCTTCCTTTTGTCCAGTTGTACATCTTTCAAATGGTGACATCTGCTCATACTGTTTGCGAACACATCTGTGAGGCATTGGTGCAGTCCATGCGTGTCGATGACAGAACAACATTCGCTTGAAAGATATACCTTAACATTGAAATGTTCTTTGTTTTATACACCATTCGGATAGTCCACTGCAATGTGCTGAAGCTCTAACTAATCATTCACTGGCCACCAAAAATTATTCATTTGTACTAATCATTTAAATTGCAAATAAATCATTTGGTATAATAAGTTATGGGCATATGCAATTTTGTCCCATTTAGTTAACTCCTGTTTCGTGCATCGCTTTTTATGGTATAAGGTGTATTTTTCATTATGATTCCACAGTTTGTGACATCTTTATTTCTTAATTAAATATAAGTTTTAATATTTTAAACCATTGTTTTAAAATTAGCCTGAAAATATTTTTTAAATATGTATCTTTGGAAGAGTAGTGTGTTTTGATTTCTTACAATATATAAATTCAAGGAACAAGATACGCAGTTAGATTTTATAAGCATTTCATTCTGTAACTAAAATGCCACAGAATTGTGTTTTAAACTTGAATAGTGTGTTAGGTCTGAATACATTTTACCTCTTTTGTAACTTTTGTCATGGAAAAAAGTTTGTAAATTTAACTAGACTACAATACTTTTTAAGAATTTCAGTCATAATTTTTCTTATCAGAAATGATGATTAATATATTTTTATAGTTCTGAACTAATGAACAGTGTAATTTATTTCATTGTTTCATTGTTCATGTCGATTTATCATTCAGTTTACGCCCTTGTGTTATTCATTTTTAAAAGGTGCAGTATATCAAAGATATGTCAGGAATCCTACCAAAAACCCTCTTCTGATTCTTAAAGGCGAATTTCCTCATTTTGATGAGAACTTATATGTTCCTGTACTTGTTGAAAAAGGTAACTTTAGTTGTAAATAAATTAATAGTTATGTAGTGTAAGTAAAAGGTAAAAACTGAATTAATAATAATACAAGCTAAAATTTAAGATCTCAATTTAAAATCAGAAAATGGAAGGTGTTCAATTTGCTTTCCATTCATTTTCAGTGTAATTTAGTTATTTTCTACAGACAGATCCAGTGCTACAGGAAATTTGTTGCGTTATAAAGGTATCATTAGAAAATAGTTGAATAAGACTTCAAACCTTTACATTTATTATTTACTTCTGGAGTATATGTAACATCTACTTTGCATTCAACTGCTGTACACAGAACTGTTTAAGTTATCGTAAAATACTATCTAGGCTAAAAACAAAAAGCAATTAATTAAGTACAAATAAACCAGGAAGCATATTAAGATCAAGCAACGCAACCGTTTTATTAGCGCATGCTACAGTCGGCTTAAAAAAAAACTAGAGAGAGTAAAAAACATGAGTTGAGTAGTAGCTTGTCTGATACAGAGTTGTTACTACAATAAGAACAAGTCAACAACTAGTTAGAAATTGTGATACATCATGTATCATGAGCATAGATGCTCAAACTTTTCTATCTTTATACCTCAATTAAAGATATCCGATGTAACCATGAGGTAAAATCTCCTCAAATGAAAGGTTTAAAAATTTTAAACGAACCTGTTGAATTATTACTTTTCTTAGTGGACAAGCATACTAAAATGTCTCAGATGTAACAAAGTTAAGAATCCTAATTTCATGGCCTTATCTTAAAGTTTAATCCTGGGTTAATGTGCCAGTAAAAGAAGAAGAATATAATCTCTTACTGAGAACCAGTCAGGTCAGTTTAAAGAAAAACTGAAAATATTATTTTATTCCCATAGAAAATTATTCATTTTGTGAAATTTTTTAAAAAAGATAAAGGGAACTTTTTCTCCCCTAATCAATTGTTTAATCTTAATTTTATAACTGAGAGGCTATAAAGCTTTAGTATTTCTCAATGATCAAAATGTGCCCGCCTTTTTCAACTTCTTAATTACAAATCATCTGTCTGAAATTTTTGGCATAGCTTCAAATTTAGACTAATCTATAAAAAAGTCCCATGGTATAATAAAAACAATAAGCCAGTAGGACTTGTTATTTTTATTAGACTATGGGGGGCACCATTTTCACATGAATATGTGACTGAGAAATGTAGTATAAATTTAATGATACTGTCAGTAATTTGAGGAAATTGTTTCATACTCTTCAATGACAAACCTGTCAGAAATAATTTTTTGAAAATGGAATTTGGAGGAAACATGAATATGTGACTGAGAAATGCAGTATAAATTTAATGATACTGTCAGTAATTTGAGGATATTGTTTCATACTCTTCAATGACAAACCTGTCAGAAATAATTTTTTGAAAATGGAATTTGGAGGAATTCCATTACATATCAATTATTTTTTTCTCTCTCATTAAAAAATATCTGGTAGACAGAAAACTTCCATTGTAAGATGAAAGTTCTCATATCAAGAATTTCTGAGGAAAAATAGGTACTGATCTGTTATCAGAAATGTAAGTATGCATATATGTGTTCATCTATACATATATATATGTACGTACGAATGTATGTGTGTGTATACATATATATGTGCATACATACATACATTTCTGGATTCGGTCCCGATAACAGAATAGTGCCGAAAAATATTTCACAAATTCAATTCAGTACAATTCAATGTTCTTTTATGTCAATCATAACAAATTTTCTGAGACAGGGAAGCATGACTATTGACTGTTTCTCTTTGAATTCAGAGACTCTTTTAAAGCTTTCCATCTGGTCATGAATCATGAGAAGTTCTAGATGTTTAACTTGAAGGTCTTTCTTCAGTTCTTTTAGTCTTTGGAAGATAATCATTATTGTTAGTTTAATTTGCATACTAAAGCTTCTGTGCATCTTTGATAAAATCAATCACTAAATTCACACTTTCTGTCAGAAAAGAAAGCTGCCTTAATTCAATGTGCAAAACATTTTTATTTTTTCTTCTTATTCCTTCACATAAAAATGGAAATAATTTGGAATCATTTGCTTAGATTTTACAAAATTAACTTAATTAACCCTTCAGTGGTTATGAGATTAAGCAATTTTTTCTTCCCAAATATGTGCAATATTTGTCAATCATAAATTTGTAATATGAGCTGTTTTCATTTGCGTCTACTGCAATGCTTAACTGTGTGCAAGCTGAGCTCGTTTGTGACCATTAAAAGGTTAACTAATGCTAAAGTAATATTTTCATAAAATATAGATATTTCTTGTCAAATATATTGTGTTTCATGGGCATCGTAAGGCTTTACTGCATGAAACACAGATGAAAAAGAGCCCTGTGTTTAACTCTTTATTACATCTCTGCAGGGCATAGCAATGACACAGGGGTCCAAGCTGCTCGCAGGATATGCTGAAGAAGTTTTTGATTGTCAATCTCGCCTTGAGATGATGAAGGTTCTGTTGGGACAAGTGAACTAATACACATGTCTAATCTTATTTAACACACATGGTCGACAGCAAGGAATATTTAGTGTTATAGTTTAAACTATAACACTAAATATTCCTTGTTATAGTTTATATTGTTATAGTTTAAACTATAACATTCTGCTCTGGTTATTAAAATCTTGCACAATCTTTTTTATGTTAATTGTTAGAATAAACTGCAGGATAAATTGTGGATAAATAGTTGTAGCTTCTGATTCATATCTGGCATAAAAAAATCTTAAAAGAGAAGTATTCAGGAGCATGCTTTCCTATACAATGCTAATATTTCTGGTAATGAATAGCATTAGTATAAGAAGATTAACTTCCATAGATTTAGAAAACACTTTCGAATTATTATCTTCAGCAGCTGCTGCTGCTTAATTTCCAGATTCCTATCTTTCTTTTAAACCGAGCTTTATTCTAATAATCATATTAATATGAGAATGTTTCTTTTTGGGAAACTAGGAAGAGAATTTCCATGCTTTATCTTTTATACATTAAAAAAACAGAAATGAAAAACAGTATCTATATAAACTCAATTATATTTTCAATATGTGCAATTGACAACAGTGATCTTAAAGTACATAAATATGCAATGCTTAATAAAACACAAGATGTTCAGTACTGTTTGTCTTTGAGGGGAGTATTTCTTGAGACAGAGTTAACTTGGAAATGGTGGAAGGGATTTTGGTACTTCAAACAAGCATCCTTAAAATTATGCTCTAAAATGATTTTTTTTTTTTTTTTCCCAATATTTTCTGAAATCTGTAAAATTCCTCTTTCTTTGAAATGCAAAGGAAAGAAGTGTGATAATTTTCTTCCTCCCATTTTCCTCAAGAGAACCACTGTTCTAGAGGATATATAGATGTTACCTTTTGAATTTAGAAGAGTAAATCTCTGAAAATATATAGTATTTAAAAGTGAATTTTAAATTTATATTCTGTATTTCTGTCTCTCTATCTCTAGTATATCTATGTATAGTTAACAACTGTGTAAATGCATTTTAATTGTATTTAAAACAAAGAGGAAATTAAAATTGTTTTGTTAGTTTAATTTGCATACTAAAGGCTTAGTGTAATCAGAAGTTACTTTTTAGGTGACTGTGTAGTAATCCATGGATCAGTTATTCATAAAAGTGGAAGAAATACTTCAAATTGTTCAAGACCTGTATATACTTTTCACATTGTGGAAACGCATAACACAGATTATAGCAAAGAAAACTGGTAAATTATTTATATTAATATTTGTTATTAGCCTGTTTAAATTTGTATTATTTTTGTAATCTTGATTCTGAAACTGTCTCCATATTTTCTTTTTATGTAACCGTTTAATGTCTTAATTAGCAGTATCCTAAATGCCTTCAAAATATATTAAAGGCATTTTATGAGATAGATACAATAAAAACCTCTTACAATGGCTATTTTTGAAAGTGACCTATGTTTTTAAATACATATTTAACAATATTAGTAATGGTATCGAAAATTGCTCATAGTTAGTCATGGGCATTGTAAGGCTCTTATAGCTGGTCATCCTGAGAATTTATTTTTTCAGTATTTATTCTTTATTCTTTAAGTATTATATTTTGAAATGACGTATATAAATATTGCGTGCGTACGTGTTTGTAATAGATTGCGCAAGTCCGATAAAAGGTTAGTAAAATTTATTCTTATCGCATGAAATATAACAAAACACTGGAATTTTCCTCAGAGATATTCGTACAGTATCCCAATATCAGGCAATATAATCAGTAGTTATGAATTACGATTACAGATCATATACTAGTCAATTACATTTATTCAAATTAAATACAAATAAAAGATATATGGATTTATTCAATGTTAAATGCACGTCCTCTTATATTTTTAATTTTTCGGCGTAGCTTGAAATGTCTCATGCTGCATTGCAAGAGAAAATAAGACAATTTTAATTATAATTCTAATAAAAATAGTTAACTAAATATAAAATTCATACCAATATATTTTCTTCAAATATGAAAATTAAGAGATAGGGTGTAAAGTATCTTGATATGTTTTTTAAAATGTAAGTCGAATATAAGATGGATGTAGTCTGCATTTCTCCTTATGTTTGGAGCAGTATGGTACTTTTATTCTACATACTTTCAATCTTTATTTCCTGTGTACCGTTTCCTTTTCTTAAATTAAAAATATTTAGTATTTGTGTGTAAAAAATATTTTTAGTAAAATATAAATTTCAAATTTAAGCACTGAAATATTTAACTGCCATCATCCCTTCCCCCTTTTTATAAGTTTGCATACACTGTGAGAGATTTATATTCTTTTCACTGTATAAATTTTTTGGCTAATATGAAACTTTTGTGTGTTGTAATATTCTTTAAACTGCAGACAGCTGTTTTAATTCAAAACTGTTTTACATCTTTTTTCTTTGCAGGTTACAGCCTTCTGAAACACTGCCATTTCCATCTGTGTATGCAGTTTCACAATAAATAAATAAATGTAATATAAGTGACTTCTAACAGAAATTTAGAAGGAAGTGTATTTTCTTAAAATCTTTTTTAATAAAGCTATTTTTAGAACAGTTTTTATGGAAATAAAAAAAAGTGTTCATATGGTGTTTATGGCACATATATTTACAGAATTCATGTAAAAAATTTATTCATGACATTATTTTAAATATACTAAATATATAAGTACATTTCATTGCAATACTTAATTTCAATCCTCTCTCTTGATTTTGATTGTATCATGCAATTTGCACATGAAATTTGTTGTAAAACATTTTACTTAGCATGTAATAATAATTTTTCATTTTAAATAAGTGCAATTTAAAATTTTAAAGATTAGCTGTGATAAATTAATATAATTTAATTTCAACTTCATTTTATGTTCACAAGCATGCTTTGGCTATAAATCTATAAAGTCTTAATCAAGTGCATTCAGTATACCCAAAATTAATTATATATGAAGTTAAAAAAAGTTATTGTAATGAATTGAAGTCTTCTGTAATTTTAAATCAGAAATTTTATGTATGTTATTAAATGATCATAGAGTTTTATAAATTATTTAAATAATTGATATATTCTGCAAAATCTTGACCAGAATATTAGCATTCTAAAAGCTAATTTAAAGAAAAAAATCCTCTTAAAAGTATCGAAACGAAAAGAACGGAAACAATTCCTTCAGTTAACAGAGTGCTATGAATTCAGAGATTAGAAATAACTTTTAATTTTAACCTTTAAAGTATTTTTGGTTTCTGTTTAATTAACTAATTATGCATTCTTAATGATATTCTGTCATGCGTTATGTCTCTGTTGCTGAAAAGACAAAACTCAGAATTTTTTACTAGACAAAGTAAATGATTTCTTGTTTGTATCAATGAAGCAGGTGCCTTTTGCTATGGGGCATAAACTACAGATTTTTGAAGCATTTCAAAGAAACAGAATTTTTTTAAATATGAATAGTTTAAAATGCATTCTGTTATTGCAGCCCTAAATTTTTTAAAATTCTTTACCAGTCTGTAAAATGCTTTCGTAATTTTTCTTGGCTGAACCTGTGGAAAACTACTGTTTCATCTCAGGTATAGTTTCTGATGACAAAATTGAGCTGATTCAATAGGTTAGGTTATTTAAATACGACAAAGCCTCGAGGGCTATTTGCCTAAGGGGAGGGATGCCTTTGTGTAGGACTTTCTAAGGGAAACTGGCTCGTATATATGTTACACATGGGGAAAACCACGAAAACGCTCATGCAGCCAGCCCGTTCGCGGGATTCAAACCTCGGACCGAACTACCAGTGTTCAGCGACTTAACCGCTCAGCCGCTGGTGGGCCTGATTGAATAGGATGTGTCTCCTTGTGTATAAAGTAAATGTGATTTAGTTAAAATGTTTTTCTTAATCTATCTCCTTTCCTTACGTAAAAGTTTCCTTATATAGGCTTCTGTTTCCTTTGCAATCGCCTTCATTGGATTTCTGATGATTAGCTAATTAAGTGATTTATCAGTGATCAAAATGCACCAAGGGCAGTCTTTCTTGGATAGTCTGTGCTTAAAAGTGGCTGATTGTAAATTCCTGAACATTGATAGTTTAGCACAGGTTTGGATCCCAGCGAATGGGTTGCTGCATGAAGGCTTTTAATTGATTTCTTCATATATAACCTAAATATAAGACAGTTTTCTGTAGAAAATCCTCCACAAAGATATCTCTTTCCTTAGGCAGATAGCCTCCATGTATTTTGCCGTATTTAGCTAAACAAACCTCTTCTAATTCTGACATCTCTAAATGATTCAGTCTCTTAAATTTTATTCATTCTAATCAGAGATCTTGAACAAATCAAATACATTTCAGTAATGAATATAAAAACTCATATCTGATGCCATCTTTCAGTTGCTATAAATGGCCATGTAGAATCTTGCATGTCTAGGTGAACTTGTTTTCCTTGAAAGAGGAGGGGGCTTAAAGAGTGTTTTTATTTTTTATTCATTCTGCTCTTTCAAGAGGTTACTATGGTAAAAGTAAAGAATAAACTAATGATTTTCATGAAATGGGAATATTAAGTTTCATTGCAAAAATAAATACCAAAAAAATTAATTTCTGTTCCCTTCACACAGTACATGAACTCAAATTTTTGTTCTACACAATGTGAGACTCGCATATGTCAATTAAAAAAATATCAAAAATATCCCATGCAATCTGGTTTTGAGATTGCAAAACAATATCTGTCAAGCTGAAATAAATTTGTATATTTCTAGTATTAAAAGAAATTTTTTTATTAAAAAGAAATATTTACTCTTGCACTCATATGCTATGTAAACTAAGAAAAGTATATGAAAACGGTGCATGACAGTTGGTACACTGTATGGCAGTTATGTACACTGTGAAAAAAAACAGTTCTATATCTTCCATTCTACTGGGCCAATTGAGAAACATCAATCTGCATTTTTCATGTCTCGAAAGCACGACTTAGGATATGTATTAGATTTATATATAGCATTGTTCTAATATAGGTATTTTGACACAAAATCGAACATTTTCTGAAATGCCGTGTCAATTTTTTTCCATATTTCGATTCTACAACTCAAGTTGTGCCAAACTGCTAAGTTTTGTAAAAATCGCACGAGTTGTTTTTAAAAAATTAACTCTCAAAAACAATTTGAGCTCCTCAGTGTTAATGGAATTTGATGTATACTTATTAATATCTCTTTTTTTCATTAAACTTATTTGCTTCTTCCTTTCATATTTCAAAATTTGAGTTTATTCCAAATAAAATTCAGCCATTTTTTTATGATCTACTTTTTTAATTTGTATTTTTTAATAATTTTTATTAAAAAATTTGAATTTTAACCTATAAAAGTTTTGCCATCATCTTAAAGTAGATGTATTTCTAAGCAAAAAAAATAAGATTTTTTTATTCAAAATTTCGTAAGATATACGTATTATTCTTGGCACAAACTGAAAAAGATTCGCCGAGATAAACTTTTAAATTTCTCTTAAAAAATTACAAAATTTAATATCTAGGCATAATTTGTGTTGTAGACTCGAAATATGGAAAAAAAATGGTATGTCATTTAAAAAAAAGTATGGTTTGTGTCAAAATATCTATGTTAGAACAAAGCTGTATATGAATTTAATATATATCTTAACTCGCGCTTACGAGACATGGAAAACAAAATTTGAATTTCATCAGTCAACCCAGTTAGAACGGCAGATACAGAACTGTCCATTTTTTTTTCCCCCTGCAGTGTACATTGTTTGGCAATCAGTTCGACTGGGGGAGGGGAAACTTTGATATGTGGTACTAGATGTAACATGTGTATTCCTATTTTGAAAGGATAAGGCATTTTCTTTGTATAGTGAAAAAATATAAAACTTGTTTTTACATGAAAATAACTGATTTGATTTATCTAATTACTAACTGTGTGAACAATTTATCTAAATGACATGTAACAGTTTTAAATATTAGTTTGTTAATGCGATTGTCATATCGAAAACAATGCATGTATATGGTATATAAACGGGGCTTACTTCAGCTTTCCCTGTGGGCCACTCGAATAAACGAGGACTATTTTACTTGCGAACGCCCACAGGTCACGGAGAGCCGTCAAGGTCAATGATTTTATACCCACATGGCCAGACTAACTTGGTACAGATCCTAGCCAGTAGCTCCACAGAGTTCTCTGCGTTGACCCCGGGGGTCAGGGGCAAAGTCTAAGTCACACAGTTGGGTTCCAAAACATTGATCTTCAAGTTCGTAGAGTAGGATGTTACCTCTAGGCTATTGTGCCTCTGCCGCGGGTGGTATGGAAGAGGTTGTAGCACGTAGGCGATAATAATGCCATTCGGGTTGTTCGGGCCTTTCGCACAAACATCCGATTTTGCCTCGCATTTGTTCATCCTCATCTTCCGCAGCCTTGATTTCACCCATGAGTATCTTGCTGCAAACTTTGCAGAGCCGTGTGCATACTGGCAGGTAGCAGCATATTGCTTGATATCACCAGTCCGTTTCACACATCTGTACTACACGACTACATTCGAAGTCGTTCAGTTGCCTGTAAAGTATTTTGCAAAGTCGTAACAGCTTTATTGGTTCTGTCTTCAGAAAACTGCAACGCCGACAACGAGACAAGATAAACTGTTTGCAATTGTTCCCTATTTTATATCATGTTAGCTGCGCAGTGGAAATGCTGAAGTTAACACTCATTGTTCCTGAAAATTTAATCATTTGTATACAAAATTTTGAGATAGCCCAATTATTTTTTAAGGCTGCTCCTTTCCCCCCCTTTTTTTAAAAAGAGTGTATTTTTATTATTTTGTATTATTACTTTTAGTTTTACATATATAAACAAGCTTTTAAAGCAAGATTACAGATTCTAATTGCACAAAAGTTTGAGCTATGTGCTGGTGGTGCTTGATGTATTGATGTCTTGTTTTTATGCTTGATTTGTTGTTTTGTTTTAGCACACAATTGCAGTTGATTCTTAAATCACCTCGTTCAACAAATTTAAGCTGTTTCTTATTTTCCATAGTAAATTATTGATTTGACTAAATCCTGTTTCCACTAGGTAAGAAGGAGTAAAGTCAATAATGCTGGTTCGGTAATAATTTTTATTTGGAGAAATTTCTTTTGGATGACTTTTTAAATTTCAAATCTTAGCCTACCCATGTGTTTTGAATAAGACTTACCTTTGTATGATATAGTTTAAAATTACTAAACAATGAATTATCAATGTTATATTTTTTTTTTTTTTTTTTTTTTTTTTTTTGTAATTAATGGGATATGATTATACCCATCAGTTGCCAGTGTATATCCAGCTATCGGCATCTTGAGTCATGCTGTAAAATTTTGGAGAACTGGAGAAAAAGATTCTTTTGAATTATATGAATTTATATGTTCACATCATTGATGGAATTTGATCAGAATATGTCTAAAAATTTACTACTGTTGCTTTCTAGCAATTTATTAATAAGATTTCTAAGGTGTACAGAAGGAAATTCAATTTTTAACATATTCTGAAGACTTCATTAATTATTAACTTTTCCTCATTAATCTATAAGACACCAACAATAAGCTTTACTCTTAGTAACCCGAACAATGAGTCTTCCTACGGCACAGTTGTTGCAGCATATTGGCATCCTGCCAATTCGTGTTTCTGCAAAAAGAAAATGTTCAATCATTGTCAAAAATACAATCAAACCTTTCATGATGACCCCTTCCTAAGACGACCACCTCTGACAATACATTTGACAATATAATAAAATAACTATACAGAAAAACCTTAATAATTATGTTGTGTGAGTTCATCTCTACAAAAGACTAAAAATCATCGGGAATCATAGGTGGTTGTGTTAGGAAGTGTCGTTTTAATCATATTTTAGAATTTATTTGAAGTAGAAGATTCCATGATCTGAGTACTTTAAACTAGCCGCAGTTACTTTTGAATGTGTACGTAACTGATTTTGAAAGGTAGCTAATTTAAAAAATTAATTAAATTTGACTGGGTATAGAATAACATATCTACATGTATACTGGTATCCAGATTTAAGGTAAAAAGAAGTAAATAATTGTTAAATTTAAGTAAAATTTGGTAGGTCACGAGAGATTTATACAGCAATGAGAAATAAGGAAAGATTAAACTTCTAAAGAACTGATTAAATTTGGGGTAAAATTGAACAATCGGAAAGGGTACTTTCCTTGAACCCCATAAAATCTTGTTTGCACTACTTGACTTGGAGCCCAAAAACGGGTATGACTTCACAGTTCTGCTAAAGGAAGAAAACCATACTCTCTACTTTTATTACCTCCCGGTAACCTATACACATAAGTAAGAGGGGTAATGTTTTCGTTTCAAAAATTCGATAGTGAGTTTTTAGTAAATAAACACAAATTAAGTTCCCCACAACACGTTTTTACCATTTTTCCAATGATGTCTGTCTGTATGTGTGGAGCGAATTTTTTTGTCCACGAAAACTCTAAAATATAATTTCCAAAAGTTTCTAATTTTATTTCCAAAAATTTCTATTATATTTGTAAAAACTTCTGTTTTCTATTATTTTCTATTTTCTTTCTTCATCGGTCAAGCCTATTATTTTCGTATTAACTTTCAAATGTGTAAAACTGCTGTTCACCTATAAATGTATTCCCAAAGAAAGGGATAGCTCTTACTGCAAAAATTCGTTACTGAGCTTATTTATTTTTTGACAAGTGTTAATAAAATTGGTATCTTGAAATCTTTGATTAAGATGTATATAACATTGTAAATAAATAAGCTCTATTGATTTTCTGGTGCATTATTCGTGTTCGCTTTTAATGGCAATGTCAATGACGTAAACTCAACGACTTCAAATAACTTTAATCTTGAAATCTTTGCAACACATACGTTGCTGAAATGTATTCGCGGTCCCTTGGTAGGAACAGCTGATCTATGCGGTTCTTTAATGAATCTGAATATTGAGTACAATGCGAATTTAGGCTTTGCTTGATGCTGAAATAACTAATTATTCCTTAGCATCTCAGGAATACCTATTGGGACCTTTACGATGGAGGTTTCATGTTTGTTGTGGTTTCCTTTCTTGGATATTAGACTTTTATGATGACAAGAAACCTCAGTGCTCAGAAATATTGAAATTATAAGGTATTTTCTCCCTCGTTCTAGGATGCCTTTGTGGTATAATGATAGCACATTCGACTCTTCGTATTCGAGAGGTCCAGGTTCGAGTCTGGTTAGGGCATTGCTCATTTTTCACGTCTCCCGTATTAAAAAAAAAAAAAAAAAAAAAGACTCTACAGTGGCGCCCGAACTAAAAAGTGGTGGACAAGAATTCGGTACCACCAGGATTTGGCAATTGGTCTCCTAATCTCAGTCGCCCTTTAAATGGGGTTTGGCAATTGGTCTCCTAATCCCAGTCGCCCTTTAAACGGGGAGCATATAAGGTATTTTCTTCCTCCTTTCAGCATACCTTCGTGGTGCAACGGTAGCACACTCGGCGTATATTCGAGAGGTCCAGGATCGAGTTCTGGCGAGGCTACTGCTCATTTTTCTCTTTAAAAAACACTATTGACATCTAGGCATATTAATACATCTGGGCATGTTCTATATTCCTATCTTAATGAAATTAGGCATGTATGCCATAGCCAGAAATTTTCCCTTCCGGCGGTATCCTTGAGTTTGCCTTCCCCCCAGTGCATACTAAAAACGCTACAAGTTATCAAAACGAAACAATATATTGAAACATCGCATGTATTTTTAAAATATGTTTTTAATTTGAACATTCTAAAATGCTAGTTTTCCTGTTTTTGTATAAAGGTTCGTTAATGACAAATTCGAAATCTGTTTAAATAGTCAGTTACTATTTTGTGGACAGTGTAGTAAGATTTCTTAAACATAAGACACTAATTTGTAGATCTTAATTCATTCTTAACCAGTCTTTATTTAAGTTCGTATCGTAACTAATAACACTTACAACAATAGCGAACAACAATTAAATTATTATAATATTTGGAATACAGTACTCGTAATTCTATTTCAAAATAAATGGTAAAAGTTCAAAGAAGTGGCATTTTGGACACTTCTGGTCTAGCCTAAACATATATAAACCTGCAATAAATACCTTTTAGCGATTATAATAATAGTTTGTTTTATTTTGTTATGGCAAAGATTATTATTTGCCTGGGGTAGGCATGCCTTCTCGGAGGGCTTCTAAGGGGGCTGCCTGGTACCCACGTTATGGAAAATCCCCAAAACACGCATTCAGCCAGCCTGGGATCGATAGTTGAAATACTAGTGTATAGCAACTTTACCGCTCGGCCGTTGGTGGATTACACTTTTAGATGAGAAGAAACAAGCTGTGCGAGACCGTTATTGAGATGAAGCAGTCGCGATATGGGTGGTGAAAAAAAAAGTCGCTTTGCCATGCCTTTCGTATCTCTAAGTTTCAGAAATTTGAATTGTGGTATGATAAGAAAAGTAACAATTCTTTAGAATACGATATTTATTCCTTTTTTTATAAATATAGTTGTTAAAAACTAGTTATTAATAAGGTCACACGTTAACTAAGATTTCAGCCATTAGGTAGAATTTCTGCGATTCCTGCATTTTCGCGCCTAGTGCAACCTTAAATTCTAAAAACTTTGGTACCGGCCATGGTTTTGTCACTGAAAATAACTAAAGCCCGGTTTACACTTCTCCGAGTGAGCTCCTCATCCGAGCTTCTCGAACCGAGTGAACGGACCTGTACTCTGATAGATTGTTTACACCAATCAGAGCGGACTGACAACTCGCTGCCGTTTGTTTGCAAAATGGATATCGACGTGCAGGTTGCTGAGCTTGAATTTTGCGAAGCAGTTTCCAACGAACTAATTTCTGTTCTGGGGGGGGAGGAAGAAGAAGAAAAGGAAATGAAAACGTGACTGTGTAGCTTGCCGTTATGAATTGGAAGCATTAAATCAACTTTTAAATGAACTTCCTGGCGAGGATATCCAAAGTTACAAAAACTTCATCAGAATGGGTGAAGGATAATTTGAAACTTTATTAGAAATGGTCACTCCACTTATTCAAAAAAAAGTTCTTTCGAGATGTTCTGCCAGCAAAACTAAAACGCAGATAGCACTTCGGTTTCAGGGGACGGGTGACTCCTACAGTTTCCTGCAATATTTATTTCGAGTGCCAAAATGAAGTGTTTGAGGCCATTTTCTGTTAATGAGATTGAGCAAAAATTATTAATCATTTGCTTGAATTCTCCAACGCTCTCGAATTTTTACCTGTTAATAAAATTAGCCACATACGCCTTCTGTCGGCGATTTTTATTTTAATACTTCCAACTGAGCGTTTGTAAATAAAATCTAATTTGTGGTTCAAATAAAAAGAAAAGTCTATAAAACAATATTTAAAAATTTTAGATTATATTTGATTGGATGTAATTAGCCATGAGCAGAAACTGGTTTTTCGAAATTTTATCAACAAAATAAAATAAATATTTGCTTTTTCACTTATTTTTTATATTGAAAACTGTATTTTATTGGGTAGTTGAATTGTTTTATTGGGTAGCTGAATAACATATTTCTTAATTGTTTTTAATTAAAGAAAATTCAGACATAAATATGTTTAAAATAAATATTTTGAATTCGATACCCTAATTTAATTTTCTTCTATGTCTTTTCTACAATATCTAAAACCTAAATTCATTTTGATCTGTAGTTATATCCACGTTATATTTAGGTATTTGTAAACAATGGTCGTAATATTCAGGTAGTGAAGTATTCCATAATACTTCACAATATGCATATGCATTAAAAATGCCAGATAGTTAGATTATCGCTCCTTCTCGGCATTTTCGATGTGACGGAAAAATTGGGCACAACGTCTCTGCGAACACTTCTCGGAGTTACTGCGCAGAGAGATTTTCAATGGATCAAAGTAGAAACGGACTCGTTGACTCATTTTCCCTACGTTTCTATATGAAAGAAGTGAGCGTTTACATTGTCAAAGTAGTCATAGCGAGGTGTTCGCTGCGGGTCACTCGGATAGGTGTAAACTGGCCTTAAGTTAACATAAAAAATGGAACTGGCCAAAAATATAACAGTCTTACTTGAAAAAAAAAATGCCTTCCAAGCAAAATGTTGCTCCGTCTAGCTATACCACTAACATGTTATTACCCTCAATTATTTTTTATCTGGTTTGGGATAGGAAGCTTATGATTCCATTAATAGAAAACGTACAAGATAGGCCTATAAAGTAAACGAGCAAATTAAAAGACCAAAGTTAAAATAAAAAACTGAAAGAAATGCATGTTTAAAAAAAACATCTCAACTGTTGGTAAAGACAGTTTAAATCGGTTATTTTGTTGTTTGCATATCGAAACAACGGTGTAATTTCATTTACTAAGAAGATATCTTACAAAAAAAATTTGCTTCAGGATGGAACAACGTTATAACATTAAATTTTGTTCCAAATTAGGTAAATCTTCTCCCGAAGCTTTAGGGATGGTTGAACAGTATACAGTGATGCATCGTTATCAAGAACATAAATATATGAGTGGTACCAACTGCTTCAAATGTGGGCGAAAAGGCGATAAAAGCTATAGGTAGAGACGCTGGTGGTGATGCTGATTGCACTTTTTAAGGAGCTTACAAAGAACTTATTCACCATGAATTTGTCCTTGAAGATCAATCAATTAATCAACATTTTTACGAGGAAATGCTTTTTCGATTAAGAAACAGGATGAGGCGAGTTAGGAAGGAACTCTTCTATCGTTAAACAGTGGATCCAAAAGTTTCTATGACTTGAAAAAATATTGGAAAAATTTTATAGACTTCTCTTGCGATTATTTTGAAAATGATATATTTATTTCTGGTCAGTGATCTTTTTCTTATTTATAATAAATTTTCTGGTTACTTTATACGCTCACCTTGTATTTTTTAATTCATACCAGCTAATTAAAAGAAGCAAGAACACACCAACCCACATCATTTTCCAGCCCACATCACTCTAAAAATTAACTGTCATCGAACCTAGTCCAATAAATTTTTACGCCCATATTTTGAAAAACTGTTTTGCTTTTCAAAAAAAAAAAAAAATTTTTTTTTGGTCTGTTTTAATTTCCCAAGGAATTTGATTTTTCATGAAAACATTTTTTACCTCCTTAAAATAGACAAAGCAGATCATGTTTTTCCCAGTACCACCAAAATCCTTTACGCATGCTTTTGTTGAACTTGATTCTTTTTTTAACATGGGAAAACCGGAACATTTATTGATATGTATACACTAAGCATTAGTTATCATTAAAATATGCTTTATACAGATCCTTTTAAAATTAAAAATGTGCTTTAATATGGATTATATATCGTACTTCTAGGGCATGCGTCACAACGGTTCCGTGTCCAACATGGTAGCTTTTTTTGCTCGCAAGAAACTGAAAAAGAAAAAGAAAAAAAAAAAAAAATGAAAATATAAAGGATTTTCTAAATAAAATACATTTATTAATGGGATGGAGAAATAAATTAATAGTGAGAAATATTGTCACAATTAAATTTTCTTTCGAACGGTAAATAAAGTACTTTGAAACTAAATTTAAAATACTGCATTCATAAAGAGTTGTTACAAAGAGCAGCATTGAATGTGATTCAAGAATGGTTCTTAAAAATGAATAAAATTCATTAATTATTTCTTTTAAATATGAAATTGATCACTTGAAATTAAAAATTAATAATTCTGTGTATGTTTCTATAACCTATAAAAAGCTATTAATTATTCACTGCATAAACTGATACAGAAAGGCTCTTTTATGTCAGTTTATGTAACTGAATAATAAAATGTATCGTTTTTTGTGCATCATTTATATCCATTGCCAAATTATTGTTCGAGGATAAAATTTTCACCCATCACTATCCGAGATTAAATCTTTTCCACGGAAATTTTTTAATTTTTTTCAAGTCAAAATGGCTTAAAAAATAATGATACAAACTACGCTGTGGAAGAAATATATATATATATTGCTGTTAAGTTAGTAAAAAAGACGCATGGAAATTGGGATACTATGGGTTATTTGAGTAACAGTATATGCCTGCAAATGTTACAGCAGATCTTTATTTTTTATTATTACAGCAAACAGGTATGTAAGCAGAACATATTTGTCTCACATATGTATTTCATAAAGATGTGTTTCCCATATATTATACAGAAAAATTTCTGAAAGTACGTAAACCCAGAAAACCGCTTGCCGTATGCATAGAAAAAAAAGAAAAGCTAGTAATATTTACTCATGTTAAAAATAATTAAGATGTAATAAGTGCATACAGCTGCGTAAAATAGAAGTAGTGTATTTGCGTTCATCGCCTCTTTTTCAATTACGCTGGTGTGCAAAATAAAAGAATTTTCAAATTATGTCTTTTTTTTTATGAAAAGTATTGAAACAACGGTACTAATTATACCGCCTAAAAAATCGTGCAAATGTTCAGAGTCGAATAAGTAAGCGTACACATGCGTATCTGCGGAGCTATAATTGTGAAGCGGATATGAGCGCACGAGAGGGTTTCGGCGATTTGTGTTCTTGTACTCCTTTAAGATATTCGTCGTGTTTCTCGCAAGAGTTCTGTAAATTTTAAGATATCTAGTTAAATGAGTAGCCGCGAACGTATGGATTATGCAATGAAATAGAGAACTGTCACTAAGGAACATGCCAGTTACATTTGCAGGTGGCTAGACAGCCCACTGTCGTCTGCAGTTTTTAGAAAAAGTTTCAAGACATTGGATCCGAATCGAGAAGACCTGGGCAAGCTCGATCGAGATCCATAAACACGAATAAGGATCGTTATTTGGCATTTCAGCGCGGTGATATAAGACTGCTTCAGCTTCACAGCTCTCATGTGAACTGTACGGTGCCCCTGGAACCCGAGATTCACGATCTACAGTTGCCCGCAGACTTAATGAGACAGGGCTGTATCACAGAAGACCCACTGTTCGCCTCCCGTTCACTGCAGCACACAAGAGTCTTCGACCAGACCTTCAGTGGTGTACCTTGCTGTTTATAGATGAATAGAGTTTCAGCCTGGGCACTGGTTCTCAGCCTACCTATATCTGGAGAAAGCCTAGAACACGATTAAAAGAAGAACGCCATTAAAAGAAACAGGAAGATCTTTTCCAGCCCACATCGCTCTAAAAATTAACTGTCATCGAACCTAGCCCAATAAATTTTTACGTCCATATTTTGAAAAAACTGTTTTGATTTTCAAAAAGAAAATTTTTTTCTTGAAAAAGCTGTTTTAATTTCCCAAAGAATTTGATTTTTCATGAAAACATTTTTTACCTCCTTAAAGAAGACAAAGCAGATCATGTTTTTCCCAGTACCACCAAAATCCTTTACACATGTTTTTGTTGAGAATGATTCTTTTTTTAACATATGAAAACCGGAACATTTATTGATATGTATACACTAAGCATTAGTTATCATTAAAATATGCTTTATACAGATTCTTTTAAAATTAAAAATGTGCAATCCCTATCCCTCTCTCATCAGGATGTAGAGACATTAGGTAATTGGAAAAGCCGGAGAGATGAAAAATTAGCAACCGCCTTCGTCGGGAATCGAACCACGGGCCTCTGGAATACCGACCCAGCATGCAGAACCACTACACCACGAAGTCACGCTAGGAAAGCGGGAGAAATACCTTATAAGGAGAAAGATAAGGAGAAAGAATCATTATGGCGGTGGAGGTGTAATGGTTTGGGCAGGTATTATGTTAGACGTTTGCATGTCCCTGCATGCTATGAAGCACAGATCTTAGAGCCCTATTTTTGACTTTCTAGAGGGGCAGTTCGTCCTAGGATCCTGTTAATGCACGACAACGCTCGTCCACATAGGGATCAGCTGGTTCATGATTTCCTAGAAAGTGAAGATATTCGCCGCATGAAGTGACCAGCCAGATCTTCTGAACTTAATTCTCTACAGCATGTCTGGGGGAAGTGAATTTCATCTCGCCGTTTCCCTCCAAGAATCATTCCGAAAATGAAAACTATCTTGTTGCATGAGTGGGATCGGCTGCCACAAAGACTTCTTAACTGTCTGCTGCTCAATATACCTTCACGGTGTGCGACCCGTCTGGCTGTGAGAGGGGACCATACCTAATATTAGACGCATTTTCATTTCGATATCACAACGTGAATTTTTGAAATACTTGCATCATAAGGTTTACTGATAACCATGCGTACATAAATAACCTTTGAATGATAGTTCCGTTTCTCTGTCATAAATGTGTATTCATACCAAATTTCACTAAAATCTGCCCATCTGTCTATCACTTTAGAAATTAGATATAATGGGCAAATTCTCTTAATTTTGCCCACGAGGGTATATAAAATGAAAATGCACATCAGTAACAAATTTCTTTCTCCACGGTTAAGAACAGAGAACATATGCTGGAACATACGTAAGGAACGATGATGATGATAGCATTTCATATTGAGTCGTTGGAGGTGGAGTGAGAGGAAGTATGGAAAACTATAGGGCAACAGTGAAGATAAGGATAATCAATAAACGTATCTTCCTCGTTTGAATTCATTAGAGCAGGCAGAACACTGATACGTTTACAAGTTTTGTGTCTACAGGCTTCTTTAATCAAAAAATCTTTCTGTTACAGCTGATGTAAAGGAGACTTAATTGCTAAGATTAATTGATTTTTATGCCATATATCTTTATCGCTGGCACTCAAAACGCACTGCATGCTGCTCCCAAACCTATGCGCTCTTTTAAAATGGCCTTTTAAGGTTTTGCCTATGTGTGACTATTTTAAAAAACAAAGACTGAACTCTATTTTCGATTTTTCATTCTGGATACATTTGCACGTCGACAGGGCGGCTTTCCTTCTAGTATTTTAGTATAACAGCTTTTGAGTCCCGGCACTGGATTTATCTTCGTTAACGGTCTCGTGTTTCCTGGGATGTCCATCGTAAATGAGCTAAATATTTTAGTTTGATTGTGTGATGCTTGTTTAAAGAAGACATGATTGTTACTAGATCATTGGGAGTTCTATTTCTGTTGGAGTACTCGAATGAACAAATAATGCAAGTTTTATACTTTTTAAGGAACTGAACTCCCATATTCCGACAGCCTGCTTTTCAAAAGAATGCAGAAAGTGAGTTCAAAAGTGAGTTTTTTCAAAAAATGCTTCTGCAAAATTATGCGTTTGGTTTAAAGTTTATGTTCGTGAAGCGAGATATACTTCTATTCAGTTTTTGCGTCTGCCGACTTGGGTTTCTACATCTTGACACTCGAGAAAAAAATACGATCTGTGTGTGAGATTCACTAAAAATGCATAACGAAAACTTAATGCCACTAGTTTTATATTTAATTTCAAATGTAATAATAATTCTGGAAATGATTCAAAAACGTTTAATTAATGTATAAGATAATTAGCTCTACTCTTATATGCGCCCTGCCTCTTATATGCCTCTTATATGCGATATGTGTTGCGCGCTGGTTTTTGGCGCGATTGCGTGGTCTGTTCTGCGATGGTTTTGGGGGCGATGTTGGTTTCTATAGCAACCCTTTTTACGTGGAAATTTGAATTTGCTAGTTGGTTCGTGTGCTAATAAATTATGAGGTGTTGGCAAAATTTCAGTCGCGTGTCTGGTACAACTATTTTTCCGGAAATTTTACAAGTATTTAGGAGAAGAAAGTTTTCAACATTTATTTGTGAAACATAGTATCAATTTTGTGGATAGTGAATCTGGCTGTCATATAAATACGATAGAAATTACGTGGTGGCGTGTTAAAGCGACGTTACCGACTTATAATCGGAAATGCGATTTAGAATTTTATTTGGTGGTTTATATATTTTTCCATCGTTGTTCTGAAACGGGAGAAGATGCTTTTAACAAATTTGGGGGGGAAATTATTTTGGTGATGTTTGAAATTAGTATTTCTGCTGTTGGAAGAAGCATTTATTTATGGTTAGTGCATTTTGTTTTATTCCTGTTCTTATTTAATGGAATGTTACGTTCATTGTTTTTTAAGTTTGAATTTCTGTCGTTGTTGTTATTTTTTTGAATTGTTTGAAATTTATTTTAGTTTGTTTTGTTGGTTAGTGCGCAATGACTAGATTGCGCAATTCGTAGATTTTTTTAAAGTTTAAACAGAAAGCTGTGTACATGGTATTCTTTGAAATTTATTGTTGTTATGTTAATTTATTTAAGCTAGGTGTGAGTAGTTCGTAGATTCCTTCGCTGCGTAGATTGTGTAATTCTGTGATTTTTTTGAAGTTAAAACATATCACTGTGTACATGGATTGTTGTCGAATATTTTTGGTTAGAAACTTTAAGTTTTTGCTATCTAATTTTTCTGTTTTTGTTTCGGGATTTTTAGCTTAAATTGTGTGTTCAAAACGTGGTTTTTGAACGTGCGAAAATCGCGTTTTTGCAGACATTTTATGCTAAAAGTTCGAAATGTAAACAAAACATTTAGGTAGTAATATGGCGACGTGGCGTTTCTCGCCGCATTTGGACGTGAGGGCGCATATAAGAGTAGTTCCAGATATTTCTCCCGTCTTCTTGGCATGCCTTCATGGTGTGGTGGTCTGCACGCTGGGTGCGTATTCCAGAGGTCCGTGGTTCGATTCTCGGCGAAGGCATTGCTCATTTTTCATCTATCCTGTTCCCGAAAAATACCTAATGTAACCTACAGTGGCGCTTGAACTAAAAGAGTGTTGAATGATAATTCTCCTCACCCAGGACTTGGCCACTGGGGCCCCTAAAAACCCCTAATTTTTATCCCCCTAAAAATGCACGTCTAGTGTTATGAAACTAATACATTTAGTTGATCAATCCAATCATTTTATATTTTGCTTGATTCCCTAGTTTCCAATATATTTATATATATATTAATATTACATCTAATTTATAACTAGTAATTATTTTGTACTATATTTAATTATTGCGTTCATAGTTTACTTGTGCATATTTATGTCTATGTAATCAGTAGCATATCTGTTGTATTTTAAGGAATATATAGTAATATTTTTTGTTTTAAAGAGAGTAGAAAGTGGATGTTATCCTCTACAAGTCCTATAGGCAAATTTATTATTCTCTACTCAACAGTTACGTAACTTCTAACGTATGTAGCTATTGCTTCGATTCTGCTGTAACTATTTGTTTATATAAAATTGTGAATCTGGTTTTTAATTTATAATGGGATCTGTTAACCTTGTGCAACTGTAAAATTTGTGTTTAATTAATAATGTGCTCTGGATCTCTTTTTTTTTTTTTTTTTTTTTTTTTTTGTTTCTCTTGAAACTATTTAGCAAAATGAATCTTTAGTAATTTCCAACAAATAGGAAATTTAACTGCTAAGTAAGTAAGACACAATAACACGCTGAATAAATACTAATTCAGAAGTCAAACAACAAAAATCAGCGTTATATTTACAAAATTTTCACAGAACTAGTTTCGATGGTTTTTCCGAACCAGCATCCTCAGCTGCAAAACCGCAAATGAACAAGATAGGAAATAATGATTGGATAAGATAAGAAAGCCTGGACAAGAATAAGCAAGTGGCGCCATCTGTTGGGGAAACCAGAACTAAAACATGATTTCTTTAAAGGCTGAAGGCAAATTTGGATTGGAATTAGGATCGTTAACTAGAACAGAAAGATTTTTATGAATGTGAAATGCCTCTAGAAAATCCAATTCTCCAATGGAATATGTTTTTTGAATAATTTTGGCAGCAGAAAAATTGAAATTGTGATTTTCGGACCAACAATGTTGAGCAACAGAAGACTTCTGTGTTTCCTTTTTTCTAACATATGTCTCATGTTCCTTGACGCGAAATTTTAAGGCTCTCTTAGTTTGGCCAATGTAAATTAAACCACACTGGCAAGGAATCCTGTAAATACCCCAGGAATTCATATCTGGAATGGGGTCCTTTAGTATGGAAATCGGAATTTTATTGATGGGAGAATAGACGACCCGAAAGTTAAATTTCTGCAAAATACGTGCAACTTTATAGCTAATCGATGGAAAGAAGGGAATGACAACAGAATTTTTATAACCTCCTAAAAACTCCTAAAACAAGAGTGTGCCTTTTAGTGTGTTGAGATGAGAATTTTTTAACTGCTTGATTAATAATGTTGGGTGAAAAGCCCCTGTCAATAGCTATTGCTTTTAATTTACATTGGCCAAACTAAGAGAGCCTTTAAATTTCGCGTCAAGGAACATGAGGAATATGTTAGAAAAAAGGAAACACAGAAGTCTTCTGTTGCTCAACATTGTTGGTCCGAAAATCACAATTTCAATTTTTCTGCTGCCAAAAATATTCAAAAAACATCTTCCGTTGGAGAACTGGATTTTCCAGAGGCATTTCACATTCATAAAAATCTTTCTGTTCTAGTTAACGATCCTAATTCCAATCCAAATTTTCCTTCGGCCTTTAAAGAAATTATGTTTTAGTTCTGGTTTCACCAACAGGTGGCGCCACTTGCTTATTCTTGTCCAGGCTTTCTTATCTTATCTAATCATTATTTCCTATCTTGTTCCTTTGCGGTTTTGCAGCTGAGGATGGTGGTTTGGAAAAACCATCGAAACTAGTCCTGTGAAAATTTTGTAAATATAACGCTGATTTTTGTTGTTTGACTTCTGAATTAGTGCTAAATAAGTATTTAAGATCCTAGCATCAGAAATGTATAGTATTATATGTAAAAATGTCTATGTAAAACTGTATGTATATGTGGCACTGTAACCTTTTGGAGAATTGTTAAAAATGCTATCCTGCCTGCTAGCTGGAACCACGGATAACAGGTATTAGATGGCATCTGCCACCATGATAATTATACCGAGAAACTCGTTAAGTCCTAGCGTCGGTGGTCATTTTGGTAGTGTTTCCGGAGTGTTCCTTATCAAAATTGGGGTTTAAATAGAAATCCAACCTCCTTGAGGCTCTGGCAACCATTCTTCCTTGAAACTCATGGACAACAACGACATCAACAAATGTATGGATAACGCCTCAATAGGTACTTTCCCGAAATCTCACTAAAACGCCAGATTCCAGTAGAGCTATTGGCCTAAAAGCTTCCTCAGTTAGCTGTCAAAGATTGCTGAAAAGATAGTTCTTTACCATCTCAATCAAATTATACCACCGAGTTCATGCACTCCTAACGGAAAATTTGGATTTAGGCTTCTCCACAGTACCAACTATCAACTGCTACGAATCATTAACCATACCACTGATAGGTTCAAATGTAAATTTCCGATAACTGTCGTATTCTTTGACACTGCGAAAGCTTTTCCAGCTTTCGCAGTGCCTGCATAATCAAGCTTTTCCTGCTTGTTATGCAGCTAAACGGCTTATGTTTATCCTTTTGCAAATTATTGAAGAGTTTAAAATATTAAGCTAAGTACTTTAGAATCTACTATTGAAGTAATTTCTTTTTGTTTGTTAACCGACGGGTCTGTATATATTTCAATCTGTAAATTATCCAATCCGTTATTCACTTCACTACAAACAGACGGAAGAAAAAGCTCATAAATAATATATTCTAAAAGCACAGCCGACCATCTGATTTTCTAAGCATATACAGTGGTACCTCGATATACGAGTGCCCTAATATACGAGTGTTTTGAGTTCTAACAATTTCTTCCACCTCAGACTAGACTTTAGTCTGTGTGCTTGTTTCCCTCGTTTTCGAAGCATTTTTGATAAGTTGGGTTCGCGTTTTTTGCTTTTTATACATTTACAAAACATTACCACATTTATTTTTATAACCATGGGTCCGAAGAAGAAGATGATGTCTATTGAATTAAAGCGCGAAATCATAGAAAACATGAGCAAGGTGTGCGAGTAATTGACTTGGCGAGGATGTACGGGCGTAGCACATCAATGATATGTACTGTGCTTAAACAGAATGAGTTGATAAAAGGTATAATGCCAGCTAAGGGCGTTACAATAATTTCTAAGCTTCGGACCTCTCTCCATGAAAAGATGGAGAAACTACTGATGGTGTGGGTGACAGAGAAGCAGCTTCAAGGAGGAACCTTAACACAAAGCATCATATATGAGAAGGCATGAGCGATTTACGGTGATTTGCTGAAGCAGATCCCACACACTTCCACAAACGACGAATCGGAAGACTCGTTCAAAAACAGTCGGGGCTGTTTTGACAACTTTAGGAAAAGGACCGGCATTCACTCCTTCGTCAGGCATGGTGAGGCAGCAAGTTTGGATGTGAAGGCAGCTGAGGTTTGCATCAAAACGTTTTCCGAACTGATAGAAGCCAAAGGATACATCCCTCAGTCTTCAACTGTGACGAGACAGGGCTTTTCTGGAAAAGGATGCCGAATAGGACTTACATAACGGCAGAGGAAAAGACGATGCCAGGTCACAAACTCATGAAGAATAGATTAACTCTAGCACTTTGCGCAAATGCGAGTGGCGACTGCAAAATCAAGCCTCTGCTAGTATACCATTCGGAAAATTCCAGAGCCACCTTTAAGTCACATAAGATTTTAAAAGAAAAACTGCCAGTTATACGGGCAAATCCGAAGTCACCAGGAAGATCTTTGTAGAGTGGATAAACCTGGTGTTTCGACCTTCTGTTAAAAAATTTCTGCAGGAAAACAACCTAATCATAGAAGCCCTTCTCGTCCTCAACAATGCCCCTGCTCACCCACCAAATCTCGAAGATGATTTACTCGAAGAATTCAAGTTTATAAAGGTTCTCTACCTACCACGCAACACCACTCCTATCCTGCAGCCCATGCATCAGCAGGTGATTTCTAATTTTAAGAAGTTGTACACCAAGCACATTTTTCGGCGCTGCTTTGAGGTGACGGAGAATACAAACCTTACCCTTCGAGTCTTCTGGAAGGACCACTTTAACATCGTGATATGCCTAAGAATTACTGATCGGGCCTGGCTGGGTGTTACAGCGAGAACCTTAACCTCTGCATGGAAGAAGCTGTAGCCTGAAGCTGTAGCTGAAAGGGCCTTCGAAGGATTGGAACCCGAAGTGTCAGTGGTAGAGAAGATTGTTTCTCTGGGAAAATCCATAGATCTGGAGGTGGATGAGAGAGATGTGAACGAACTCGTCGAGGAACAGTCTCAGGAGCTCACAACCGAGGACTTACACGATCTACATTTGCAGCAGCATACGGTGGTTCAACGAAAAATTAGTTTTGAAGAGGAGCCAGAGATGGAGGAGGTTATCCCTACAAGAGATATAAAGGAGATCTTGGGAATGCGAGAGAAAGTTGTAGAGTTCGTGGATAAAAATCACCCCAAAAAGTTGCAGCTAGTCTTGCATCGGAGTTGTTCAACGAAACTTGCCTAACTCATTTCCGCAATATCCTGAAAGGGAGGAAGAAACAAACCTCTTTGGACAGTTTAAACGATCTGCAGGTGAAAATGAGCAAAGCGTGACGAAAAAAGCGAAGACCAGTGACGAAAATTAAGCGCTTCTGTAAGCACTTTTTCTTTTAATTATGCTTTTATAGAATATGTATTTGTTATTTATAAATAAATGTTTCTTCTTGTAAATACATTGTTCTTATTCAAAAACACCTAACAAAACAGCTGAGGTGGTGTTTTGGGAGCTGGAACGGATTAATGGCATTTCAATTCATTTCAATGAGGAAAATTGCTTTGAGATACGAGCAAGTTTACGGAACGAATTAAACTCGTATGTCGAGGTACCACTATAGTTTCAAAGAGATACAGAAACACAAATTTCATCTCATCTTAAATTTCGTTGATTTTTTTTAAAAAAAGGGTCATTTCACAATCTAGCATACGAATAAAATTATGTTCTGCTTCTTTTTTCTTGGTGCCTTACGTGCATACTTACAGTTTTTAATAATTTTTTCAGCGCTTCCAGAAACCATTATTATTCAATATACACTCGTCAAAAGTGAAATTGCAACACCTGAAGGAATACGCATAGCGATGTGAAAATAACAGGATTGGTAGGTGTCAGACATATAGTAAGTGATTAAATTCGCGTGCGCTTATGGTCACATGATACCCAGTATCTGGCTATAAAAGCCAGTAGCTGGCTCGCTCTGTATATGCTATCAATGGCAGATTGTTGTAACGGAATTATTGCAGAAGGTTAGAAAATACCTTGAAGATATCAGCAATCTGAATACCAGCAGTTATCATCGGAGGAACGAGAACGTATCTTAGAACTGCATGAACTTAGTTTGTCAAGTGTTGAACAGGTCAGAAGTAGTATTCAGCAATGTTGGGCAGGATGGACGCAGGACCATCTGAGAACACGGCAAAGAGGCAGTGGATCATCCACGTATACGAATGTTTCGTGGGAACCCATTTGTTACGGCTAGTCATGTTTAAGCCTACTTACCATTATCAAAAGGGGCATTTTTCTCCTGCCAAAGCATCCGTAACAGGTTCCATGAGGCGGGGATGCGCGCACGGCAGCCTGCCTCTGAGGTTCCTATAACCACTCGACACAAGGCTGCCCGTCTGGCTTGGTGTCAACGTTATCTTCAATGGAAGAACGAATGGCATCGGGTATTGTTTTCAGACGAATCCTGATTTTATTTACGGATGAATGTCAGTCGTGGATAATCCTTGTGCACATTACTGGAAGTTTAACATCCATCCGCTACGTAACATAGTTGTTATGGCTGTGGTTCGGCCACTTGTGCAGGCCGCTACCGGCACGTTATTCCAGCAGGAGAATGCCCGGCCTCATGTCGTGCGTCACACTCTGGACAGCCCCAATGACAGTGAAATCGTTCCCTGACCAACAGCCTCACTCGATCTCTCTCCCATCGAGCATGTGGGGATTGCCATGGTGCACAGGGCACCGCAGGTGCGTACCATAGAGGAAGTGAGAGCTACAGTGGACTCGGCTTGGCAAGGAATATCTCAAAAGACCATTAATAGCCTCATAAACAGTATGCCTCGCTCTTTAGAGGCCTGTATAGACGACACATTAAATACTAAATAAAAGGTTTAACTTTTCATATCTTTATTTATTTCTTTAATCGTCTGCATATGTGTCTTACCTCTACAGATCCTGTTATTTTCACATCGCTACGAGCATTCCTTCACGGCGTTGCAATTTCACTTTTGACAAGTGTATAATAATAAACGGTGTTTTGAAGCTCAAGGAAGTAACCTCTCATCTTTATTGTAGGTAGTGAGAATAAGGTGTAATAATTAGCACGGGATCCTTTTAAATAGTATTTAAATTTTCCTTTGTGAGTGAAAGACAGCAGAATGCCATTTTAGAATGACACTAATTGTTACAAAGGAAGAGAGGAAGCGTATTAGGTTGATACCTGTTCTTTTCTTGTGGTTCATAGTTCATGATTTTGAATTAAAATTGTAGGAATTTAATGTTTGATATTATGGTAAAAACTACGAACAATTTTGAAGATGAACTTACTGATGTCTTCATTTTGAAATCAGTATAACTTTATTGAAAAAGCTGACCCTTGAGGTTCTTCAATTTGATTGCTTTTCATTTCTTTCTTAGAAATTTGCAGATCGGGGCAAGGCATAAATTTTCTCACATAAGAGTTTCAGAGTTATACAGTTACTTTACTTTAACGGACATTGAAAGTGTATTTATTTCAGTAAATTCCTTTTGAAATATCTTGGGAATTTTATGTGTAAATATGTGCATTTTTTTTTTTTTTTTTTTTTTTTTTTTTTTTTTTTTTAAAGTAGCGAATGTTCTAACAGTTGGAAGTTTTGTTCTGGTGAGATAAAAAGCTAGATTTTAAATTTATAGTACTCTTATCTCTACATTATTGAAATCGTATTCACAAAGTTTTATAATTTATTTTGAGGAACTTGTAACTGAAAATAGCTGTCTGAGATCAATAGTTGAATATTAAAGTTTGTAGCAAGCATTTTCCAACACCTTGTGTAATACTTGCATAGGATTGGAACAGGATATTAGTTCCAACACTCTATGTACAACTGTAAGGATCCTAATTTTTACTAACGTTTATTTTATTTTAAATCTTTACTATCACTTCTTATTTTCTACTTCCGGCCAGAATTAAAAGCTTTAACTTATTTATGAAATTTGTCTTGCGAACACCAAGTACTTAAGTTGTGGCTTTTTGCCAAGCAAGAGAGAGGAAGGAGCTATTAGAAGCAGGCCGCTTGCCATAGTAGTTTTACTCGGTTGCTGGTTGCCTTCAAGGCCAGAGGTTTAATCCTCTTGATAATTTTAAACGTATCGTAGTGTTAGCAGTTCTCTGTACTACATACGGCTTTTTGCTAATATACGGCCAATCTTGGAGTAGGCACTTGTTTGATTAATCCAAAGTTAGTTTAGTTAGAGTTTAGTTAATATTTTTATATTCTTACGTTCAGACCACAAGTGGTTGGTCTCTGTATTCCGAAGTCCGGAAATCATTGTAAAGAGAGAAAAATAAAGGGTTTCGTATACCCTTCCTGTGTGTATTGTCTACTTCCCAAATTTATTGAACATAGCTTTAGTAAGCTCCCTGCTCCGAGTCAGGACAGTTAAATGTTCCCTAAGCAAGTAAGGAGGAACACAGAACCTGATACAACGGTGTCCGCCGATAACATCGCGGCAAAAACATCGTCGACGAAAACATCGCGGAGAAAACAACGCAAGGTGAAAACGTCGTGCTACAAAACATCGTGGGAGAAAACATCGCAAAGAGAAAACATCGCAGTTCTAAAACATCGTGGTACAAAACATCGTCGTAGAAAATAAAGCGGTTCAAAAACATCGCAGTTTAAAAACATCGTCGTCGAAAATATCGTGGTAAAAAATAAAGTATGTACAAATCATCGCATGACGATAACATCGCAGACATGCTTTTTTCAGGTTTTAATAATTGTAAATGGATATTCCCATAATGATTTGTGAGCGCAAGGTGTAAAGAAGGATAAATTTTACTTTCACATATTTTATTAACTAATAAATTTTTGCTGAAAACGTAAGAAGGAAACTTAAGCATAGAAAATTAAATCTAACTTATAGATTATACTTTTCATGAAATATTACCAGTAAAAACTTTATAAAAATGATTTATTAATGGCCTTTGTTAGTTAACTATGTCGGTTTAAAATTCTATTAAGTGCTATAAGTTGCATTAATTTTTTATGCTTAAGTTTCCTTTTTATTTTCTCAGCAAAAATTTATTAATTAATAAAAAATATAAAAGTAAAAATTATCCTTTTTTCCATCTTGCGCTCACAAATCATTATGGGAATATCCATTTACACTTATTAAAGCATGCCTGAAAAAAGCATGTCTGCGATGTTATCGTCATGCGATGATTTGTAGATACTTTATTTTTTACCACGATATTTTCGACGACGATGTTTTTAAACTGCGATGTTTTTGAACCGCTTTATTTTCGACGACGATGTTTTGTACCACGATGTTTTAGAACTGCGATGTTTTCTCCCACGATGTTTTGTAGCACGACGTTTTCGCCTTCCGTTGTTTTCTCCGCGACATTTTCGTCTGCGATGTTTTTGCCGCGATGTTTTCGGCTGTAACCGATACAACAAACAGCCTGTTCAATACCTAATTCCAACACCCTTTGGTAACACTTGCATAGCAAGGTGTTAAATTTGATTACAACATATTGCAAATCATGTTAACATTCTGTACATGTTGAGCTGTCAATGAGCTGTTTGTGAAAGAAAATTGTGCGTTTCCATTGAGATCTGTACGATACCAAAGAAATTATAACACTTGTAGTCCAAACATTAATGGCACATTTCTATCCCTTTATCATACATTTGATGCAAACTTTAAGGCATGTTACTCACAATCTAGTGTACAACTTTTACAAAGAAAAAACAATGATTAAAATATTAATCGAGAAGTTAAACGTTGTGATATATTCTAAATTCAGAAACTGAATAATAATAAAAAATAATCTTTAAAAATTGGAATCAAATACTTACTCATTATGCAACTTGTTAATAGAATAAATAGACAAAATATTTTTCCAAAACTGTGCATCCTGAGGAAGAAGAAAGCATTTATTATTTTTCTGAAGTGTTATTATTTTCGAATAAATGCATATGATAATTTTTAGAGTAAATTTCAGATACAAGGAATGCATAACTTTGAAAGTCGGTCAAACAGAAATTAAGACACGTCGAAGTTCATGTACACACTTCGACTGAATTAATAATGAGAAGTAATGAAAGAATATAATAAATTAAGCCCAAATTTTCAGATACATATTATAATTAATCAACACTACAGAGTAGGCCTTACTAAATCATTACATTCTTTTATTATATTTATCAAATTTAATCAAACTGAGCACGATAAAACCAAAAAGAACTCTGATTATTTTGTAAAGAAAAAAAGAGAGTGAAAGGCAAAAACAAGTATGTCTGAAACATAGTTGAACTTAGAGAATAAAAACTGGGGGGGGGAACCAGCACCACAAATGGGAAAAGAATAAGAGAGAAAAAGTGTAAACCAATAATAGTAAATTCATTAACTAATTAACAGCAGTCGGAAGGCTACTCGTTACGAGAAAAGACGGAGTTTTTCTAAGGGAAACTACTAGCTCATCTTTCTGCTACTAAGGACGAATTACACAAACATCCTACAGTCAGCCAGTTCATCCTTCAAAGAACACATTATAATCGCAATTTAAGAGTTCGAGGCTATATAACAGATTATGGGTCTGGGAAGATTTAAATGCAGTAATATTTCGCAAAACGAACGTGTTGCTGAAGTGAATCATTTGTTATGTGTGAAATTTGGTTCCCCTTACTTAATTGTGGGAATGTATTTAGCCTGATGCAGAAGCGCTGAATATCATTAAAATCTTCAAAGAGTATTAAAAACACGAGCAACATTTGAAATACAAAGAATTTACTGATTTATTTAATTATAAAATTATAATTTATATATGTACACAAGTATTCAGTTTCACAGTTTTTTGTTTGTTTTAATTTCAGTTTTAAATTTTAATAATTTAAATTTCAGTTTCATATAAATTTTTTAAGACTGGAAATTGAAAACTCAGTTGTCCTTTATTTTCTTCTGCCATTGTTTTCATAAGAACTTCTTATTTCACGAAGTTGTCCTAAGTGGTCTCTCTCTTCTTCAGAATGGTCCTGAATGAAGAGCTTGGTTGTGATCTGGACTTCGTGGTACTCCTGTTTACGTAAACATTCACTTTTAGAAATATGAGTGTTATTTCACTTCTTTAAAAGGGCCTTGATTGTTAGAGTTATCATAAATTCTTTTTGTTTTCTTCTTCCTCACCAGGAGAAACTTTTCTGAAAGCTGTCTCAAGTTCTTGATCTAGGAGGGCTTACAGTTCTTCAGTCTAATATAATATTACGAAATGTGTCTATTTGTTCTTTTTCTGGCTAATTATCTTTATATATGCATAAAACATTTATGATTAAATTTCATTAAAATAGAAAGTGAAACAAATTTAGCTCCGTGTGTAGTTTGTGAAGAAAATTACCGTCCATTCACAATTCAGGACTGGGTTCGCTATGCGGGACACATTTTAATCCGTGGACGCTTCGTTATGCGGGGCGTACATTAGGCAAAGCGTTCATTATGCGACACACCACTCTACAAAATTAAAAATTGCCGAACGGAATAATTATCAAGAAAAGTAGAAGTGAATTAAGATGTGTTATTTTATAGCTCGACGATAATCAACTGGGCAATTATTGAATGAATAAAATCTCTGGACGTTGATTGTTTATCCTAGATTCAGTTCTGGCAACTAAATGAATAGCTTAATGTGAATCTCATAGTTTTTCCATATGCAACATGAATACAAGTGGATTTTGCTCAAAACATTTTTCTGCGAAGGCATCCTTTCTAAAGTAGGCAGTCCTTGAATACTTTGCCGCAAAATATATACTATTCTTGCTAATCTTCACACTGACTATTTTTAGAGGGCCAGTTTCGTTCAATACCTTCTTCCAATTTAACATTCAAAATGAAGAAAATTATATCTGCAGTTAAATGCTGTTTCCCAATTTGGAATTTTTGGTTTAAAAATTATATATTTCGTTGTTATGTAATGCCAGATAAATTTATGGTACAAAAGCTTATAAAATGAATAGTGAAGATAAATAGTAATAATTAGTCTCGCAATTTAAATTTATTATGTGTTCTTGTGTAATATAATTTTCAGTTTCCTTTTTTTTCTCTGCAATTCCGAGAGTAAGCTGCAATAAACGATCCAGTAATATATTTTATATCAATCACTTTGCTCCAATTAATGAAAGAGACCAACAAAATCCTGTTTTCCAAATCTAGGCGATCATTAATGTAGTTTTTAACTTCAAATTAAAGAGCTTTCAATCCATGTTAAGGGTTTTCTACTGTGAATTTCCCCCCTTTTTCCTACAGATAATGATGCTAATCTACTAGGTTTACTAAGCTTTTCTCCAAAAGCCCCACTATCGGAACTACCTTTAAGTTACTTTATCGATAAGGTTTATCCTATGTTTCTGACAGTTATCTTTAGTTAAAGCTGTTTTCCTATCATTCATAATTCTAGCTTACAATTTCCTACCAGACTGTGTTTTTAGAATCGCGTTCAATGCAAATGAGTAAGAGCGGTATTTAAGTCGAAGTTCCACTGACTTCGTTAGAGAGCCGGAGTTTCTGACCAGCGCGCGTTCGCCTTTTGGCTACGTCTCTCTTTAGCTATTACTACACTCGGCCGTATTTCAGGCCCTTTATAGCTTCGCCATTTGATTTTTAGAGGCCAACTACTTAGAAACCCTTGATAGCTTCGGCTATATCTTTTAGTTAAGCATTAGTTAAGTTTTATTTCTGATTGAGTTCCAGCCCAAGTGGAGGTTTACTGTACGCTTTGAGAAAGGAGCCGACTGTACATTCTTATTTTGAATAATAAAGAGTAATTAACCCTTCTTGAGTTTTACGTCTCTGTTCCCGAACTTTATCTGTTCACGAGGTTCCTGCATATTTAGCTGTTAGATAAAAGAGTGGAACCTCACAACCTTATAACTATGCACTGGTCGCATGTCTCTTGGGTCTGTCCTTGAGAAGTAAAGCAAATATTTATCTAAAGACGTAAAGCTTGTCAACCAGCAGGGGAGGAAGACATGCCTTAAGTTCAATTTGTTCCAGATTATTACAGGAAGAGAAGAACTTTCTAGTGCCGGAGCCGTCCATCAGAAGAGAATGTGCGGGAGTGGGATACAAGGCCACCACTCACTGTGCATGTGCACAGTGTATGAACGTCATCAAATTTCCTGCGATTTTCGCTGACTTTTCACTAAGCTGTAACTGAATCGCAATTCCAAATCGAAAATTATTTGTAGTGTACACTTTCATCTATCAAACGAAACATAAACCAATTAATTCTCTATGTTTCATGGTTGCGAAGATCTAAGCTTTTACGTTATAAGGTATTTCTCCCTCCTTCCTAGCGTGCCTTCGTGGTGTAGTGGTCTGCACGCTGGGCCGGTATTCCAGAGGTCCGCGCTTCGATTCCCGGCGAAGGCGATTGCTAATTTTTCAATTCTCCTGCTTCCAAAAATAAAATCCTAATGTCTCTACAACGTAACCCGCAAAAGCGTCATAATGTTCCTTTTCCACATACCACCACATAGGAACGCAAGTATACATTAAAACGCACACGAACGTTTTCAAATATTTGGGTGCTTTTTGAGTTTTGGTGCCTATTAGGTGCGCCGATGAATGTTGTGGTTATCATTCACAGTCCAAAATGTTTACAACAACGGGCAGAGAGCACAGACGTTATAAGCAACAGAATAATCGAATGGGCGGAGTATGAGTTCCCACATGTCGGAGAGAAGAAACTGTGATGATCAGCTCTACAATAACATTGAATTTTATGGCGCTTACTTCCCAACTATTCTTGATTATTTAAATCAGACGTTGTATGTGTTATGAGATTATAAAATTCATAGCTTTTATAAATAATATTCATATACCTCATAGTATAATTTTTGCTGTATTTTGGGCATTTGTTCACAAATAATCTTGTTTTCGTATAAACTCATTTACTTGGGTAAAATAGTAAAATTGTTCATTCTGAAAGATTATGTGATTCTAAAAATTTAAATTCTAATAGCAATCTTAGAAATCGAAAAAAATGGCAGTTTGTTCAGCACTGATTTCAAATGAAAATTCTATGTGTATTTCGATTGCCATTGAAATTATCCTTTTTATTCAGGAGCAAACTATGCTGCCTGTAAATTATGCGCTTAGCAGTATAATTTGCTGTCGTAAGAAGGAGTTTCAAAATTAACTAAATCAAGATTTCATCTAAAATCATCGCCGAGAAAAATTGTTTAGTTCGACAAATAAATTTAAATGGACTCCATGTTTCATTTAAGTTTCTCTTACTCCAATTGTTCTGCGTACAAAATGTAGCTAAGGATATTCTTAAAGATTTAAGTATAGTTACTTTTAAACATGCATATTTTTATAAATTCTTTATTTATTACCTTTGTTTATTATTTTCTTGTTCTGATACAGTTTTTAGAAGTGTAAATTTAATTAATATTTAGTTAATAATCATATATAATATTGTTGCGTGCGTACGGGTTCGTTTGAATTGAATGCACAAGTCCGATGAAAAATGGACAAAATTTTATTATTATCACAATAAAAATGCTTAAATTCCCTCAGATATTCTTTCAATAATACAATATCTCACAGTAGTTATCTTTCAACTACTCAAAAGTTCAACAAAAGTTAATTCAAAACAGCTAAAAGAAAGCTAATCCGCGAATTCGCTACAATCAATAAAAGCAGTTTTCTAAACAACAGCAAACTAAGTAACTACTACGAACTGCGAGGTTTCCCTCTTTTTATAAGATTTTAAAATCGCGTGCGAGAATTTTCTATTACTTTCTCGAAATCAAAAAGAGATATTTATTAAATGTTAAATGCACGCGCTCTTGTATTTTCAATTTTCCGGCTTAGCTTTCTTTTAATATTCCTCACGCGCTTCACTGCGCGGGAAATAAAACCATTTTTTTTTTTTTTTTTTACAATTCAACTAACATTAATTATTTAAATGCCAAATTCTTAACACTGCCCCCTTCCCAAGGACTGCACGTCCCGGGCAGTACAATCCCTGGGCAGGAAGCCAAACTTACAACTGTGGCATAGTGCAATAATAAGCATTACATTACAGTAATAAACAACATGAACAATAAATGCAATAGCTAACCTTAAACAAAACAAATGCTAAATACAAATCAAATACAAAATACAAATTACAAATCAAATACAAAATACAAAATACAAATCAAATACAAAATACAAATCAAATACAAAATACAAATCAAATACAAAATACAAATCAAATACAAAATACAAATCAAATCAAATACACGTTTAGAAACAAAGAGGACCATGGTCTTACACTATTTACAATTATTTACATTACGTACCATGGCCATAGTAATGAGCTAACCTGTCGTAATGAACGACTTTAGGCTTAGAGTTCGAAGACTTACGGATCCGAACCACGACGTCATTCAGCCTGTTTAGGACCGTGTACGGACCATCCCAATGTGACTGTAATTTCAGACAAAGTCCTTTCCGTCGAGTCGGATTCCATAACCACACCTTGTCTCCTTCGTGGAATTGATGTTCAGCAGCTCTTGTGTCGTAGCGGGTGTTCATCTTCTCCGTCGCCAAGTTGACTCGCTCTCGTGCAAAGTTGTGCATCACTTAAAACCGGGCTTGGAGATCTTGAATATATTCCTCAGGCGATGAAGGAGCATCCGGAGGGCCACCAAACAAGAGATAACAAGGCAGACGAAGGTCACGACCGAAGAGCATCTGTGATGGGGAATAGCCGGTAGTCTCGTGGACAGCACTGCGGTAAGCCAATAAAAACAGTGGTAATTTCTTGTCCCAGTCCTGTTGGTTTCTGGAAACCACTAATGAGAGGTTATTAAGGATGGTTCGATTGAACCTCTTCACCATGCCGTCCGACTGGGGATGTAATGGCGTCGTTTGGGTTTTGTCAATGCCGAGTAGTTTGCAGAGTTCTTTGATTACTGCCGAGGCAAAATTCCTTCCCTGATCGGAATGTAACTGAAGAGGCACTCCGAACCTGGATATCCAGTGTTGTATCATCACCTCAGCTACTGTGACAGATCAGGAATAGAATACGTCTCAGGCCACTTGGTGAAGTAATCAATGACAAAGAGTATATATTTGTTGCCATCATCAGTTCGTGGCAGAGGTCCTAAGATGTCAAAAGCGATAAGTTTTAAAGGCGCACCTACGTTGTAACGTTGCAACTTGCCTCGGCTGCGTTTTCTCGGTCCTTTTCTACCTGCACAGGCATCGCAAGCTCGGCACCACTTTTGCGCGTCCTCCTTTGCATTATTCCAGTAAAAGCGCTCACGAACTCTCTGTAAGGTCTTCATTATTCCAAAGTGAGCTCTCGTAGGGCTGTTATGTAGTTCTTTAAGGACATCAGGAATGCGGGATCTTGGAAGTATCAGCTGCCATCGGAGCGTCTTCCCATCATCCGATTCGAACTTCCGGTAAAAGACGCCGTTTCGAATGTGAAGTGAATCCCAGAGTGCCCAATATTGTTTTGTTGTAGGACTACAGATAGAAATATCCTGCCAGGTAGGTTTTCTGTTTGATGACTCCATTAAATCAATTATGGGTTTAATGTCGCGGTCTTCCAGCTGATCTTTCGTGACTTCATCATCATTCCACGGTTCTCGATCAGCCGATGTTGATGTTGTAATTCGTCTTGCGACCGGAGTCAGCAGCTCGTATTTCGCTTCCACCCTGGAACAATATCGGCAGCTTTCTTGGCAAGGTCTTCTAGACAGGGCGTCGGCGTTCCCGCGTGATGATCCCTTACGATGACGGATAGTGATGTCATATTCTTGGAGTCTCTGTATCCACCTGGCTATTTGACCCTCAGGATTCTTGAAATTTAAAAGCCAGGCCAATGAGGCATGGTCCGCGCGGAAGAGGAATTTTCTGCCGTATAGATAATGATGGAAATGCTCTACGGCTTTAACTATAGTAACTCTTTCCTAGTGACACAGTAATTCATCTCCGGTTTAGACAGACACTTGCTCCAGTAAGCTACTACACGTTGTTGGCCGTCTATTTCTTGGGACAAAACAGCACCGACACTTTCATTGCTCGCGTCCGTGTCGAGAATAAATGGTCTGTCGAGCTGAGGATATGTCAGGTTTGGAGCAGATGTTAAAGCTTCCTTTAAGTTGTTAAATGCATCCTCGCATTCCTTTGTCCACAAGAACCTTTGCTTTCTCTCTGTCAGCTCGTAAAGGGGTCTTGCGATGGAAGAAAAATCCTTCACTAATCTCCTATAGTAGGTGCAAAGCCCTAGGAAGCTTCTCAACTGATGGATATTTTCGGGACGTTTCCAGGATTTAACGACTGACACCTTTTCAGGATCCGTGCACACACCTTCTGCAGAGATGACATGTCCCAGGTAAGTCACTTCCTTTCGGAACAAATTGCATTTAGCGGGACTGAGCTTCAAATTGGCCTCTTTCAGTTTCTGAAGCACCTTCTAAAATTTTCTAGATGCTCTTCAAAACTCTTTCCGACGATGATGATATCGTCCAGGTATATCAGACAGACTTCGTAGGAAAGACCTTTCAAAACAGTCTCCATAAGGCGTTCGAATGTTGCCGGCGCATTACACAGTCCAAACGGCATCACCTTGAATTGCCAAAGCCCTTGATCCGTAGTAAATGCCATCTTTTCTCGGTCTTCAGGGTGTATTTCTACCTGCTAATAACCACTCTTTAAATCAAGTGTTGAGAACTACTTGCATCCAGAAAGAGTGTCTAGAATATCTTCAATTCTAGGAAGAGGGTAACTGTCTTTCTTCGTAACCTCATTCAACCGGCGATAGTCAACGCAAAATCTTGTTGATTCGTCATTCTTTCTGACAAGAACGATGGGAGATGCCCATGGACTTGCTGAAGGCTCGATGACATTGCCGTCTTCCATATCCTTTAAAAGTGATCGTACCTCTTCCTGTTTAACAATCGGTAGACGTCTTGGATGTTGCTTGATCGGAGGCTGATCGCCGGTATCAATTCTATGTTGTGTCAAACTGGTTCGACCCACGTCAGAAGACGAGCGGGAGAAAACAATTGAAGATCTTTAATGACGCGATCGGCAGCATTCCTCTCTTCATCGTTTAATTGCGCATTCTGCAATAACTCAGATGTAATTGATGACACGGATTTTGGGATGTTACTCTTTCTTTTAACGCTGGTTACTGGAGTACATGCTGCAACCACTTCACCTTTCTTAATAACTCTCGCCTTCTCAGTTACATTGGCGACTCTCACCGGGATAACCGTTCTGGATAGGTCGACGAGTGTTGAGGCTACCAGTACTCCTTCCGGGCTATTACAGTTATTGGGATATTCTATGATGCCGTAGCGGAAATTTCTATTTTCGGCTATGGATCCAGGAAGTAAAAACTCTGTTCTTGCGGGTATTGTGATATCGTCTTGAGCTATAATTTTGTGGATAGATTTCACTCCATCATTATTTCCGAATAGGGCTATGTCCTCAGATGTAGAATGCAATTCGTTATTTTTAAAGTCTAAGGAAAATTTGTATTTCCTTAGAAAGTCCAATCCGAGTGTGCAAGAATCAGTGATCTTTGCTACATATGCCGTGTGATGGTAAGCGGCACTTCCAAACGTGATGTTAACGTTTACTTTTCCGTCGATGTCGATCTTCTCACCGGACACAGTCTGGAGGGTAACGCAGGGCGGCGTCCAGATAAGTTTGTTTCCCAATTGTTGAGCCAAATCTTTTCGGATGATGGTAACGTTGGCTCCTGTATCTATCGTCATATTGCAGGGAACTCCATTAATATGTCCTATTACGAAAAGTCCATTACTGCCGCCTCTCACTGCAGAAATTTGAAGTGCTTTATACTGGGGCTTTTCATTATCTGGCAACCTCCGCCCCGCGAGATGGCGACTAATTAGTTTCCCTGCTGCTTGCTAAGAGCGGTCTTAACATCCATGCCCTGGGGTGTTCTGCAGTTCCGCCGTATGTGTCCTTCAGCTCCACAGTTCCAACATTTGAAGGTCGGTTTCTTTTGATTGATATTAAGTCATTGAGTTGTCTGGTGATATCGTCTAAACGAACAGTGACTTGATCCCTTGGCTCCTGGACATATGCAGCTCTGATTGGGTGGAGGTCTCTACAAGTTTCTTGCTGTGCCGCCTCGAATTTCATGGCGTACACTAGAGCGCTTTTTAAATCTTTTACACACTCCATTCGTAGAGCTTTCTGTATTTCAATATCCCGGATGCCGTCGATAAAGTATTGCAAGGACAGGATTTGCCTTGTTTCTGTCGGGCATTCCGAAAAGGCGAGATGGGACGCCTTTCAACATCCGTGGCGAGCTCTTTAAATATTTCGGTAGGCTTCTGTTGACGAGATTTTAATTGGAGCCTGTTGTAGTCTTTTAAACACTTCTTCCCAAAGCGCAGCTCTAAGGCGCCGGACACAGCTTCGAAATCTAACCTTTTGTTTTCGGGAAGAGTCTGAAGGATATCCGCTGCTTCGGCTCTTAAAGAAGCGGCGGGATGACAGGCCTTATCTTGGGAATCCCATCCAATCGCATCCGCCACGATAGAAAATTGTGTCTTATACACCTGCCAGGAGGTCTTCCCATCATATGTCGATAGCTTTAGAGAGGGACGAGCAGGCATGGGTAGAAATTTTAAACCATCCGAAGTGCTCCCTGCCGTCGCTACGAATTTCTATCAACTTCTCTGGCAACTGCAGAAACCCTGTCATCAATCTGTTGTTGGACGGCAGAAACTCTTTCTTTTATCCGTTGTTCCAAAGCTGAAAATCCATCTTCTATTTGATCGTTCACTGAAGAAACTCTATAATCGGTTTGTTGTTCTACGGCCGAAACTCTCTGTTCTATTAGTTGTTTGACAGAAGAAAAGTTTTCTTCAATTTGCCTAACTTTGTTTTCAATCGCGTCTATTCTGCCTTCTATAGCTTCAAATTTGTTTTCTATTATGCATGTGATTTCTTTCTTAATTTCCTCTTGGCCCACTTTCATTTCTGCTTTAACAGCTTCCATTTCCTTTTTAACGGATTCTTCCATCTTTTTCTGACCAGCTTTCATCTTTTCCTGACCAGATTTCATCTCATCTTTCATTTCTTCTTGTCCCGCTTTCATTTCCTCCTTAAACGAGGTAAAGGCTGATATCAACTGCCTCAACTGTTCTTCCATCGTTCTTGTTATTGGCATTCAAATCCCACTTCTGACACCAAAAATTGTTGCGTGCGTACGGGTTCGTTTGAATTGAATGCCCAAGTCCGATGAAAAATGGACAAAATTTTATTATTATCACAATAAAAATACTTAAATTCCCTCAGACATTGTTTCAGTAATATAATATCTCATAATAGTTATCTTTCTACTACTCAAAAGTTCAACAAAAGTTAATTCAAAACAGCTAAAAGAAAGCTAATCCGTGAATTCGCTACAATCAATAAGAGCAGTTTTCTAAACTACAACAAACTAAGTAACTACTACGAACTGAGAGGTTTTCCTCCTTTTATAAGATTTTAAAATCGCGTGCGAGAATTTTCTAGTACTTTCTCGAAATCAAAAAGAGATATTTATTAAATGTTAAACGCACGCGCTCTTGTATTTTCAATTTTCCGGCTTAGCTTTCTTTTAATATTCGTCACGCGCTTCACTGCGCGGGAAATAAAACCATTTAATTTACATTTCAAATAACATTAATTATTTAAATGCCAAATTCGTAACAATATTAATGATTCATATGTCTCAAACATATATATAGTCAATGCGGAATCTTTACTTTCAAACTATGAATTTTATATACAATATAACATCCAAGAAACGATAACCAAGTTGTATTGATTTTAAGACATAATCATAGCTTCACTAAAAGTCTAACACATTTGGAAAATGTGACACAAAAAGAAAACTTTTATATACTTGCAAGTCAGATATATTAGAGTTGAAAAAAAAATCGTTAATCTGCTAAATTATCATTTCCCTATTATTTATAACATGCAGTTCCAAAACGCATTCTAATCTGTGAATATCGATGAACTAAAAGCGCATTTTTTCGTTGAGATACCAATGTAACACCAAACTAATGTTTATGATTGGATAGATTTCCTCAGATTCATCATCATTGCCGTAATCTTTCAGGGGAGAGGGGGATGTACGATATTAAACACCTTTTAAAACTGCCGCAACCTTTCAGGGGAGAAAATGTACGATATTCTACACCTCTTTAAACTTTCATTAGCCCAAAAGGCTGCTAGTTTAGAAACGCGATTTGGCGTTGCTTCATTTTAATTTGTCTTAACTCGATTTTGCCGTTAATTCACTTTAATGTGTTATTTTACTCTTTGTCCAAGTTTTATCCATTACTTACCATTTACATTTTACCATTCATCATTTATATTATCCAAGTTTTATCCATTACTTATCATTTCGCTTTATCACTGGCATGCGACATTACTGCCCCACTGATTTGATATTACTTGAAAGTGATATCCAGCCTTTAAAACTTAGAAGAAACAAGTTACTTGCGAAGTATTATAACAAGCTCTACAGTTTTGGCGTTCAAAATAGCACTGGAATTTAGCTCAGTAGTAGTAACCGCGGGTAACCGGGCGGCGGAAGTGTCGTCACATAAAAGGGGCATAATATCCGGTATCTTGGATCACGTGACAACAGGAGGTGATGTAGACGAGTTGGATGATGAGATGATGTAGAGGAGTAGTCGTGTTTAGTTTCGTTTTTATTGTATGGCAACGTTTCGTTTTTATTGTATGGAATTGCCACATAATAAAATGTTGTCAGAAAAAATAAAAGTTTTATTACGTGGCAATGACGTCTTGAATCACGTGTTTGAGATGATATATTAAATAATTAAAAATGATGGTTAATAATTTGTAGGGTTTATATTTATTTTAACTAACATTTATTTTAAGTTTAAACTACCTTTCCTGTCAAGCCTTACTTTCCCCTGGAACTGCCAATGCCAGAGTATGTAAATTTTAGTAGAACGCCCAAGGATTCAAATTATCAGCGGAAGTATTCTGAGTTAAATAGAAAGGAAACGAGTTCGAGGTGTGTTGTTCTTACTTCACGAGCGCGGAGGTAGTTAGTCAGAAATTGAAGAACCCCGCGTTTCGGCCTGTGTGCTTGCCTGGAAGTATTGTTAATCGTTCAACGTGATCTTCAAGTTTGCTGAATTAGCAGCGGTATTGTAAAACGCGGTGAGGTTAGTTACTTTTAGAGAGCCTCGTAGTTAGAGTCTTGTCTTTAGTTTCTTTTCAGGTTATTATTTTTATTTGACCGCCGAGTTGGCGTAGTTTGTGAGCGTCAAGAGCACGCACTTGTAATTTATTACGTTGAATAAAAAGGGGACTTAAACCCTTAACAAGACTCTGTCTTTTATCCAGTTTTAACAGTCACCTCTTGGTTGCGTGCAAGTTGGAGGCGCGCAACACTACATTGGCGCCCGAACACTTATCGAACTGAAATGGCCGAAAATTGGATGGAAGACGCTGGACAACACCAAGAAATGACAAGCCAATTGGAAGGATTTGGATACCTGGTCCAGACTTTGAGAGCGTCAATCAAGCCAAACGTCCATTTCGACGGAAAAAATTCGGTGGCGGTATTTCTAGAAGGTCTAGAAAACCACTTTCAGCTCTACCCTGTTCCTGAAAGACAAAAAGTTGCCATCGCCACATCCGCACTAAGAGGACAGGCCGCGCTATGGTGGAAAAATATAGGCAAATTTTTATTAGGGGAATTTGGAAGCCAGACATATACATTTGAAAATTTCAAAAAATCCTTAGTAACGGCCTTCCCCATAGTGAAAGATCGAGCAAGGCTGGAAGCCGAACTATATAGTTTCTATCAACGGGATATAGAAGATTTGACGGACTTTATTCTACGAAAAATTAAGCTGACGGATATGCTGTATGGGAAGAAACCCGATGCGGAGATTATTGAAGTAATCTTACCAAGATTGTTACCCGCTGTTCAAGACTACTTCGAAATTAGAAACCCAAGCACATTGCAGGAGCTCTTCGAATTGGCGGTGAAGTTTCAAAATCGCAGAATAGCGGAAAAAGCTAGAGGGGCAACATATTCTCAAAGTACGCGAAGGAAATCTTCAAATGAGGAAACCAGAAATGGAAATCGCTCTTATGGGGGAAAGAGCTATCAAGCTAACTCATCGAAACTCGAAGGTCAAGGCCCAAAAAGAAAATTCGAAAATAAACATCCGCGTACCCAGAAGGCACAGATTGAAAGGAAAGCTTTAAACGAGTAGAGGGGCCTGTGAAAGGGAGGGTCCAGACCCCGGAAGTTTTAAAAAAACCCTCAAAAAGACATTTAAATACGGTCATCGTAAAAAACACACATCTACCAATTATACAAGTCCTGGTTGGCGATGTACCAGTAGAAGCCCTCATCGATACAGGAGCAGAAGGGAATTTTATGAGCGAAAATTTCTTCAAAAAGAATTTTTATAGGGTACGATTATTTAAAACCAAAAATACGGAAATTATAGCGGCGCAAGGAAAAACATGTCACTGCATCGGGAAATTATCATTAAACATACAGGTAAAAGAGGAAAGCCTCAAAGTATTAATTTTTGTAGTGAAGAATCTGCAAAATCCTCTTATTTTAGGTATGGAGTTTTTAAGGGCCGCGAGGGTCAAATTGAATTTTCAAGACAGTTCCGTGGTGCTGGAGATGGACCAGAGGGTGGTGGAACCTGTGGAGAAACCGCAAGTGGACCTTAGCCATCTGAATGACCATGAAAGGCAAGCAATACAGCAAGTGGTGAGTAATTTTTCTAACTTGTTTTCAGAAAAGCCGGGAAATTGTCAAATAGTTACGCATAAGATACAATTAAGTGCCGAAAAACCTTGTAAGACTAAACCTTATCGGTACGACAAACAAAAAGACGTAATCATAGAACAACATATTCAGGAGATGTTAAAGAATAAAATAATAACGCCCATAAATAGTGAGTACGCGAGTCCAGTCGTACTATGTAGGAAAAAGAACGAGTTTCCTCCTTCGGATAAAAGGGGTTGGAGGTTTGGAGGTTTGCTATCGATTACAGAAAACTAAATAGTATTACTAAATTTCCAGTTTACCCTTTGCCGGTTATAGAGGAAATTATTAGACAGATCAAATCGACAAGATACATGTCTACTTTGGACTTAACGTCTGGCTACTATCAAATAGCCATGAGACCCGAAGACGTACATAAAACCGCGTTTATAACAAAATCGGGCACTTATGCATTTTTACGCATGCCCTTTGGGTTGTGTAGGGCCCCATCAACATTCCAGAGAGCTATGGACATTGTTCTAAAGCCTGTCCTAGGAAAATCAACTTTAATTTATCTAGATGATATAATTATAACGAGTAGTACGTTGGAACAACACATTAATCATCTAGAACAAGTTTTTAAATTATTAAAAGAGGCCGGTCTTACAATTAACGCCTCAAAATGCAAGTTCGCAACTAAAGAACTTAAATATCTCGGTTATAAAATTTCGCAAAAGGGTATAAGTAGTAAGCGCGGGTACTCGTGCTACGGAAGTGACGTCACAGAAAAGGGGCGTGGCCTCTGCCATTTTGAATTTCTCCGGAAGTGTCGACACCAGCGCCATCTTGTATCACGTGTTGGAATGACATCATTAAACTTTCGTTTTTATGGTGTGGCCACGATCTTTTCAAAGTTTTTATTTTTTGTGGCATCGTATATATATTTTTTAGGCTTTCTGGCAACGAACTCTTGAACCACGTGTTTGGAATGACATCACTTTAATTTATTATTTTTAATTATTTGGCATGTGATTAATATTATTTTGTTATTTGATTAATTTTTAATACGTCATTAATTTTAACTTTTTAATTATTAACTATTTAGTACATCATTATTTTACTTATTACCTTTAATGATTTTTTGTGGAAATTAATATTATTTTCCCTGAATTTTAAAAGTAACTCCACCGCTGGGATTCGAACTCGCTATCTCTGGGATGGGAATCTAGCGCTTTACCGCTCGGCTACCCTGTCCTCTTATCAGACTTGTTATTTGAAACTCTCTTTGTCCCTTTGAGTTTTTGCACCATTGATGACATAAGGCTGAAAGTCTGTGCATGCGCTTTGACATGAAAACCGCGTCACACATTTGTTTTTACACGACGGCTAGGATTTCTTTTGGCTTCTTAATCATTACTTTATTCATTGCTGTTTTAAATGTAAGATTTTCCCACGGTTTAATTTTTTTTATTATTAAGATATTTTTAATTGTTTTCAATTTTCATCTCATTCTTACTTTTTTAAGTTATTAGTTAATTTATTAATTTTTATTTTATTTTTTTCCCTTTCCCAAACATAAATTTTATTTTTAACTTCAACAAAAGTGAATTTAAATTTTCTTTTTACTTTTTATCTTGCAAAGTTTATTTTTTTTATATTTAATTTTCTTTTTGGTTTTACAAAAGTAATATTTATTTTTACGAATTGAATTTTTCCTTTTCACTTTTTTATTTCGCAAAAGTTTTTTTTTTTTTTTTTTTCCAAAATTTTTTCCTTTTTGTATTTTTACTTTATTTTAATTTTTTGTTTAACTTTCTTTTTGGTTTTACAAAAGTAATATTTTTCTTTACGAATTGAATTTTTCTGTTTCACTTTTTTATTTTGCAAAAGTTTTTTTTTTCCCAAAATTTATCCCTTTTCGTATTTTTACTTTACTTTATTTTAATTTTTTGTTTAAACTTTTTTTTGGTTTTACAAAAGAAATATTTATTTTTCCAAATTTAATTTTCCTTTCCGCTTTTTATTTTAAAAAAAGTTGTTACTACATTTTTAACTTAATTTTTTTACAAAAGTAATATTTAGTTTCATAATTTTAATTTTTTTTGAGTTTTTGGTTTACACAAATGTTTTTTTGTTACATTTTTATTTTACCCTAAACTTTTTTCCCTTGTTTTAAATACAATACGATGTTACATTTCCATTTCTCCAAAAGTAAACTTACCTACATTTCTGTGTCTTTGAAATTTTAAGCTGGGATTTACATGCATATAACTTCACTAGATAATATTTTCTGTAACATTAAGCCAATATACACAATGCTCTTTCTATATAGTTTAACTGGAATACTACATTTCTTACTTTTTTTACTACTAAGTTGGAGATACTCAGAACTTTTCCTTCTAATGCCTGTATTAACTTTTTTGGCCAACTATACAAAACTTTGTTGATTCCCTTTTACACGTCTTACTTTTATTGAAAGGATTCACCAAACTATGTCTGACAAATGTAATTTTTACACTTTCCATTTACACATTTACCCTTATATTTAACTTATAAAACATATTCATGCTGTATTTCTGATTCCTTTTTCCCACAATAAATACAGACTTACACATGTTTCTTTATTGTAAGACTTACTAACTTTAAAACAAATCTTATAAGGAGCAATAAATTTTCATGGTATGAAACCCACTCAAACCAATGCATGGAGCATTTCTACCCAGTTAAGTTTAGATACATACCAATAGTACTTCATTTTTTCTTATTTTACTCTACAGATATTTATACATATGTATTCAGAACACTCCCTTTCATTCAGTAAGATTCATTTATACTACTAACACAAATTTTGCTAACGCTTTGAAATATTTTACGAAAATATCTTGTATTTTCTTGCACACATCCTACTTAAATCACCAAACATACACTGAACCTTGATTTTTCCTTCATGTGAAAACGTCACTCGGATTTTTAATATGATTCCACCATTTACCGCAGAACTTTATAAACACTACTCTATTTGAACTTATCACAGCCTAACTCTCTTAACAAGGTACAGAAGATTGAATTATATTTTAACTACAGAGAAGAATATCCACATTGTAATGAATTATTTTAAATTTGAATTATAATCACATTTTGTGAAGGAGAACTTAAAGTCTATAATACACATGGAATTAATATTCAGCCATGGAAATGAAACTTTATCGCCTTTTTCCCAATTTGGAATATAAAAATTTGTTAACTTGGAATATTTTTAAAGTATTCATTGTAACTTAACTGAAAAATACTCATATTTCCCATTGTCAATAATTTACTTAGCACTGAACTCTTACAGCCTTTTGAGAACGAAATTTAATTTATCATACCTGACAAATGACTCCTACATAGTTATGATACATTACACGAAATACTGAGTAGAGTTCCAAATAATGATCTAACATAGTAATTAACATAAAAGACCTAACACAAATAATTTTAAGATAGAAATTTCAAACTGACATTGCTTACTAATGAACTTTTACAGCTTTTTTGACTGACATTTAACTTCTCATAGATAATAAATAAAATTACACACAAATAATTATACAAAATAGGTAATAATGACAGAAAGTCCATATAATGATCTACTATAGTCACCAACTTTAAAAATTTTAACGCATTTCTAATATAAGAAAGACCACACTTTTTTGAAAAGCATTATTTTAATTCAACATTGGAGCCACGCAGTCCTGCGCACATGCATAACATCTTTATTTATCTGAGCATGACACATAATAAGTAAATAAAATTTTCACAAAGTACGAAACACATTTCTCTTTTAACTGAACTGTACTCTTAAGAAAAATGCAGTATGGAATGCTTAGAACACTCAGGGCCACAGTTCCTCATTTCCCCACGCATGGACCAAAATATACATGTACTTTAAAATCAGTTAAACAAATTCAAATGTTAGTATTCAAAGAGGAATACTTCACAAATTAGATGAAAGAAAGGTACACAATGAACTTGAGTGAAAAATACACAAAAGCATGTAAGGACCGAGAAAAAGATGTATTCGTGGAGAACTTTTTTAAGATAAACTTGCTCTATTTTTGCACATGGGTTACATTTTGCATTTCAGATTAAGGAAACATTCAAGATAATTCCTGTATAACTAGGGATTTTATTCACACTTGTTAGTACTGTAATTTATTAGAACAGTCACAGACATATAGGACAAGTATGCCATTTCCAAGGAAAACAATTTTCCCAAGCCAGACTTTAACAGTGAAATATAAAAGGGAATAAGAATATCCCATATTTCAAACAAAATTAGTATCTGAGTATGCAAAAACATGAACAAGAAACGAATATTTTTTCTGAAAATGTTCCGAATGGTTTAAGTCAGGACTAGTTTCATGAACAGAGCATGAAAAATAATGATGAATTTTTAATTTTATTTTGTCTGTAGTACATTTACTTATGCTAAAATCTTCCATTTTGGTTGACTGTACTTTACATTCAGACCTAAGTTGATAAATCAGAGTGATTTTGTGTTTTAAAGCTTCAAATTCAGAAATACTACAACTCAAAAGCAAAAAGATTAAAACGACAAGAGAATATACTGCAAGCAAGCGAACGTGATAAATGACTTTTTGGGCTGAATTTCATGAATTCATAGATGGGGTGCAAAATTTTAATGCACTGTATATGAACTATTTTTCAAATGTATTACGATCACCAACTTTACATAGACTTTAAGTAAACATTTCATGTTAATTTACCATTTTATCTATGTATTTACTAAATTTTTCCATTTTGTTTATAAATATAATAACAAAAGGACATAAGAGAACATTTGTTTCTTGAAAATGTCCATAATTTTACCCAACTGTTATTTCTTTCATAGCTTTGAAGTAACCTATTAAACACATAGTTATCTTGTATTGACCAGACAGCCGTTGGTCTTGCCAATGTCTGAGGGAAGTCACAAAGCTAGAGAATTTAAGTAATATTTTACCAGTACGGAGAACTTCTTACGGCGTTTTCGATGAAAATTGACCGAATTTAGTAGTTCATTACTAACCTAGGAGCCTTTAACTATTTTTTTATTCGAAAAAAACACACCAGAAATTATCATCAAGATTTTCCATACAGATATATTGTACTACTTTTCATGCCATTACATTTCAAATGAAATTTGATTCATTGTCAGATAGTTAAATGTTTGTTATTTTTTCGCATACGAATGCATTTTCGTGTCTCACATACGCTCATTACATATGATTTAACAAAATTACGAACAAGTTAGAAGTTAAATGAATATTTCCTGAAATACTGTACATTTCATTCCGGAAAGTTTACATAAGTACCTTCATTTCGAAACCCCTAATGTTTCTTTTCCTGAATTCAAAGTAAATTTTGAGTGTAGAATTTTCAGTTTTGACAGAAGTTATTTGTAAGTGGCTGTGATGTGTTCATGTTTTCATAAACCGTTTTTGTGAAACACCCTATTGGTAACCTTTAGAACAGTTTAAATATTACCATTTTTTACCTTACTGCCACTGCAAATCATTGAATTTTCAAATATTTTCCTTTTTTATCGTTTACAGTGCCTCGTAAAGTCTTGAGAACATATTTTTACTAAATACTTATATCATTCGATTTAATAATTTTGTTACACGTTTGGAAGATTTAACTTCACTATCACGCTAAACCAGAAGTTAAGAAAAGAAATGTAATTGTTATCTTAGTATTCTATGGGCATAGATTAATTTTCTCTGACATTGACGTATTCGTATGTAGATAATAGAGACTTTTAACCCAGCTCATACAGACTTGGAATATTTTCTCTAAGTCACCACGATGACAGACTTGCATTGTCATAGACGTTTTTCTCGTGAAATATATTTCTTTCTTAAAAGTTTATATACTAATTTATTTAGAAACATGTCTAAGAAAATACCTCATCTTCATAAGAAACATCAGATTTGATTTAAATTAATAATAAAATAAGAATCATTAATTTGTAAATATATTTCTCTTTGACTCAAAAGTTTCTTTATCATATTCGAAATAAACAATTAATTGTACATAACTAATATATTGTATTGATGAACCAGAGTTATATTTTACCTTACTGCATTATATTTCAAAGTGAATGTGTTTTATTGCATATTTTAATAAAATCTTAAAAGCTTAAATGAGTGTTTCATTACAAAATTTGTACTTTCTACCTTCATTCTACTGAAACGAAAACATTCATAACTTATTACGAAGAAAAAGTTTTACATATTATACTTTTTGATTAATTTTCATACCACAGTATTATCTTTGAAAATTTGTTTCCTAATCCACTGCTAATATATTACTAATTTTCGCTCTTTCAATACACTTCGTACGTGATAAAAAAACTCAGTTTAGAAACTTTTTTCCTTAACGCCTTGTATTGCATTGCTGAACCGGGGCCATGCTTTCATTTTTATTACATATCATGCGAATATTTTAAAAAAAGCATATTTTTTCCTTCTGTTAGCACAATTTTAACCAGCATTTTACTATTACAGAGACTTCTTTAGTAAAATTTCAAGGATTAAATTGATCGTTTCATTATTAATTTTGAAGATTCTGGATATATCCTATTTAAAAGTTCATAACCGATTAGCAGAATAATTTATATATGTACTTTGTTGTCCTCTTGGTTAATTTTTAAAGCGTTTTTCAACTATAACACTTGATTTCTAGCGAAGTATCGAAATGATTATTTACTTTCCACTTTTTCCAAAGAATTTCGTAGACACATATGTTCAGTACAGAATATTTTCCTAACTTAAAAATATTATTACCAAAATAGAAAAATATGCAAAATTTTTCTAAAAATTTATATATTTGTTTTTTAAAAACATGTACACGAATATCCACATTTAATTACTTAATGTGTACTTTCCTATATCAGAACTAAAATTTCGAAAGAAAATTTTTTAAATAATGTCATATTCCATAAAATTTATGTCTTTGTGATGTCATCGTCTTTTCGCAAACGTTTTGAGAGTAGACGTTTAGACATTTCGAAACTGTTTTCTCTTTGCTATTGGAAACTATTTTATCTTTGCTGTTGGTATATGCCAATGAATTCTGGATACTTTTTTCTCTTGGTTTATCTTCAGCTTATGAGTTATTTAAATACTTAAAAATATATTTGTAGATCTTTTATGTTGACACTTGTGATAGATTTTTTTTGGACGTTTTTGGAAAATGTATTTTATTCACGTGAATGAAACTGATGTTTTCTTAAAATTTTATTATTCAGAGTGTTAGTCAATTACGATAGAATGCCGGATTTGTTCTCTTTATTCAACATTCATATGAACTTCGGTATTCCAAATCTCTCACGCAAAATGTAATTTTTCTATCAGTAATAGGAAGACGAATGGAATAAATGCAGGTTATGCAGACATAAGATAAAAAATCTGGAAGTAAAAGACATTCTCCAGATCTAAACAATTCAGTAGAATGTGCAAATATTCATCCTATTCGAAGATTATTTTTTCAATTACATAGAATATAAAATGTAAATTTAATAAAAAGAGATATAATGAAGATCAAGTATTCTGCAAAATCTGGATGGTAATTATACAAAATTAGTTATAGAGCAGGTTTTCGTAAAAAGTGGCTCCACCGGAGGAAACACGCCGGCAGTCTTCTGAAGCTCTAAGTGAGCACCTGATCTTTGCTCTTACAAAAGCTAAGTAGAATTGTAAATTCTACGTAAGAGCGAAGATCAAATTATCTTGAATGTTTCCTTAATCTGAAATGCAAAATGTAACCCATGTGCAAAAATAGAGCAAGTTTATCTTAAAAAAGTTCTCCACGAATACATCTTTTTCTCGGTCCTTACATGCTTTTGTGTATTTTTCACTCAAGTTCATTGTGTACCTTTCTTTCATCTAATTTGTGAATACTGCATTTTTCTTAAGAGTACAGTTCAGTTAAAAGAGAAATGTGTTTCGTACTTTGTGAAAATTTTATTTACTTATTATGTGTCATGCTCATGATAAATAAAGATGTTATGCATGTGCGCAGGACTGCGTGGCTCCAATGTTTAATTAAAATAATGCTTTTCAAAAAAGTGTGGTCTTTCTTATATTAGAAATGCGTTAAAATTTTTAAAGTTGGTGACTATAGTAGATCATTATATGGACTTTCTGTCATTATTTCCTATTTTGTATAATTATTTGTGTGTAATTTTATTTATTATCTATGAGAAGTTAAATGTCAGTCAAAAAAGCTGTAAAAGTTCATTAGTAAGCAATGTCAGTTTGAAATTTCTATCTTAAAATTATTTGTGTTAGGTCTTTTATGTTAATTACTATGTTAGATCATTATTTGGAACTCTACTCAGTATTTCGTGTAATGTATCATAACTATGTAGGAGTCATTTGTCAGGTATGATAAATTAAATTTCGTTCTCAAAAGGCTGTAAGAGTTCAGTGCTAAGTAAATTATTGACAATGGGAAATATGAGTATTTTTCAGTTAAGTTACAATGAATACTTTAAAAATATTCCAAGTTAACAAATTTTTATATTCCAAATTGGGAAAAAGGCGATAAAGTTTCATTTCCATGGCTGAATATTAATTCCATGTGTATTATAGACTTTAAGTTCTCCTTCACAAAATGTGATTATAATTCAAATTTAAAATAATTCATTACAATGTGGATATTCTTCTCTGTAGTTAAAATATAATTCAATCTTCTGTACCTTGTTAAGAGAGTTAGGCTGTGATAAGTTCAAATAGAGTAGTGTTTATAAAGTTCTGCGGTAAATGGTGGAATCATATTAAAAATCCGAGTGACGTTTTCACATGAAGGAAAAATCAAGGTTCAGTGTATGTTTGGTGATTTAAGTAGGATGTGTGCAAGAAAATACAAGATATTTTCGTAAAATATTTCAAAGCGTTAGCAAAATTTGTGTTAGTACTATAAATGAATCTTACTGAATGAAAGGGAGTGTTCTGAATATATATGTATAAATATCTGTAGAGTAAAATAAGAAAAAATGAAGTACTATTGGTATGTATCTAAACTTAACTGGGTAGAAATGCTCCATGCATTGGTTTGAGTGGGTTTCATACCATGAAAATTTATTGCTCCTTATAAGATTTGTTTTAAAGTTAGTAAGTCTTACAATAAAGAAACATGTGTAAGTCTGTATTTATTGTGGGAAAAAGGAATCAGAAATACAGCATGAATATGTTTTATAAGTTAAATATAAGGGTAAATGTGTAAATGGAAAGTGTAAAAATTACATTTGTCAGACATAGTTTGGTGAATCCTTTCAATAAAAGTAAGACGTGTAAAAGGGAATCAACAAAGTTTTGTATAGTTGGCCAAAAAAGTTAATACAGGCATTAGAAGGAAAAGTTCTGAGTATCTCCAACTTAGTAGTAAAAAAAGTAAGAAATGTAGTATTCCAGTTAAACTATATAGAAAGAGCATTGTGTATATTGGCTTAATGTTACAGAAAATATTATCTAGTGAAGTTATATGCATGTAAATCCCAGCTTAAAATTTCAAAGACACAGAAATGTAGGTAAGTTTACTTTTGGAGAAATGGAAATGTAACATCGTATTGTATTTAAAACAAGGGAAAAAAGTTTAGGGTAAAATAAAAATGTAACAAAAAAACATTTGTGTAAACAAAAAACTCAAAAAAAAATTAAAATTATGAAACTAAATATTACTTTTGTAAAAAAAATTAAGTTAAAAATGTAGTAACAACTTTTTTTTAAATAAAAAGCGGAAAGGAAAATTAAATTTGGAAAAATAAATATTTCTTTTGTAAAACCAAAAAAAAGTTTAAACAAAAAATTAAAATAAAGTAAAGTAAAAATACGAAAAGGGATAAATTTTGGGAAAAAAAAAACTTTTGCAAAATAAAAAAGTGATACAGAAAAATTCAATTCGTAAAGAAAAATATTACTTTTGTAAAACCAAAAAGAAAGTTAAACAAAAAATTAAAATAAAGTAAAAATACAAAAAGGAAAAAATTTTGGAAAAAAAAAAAAAAAAAAACTTGCGAAATAAAAAAGTGAAAAGGAAAAATTCAATTCGTAAAAATAAATATTACTTTTGTAAAACCAAAAAGAAAATTAAATATAAAAAAAAAATAAACTTTGCAAGATAAAAAGTAAAAAGAAAATTTAAATTCACTTTTGTTGAAGTTAAAAATAAAATTTATGTTTGGGAAAGGGAAAAAATAAAATAAAAATTAATAAATTAACTAATAACTTAAAAAAGTAAGAATGAGATGAAAATTGAAAACAATTAAAAATATCTTAATAATAAAAAAAATTAAACCGTGGGAAAATCTTACATTTAAAACAGCAATGAATAAAGTAATGATTAAGAAGCCAAAAGAAATCCTAGCCGTGGTGTAAAAACAAATGTGTGACGCGGTTTTCATGTCAAAGCGCATGCGCAGACTTTCAGCCTTATGTCATCAATGGTGCAAAAACTCAAAGGGACAAAGAGAGTTTCAAATAACAAGTCTTATAAGAGGACAGGGTAGCCGAGCGGTAAAGCGCTAGACTCCCATCCCAGAGATAGCGAGTTCGAATCCCAGCGGTGGAGTTACTTTTAAAATTCAGGGAAAATAATATTAATTTCCAGAAAAAATCATTAAAGGTAATAAGTAAAATAATGATGTACTAAACAGTTAATAATTAAAAAGTTAAAATTAATGACGTATTAAAAATTAATCAAATAACAAAATAATATTAATCACATGTCAAATAATTAAAAATAATAAATTAAAAGTGATGTCATTCCAAACACGTGGTTCAAGAGTTCGTTGCCAGAAAGCCTAAAAAATATATATACGATGCCACAAAAAATAAAAACTTTGAAAAGATCGTTGCCACACCATAAAAACGAAAGTTTAATGATGTCATTCCAACACGTGATACAAGATGGCGCTGGTGTCGTCACTTCCGGAGAAATTCAAAATGGCGGAGGCCACGCCCCTTTTCTGTGACGTCACTTCCGTAGCACGAGTACCCGCGCTTATTACTGGTATAGAAGGCAAGATTCAAAAATAAAAGCCATCAAGAATTTTCCACCGCCCAACACCGCCAAGAAACTTTCTTCTTTCCTTGGGTTATGTTCTTACTATCGGTCTTCCATAAAAGATTTCGCTAATATTGTTGAACCACTCTTAGTAATCAAAAGAAAGAGAGGTAAATTTACGTGGACAGCGGAAGCAAATACAGCTTTTGAAAGATTAAAAAAAGCGCTCATCAATGCCCCTGTTTTAAAATTCCCGGAGGGGGACGAAATTGCAGCAGATGCGTCAGACTATGCGGTGGGTGCAGTTCTTATGCAAAATAGCCATCCTCTGGCATTTTTTAGTAAAACGTTGAATCAGACACAAAGGAATTATACAGCTACAGAAAGATAAACATTAGCTGTATTAATGGCTGTACACAAATTTCGAGTTTATTTCGGCAAAGCGCCAGTAACGGTCTTTTCGGATCATGCGGCTGTTGGTAGACTTTACTCGGGAAATAACCTAACGCCCAGGTTAATAAGATGGGCTTTAAAACTCCAAGAATATAATATCAGAATAAAATATAAACCGGGTAAGGAAAACAATGTAGCTGACGCACTTTCTCGTATAAAACTGGACGATGAAGGAAATGAACTTAAATGCGCTGTGTTGACTTCAAAAATTTTAGATTCTAGAGAGACGATTATCACTGAACTGAAAGCTGATCCTGAATTTGGAAATATCTATGCATATTTGAAAGACCCCGAACGCTTTGAGCACACAGATATCGATGCGATAAGAAATAGAGCAGAAAACTATGAAATAATAGATAATTTATTATTTTATACGAAAACAACAAACGAAAATCTTGAGTATAAACCAGTCATCCCAGCCTCGCTTCGATTAAGTATTTTGAAGGAATTACACGACGCGAAAACAGCGGGTCATTTAGGGGTCAGAAAAACTTTAAAAAGGGTACGCGAGGCGGTATATTTCCCGCAATTATACAAAATAGTAACGGCGTATGTCAGGTCCTGCAATCAATGTCAGTTAATAAATGATATTAATTACAGCCCGGCCGGGTACTTAAATAGCATTCGCGCTTCATTTCCGAATGAAATTTTAGGCATAGATCTTCTTGGTCCCTTCCCCCAGAGCGAGTTAAATAAAAATCGTTTTCTTTTAGTAATAGTAGATCATTTTTCAAAATGGACAAAAATTGTTCCACTTAAACGCGCGTCAGCCAAAACAGTCGCAGATGCATACTTACACAGATACATTTTAGAATACGGTGCACCGATAAAAGTCATTAGCGATAACGGAAAACAATTTATTAGTCAAATATTTGAAAACATATGCAATGGACTTGGCATACGCCATATCAAAATGGTTCCGTATAGACCACAGGCAAACATAGCAGAAAGAGTGAATAAAACATAGTAAAAATAATTCGCAGTTACGTGAGCACACATCACAAGCGCTGGGATGGCTACATAAATGAATTAGCTTATGCTTTAAGAACGGCAAATCACGATACTACGGGAAAAACCCCAGCAGAATTATTTTTAGGCAGAAAGTTAATTACGCCTTTAGATAAATTATTCTTTGTGCAACAAAGAGAGCAAGAGTTTAAACAGAAAGATGTGCAAAAACTGATTGATCAGACGCTTAAAAGCTCGGATACGGCAAGAAATAAGCGAAAAGCATATTATGATAGAAAACGCCGTGAAGCAGATTTTAAAGTCGGGGATAAAGTATTGAAGCGGAAATTTTCTTTATCAAGCGCCCCAGACAATTTTACGGCAAAGCTAGCTCCAAAATTTGAAGGCCCCTATGTAATTCAGGAAATCAAAGGAGTCTTATTATATCTTAAGAACGAGAGAGGGGAGATCTGTAAAGCAAGTCCCGACCAGGTGAAAAAATACTATAATCCAAATGATTTTGAAATCCTTAAAAGTTTCTTGCAGGACTCAAGTCTAAACGAAGTAGAAGGTCCAGAAATAACAACAACTGTTCCACCACCCAAGAAGCAGAGAACTGAAGACAGACCTAGCCCTTCTACAACCCGGACGACGGTATCAAAAAGAAAAAATAAAAACTTTCAAACTTCAGCATTTAAGAAAAACAAGAATACAGATGCACCGCGTAAAGAAACCGTGGTAAAGAGCAAAACACCACCTACAACGGATCGCAGGAGAAATTATACATCAAGGAGAACGCGCCCAGGGCCAGAGAGTCAGGTGCCAGCAAGGCCGCCGTTCCGGAAACTGAAACGGCAACAGGGGGAACAAAAATACCAGGAACAACAGAAGAAATTCAAGAAGGACTCCAGGCCGGAGGACGTCAAGACCAGCCGTTCCATGAAAAAACGGAAACGACAACAGCCCGACGATTACTCCGGCAAGAGGCCAGCATGCAGAGGACGCAAAAGAAAAACTAATGTGGACGATACTCGGAGGTCAGTAAGGAGAAGATTGACGTCCATGAAACCTATAACTTGGGAACAATATTGCCAGAAAAGAATGACGGAGTTTCAAGCATCGAAAACTCAAAGATAAGTTAAAATCTTCTATAAAATTTTTTTTCTCTTTTGTTCCGAAATGTTATGCATAAGTACGAAGTTCTATGTTTTGACGAAAGTCAATATGTCTCGGTTGAGACTTAGTTTTGTTTTACTTTATTTAGCTAAGGCAAAAGTATTATTTTCTTTAAGTATAAAAGCTAAGAACAAGCATTTTCTGTTGGTCGAAAGACTAATTCTGTTATGTTAAAGCCAAAATTTGGCCGAAGATAAAAATAACTTCGTATTCTTATATTAATAAGAATTTTAGTTTCAGTGCCGCCAGCTTGGCGAAGAACGAGTAAAGTAAAAATTTATTTCTCTTATTCATTTTATGGTAAATTGTAAAAATCATATGTATTAAAATTTTGTAAATGTACGTAAATACTTGAATGTTATGTAAAAGTAGAATTTAGTCTAGAAGCATAAAATTTTAGATGCTAAAAGTAAAATGCTCAAAAGGAATGAATTCAAAATTTAAGTATTAAACTGTAGATAAAGTCATGCTTTAGAGCGAAAGCCTGCATGTTTAAAGATGAATGAGGGGGAAGTTAGAATGAATGTGTTTTGTAGGGTTCTCCACCTACACTTGAATTTTTAAGAATGTTAAAGTAGCTCATTGAGTTGTAGAATGTCGAGTAAGGTGTGTCTATTTGGTCGTTGAATTCTAACAAATCATGGTGGTTAGGGGAAGTGTTGTAAGACTAAAACACGAATATTCCCGCTTGACACCACACATGGTGGAGAGCCAGGGTAAAGTTAAATTAATGCTTGAAAAATTGAATGAATGTGAATTAAGCAATAACTAAGGAAAACGAATCGTTTAAAAACAAAAATTTATTGTGTGAAGAAAGTGTAAATTATAATGTATTTAGAAAGATACTGATACTTATTCCTTCCAGATGCTGGAAGGAAAAGACCAAGATTGATTGATGAAGTCCAGGAAAAGTTGCTGTAAGAAGAGAGAGTTATAAGTATACACAGAAATTTAGTATACAATTTGTTACATAAGATTTTGTGTAAACGAGGTTCTCGAGAGTTAGTTCAGAATTATAGAAACTTACAACAGGTCGTTTGTAGGACCTGCTTCCAAGTTTTCCAAATTCTGGCAGCGGCAAATGTAGGGTTTATATTTATTTTAACTAACATTTATTTTAAGTTTAAACTACCTTTCCTGTCAAGCCTTACTTTCCCCTGGAACTGCCAATGCCAGAGTATGTAAATTTTAGTAGAACGCATAAGGATTCAAATTATCAGCGGAAGTATTCTGAGTTAAATAGAAAGGAAACGAGTTCGAGGTGTGCTGTTCTTACTTCACGAGCGCGGAGGTAGTTAGCCAGAAATTGAAGAACCCCGCGTTTCGGCCTGTGTGCTTGCCTGGAAGTATTGTTACTCGTTCAACGTGATCTTCAAGTTTGCTGAATTAGCAGCGGTATTGTAAAACGCGGTGAGGTTAGTTACTTTTAGAGAGCCTCGTAGTTAGAGTCTTGTCTTTAGTTTCTTTTCAGGTTACTATTTTTATTTGACCGCCGAGTTGGCGTAGTTTGTGAGCGTCAAGAGCACGCACTTGTAATTTATTACGTTGAATAAAAAGGGGACTTAAACCCTTAACAAGACTCTGTCTTTTATCCAGTTTCAACAGTCACCTCTTGGTTGCGTGCAAGTTGGAGGCGCGCAACGCTACAAATTAAAAAGATTGAATAATTAAACATACTTAAAAATAATCACGTATTAAACAATTAATAAATAAATAATATCACGCGAAACAAGTACTTCAAAATGTCGTTGCCACAAAATAAAAAAATATTTCCCAAAAAAAAACATCAACCGCAAATATCTGGATCTTATCAGGCAGTCGTATTGCTATCCAGTACATATGTAACTTGAATAAGGCTGTCGACAAAACAACTATTTCTATACTTGATACTCTTAAACAACTTTTTCAACAGCGCGAAATCTACTTTCAATTCCCTTCTCACATTGGCCTTTTTGGCAACGGAACTGCAGACCTTTTTGCCAAGGAGGGAGCCACTGATGTGTCTATTTGAAATCACTCTTTGACCTTTTTCTGAGATCAGCTCCAACATAGAAATATCAAATCAACAGTTATAGAAAATCCCTCTGATTCACCCTTAGTATAATAGGCAGTCTCCAGGTCGTGCCCTTGCCATGAAAGCTGATAGAGTCCTTCAATCCATCATTAGCACGCTTGCAAGTGGACACATCAGGTATCTCTCATTTGAACAGGGGCAAAAGGCCTATCTGACGTGCATCAACTGTAACTCTCTGCAGGTCTCTCCCGATGACATATTAAACTGTGTAGGCCTTTGTATGATCGATCATTTTATCAGTCCTCTTCTTGTTTATGAAATTTTGAAGACTCTTGGGCTCGTTGACTTGGACTAGCCTGAGGCTAGATCATGTGAAATAAAATAATAATAACAACAAATTACCCTTTTATCCCTCTTTTTATCCATTCCTTCGTCTCCGATTTTTTTTATCCGACTTTCGGAAAATTTAATGGTCTTTCAAATAAATCTTTCGGATTTAATCTGTCTCCTATACACAAATTAAGCTACTTAAAAGCACTAGATGCAGTTCTTTAAAATATTATTTTTTACTTTTGAACCTAATTCAATTAAATAAAAATCCATTTAATTCAAGCTATAGCTACCGTATACGCTCGTGTAATGTCCGCCCCCCAAATTTATAGATAAAATTTGTGTAAAAAAAGTGACACGCACGATGTCCGCACCCCAAAAATTAAAGAATTTCTTACTTTAAAATATATTTTTTTAACACCGCCTTTTCCCATTTAGTCAATAACATTAGTCAATAAACATCTTTAAAGAAAGAATATGCATTTGTTTTGTCTTTGGTTGGCGCCAGGATGGAAAGCAGAGACTTTTCTTGCATTCTGGTACAGCTGTCATTGTCATAACATTGGCGCCAGCAATCCACTGGGCAGACGCTATAATAAATGAAGGCAGTCCAAACAGATTTTCTCCACACTAGCTTCCAGCAAATACTGTTTTGTAATGAAATTACTTTCCCCTCCTTCCTGCTTGGAGCATTCGCATATTTCAAGCTTTCTCTTTTCATTCATAGTATCATTTGGAATTTGTGGTAGTTAGAAAGTAGCGTGCTTAAAATTGGAAAATATAGCAGCTATACAGCGGCTTTTAAACTAAAAGTCGTAGAATTGCAGCAGTCGTAGAACGGAAAAAGAGCAGCAGCAAGACTGTTAAAATAGCAATCCTTTCAAATCTTTTCTTCTTAGTTCACAAAACACAAATAATTTTTACATACATTTTTATGTAAAACTTATACAAAAATTTATTCTTTTACTGCAGTATTTTCTGTATCATTCCCCAATGTGTGTTTACTTAAACTGATAACAACGATAATAATATTAAAATTATTCCTGTTCTTTTAAATAACATGAAATCGTTATTTAATTAGAAAGTTTTCCTTAGGTTCGTTATCATCAATGCATTCTTTTAGAGAAAGATACTGTACATCTTTTAAAGCTTTCAGTATTGCGGTATTTGCGGTACTAATCATTAATTGTTGGTTTCTAAAATTACAACAATAATGCATGCATTTTTTGTTTTGCCTGGAAATCCGTCTACAATTTGCCCGAGTGTTTATCATGCGTGGAAAGAGAAGTTAAGCTTTCAACTGTAGGATGATAATGCAGTACAAAGTTGCCAAATTGTGAAATTTTTACCAAATTTACTACTTTCGCAAACTTGTGTGACTAAAATTAATGCGTATGCGATTTTTTGAAATTTTTTCTAGTCTATCATGACCTTACGCTACATTTTGCGACTTTAAAACGTTGCAAAATGCTTACATGTTCAAAAATGTATCTACTAAAATTAATTTATAATAGATAAATAATATAAAGAATATTATTTAGGCTTAAACAGAAACCGCATCTGGCAAACATCAAGTCATAGAGTAGGTTGAAACACATTCCAGAGCCAGTCGCTTGTGTTCCCTAGAGTTTGATTAACTGCTTTATTTAACGTTTAAAATTTGCCAATAAGTAATGCATCTATACAAAGGATATTTGCAAGCGTCATTTCTACCGAAACCAAACATCGAAAGAAAATATATTTGGAACATCTACATTCCATACTTCGAATGAAGATGTCACAGGAAGGAAAAAGAAATCTGATGTATTTACTTTGTACCATTCTATAGCTCAGATATTTATAAAAAGAAAGAAAACAGGGTAATATAAGGTTTTTCTCCTTTCTGTTCAGCATGCCTTCTTGGTGCAACAGTAATACACTCGACACGTATTTGATAGGTCCTGGATAGTATCTCGGTGAGGACGTTGCACATTTTCAAATCTCTTGCTTCAAGAAAACCTAATGATTCTTCAGTGGCCCCATAACTAAAAAAATGGTGGACAGTAATTCGTCACTACTAGCATTTGGGGAATTGGATCCCCTAATCTCCAGTCGCCTTTTAAAAGGTATATGAGATATTTTCTCCCTCCTTCCAACATGCCTTCAGGGTGTAACGGTAGCACACTCGGCGAGTATTCGAGAGGTCCAGTTTCGAGTTCAGGCGAAGGCATTGCACATTTTTCACGTCTTCTGCATCAAAAAAATAATAATAATGACTCTACATGTGGCTCTCGAACTAAAAGGTGGTGTACGATAATTCGTCACCTCCAGGATTTGGCGATTGGGTCCTTTCATACCTAGTCGCCCTTTAAAAGGGGGAGCATATAAGGTGTTTTCTTCCTCCTTCCAGCAGCATGCCTTGGGGTGAAACGGTAGCTCACTCGCCTCGTATTCGACAGGTTCAGGTTCCAGTCCCGGCGAGAACATTCCTCATTTTACTCGTCTTCAACATCCATAATGACTCTAGAGCAGTGATTCTCAACCACTGTGCGGCGGCACTTTTGTGTGACGCCAAATTTTAGAAATGTATATAGTAAAAATTACAATGCGTTTAATATAGTATACGGCACACATGAGAATTGGCTAAATTCAGTTTTTAAGACATTAATAACCGCGCCAGGTGTGGTATCTAAGCCGATTTTGGTGCCGAATACTTCTGTATTGAATTAACTTTAAACTACGAGGAAGAACTAATTTCGCTTTCTAATAATCGAGATTTAATTTAAAATATTCGGAAGAATCAAGTAATTCATTTTGGATTAACGTTAGATGCGACTATCCCATGATGGTCAAAAAAGCTTTAAAAATATGATTACAGTTTTCTACATGTTATTTGTGTGAATTCTGATTTTTAGTATTAAACAGCATAAAAACGAAAAAAAGATTGAGATTGTTAAATGTAGAAGACGATATGAGCGTCAGAACACATTCCGGCAATACTGATCTAGCAAATCATCCTACGGCAATACTGATTTAGCAAATCATCCTACGGTTCTGTTTAAACGAAAACTGATTAATAAACGTACATTTGATTTTATTTATTACGTTTTCAGCAACAAAACTATCGCTGTAAGATAAAAATTATAAGCGGATCAGCAGCAAACCATAGTAAAACTGGAAAGTTTTCTCAACTCCTTCAGCTTTGATCAGGGAAGCACCTTGGGTATATCACGGTCAACAACAGGAATTATTCAGATAAAATAACAGGCCGAACAAGTATTAATTTAGATGTTAAACAACAAAAATCAGGCTTATATTTGCAAATTTTCACAGGACTAGTTTTGATGATTTTACGGAAACATTAACCTCAGCAGCCAAAGCGCAAATGAACAAGATAAGATATAGTGATTAAATAAGTAGATAAGATAAGAAAGATTAGATAAGTTAAAGAAGGAGGCTTAACAAAAATGGCTGGACAGGAGTTAACTCCTGCCCAGCTATTCTTAGCTTACCTAATCACTAAATTAAACAGGAATTATTGTTGGCCGTGGGTACAGGGCCGGATTTACGTATAAGGCTATACAAGCTACAGTTTACCAAAAAAATTAAAATCTAGTATAAATAGTATTAAAACGTATTATAACAGACTTATAAAGGGCACCATACCTCAAATAGCTTAAGGCCTTATCAAGTCTATATCTGGCTCTTTGCGTGGTATAAGGTAAGTATGAGGGAAAAACTCCATTTCTGTTAGTCCGTTTTATGAGGTCGGTGGCAAAGAACTCATGATCCTAAAGACAACTTGGAGATCCATTTGCGTCTTAGTATATTGCTACAACCTAAAGGTTTCCGCTGCCAATATCATTTTGAACTATGCGGAATTATTTACTTTTTAATTTACCTCACTGATAAGATTGATTGATTGAACTGCGGTGCTTAATCACAAGGGTGCCTGGGTGCCATAGCCCTACCCCTCATCGAATAACATGATAAAAGTTTCGAATTTTGAGAAATATAACTGAATGTGCTAAATAATTAAATTAGTAAGATTTTAATTCATAATTGCTAATAGTTAAATACATATTTTTTACCTTAGGTACCTAATTACTAATCCATACATAATTAACTATTTTTTTAACAACTGGTTCACAGAAGAATACATGTACACACAAGAAAAACAAAATACGAAGTGCGACGCCTTAGTGCCAATAGTAAAACAAAATGCAATCAGGAGGAAAAAAGAACAATATACAATAAAGAATCTGAGCAACAATTTGCATAACACATATACAAAATTACATATTACTAACATTTAGGATCGCCTTTGGGCGTTTACTGTATCATAACAATAGTTAACAACCACAGGATTGTCCAGAAGTTCCTGTTTATCATAAAGTGCCCTAGATAGATGGCAATAAAAATCACAGAGATCATCTATTCTTAACTCTTTCGCATCGAAGTAGCCCCAAACGCCCGAGCATTCAGACATCGGCTGGACGCCCGAAACGCCTGAATAATTTCCTACCCAGTGCTTTCCCCCATCACGTTACTGCATTACTCATTGCTTTCAGGTGTTGTTAAATCACATGTCAATCATTCTTTTGAAGCTACTAAAAGTCGCTTCCTTGTTTCCTTTGTTCCTTCCTTTCCTTTGTTTACTGTCAGTGTTTAGCTTTTGATGCCCGAAGTTGCAATCCCGTCCCAAGGGGGAACTTCACACAGTGTCAAAGCGTCGAAGAAAGAAGTTCTCGCTTTACTTAAGTAAGGCTATTGTTAGCGCTGTAGTATTCAACTTGTCATGGGGGAAGTAAAAGCATTACCAGAAAAATTCTTAGATACAGGCGTTTTCGATGTTTGGGGAATTGAGATTTTACCCTCTGTCGATGCGAAAGAGTTAACTCTTTACGAATTTGGCTATTCCGAATGTACCAGGGGGCATTACATATCATACGCAATACTCCGTTTTGGGCAGCTTGTAACTGCCTTCTCAAACTTTTGCACGAGTATGCCCAGACGAGGCATGCATAACTAAGAATTGGACGCAACATGGTTTTGTAAATGAGCAACTTATTATCAATAGATAGAACACTGTTTCGAGCATTTAAGGGAAAGTGAAGCTTTACTAGCTCGAAACTTCCTGAGAATATGTGTAACGTGTGGCTTCCATGTAAGAGATTTACTGAGGATCACTCACTGATAAGACAGAGTTGTGATTGGATGTATACAACTCAGCATATGCTGCAAGCCTGGCGGCAGCAACTCTCTTGCTTTCCAGTTTTCCAACTTCCTTTCGGTAGCAACATTCTGTTCTGAATAACCGTAATAAAAATCACGACAATCAAAAGTTAAATAAACTTTGGAAAAGAGAATTTATTATAACTGCAATGTTGATGACGGGCAGGGGCGTAGCTAGAGTTTCTAGCGCCCGGGGACAACTGAAGAGTTAGCGCTCCTTTCTGTGTGCCAAAAATGAAAAACATTTCATTAAAAAATTTCGTACCATGAATTTAGCGCCCTTTTACATGCTGCGCCCGGGGACAGATGTCCCCCCTTGCACCACCCTAGCTACGCCACTGATGACGGGAAGGATTTGCAGAAGACGGGACGCTTGTGTTGCAGAAAGGAAACTCAGTGTAAACTCGACGTTTAAGAATACATTAGTCGGCTCTATTTTGCTATCAGAGTGTGATGACGTCGATGCAAGGAAGTAGTTCTGTTGCACGAGTTTTTTTCCTTTTCTTTTAATGACGTTTGAAACGGATGAAAGGTGCTTAATAACACATCCGTAGAATTCCTATTATTCAGGGAATACATGCCTCTGCTGTGGACTGAAATTTATGCGCGATACACTTATGTATTTTCTTATTTTAACTACATAGTTGAAATTTGTTATAGTTTATTTCAATCGCAGTTATATGATTGTCCTTCAGAAATAAATGGATTAAGCTTTTTTTTTTCATAAAATTTTGCCAAGCGTTTCAGGTGCAATAACGCTTTCAAAGTTGGCAACGCTACTAACTATATGTAAATAAACATTGCGATTTGAAGTTCCCGGTGTGTGGAAGCGGGAAGTTATCGAAGATTTTTACTGCAGATGTTGTAAAACAGTGTTCTGAGAAACAATAACAAGGAATATTTACAGTATCAGGTTGGTAATCTTATTATCAATTTAAACTGCCCGATAATCAAAATAATTTAAAGCAACAAAATAGATCTCTTTTGAAGCATAGATGATGTAGAATTTAAAAAACAAAAGTTTAGTTTTTCTGGGCCACTATGATTCTGTTTGAATTATAATGGTTTTAACAACTTACTTTTAACTAGAGGGGAGAAAAAACAAACAAAAAAATGTTTGTTTTTATGTATGTATATTTTAAACAAACAACAAAAATGTTTGTTGAAAATTAATTATAAAAGTGGCTTTTTGGTTTTATGTTTTCACAGTTTCCCTAGAAAGAACAGAAATATTTTGGAATTTTATAATATTGAAAGATATTCAAAGACAGATCTGAATTTTACTAATTTTTTCCCATTAAATAGATAACTGTCAAAAAAAGGACTCATTATTACATGATTAGGTAAAATCCTAGGAGAGCCCACACCCTTGGCAACAAACTGGGAAAGTGCAGAATCACCTACTTCTTCGCGCGTTTCTCAAAATCGCCAACTTGAAAATAACAAGTCAAAATATTGCATAAGCTCAGTATCCATATACACATTGACCTATTTTCACTTAAAAAAACATCCAAAAATTGCACAAACTTGGCATTGCATATTCCCTTGACTTTGTCCATGTATACATCGAATGCATCATATAAGTGGGCGCGTCAAGGGTGTGGGCTCTGCTAGGGGTCAATCTTTGGATTATGGTAACTTGGCGATTTTTTGGCGACAAACTCTGCTACAGCAACCCTCAATTTTTTTTTCGCCACCATTTTGTCTTCACAAAGTAAAGACATGTTTCTTTTCTTGGTTGATCTTTAGATTATGGTAACTTGGCGAAAATTTGGCGACCAACTTTGCTACAGCAACCCTCTATTTTTTTTTTTTTTTGCACTGCCATTTACATTGCCATTTTTCATTGCCATGTCTTCACAAAGTAAAGACATGTTTCTTTTCTTTTTATTTACTCAACACTTTTTCCAACAATCTACTACCCGAATTACACTGATGCTAGAAATTTTATGTAACAAAACTGCTTAATCATTACAAATATTAACTGCAAAATTGGGAAAAAGTGCACAATCGCAAACTCCTTGCACATTTTTCAGAATAGCACATACACATAAACCATTTGCACGTCGATATGCACAGTAACCATGTACATGTCGACTTATTTTTACTTAAAAAAACATCCCAGAATTGCACAAAAATGGCATTGCGCACACTCTTGACTTTATCCATCTACACTGCTATTTTCTCATAAATTACAAAAATTTTCAGGAAAATTTTGTGAATCTTTAAACTCAGTAAAAAGCACATATGAAATTACCTGATCACGAAAAAGTATATACACTTTCCAAGGATGAACATTTCCACGTATAATATAAATAAAATATCCAAAAACTTTTACCTAAATTATCTATTATAAACGTCACCAACAAATTTATAATGCAAACATTAAAAATGGTTACAAATACTTAGTGTCAAATATTTAAATTATTTCCATGCACGTTTACTTCCACTGAAACATATACCAAATTGCTACAAACATATAATTCACAAAATAACTATCATTTAATTAAAATATAATTAAACCATGTACACGTTGACTTATTTTTACTTAAAAAAAATCCCAGAATTGCACAAAAATGGCATTGCGCACAATCTTCACTATATCCATGTGCACTGCTTTTTTCTCATAAATTACAAAAATTTCACGAAAATGCATGAAAATTTTGTGAATATTTAAATTCGGTAAAAAGGACATATATGAAATTACCTGGTCGCGAAAAAGTATATACCCTTTCCAAGGATGAACATTTGCACGTATAAAATAAATAAAATATCAAAAACTTTTACCTCTAAATTATCTATTATAAACGTCGCCAACGAATTTATAATGCAAACATTAAAAATGGTTGCAAATACTAATTATTTCCATGCACAGTTACTTCCACTGAAACGTATACCAAATTGCTACAAACATATAATTCACAAAATAACTATCATTTAATTAAAATATAATTAAATTAAAAAACACTACTGAAAATATAAATAAGCACATACATTAAATGAATAAAAATTAGCTTACAATCCTAATTACTTTAAACTAAATCATTGCTAATAACAATTTTCCAATAATACCATATTAATTTATTAACTCCTTACATTTAGAACAATGCATAAAAATAATATCCTCAAATAATTAAAAATACTAACTTACCTAATCTTCTTCAGAATCTTGATTTCGTGGTGGATAAACTTTTCTTATTTCCTCCGCTAAATAAAAAGCAATCGTATGTGTGCCTTTTCAGGATCTTTAAAATCATACTTATAGTTCAGAGCAAGATGTTGAAAACCTTCATCCTCCAAACAGACATATGACTGTTTGCAGCAATCAGATATTATTATTGTATCAGGTAGAATAAATAACTTAATAAAACTTAATAAACAATCTTTACTTTTATCTCGCACAACCTTAAAAATACACTTATTACTACCCCTTTCAATCCCACTATGTACCCATTTCGAATTCACTTTAGATAGGGCCATGGGATCCAAAAATTAACAAACACTGTTTCACACAACACAGAATAAAGCTAAATACAAAATTTCCAGATTTCCCCCCTTTTCCGATTAAAGAACTGTAATTTGTCCATTAATGTCACATGACATATCTCAAGATCTCTCATTTCTCTCACATAAAATAATGCGTAATCGGGACTCGGTACTTCTCACATTATTCCCAAAGTCCTTTATTGCCTACCAAAATGTCGCCAAACTACCTGTTACCATATTCCAAAGATTAGCCCTGCTAGGATCCAACCCATGATTATTTTATTTCCATTAGGCTTTAGATATTGTTTTCTGCCCTAACTTGAATTTAATACGAATTTATGGAACTACTATTATATGCGACTTGCCAAATATTTTTGGTGAGAAACTTCATGCCGCCATATTACTACGTAAATTTTGTGTCTACATTTCGAATTTTAAGCCTAAAATGTCTCCAAAAACATGGTTTTCGCATATGCAAAAACCACATTTTAAAGACGCAATTTAAGCTAAAAATCCGAAATAAAAACAAAAAACTTAGATAGCAGAAATGTAAAGTTTCTAACCAAAAATATTTGACAAGAATCCATGTACACAGCGATATGTTTTAACTTCAAAAAACATCTATGAATTGCACATTCGGGTAGAGTAGACTTTAAGGTACCCCTTGTATTATGGCGAAGTTGTTGTTTGATTTATCGCCAAGTTGTTGTTTCATTTATGGTAGCCTGAGTAGTTCAATGTTATGGAAACCCTATTGTGACGTAATCGGGTGCATGATTCTGGGAAATTTTAAATCATGGGATGTGTTGTTGTAAGTGTTTTTGATTTGTGTGTTGGTTTGATTCTTTAGATGGTAGAATGGCCGAGTGTAGTAAGATTAATTTGAAGTTTCTGTACGATTTGGAGCGAAAGGGGAAAAGAGCTTTAATTGACTGGTGTGTAAATGAAGGTTTACTTAGTAGCCATTATAAGTGTCCTGTATGTAGGAAGGATATGCATCTAGTCAAATGTAAAAACTGTTTAGATGGATTTGAATGGGTTTGTAGGAAGAAAGGTTCATATGGTCAGTCATTTGAGTATGATTTATATTTTGATTTTTACGTGGATCTGGGTGTACGAAGCGAATTCGAAAATCATGGTAAGTGAATATTTGCTTTTCGTAGTGGTTAAATGTATAACATGTTTTTCCTTTTTTATGTTATTTTATTGTTTGGTTTAAAATGTATTTTATTGAGATTATGTATTTTTGTTTGCCTATATTGTAGAATTTGGTGCTCCTTTGACTTTGTAAGTGAAAATATATCGATGTGTACGTGGACAAAATAAAGGGAGTGCGCTATGCAAGTTTGTGCAATTCTGGGAATTTTTTAAGTGAAAATAGGTCGACGTGTAAAGTTAAAAGAGTGCGCGATGCCATTTTTGTGCAATTCGAGTATTTTGTTTAAGTGAAAATAGGTCGACGTGTACATGGATGAAGTCAAAGGGAGTGCGTAATGCCATTTTTGTGCAATTTGGGGATTTTAAGTGAAAATAAGTCGATGTGTACAAGGATACTGAGTTTGCGTAATTGTTTGTCTTGTTATTTTGGCTTTGTGTAGCGGCGATTACACTGCATTAGCGTTTTCCTACTTCTGTTATGCACAGCCACTAAAAATAATCTCCCAGACTCTCTTGCAACCACGTCTCTCATTGCAACATAAGTCATTTCAAAACATGCACAACACGAACCAACGAGCAATTAAACCACTTCAGCAAAAGAGTTTATGCGAATAATGTGAAATGCGCAGCTCTCCGGCGCACATGAAGTAAGATATAAGGGAAGGAACGTGCAGAAAGGGCAATATTCGTGTCGTTATTTCTGCCAGACGAATTATCGTAGAAAGTTGGTTTTTGTCCCAGAAGATACATGTAATAGGAGACAGTGTCAGGCCGCCGTCAACGAAGACGCTACCAGGAGATAGACAATTTTATGAGGGGTATAATGATTGGACTGAGAAGGGAGGGTTAGTCCTTATGTCAAATCGCAGTTGATACTCACATGGATGTGAGCACAGTGCATCGGCTATGGCGAACATGGTAGGAACAAGGAAATGTGGGAAGAAGAAAGGGTGCAGGTGCAGCCAGAGTGACGTCAGCATGCATGGATTGACACATCTGCTGACAAGCTGTGGCTGTACCGCGATTCTGCAGCATGTGCAAGATACCCTGGATGTTCCCGTGTCGACCAGAACCATTTCCCATCGATTGGTTGCATGTGGCCTACAGTCACGCCGTCCGTTAAGAAGACTGCCATTGACCCTACAGCATAGACGCTAACGTTTAGAATGGTGCTGGACTGGAGAGATGTGGATGACAGAATGGCGAAATGTTGTGTTCTCAGACTAGTCGTGCTTCTGTTTATCCAGTGACAATCAACCCCTTACGTGTGTGGCATCTACATGGAAACAGATCTAATTTGGCAATAACTGTGGAATGCCTCACAGCGCGAGAACGTGGCATAATGGTTTGGGGCGCTATTGCCTACGATTCCAGGTCACCTCTAGTTCGTATTCAGGGCACCAACGGTACTTGGATAATGTACTGCAGTCTGTGACAATCTCCTACCTTCAGGGGCTGCCTAATGCAACTTTTCAGCAGGATAATGCCCGACTACACAGTGCTCGCATCTGCCAATATGCTCTGCAAGGTATACAGATGCTTCCCTGGTCACTGTACTCTCCTGACCCGTCACCAATCAAACATGTGTGAGATGAGATTGGACGCCATTTACAGACTCTGCCCCTGCCTCGTTCAGAAGACGAACTGTGGCAAATGGTCGAAAGGGAATGGAGAGCCATTCTTCAAGACACCATCCGCACTTCGTGTTTCTTCGTGCATCGCTGTCCGCAGTGGTCCTACATTTTACTGAGCTGAAGCCGTTCTTGCTTTGTATTCTGATTATCATTTTGAAATAAAGATCACTTATTGCTGCTTGCTGTGTCTTTTTTCCAAATTTTATCACTTTCTGACCAATTCTTCTTGGTGTGGCATTTTCAATGTTGAGCAGTGTATATGCTTAATATATTGTTTTTTCGGTAAAAGTTTACTATTGGGTGCCCCTTGTTTTTTGGCGACTGTTTTTTGACGCCAAGATTGGCGCTAGGAAGGAACAATTTCAAGATGGCCGCTACACAAAACCAAAATAAGAAGTCAAAGAATTGCACAAACTCTGTGTCCATGTACACATCGATCTGTTTTCACTTAAAAAACATCCTAGAATTGCACAAATTAGGCATTCTGCACTGTCTTAAATTTGTCCATGTACACATCAATCTATTTTCATTTAAGTAAAATCAGGAAGCTAAAACAAATTTAAAACTATCATGGTAACCAGAAGTAAGGTTTCATCCCCAAAATTAAAAAAAAAAATTGTCGTTAATCGAAGGGGCACCCAATTCTACACTAGAGCCATTTTCTCTGCTAACTTGAATTTATGTCATTTATTATTTAATTGATTTTGATTATATGTACTAAATATCACGTTTACGCAGCTTACTTCCATGGGTTTAATATCTTTTAACTGTACGGCGCTCATCATCAACGTTCATCAACCATTGGTGAGCTTGCCGAGTAAACGGTGCCAGCGGCGCTTTGCGAATGAAAACCCTGAAAAACTATATATATTTTCTTATGTGTATATTTTTTCTTTACAGCATGACATCTTTTCGACAGCTCGAGCAGCGTCATGTATCTGCAGAGATAGCTTTGATGGAATGGAATCCAATGCTAGATCTTATAGCATTAGCTACAGTTAATGGGGAAGTGATTCTTCATCGACTGACATGGCAAAAAGTTTGGTCATTTCCATCACCAAGTACTAAGGATAAAGTTGTGTTAGTGACGGCCATAGCTTGGCGCCCTGATGGTAAAATTCTTGCATATGCATATGATAATGGTAATAACTGTTTTATATGAGATTTGTTATTTGTGTAGAAAATATGAATTAATCTTTAATATATGAGGCAAATGTAATTTATATTATTATGTATTTCAATGTATACAGTTGTTTTAATCCAAGGAAACACATGCAAGCACTGTTATAAAACTGAAACTAAATGCTTTTTTTTTCAGCAGTTTTTGTATCCAAAATATTTCACATTAGGTATGAATAATCTTGCAAGAAACATCTTTTAAGATGTGATTGAAATTTTTTGATAACCTATTTATAGAATGAAAGCTCAAAATTTCTGGGTAATATATCACTGTCTTTGATGCTCTTGTTTCTGGATAATATATTAATTTCTTGGTACATTTAAGATATGCACTTAGCACACATTCTGCAAATCTTTTAATCGTAAACAGTTTCTAGTTGATGTGTGTGTAAGAGACACATGCACATGAAACTTTATAATTAAAAATGCACACACACTCAGAAGTGCTATCATTGGGTCTCGGTATGCACTTGATATCTCTTTCACAGCCGCCAAAATGCATGTCAGGTGCATAATAGAAAAAATATCAATTTTAGTTAAAGTTGACTTTAGGGTACCTCTTGTATTATAGCGAAGCTGTTGTTTCATTTATTTCCAAGTTGTTGTTTCGTTTATTGCCAAGTTGTTGTTTCATTTATGGTAACCTGAATTGTTGAATGTTATGGAGACCCTATTATAACTTAATCATTTTCATTATTCCAAGAAATTTTGAATCATGGGATGAAATAACAACAAGGGTATTTCATGAGATGAAATAACAACAAAAATAAGGGCTTTTGTGGTGTGTTTAGGAAATACATTGCTTGTTTCATTGTTTAGACTGTAGAATGGCTGAATGTAGTAAGATTAATTTGAAGTTTCTGTACGATTTGGAATGAAAGGGGAAATGTGCATTAATTGACTGGTGTGTAAATGAAGGTTTACTTAGTAGCCATTTTCAGGACAGTCCGGAATATGTAGGATGTTTTGTACTCTTATTTTTGTGAATTTATGTGACGACGCTGATATATGGATTCTAATTCAGATAATTTTAGTAAGTTTTTCGATGCTGTTAAGGAATTTTATGTGCCACAAAGGTAAGAGGATATTTGCTTTGTGTAATGCTTAAATGCACAGTCCTTTCTTATGTTACTTTATTGTTTGGTTTAAAATGTAGTTTATTGAGATTATGTATTTTTTGTTTGCCTCTACTGTAGAATTGGATGCTCCTTTGACTTTTTAAGTGAAAATATATTGATATATACATGGACAAACTCAAGGGAGTGCGTAAAGCCTAGTTTGTGCAATTTTCTGATATTTTTTTAAAGTGAAAATAGGTCGATGAGTACATGGGTACCGGGTTTGTGCCATTCTTGTCATGTTATTTTGGCTTTGTGTAGTGGTGATTTTTGGTACAAAAATCGGCAAAATAACAAGACTTGCACAAATTTGGTATTTCGCACAAATTGCTAAGGGGTACCCTAAAATATACTTTTACCTCAATATTATACCTTATATTTTTTTAAATGTTTACAGTAAGATAAAACTATTAATATCCATACTGAAAATTTATAATTTTTCAGTTAAGAAATTTTCCTTTTAGTAGTAAAAAAAAAGAGTGAATACATAAAATTACAATATCAATAATAATTTTATACTTAATTAAATTATATGTAAAATTCAGAATGCTTATATTAAATGAGAAAATTCTTGAGATATAATCTGTGGTAATTACTTCTGTCATGATGCATTGTGTACTGTTTAATATCATTCTCAAACGAAGAATATTTGCAAATTTATAGAGATATTTGAAAAATAAGTCAACAAATAGGTATTGCTCTTAAAGTATTATTACGTCAGTGATTCAGACCTACATAAAATTTAATTTATTTAACATTAAGCAGCTAGGAAAGCATTCATTACCTTTTACAATATGTGAAGTAATGACAAACAGTAAAATTTCATTTCATTTTTAGAACAATATTTTTACTGCAATAGGATGCTGCCAAATCAATTATACAAAATTCAGCATTACACATAGAAACAAATATTAATATAAGAGAAAGTTAAAACACATTTCAGGGAAACAATATAAAACAAAAGCATAAAATAAATCTGAGTTCACAATATTAATACTTCCCCGTGAATTCAATTTCAAGTTCACCAATTAAAACTTTATCATGTACAAAGTGATACCTAACATTTATGTGTTTAGTTTAATGGCTACTAAGTGAACCTTTCATTTACACTCCAGTCCAGACACGTTTTTCCCCTTTCGTTCCAAATTATACAGAAACTTCATATTAATCTTACCACATTCAGAATTTACCGTGTAAATCACAAAACAAGCAGCGTACTTCCTAACCAACATCTAACACACAAACAAGTCTTTACAAATCTTTTCCCATCAGTCAAGTTCACCCCAATCATGCAACCTTTTACATATAATAGGATTTTCATAACATTCAACTACTCAGGTTACCATAAGTGAAACAGCAAGCTGGCGATAAATGGAACAACTTGGTGATAAACGAAACAACAACTTAGTGATAATCCAAGGGGCACCCTTAAATATTGGCTAACTCAGTTTACATAATATGGAATATCTTGACAATTTTTTTCAATTGTATCATGTTCTTTAGCGCATCTGACACAAGTTAAAGAGTTTGTGCAGTCTCTACTCTGATGCTCAAAGCTTTGAGAATTGAAGCAACACTGTACTCGTATGTATTGTCTGTATGGACAGGAATTAAACCGTAAATACAGTACAAAGTCTGTAATCCGGACGTCCATTATCCGGAATGATCTATAATCTGGACCTCAAAGCCACAAACTTTTTTTTGTATGCTGTATGCATGCACGTAAAGAGTGCGCATACATTCCGCATGTGCATAAAGATTGCACATATATTACATACATGCATGCGCGTTGGAAGAAATGTTTAATAAAGTAAACAAATAAATATTAAGCTGTTTTTTTGTAAAATTTGATACCCTTTAGATCATAATTGCTCATTATTTCATAAATTATGGTTTCATATTTTTAATTGTATAGTTTCTGCATGCCATCTTACCAAATTGACGATCTATAATCCAGAAAAACCTCTAATCCGGAATCGGCGAAGTCCCGACGAGTCCAAATTATGCACTTTGTACTGTATATTCCTTCTTGTGTTCTAATTTTGTTGTAGTATTCTCTATATAAATTAACTATCCAGTTGTTTCTGCTATCGGCAAAATGTAATAGAGTTTTTGGATTGATTCGCCCAATCTTTCCTGATGGTTACTAGTTCTCAAATGTTGCTACAAGATCATCTGCTGCATAATTTACAGGCACTGTGAATACAATTATTGAATCCTGTAATGGTCTAGGCTCATGTACTTTAATGTTGTTCTTAATTTCTTGCACAGCAGCTATGGATTCTTTTATTTCTATGGTATGTTTATGCATGTATGATTAGTGCAGCAAATCAGTAATTCTTTGAATCTCGTTTGTTGTATTTGTTAAATGGGAATTCTAATTTTTAAAGGACCAATGTAATTTGCCAACTGTTGCTGAATCTGTTGAGATGTGCTGTCTTGATCCTTAGATGCTATAAGCAATAAGTGTTCAGAAGATTTTCTTTGTTGTAATGTTTTCCTTTTCTTCCCTTGAACAAGTGTGAGTGGTTGCCTCAGAATCCTCTAGTATTTCATCAGGGACTAAAGTAGGTGTTGTCTGCATAGCAGTTGTGTTGGTTTGTGTGGCAGCAGTATTAGTGGTAGGTAGAGTCTGTGTAGCCATGATACTGGTATGTATGATTGTAGTATTAGCTGGTGGTTCTAATAGTTTCACAAGCTACTATGAAGCTGTTTCTCCATGAACCCTGTACTAACATTTCAAGTGATATGACACTGTGTCCATAAGCTTTCATTGTTGCATTATTACCAACTCTTACTTCAACTAGATGCTCAAATTTTGTATGTGATTGAAACCAGTCAATTTTGTTTGTAATATGCTGAGTAACTCCAGTGTTGATTATCCATATGTTATTATTAGTCACACTGAAACACTCACTAATAAAGGCTTTCCCGTAGTTAATCTTTTCATCATGATTGACTGTTATGTAATAATTTTTCTGGGATTTACAGTCCTTTTCAAAGTGACCCTTTTTACCACATTTTAAACATTTATACTGTTTATTCTTTGTTAACAGGCCCATTTTTTCTTGAAAATGTTTGCTTGCTTCCAGTTTTTTCAACAGTATTAGCCATTAAAATAACAAATTTACTGCCCCTAGGCTCTGACATCTTTCTCTGCTCTTGTGAAATTAGCAGTCCCTTCAATTCTGACATTGTTTGCTGTTCTTCCAGTCTTGCACATTAAGCCATTTTTAGTTGCTCAAATTCATTAGAGAGAGTTTCTAATAGTTTGCTCATAATAACAGAGTATTTTGGCTTAATTTCTAAATTATGCATTCGTGACACCAAACATTCTAATTTTGCTATATGCATGCACAAATGATGGAAACTGCAACTGGGATGCATACTGTGCTCATCTCTTTTTATGTTCAAATAATTCATACAGCTCCACCCATATTTCTCTTGCTGTTTTGCACATGGAAACTAAATCACAAATTGTTGAGTCTAATGTCCATGAAAAAAATCCACAAGCAGCTCTATTACCTTTGTCAAACTTGGTTAACTGTTGGTTGTACTTATTCCGGATTAAAGGGGAGCACCTTTGCTAACCAGCTCTGGTTTGACTATTTCCCCAAAACACACTTCGAAAGCTCCTTCTTTTTCAATAGGTAAACCTTCAATCATCCTCTTACACCGCACCCAATTTTGTGATCCTAGAAGTTTGTAGTAAATACTTCCTTGATTACAATGAAACTCATTTTCACTTCTGAGGAACTCACATGGTTAGGTTTAGCGATAAAATTTCTTAGAACACAGATAAAGTCGTTCTGGACCCATAACCTCTTAAAGTATTATTCAGTGATGCAGAGCTACATAAAATTTAATTTATTTAACATTAAGCAACTAGGAAAGCAGTTATTACCTTTTACAATGTGTGAAGTGCTGACAGGCAGTAATATTACATTTCATTTTTAAAACATTGTTTGGTAAAAGTATATTTACAGGTACTCCTTGGCAAAACTTGGCAATTTTTGGCGGTACATGGATACCGAGTTTGTGCAATTCTTTGACTTGCTATTTTGGCTTCTGTACCAAAAATCCCGCTACACAAAGCCAAAATAACAAGACAAAGAATTGCACAAACTCGGTATCCATCTACACATTGACCTATTTGCACATTAAAAAGCATCCCAGAATGGCACAAAAATGGCATTGCGCACTCCCTTTATCTATATAGACATTGACCTATTTACACATTAAAAAACATCCCAGAATTGCACAAAAATGGCATTGCGCACTCCCTTGACTTTATCCATGTACACATTGACCTATTTTCACGTAAAAAAACATCAGAGAATTGCACAAACAGGTTTTGCACATTCCCTTGACTTTGTCCATGTACACATTGAACTATATTCACTTAAAAAGTCAGAGGAGCAGCCAACAAAAAAAATATATAATCTGGATAAACTACATTTTAAATCAAGCAATGAAATAACATAAAAAAGGAAATTCATCTTTGCCCCACACGCAGGAAATATCCACTTACCTTACTTACGAATTAACGCATCTTCAGTCAAACAAAATTCCTTAACAGCATCCAAAAACTTCCTAAAATTATCTGAATCAGAATCTATACTGGTGTCGCCACATTCACAAAATAAAAGTAAAAAACATCCTCCGTAATGATGTCGGACTGTACACATTTCCGACATTCGACCATATGCATTTCCTTCCTACAAATAGGGTACCTAATAATGTAAATCTTCATTTATGCACCAGTCAAATAATGCTCTTTTCCCCTTTCTTTCCAAATTGTACAGAAATTTCAAATTAATCTTACCACATTCGGCCATTTTACCATCTAAACCAGCTGTTCTCAACCATTTGACTAAAGCGTGCCATCTAAAAAAAATTTAAAATCTTTAGTACCACCACTACAAAATACTACTACTCCCATCACTCTTAAACAAGCTCAGATCCCATAAATTTACATGTTTTAGAGAAAAAATCCGAACGTTGGGGTTTTAATTTTTGAATTTAATAATTAAAAATACTTTGCTTCTTTGCATGTCATCTATTTTTCTCTTGCATACCACCAGTGGTACACATACCACTGGTTGAGAACCCCTGGTCTAAACCACAAAACAAGCAATATACTTCCTAACCAATACACACACCATAAGCCCTTATGAATTTACCACAATCATGCAACCGATTGCATCATAATAGGGTTTCCATATTCCATAACATTCAACTACTCAGGCTACCATAAATGGAACAACAACTTGACTATAAATGAAGCAAGAACTTGGTGATAAATGAAACAACAACTTCGCGATAATACAAGGGATACCCTTCTCTCTAATCTAACCCAGTGTTTTTACTGCAATAGTATGCTGCGAAATTAATTATACAGAATTCAGCATTGCACATGCAAACAAATATTGATATAAGAAAAAGTTAAAACACATTTCAGAGAAACAATATAAAATAAAAGCATAAAATAAATTTGAGTTCACAATATTCGCAATTGCATTACACAGTACAAAGATTGAGATCTGGACTCGTTGGAAATTCAGCAATTCTGGATTTCAGAAATTTTCGGATTTTAGATTATCAGTTTAAATTTAGTAAGATATCATGCAGGCATGTCAATATTGATTCTTATTGTTTAGGACAGATCGAAAAATGCCAACTATCCTTTTCACAGGACCGACTGCTGCAGCCGCAGCATGGTGTTAGAAGTTAGCAGCCTCAAAAACTTCAAGTTTTGAGGAACACCTAGCAGCAAAAGATAGGGATGGCTGAATTTTTTAAATTTAGAAAAGGCATTGGCCAGCAGAATTTAGCAGCAGTGAGATTGTAGATTAGAATTAGAGATATACTTTTCAGCAGAATTTAGGATTGCAGTTATTGCATCAGGTGGGAAAATGCATTGCACTCTTTCTTCCCCACCCCACAAGCACTAAAGACCAAAAGTTCTGGCCATCATCAATACCAGGTCAATCAATTATTGGCCATGGTACCATTACCTTTGCCAGCACGTGAAAAAAATTAAACTTTAGAAAACTTTAAACATATTCAACTTTTATACATACCCTTAAAAGTACAGTGATGTTAACAGCTAACTCTGTTAGCAGATCTTTCTTTATAATTTTGGCCAAGATATATGTCTTATGATAAAAATGTATATAAGTGATATGCAAAAATCTCAGTCCACAGAAAAATTACATTTACAACACAGATTCTTCATAAAGAATCTTTCTTTTTACTAATATTCTTTTTTCTTAGAAATTTCTAGGGGGGATTTTTTATTTCATTTTATTTATGTATTTGGCTGGTGGTCTCGAAGTGCAGATATTAGATAGTCATCATACTGGACGTTCAGATTTTGGACTTTGTACTATACAAGGTGTATCAGTACAGCTGTGACAAACTTTCAGGAGAGATAGAGCACACCTAGACAATAGGAAATCACATAGGAATGCATGGTCGGAAACGCTTTTCTGGCATGGTAGTGACGACACAAAATGCAAAACATTAAGGACACAAACAGTGAGACAAAACATGCTTTATTATGTTTATTACTACAAAAACATACAAATAAGAACAAAAACAAATAATGATCGTCATTAATGAAGGTGTTCGAACTTACAACCCCAGACCATGATGGACCCTCACCTTCTCTGGCCTATGGAAGATCTGCATCACAATTGGAAGATGCATGACGCACAGTTCCTGCATCCTGGTCTGGGTCATAATTTCGACCACCTTCTTTGATGATGATTTTTGTCTCTTTATGTTACTTTTTCTTTGTTTTTGTTGTACCCCAAATAATAAACATGTTTTCTCACACCGTTCGTGTCCTTTCTTTCTTGACTTTTGTCTTGTCACTACTTTGTCAGGAAAGCATTTCTGACCATGCATTCCTATGTGATTTCCCAACGTCTACATGTACTCTCTTGCTCCTGAAAGTTTGTCACTGCTGTACTGATACACCTTGTATATAAGATTATGACAATGAGTGTATTTGTAAGCATTTATGAAAATAAGTGAAAAATGTGTCATGTTTATTTGATGTACTTTTTATATAGTTGTTTAATAATCCCATTTAATAAAAGAATTACATGACAAGTTACGTATTCCAGAAAAAGTAATTTAAAATAACAGTTGTTTCTGCAAAAGACAGATGTAAAGTGTTTGGCTTTGGAAAAATATTTAATTAAAAGCATTAATGTTATACTAAATTTCTTCTCACATATACCAGCACATTATTTGTGAAATTCACATTCTGTTAGTTGAATTATTAAAAATTGTTAATTTCTTTGTAACAAACAGAATGGATGGACTGCTTGAATTTTATTTTGAATATTTTTTTTTTTTTTTCTTTTCCTTAATGTGACATAAATAAAAGAGTTTCCCTAAAAAACTTATCACAAAAATACAACTTCTAAGGAATTAGCTATTTGGAAGACAAATATTCCAGTGTAAAACTTAAAATTAGGAAGAAAACAACAACCTTAGTTTCACATAGATGTTAAATAAAAATCTTATAGATTTTGGTGATCAGATGCAGCCCCTGTTCTTCAAGAGTATAATAATTTTTGCAAAAATCTCTGGAGTGCAATCATTTTATATCGAAAGTTGTGGATGAAGCATAGTGAAAGTGTAATAAAAGTTGTAATGAAAACTAAGGTATCAGGATTCTGAAAGTGTTAAGAAGTAGTTTGGAATCAATAACACTGACTAAAAGAAGGCAGATTTTTATGAATGTGGGATTGTCAAGGAAATCCAGTTCAATAACAGAAGAAGCTTTATGCATAATTTTTCCAGAACTAGGTCAAAATTGTGATTAAATATCCAACTATGACTAGCTATAGAAGATTTGTTGATTTGTCCATGTCATACCGAAGATTCATGTTCCTTGCAAAATTTTAATGCTCTTTTAATTTGGCTGATATATATTAAATCACCTTAACAAAATATGAAATGAAGATTTGTATTCCTTGACATGAAATTTTAATGCTCTCTTAGTTTGGATGATACACATTAAACCATACTGACCACACTTAAATTTAAACAGAATATGTAATTAAATCAACATTATAAATTATATACATAATTTTAATATTCAATGATGGTTATATGTTAATGCAACCATATTGGCTCTATTTAATGGTTTTTATTCAAGAAAAACAGGATGAGTTATAATTGAAAAACATATTACATTAATATTATGCAATTTATCCCGAATATAAATTAGTAAACCATTACAAACATTTCCCCTTTCAGACAGCAGAAATTATACTAGAAATTTCTTCTGCAAGTTCCACAAGTGTGTATTTTAAAAATTAAGGCAAAATATGTAATTATTTTTCTATACAAAATCCATACAAATTCAACAAAAAGAATGCATACAAAAATGACAATGGTGCTTGCTAAAACTGATAAATTACTGTGCGTATGATTGCCTGAAGAATTATTATGGCATGATTTCTAGAATTTGGTGCATTATGAAAATTTAGCAATTTGTATTTATGTGGTTGCACTATTGTGTAAGTATCTATTCAACATATAATTTAACATAATTAGTGAAATTTAAATTTAGGTAAATGGTGAAATTCCATTTGAAAATTTACATAAGGATCTGAATTGACACATATTGTGTAAATGTTAAACTGAATAAGGAAATTAAAATCATACACAGCTTACAACTGCATTAGTTTTTATAGATCTGTAAGAGTTTTCATGGATGGTTTAACTTTCAGTAATTATTATAAGTCTCTGTGGAAAGGCATTTATGTGGAAATTAAATCTGTAGTAAAGAAAATATTTTGATTCATACTATTTGCAGTTGTCAAACTCAAATTCATCATGGGCTGAATGCACAATCTGAAAACAGCTGATGGGTCAAAAAACATTTTTTTAAAGTGAAATGAAATTTTTTTATCAACAAAATAACAAATACTGTAATTAAATTTATTTCAAATTTCATTTACTAAATATTTATCAAAGCATGCTTAAACAATAATAATAACAACACAAAGCAAAAAATTAAAATTTAGACATTTTCTTTTTGAAATCTGAAGTTTGATATCTGCTAGATATTTTTGTTGATTACATTTTGTAATTCAAGCTTATTGACAGCTAAATATTAATATTAAGACTGGTGTTTATTTAAAATAATTCTAATATGTATGTATTCTAATTTATAATGTAATTTCTAAAATCGTTGAATAAATAATAATTTGAATCTATTATGAAATTCTGTAGCAATCTATCCATATTTTATTTAAATATTATTAAAAACCTTTTTACTTTCTTGTACGAAGTAAAGGAAGTATTGTAATCATGAAAAATTCCGGATACCATATTTCAACGATAACATCCCTTTTGACAGCTATCAAATGCAATTTAATGATGTTTTTTCATAATGTCTGTATGTAAGGACAGACTAAAGAATTGTTTATCCTCAAACGAATTGTAAAACTACAACATCTAGTTGTGCACCTCCCTTTTTGGTTGCGATCAACTGCACCAACAGTATATAAATATATATATCAACTCTGTTACTCGCCTCAGTGAGCTCAGTTTTTTTATTCTTGTATGTTGGTAAATTGTGCATTTTTTGCTTTAAAAATGATTGGATTATGTTGTTCTTATCTTCCAGTTAAGGTTTTTATGCCTTTGATTTATCCGCATGCAACAGTTGTAGAGCTATCAACAATTTAAAAGTTAAGTGCGGCTAAGCCTAATTTTTTTTTTACTATAGCAGCCATATTTGTTTATATTCGAAACTTAGCAGAATAATGAATTAATACTTTTTGCACCTTTAATGTTTTTTCCCCGAGTGGGACCAAAAGGAAACTTTTAGTTTTGTGCACCAAACAATCTGCCTTCTGGCTTGCTGGCCGAATTGCTTGTTTTTGCGTAGAAACTGTAATTTTAACTGTCAAAATTGTTTTAGCTGTATTTGGTGTTTTATGTTTTTTATATCTTTCAATTTTTAATGGAAATATTTCGAGTATTTACATATTTTTGCCTTCTCGGGAAGCGAGAAATCTATCTGTAGTGAAATAAGTTTAATTGAAATGCAGGAAAAAAGGCCTATAATTTAATATTCCGTACAAGGAACTCATGTGGTGTACACATCGGCTTTTTTTTAGTAATATAAATATCAATAAATTACCCTAAATTTTCTGTGTTAGTCTGTGTTCAAAGATAAGTGTAGAATCTTGATTAACTTTGGGCATCAGCATATGAATAATATGAAGTAATGACTTGATTTTGTCTTTTAACTTTATTTGTACCTGTTAGTTTGATTACGTGTGCATGTTGAAATATATTGATAATCCATTAGTATTTGTAAAATCTGCTGTCTTCTGATTTCTGGCAATTTTTTTACACTTCATGCTGAATGTCCTGTTAATTCATAAAGTCAAACTTTATACTAGCATTTGATTTTGCATATACACGGTGAACAAGAAAGGAAAAAAATAAATAAATAAATAAATAAATAAATAAATAAAAGCTCTATATCTCCCGTTCTATTGGGCCGATTGACGAAATTCAACTTGCGCTTTTCACGTCTCGAAAGAGCGACCTAGGATATGTATTAGATTATATGTAGCGTTGTTCTAATATAGGTATTTTGACACAAAAATCGGACTTTTTCTGAAATGACAAGCCAATTTTTTTTTCCATATTTCGATTCTACGACTCAAATTTTGCCAAACTGTTAAGTTTTGTAAAAATCGCACTAGTAGTTTTTAAAAAATTAGCTTTCAAAATTTTAGCTCCTCAGTGTTAATTGAATTTGATATATATTTATTAATATCTTTTTTTTATTAAACTTATTTAATTCCTTCTTCCAGAATTCGAAATTTAGGCTTCATCCAAATATAATTCGCACATTTTTTATGATTTATTTTTAAAATTTGTATTTTTAAATGTTTTTTATAATTTTTTCGAGAAAATTTTGTATTATAACCTATCAAATTTTTAACATCATCTTAAAGTAGATATATTTCTAGGCACACCTGCAAAATATTATAGTTTTTTTATTGAAAATTTTCCAAGATATACATTTTTAATAGTTTGATAAAGTATTAGAACTTCATTTGCTAAAAACTTACCATATTTATTTGTCTACTTTCAGGGAAAGTAACTTTGTGTGATGTTGAGAATTCTGAAGCCGTCCATCTACTTGATGTTCATTGTATAGTTACTTCTCTTAGTTGGGTTCAGACTAATGAAAAAGATGACGCTGAACAAATGGCGTTTTATAGCGATCGTTCTGCAGAATACTTACAAAAACTTTTTACATTCCACAAAACCTATGGAGCAGGAACTAAACAAGTAGAAGAAGTTGCTGATGATTTTAAGCGATTAAAGGGTCAAAAGAGCCTTAATATTTTAGCAATAGGCATGGATGTTGGAATGGTCCATCTCCATTCTTTTGGCATGTTTCCTTCTGGTTATTTGGATGTAAATGCTCAAAATGAAAATGGTGCGAATCAGGATAAAGTTCTTTCGGTAACTCTGTCAAAAGATTTCCGTGTATTAACCGTAATAGTAGAATCTAAAGATAATGATCAGAATTATTCATATTATTTCAAGTCTTACAGTGTTTCTCTTTTATGTGATAATACTGAAGAAATAAAAGTTGTTGCTTTGAAGTATGGACAAATATCTTCTCTTCTTACTTATTTGTCTTCCACAATTCGTGCTATAACAGAGGCTTGGGAAGACATCTTATTAGAAGTGGACACAAAGCTCCATAACTATGCATATGAGAAAAGCCGCTTATCTGAAGGATCAATTAGCGATGATTTCTTAGAATTGCTTATGTTTGGAAATCCGACTGATTCTCTTGAAAAGTTTTTGTTACATGATTTAACAGAAAGTGGTTTAAAAAAATTTGGTCATTCTATTGAACTCTCCTATTCAAATATTCAAAAACTTATCTTAAAGCGTCTTCAGAATGTTGCATCTTCATTGTTTTATCACTTAAATGATCTCAAAGGTATGGCTATGTGGCATGAGCGATTTGGAGCCCTTGGTCTTTCAGAGTCTGCTGTTAATGATGCTGTTTTATCTGTAGGATCTTTTCTTCTTAAGGCTACTGAGATTCAACAAGTTATTGACAGCAGCATGAAAAATTTCAAAGCATTCTTCAGATGGCTTTATTCAGTTATCCTCCGCTTGTCTGATGAGCCCATTCCTCTTGAAATAAGCAAATTGACGCAACAAGATTTGCATTTTGTTGCTGAATTCTTAAAAGAAAATTTCACTTCTACACCTTGTAGAGATAAAAAAACAACTGTGAAACTTGAACGTGTAGCTCAATATCTGAAGAAAGAAGACTTGGCTTTCCCTGCCTCTACAAATGGTAACCCATGGGTTAAATTTCTTGAAGAACATCCAATATGGAAGGAAAGTGGGATTGTTTTTCCTTATTATTCTGAAAAGTCTCTTATTACACAGTATACAGATTTAAGAAAAGTGATTGATGTTGCTGTAAAAGGACCATGGACGGTTTTGAAAAATACTGTACATACTAGAGCTTCTTATCTTCTGTACAAAACTGGAAATGCAAGTTCACAACTTCAAATATCCCACATTTCTTGCTTTGAGAGTGGATATTTATATACTGCTGTTACTGAGAAATCGCCACCTAGTAATTGCTTCTATTTAATTAGAGAAGCAACGGCCAAAGAAGGTGAGTTTGAAGGAATTGGCTTAACTTTTAAAAATTTACAGAATGGTCCTTCTTCTTCTGAATCTCCTGACAAATTGAATTGTTACAAAGTTTTAGATGTTAAGTTCTATAATAAAGACACTATTACTGTGCTACTGCTTGAGGATTTTGAAACTGATATAAGATGTCCAGTTTTATTGCAGTTACCTTTAAAACCTCTTTGTACAGAAATGAAAACTATTTCATTAGGTGAAGGAGAACATCTAGGGCAAAAAATAGCAATGTTAGAGGCTGGGCCTTATATGGAAAAAAATAACTACAAGAGGCTAGAATACATCAAAGCTTCAAAAATTGCTGTCAGTGGTTCACGTAAAGTAGTTTGTGTTCTTTTTGCTTCAAAAAGGCAAGTTCGTCTTTTTGAAATGGATGTTGAAGAAGAAGAGGAGGAAGAGGGTGAACCAGAGCATGAAGATTCTGTTATGAAAGACAGCAGCAAAGACAATTTATCATTTGCAAGCGATAAAAGTGATGATAAATTAGACAAAGATATGTCATTTTAATTTCTCCCCCCTGTAATTGCTGTTTACTTGTAAAATCATGTTTTGATTAAAATGGTTTAACATAAATATGTTTTGGTTTATGAGGCTTGTAAACTGATTATTAATTTAATTAGCTTACATTTTGCTGGTTTAAATTAGAAGTTTTTCATCAGTTTAATAGTTTATACACAGAATCATTTATGTTAACAATAAAAAAGTGGGATTTTTCTGAAGAATAAGCTAAATATATATATATATATATGTCTACTTTATTTTTAAAAAAAATGTCTACTTTAGTTTTTGTTCTATGATTTAATAATGACTTATAATAAATGTGGATATTGCTTCGTGCCGAAATTTCTGAACAATTGATGCATTACAAAATGCAAGCACTCTTACTTAATGTATAGCTCAATGTTGCACGAGAGAGATGGTTACCATTATTAAATGTAATACAGTACAAAGTCCGTAATCTGGACGTCCATTATCCGGAATGGTCTATAATCCGGACCTCAAAGCCACAAACTTTTTTTTTGTATGCTTTACGCATGCGCGTAGTGCGTTTACGCATTCGCGCTTAATGTATAACGGACGGTATAAGCTAGGCTAAAATTATCTTTAGTGATTCTAAGGCATTTCAGTTAATGTTGCAGATTGCGTTGTTCCTTAATCTTTTAATTGGATCCGGCTTATTATTTTTTGCATACTGTTAGAGCAATTTTATAAAAATTAAGCTTGAACTTTCGATTCTGTCAAAAAGAGTTTCCAATTCTGGAGCTGCCAAAGGATCTACAAAGCGAAAGCATGTTTCGATGTACCGCTTCCGATGGTGAAGAAAGTGACAGAGAGGTTATTGAAAACGAAAACATTTTGATTGGCAAGTCAGTCGGTATCTCGACACAGCAATTACAGGACTTGAACAGTGGAACTTCGTAACTGAATAGAATTAAATAGAAAGTATTAGCGAAACAACATACATTGAAAGAAATGTTTAATAAAGTAAACAAATAAATATTAAGCTTTTTTTGTAAATTTTGATACTTTTTAGATCATAATTGCTCGTTATTTCATAAATTACGGTTTCATATTTTTAATTATATAATTTCTGCATGCCATCTTACCAGATTTAAATTGATGATCTATAATCGGGAAAAACCCCTAATCCGAAGTCTCGACGAGTCCGGATTACGGACTTTGTACTGTATTAGATGAAATCAGTCTTAGATCAGCATTTTGTTGTATAAAAATTTGAAACACAATACTTTTCTATAAAGACAGTATCAATCTAAGGTTGATATTACTTAATTTTATATCTCAAAGTTTACATTATGTCTAATATGTAGAGGAGTTGCATTAAACTTATATCTATGTAATTTAAAATATAAATTCTGTTAATTACCTCCCACCAACCTATACACATAGGTAAGGCAGGTAATGGTTTTGGTTCCGAAATTTAGTAGTGAGATTTAAGTGAATAAGCTTGAATTAGAGTCCTCGTGTTTATATTATTTTTAGAATGTCTGTGTCTATGTGTGCGATGATTTTTTTCTCCATGATAACTCTTACAATGGAATTTACAAAAATTTGCATTATTTGTATTTAAACTTTCTACATATAAAGAGCTCATTAGATTTTGGGTAAAATTGGACAACCAGAAATGATACTTAAGCCCATAACAATTTTTAAAGAAAGACTGTATTAAATTAGAATCCAAAACTCTTCAGTTTTAATATTAAAGACTTTTATATCAGTGGGAACAACATATTAGATTTTGGTTAAAATTTTGATAAACTGGAAGTGATACTTTATTTGAAGCTTTGAACAGGCTTTTGTTAAAAAAATGTATTATGAAATAATCCATAACTTCTTAAATTTGGGAATCTAAAACAGGTATATGATTTGAGAATAACATATTAAATTTATAAGCATGAAATGTAATCTTGGAATTATGCTGAATGCAATGAGAATAAGCTCATTATGTAGTTAAGATCTGGCTAATGAAGCAATTGAATTATTAGCCTCAATCTTCAATTTTGTGTTTTTCATTTTTATGTGGAATCATTTGCAATAAATAAAATATTAAATAAAAGGATGCTGCCACCAAATGTTATCACTGTGTATTATTAATAAATGTATGTGAAGTACGTAAATGTGTATGTATGTGTATTATTTATAAAGGTATGTATAAAAAAATAATATAGTGAAAATAAAAAGAAATGAACATTTAAACTGTCTGTCATAAAATATGCTGCTTTTAAAAATTTTGTCATTAAGTCATTGATTTGTGAGTCTGAAGCACTATATGATCAAATGATATACTACCATCAGTTCTACATTTTTAAATCAAAGCCAGAGAACTGATAAGTAGTTATCATTGCACATTCTATGGAAGAATAGAATAATCAGAAATGAATAGTGTTTATGAATAACTTTAGCCATAAAGTAAATGAACGAATTTGATTTTATTTACAAATGATCAACCAGAAGTGATAGTTTACTTAAAGTTTGTTACTATTCCACCAGTTCCATGTTTAGACAATTGGTGGGAGATCCTGCTGGCCACACCATATTTTTTAATGTTTTTATATATGCAGCATTTGAAATATTCATTTCGTACAAGTTAGCATCAGTCGTTTATTTATGCATTTAAATAAGCAATTAAAGGCGTCTGTATAATAAGGTATAAATAAGTCTATGCTGCTTTGTCAGAAACTTTTATTTTGTTATTCAAATATATGCGAAAATAGAAACATGGTTGAATGTTTATATATGAGATGCAATTAAAGTCGATTTAAAAAAAAATCATATTGTGTAAACTGCTGATTTCTGTTTATTATTTTACTTTTACTGCTAATTAATAAGAAAAGTTGTCCTTTAGTATAGTCCACCCAGATTTTTCACCAAAAAATATCGCCAAGCATGGCGATAAACAATTGGATGTGGCAACCTATACCGGTGAACGGACATGTGGTAACACATACCATTCGGCAAACGCGATGTAAACAACCGTAAATTTCTGCTTCGAGATTTCTGGAAAGCAATAAGAATTGCGGTTACAGCTAACGTAGCGGTCAATTACATTTATTCAATTTCATACAAATTACCGAGATATCATTTAAGGAAAGTTAAATGCGCGTGCCCCAGTTTTCTTACTGTTTCTCCCTTTATATTTTGTATAGTTAAAGCAAAATATCTCTTTGAATTTCGTTAATTTTGCAACAATTTTTTTTTTTTTTTTTTTTTTTTTTTTTTTTTAAGCACACATGATTTAGAGGAAATACAAGTAGTATTGTTATTAACACTGTAGCCGGTATCTAGCATTATATGAGGTAATCAACCAAAGCAATTTACATTAAGAAGAAATCGCTATGTAACAAACTAATAGAATGATCCGCATGAATTTTTATTGCGTTAAAAATAAGCTGTGAAAAAACTATTTTGATCCTAGATACTCATTAGAAATTTTTGCATAAGAAGTCTGTCTGTCTCGACGAACACGCTTAAAATCGTTTTTTTTAATACTTTGTTCAAATATGTTTATATATATATGAAACACATAATTCTTTTTTTTTTTTTCCCAAAGAACTAATATTTTGAAGTACTGCATTGATATTTTTAAATCTATGAGCAGTGGCATAGCTAGGATTCCAGCGCCCGGGGGAAACTGAAGAATTTGCGCCCCTTTCTGTGTGCCAAGAATGGAAAACATTTCATTAAAAAAATTTCGTAGCATCAGTTGGGCGCCGCTTGGATGCTGCCCCAGGGAACCGATGGCCCCCCCTTGCCCCACCCTAGCTACGCCACTGTCTATGGCGTATGAGCAAGAAATAAATTCTTCTTAATCCGTTGGTTCCGCTTATAAATATTCTGCATCAAAAACTCATCCTATAAACGACATGGAAACTAGCTCAGCTAGTCATGCAGTGGAACTTATAAAGAAGCCACTGTTCAGTGATTTCATCAACTTGGTTGTTTAACTCCGAGGACATGTAGCATTACATTACAAGAGACGATATTTTAGAGCGAATACATTTTACATTAGCACTAAAAGACTTCGAACAGAATCGTCTATAATACAAAAAAAAGATCATGATTTCAGTTTAGAACACGGAGAAGTTATATTCTGTACCAAGGATTCCCTTCTCCCTCCTCTTCTGCAATTATGTGTATAAACTCCGCATTATGAGGTTCATACCTGGCGAATGCATTGGTAGATTCCGCATCAAAAGCTTTCGGTTTTTGCGTTGTTCTGTTTCCACTTTTCTAAATTTATTCCTTTTACGCGCAGTTCTGTTAGAGATTCGTTTTATCTTTTTTCCAATGGTTTTTTTTAAATACATTCAGTTGCAGAAAATATTTGTTTCGTAGCAGTTTTGAAATTTGAATTTAGAAAACCTTAAATATATCCTCTAATTAAAATTTTACGCATTTATTTCTATTAATATGTTGAGAAATCTTTTGACGAAGATATGACATATGATAAAACGGCAAAATTTAAATGTGGAGCGAATCGAACGATGGAGAGTTTAACTGTAGAGTTACATCAGGTGGTCAAACCTTTTGCGCAATTTACCTGAGCTAGTGCAGAGTTTTGGTAAGTTTGATAGAATATGCATCCTCGAACTGAGATGCTAATTAATGACAAATTTAACACTTGTTTTTTAATCTATTCCTTTCGGCATATTTTCGATAGGAAAAAATGATGTGAGGAAAATTATAAATCAGCCTATACTTAGAATCTTGTCTTCAATACTGTCAAATATTTAAGTATGAAATTATAGAACATGTTTTTTTAAGACAAGAATTGATTTTTTTTTTTTTTTTTTTTTTTTTTTTTTTAATTTTTTTTTATGCACAGAACAACTTCTAACTCTATTCTCATTGCATATTTATTTCTGTTATCAATGCAATGCAAAAAAAATTTAAAATAGTCTAAAAACCTGAAATTTATTATTCTGAAACCTTTGAAGAGAATTTAAGCGCTTACCTTTTTCTAATGAAAATAAATCTTCGCAAGCAGCAGAGTTCAGTCTTTTTTTTTCTGTTAAGGATAAATGGATGTTTCAAAATGATAATTTTACATCCTGTGGTATTTCCTGCAAGAAATTCCGTCTTTCCGCTTCTTCCGTATGTGTCTAATGATTGAACCTAGCTCGGTTCGACGCAGTGCGAAAATATTTCTTTTGCATATCATAAAGGTAAGTGCTTTTATTATTAAATGTCATTTACTTGATTAAGAAGAGCAATTCAAGCGTTAAATGCTCATGCACCTAAAGATTAATGTTATTAATGTTAGTTATTTACAGTGACTTTTGCTGATACGAAAAACTATCGAGTGATGTGCAGAAAATAAATCTTTATTTAGTTTTCATAGTAACTACTTTGTTTGTTACCTTGTATAATGTACAACGCACATAAATGCTAAAAATAAATACATCTCAAATTTTCTCCTTTCTGTATTCGTATATTTCTTTACATTTTCGAAATCAGTTTTACGGAACTTTAGGCTTTTACAGTCAGCGTAATGCCCTCCCTGAAAAGGTTTTTCTTTTAAATGAAATTCTCAAAGTGTAATCTAAATAAAATTTCAGGTTTATAACTGAGCTATTAATCTAAAATCTATATCTGTCTATATCTATCCATCTACCTGTCTGTCTATCGATTTTCCAAATGAAAAAAATCAAACCTGTGTCCTGTCTTCTTCAAGGACTTGCAGACAGTTACTTAGTAGAAGATTTTGCTTACATAAATGTCTAGACCAGGGTTGGCCAAACTTCATGTCAGTAAAAGCCGCACGTTTGAAGTCAGGAATGTTCGAGAGCCACATCTAGATTTTCTAAAAGCCACAAATTCATATTTACATCATTATAGAAGTAGTGGAGGAGGTTTTAAATAGAAAGAAATCCCTGATAACTTTGTAAAAAGAGTCTAAACTAATTAATTACTTCTTTTTGGACACTGAATAGTTTTAGTTTACCATATTTCATACATATATTTTATATGCACGAGCCACATAAATTGACTGCGAGAGCCGTATCAGGCTCGCGAGCCGCACTTTGGCAACCCCTGGACTAGACTGTCTAAATCTTTCATATTTTATATTAGCAGGAACCATTATATTATATTTTTTAATTTTTTCGTTGATGACTGCATCAGCCAGTGATTGAATGGCGAAACCACTAAGCATTGATATTTCTCCCTGGTTTTTTTTTATTCCTGATGTCTGAGTAGACTAGATTCGGTGTCTTGTTTTCTCTCATTTTAAAATAATTACGTGCTAGTTTTCCTCAAAAATTTCTCGGTGAAGGCAATCATCCTTTTAGGCAGATAAACATAATAGGCTTTGCTAATATCAAATAATTTAATTCAGATTTCGTAATGATGAAGTAATGACACTAGCATCAAAATAGCTTTTTGATCTCTTACATTATTCTAATACATCACTTTCTTAATCCGTATAGCATCCTCTTTCTCTTTCAATCAATCCTCTTTCTCTTTACTACTTTTTTCAGAAATTTAACTTCAATTCAAATTTTACTATCATCCTCCGACTTCGTAGGTTATTAAGCTGTTCTGTTATCGCAAAAGCTTTGCCCAGGGTACATCAGAGAACGTAAACTAATATTACACCTGCGAGAAGGGAGAGAACGCATACAAACAGCTAAGCCCAACGCGGGATCCGAACTCGGCCCTGGAGTTCCGACAAGCAGTCAGCCTTCGCTAATCACTAGCGATTTATTAGCATTTTGGTGTATTTAGTTAGAAGAAACAGTAAATTCGTGATCTGTTACTAACTCTGTACTCGAAATTTTATGATGGGTTATAATTTTTAGTTCAAGAGAAAAATAATTAAAAAAAGTTTAAAATATATTACAAAATATATATATCTAAAATATGTTATAAATATACAATTATAGCTTAATTTTTTTAATGTTTAAAGCTGAAAGAGTAACTAAGGTTTAGAGTGCGTTTTAATTTAGAAATTAAAATGTACATGAGTTTACTTTCTAGCTAAATTTTTATCTGGAAATGATTATTCTTACAGTTAGTCGCTTATTTATTTTTAATATAAAATATTCTTAATCGCTAACATGATTGTTGGTTCAATAACGTTTTCATATGCACGTGTTTTTACTTCTGAATGATTTACTAAAAGCATTATTATTAGTATAAAAGATCTTTTTGGTGTTAAATGAGCATAAAAAGTATGTAGTTTTCTTAAATAAAATAATGAGCAATCATTAAAAAAATTATTTCTAATAAATGAAGTTGACACAAAGTCGGGTTCTTCAGTTGGCTTCAAACTCGTTTCTTTTCCTACGAAAATATTATTCTTCCCTCCGAAAAAAATTATAATTCTAATTTTCTATAAATCTATCAAATAAGCAAATAAAATTGTCATTGTTCTGAAGGATTCTTTGATTAATGTTAATTACGCAGTTCTTCACTACTTACCCACTAGTGGGCCGAGCGGTAAATTCGCAGAATACTGGTAGTTCGTTTCAGGGCTCGATTCCCGGCAAACGCACTGGATTCATGGACATTTAAGTGGTTTTCCCCGTTGTAACGTGTATACGAGCCAGTTTTTCTTAGAAAGCTCTCTACGTAGACATATCTTCCCTTAGGCAGATAGCCTTAGAATAATTTGCTATAGTCAAATAAATCAAACCTTAACCTTCACTATTCGCTATAGCGAAAACTTTGGATATTGATGTAAGAGGGAACCATGAAAATAGGTAGAATTAATATGTATAAACTATGGCTAAGTATTACGTAATGATCATGTAATTGAGAATGAGCTGTTATATTATAGAAATTCTGTAACTCTTCCAACGACAGGAAGCGAGGAGATCAAGTAGGCAGGGCCGGCCCCAAAGGCGGTGCAGAATTTAGAGTTTTTTTTTTTTTTTTTTTTCCCTTCTTCTTTAATTTAGAGAAGTGTCGGGCATCGGAGTTTAAGACCCACAATAATTGCACAGGGCAGCAAAATACTTAGCGCCGGCTGTGCAAACAGGTTTGATTTCTTAAAGTTAGTAGTGACAATTTTGTGCATATTTTATTGATAGAGAGACTAGGGTTGATTTCAGTTTTAGAAATCGAAAATTTATTTGAGGAAAGTTGTATGTCAAGCGGTGTCAAAGTTTTGGGTTTCATCTTTTAAAGTCCAGACGGTATACACTTAGGTATATTGTTTGTGACGACGATAATATTGGTAAAAATAAAAGCGTTTAGTTTAACACAGAATTCATTACGAATTGAAAGTTGTGAGAATTTGTAAAACAGAATAAATGTTATAAGGATTTTTAAAACATAAAGTTACTACGTTTATGTTTTTTTTTTTTTTTTTGGGAGGAGAGGGGTACATTTACATTTATTTCCTTTGGTGTCTAAAGCATAGAACCTTGGAAACCTCCAAGGTTCTATGAAGCTTGTATTGTGAAGCAAAAAAATCATTATATATCAGTTATTATACAAGTTGTTAATAACTCATATCTTTTAACATTAGGTGAGCTTAGTAAAATTTTGCGTGCAATTTTCCCAAACTTCGAAACAAAACACTATAGACGAGTAAACGAGTAAAAAAAAAGACCATTGAACTTGGTAACCAAACGCAAGTTCATTGTTTGAGACTAAATCGGCTTTCCGTGATTCCTCCCAAAGTCTAGACAAAGTTGAGCTCTTTTTCCAAAGTTCGAGCTCAATGATTTCACTTGACATAAAGTATGAGAAACAAAGGCTCAAAAGGGAATCATTACATTTGAACAAACTATGAATCAGAGACCTTATGGAAGAGACCTTGATTTTTCCTATACGTAAAATGAAATAAGAGCTACGATTTTTAATAAATCTTTCAAGGAGTTATCTCTTTTGAGAGAATAGCTCTTAAAAGCTTTGTCATAATAAATACCAATTTACTCGCTTGATTTCCTTCCTTCCCCCCCCTCTAATTTTATCGCTTTAAAATCGAGAAGGGATTAATTACGCAATGAGTATTTTTCTGATGGAAGACCAAGAAAAGAAGTTCGTTTGGGCGTTAAAGAAGTCCATAGGCGTGCGGAGTGCAAAACTTAAAATTGCTCATACGTATATTTATTAAGTTAGAGAACATTATATTAAACTATAAAATTAGTTGCAACCAAGAGTCAACAGTCTGATTTCGAGTTTATGACGTCGTAATTCCGCGCAGGTTCCGCCATATTATCCAAAAAAGAAAAAGATGCTTTCGTTAAATGAATGTAACATTACTGACAGTTACTTTCTTTCAATAATTTTTTTAAATAAATATTCTCATTGAAAGTTGCTATTCGTCCCTAAGGTTTAAAGCAAGGCCTGTCACAATAAATTATAAAATGACCTAAGGAAGGAGAGAATTGTAGAGTTTATCTTCAGTGTCTCTAGTATACAAGTGTAATTAATCGCTGGAGAAGGGCGACTGAGGGAAAGACAATTCAACTTTTTACAACTACTTTACGCTTTCTGGTGGACTCCTCCTCTTTATCTCTGTGTGAGGAGCGGACGAAAAGTCCTGGTTAATATTTTGATAGTTTGTTTGTTTAAATAAATACGACAACACACATAAAATGCATCTGCTAAGGGTAAAAGATACCTTCGTGGAGTACATTTTAAGAGACACTAGCTTGTGTTCATGTTATACATAGCGAAAATCATGAAAATACTCATGCAGCTAACCATCCGGCTGAAATTATCCGGAAAATTATCTAGTTGTATTATAGAAAATTTTGAAGAGATTAGGTCTTCACCAAAACCATTGTTTTTTTTATCGAAGAGTATACTGCTTAAACTGCTGCATGGCAATTTTCCTCTCAACAAAAATGTATCTGAATTTGGTTTTGAACACTTGGAGTAAAAGCACTGCGTTTTTCAACTATTTAACTGAATCTTTGTTTCCAGTACAGTTTGATTTAGATCAACAAAGAAATCAATTCTTAAATGATGATTTTTATAATTACATTCGAAAGGGAGTCAAATTTTATTTATTTCAAATTTAAGAACATGAGAAGAAAGTCAATGGATCCTTTCTGCTAGTTATGCTTTTACATTTATAATTACTTGTTATTATGAATTATTAGTTGGGTAGATAATAAATCGTAATTCACATGTTTTATGTTTCTCTGGAAATCTAATGTTTCTAACTAGTTTTTATGTTTATTTGAACATGTTTTCGTCTATGTATCATGTTACCATCTAAACATAAAAAACACTATAGGCACGTAAGTAAAATATAAAAGTTGATCACATAGCTATTAAGCTTGACAAGCATTACATTATTAAACTTTAAAAATTGGTTGAAACTGAGAAGTAAACAGACTAAGTTCGAGTTTAATAATAACGTCATAGCTCTGCGCAGTTTTCGCCTAATCATCCAAAAAAAAAAAAAAAAAAAAAAAGGTCAACATGATTTAAAAGAAAGGAAGAAAAGGTGGTTTTGCAAAATCTACGTAGGTATTTCGTATTTTCTGAATACTCACTTTACTAAACTTCACTTTTAAGAAAAACCTAAAGTTTTCTGTTAAAAGAAATCCGAAGAAGAATTTCGATTTTAGGAAGAAAGGTTGTAGAATAATTACGCGTTTTTTGAAGCAAGAGACGTGAAAAATATGCAGTGCCGGGACCCGAACCTTGGACCTCTCCGACTACGTATCGCGGTGAAAAGGTAAAAAACGAAAGTGCACATCATTTTTTGTTGTATGCAATGATTTACAGAAAAGTATGGTTAAAATGTAATTTAGCATACGTATTTAAAGCACTTTTGCAGGACTCTTTGGTATCTTCCTGAGACCGTCACCATAAGAAAAAATGTGCTAGTCTTTGTAGCCGAGAATGCTATCTTATTTCAAACAATTTGATATCAGCTGAGCATAACATATTTTAACTTTCAACACTAGGCTAGGTGGGTAAGCTAATATCAAATGGTCTCATAGACGCAAATCACAACAGAATATTAATAATTAATTTTCGTCCTCTGTGTTATATATCGTAGCTTTCTGTATGTCCCCTTTAACGCATATCTAGTGATTCCAGTAGCACCATCATTTATTCCATCCCACTCCTGCGAATTTCAGTGTGCTTGCTATTTCTGTTTGTATCGTATTTATCACATGATTATACCTTTAGCTTTTATTTTCGTTTTTAAGAGATGTTTGCTATGATATGCTAGTTCATTTCGAAGATCTGAGAACGCTGAAAGCCTTTTCCCATATCAATCAGTGGTAATTCCTACTTCGTTTGATATCATTTCGGTTTCAAAAAGATTTCCCGGTAACTCTCCACTTTCGTAAAGCAGGAGAAATATTAATATTATTTAGTTAAATCATGTTTAAGTAGCATACGTAGTTCTTTTAAAATCTCCGAATAGTAGCTTTTATAATATATAGGGCTATTTTTGGATTATCCATGTTTTCTGATTTATTATGCATACTCTTGAATTAATTAGAAAGAGAAGTCTTAAATTCGAGATATAAATTGATTATTTGCTGAAAATAAAGCGTGGATCCAAGATCTCCTTCTTACTCAGAAATCCTTTAAATTTTCTTGAGCAATTACAATTCTGAAATAATTTGAATCCTATTATTTACAACAGCTAATCGAAATATTCTTTTCCTCTTTTACGGTGCTAGGTATGGCAATTCTGTACAAGTTTTGTAAAGACGGTATATTGCGGCGGTATATTGATTAAGGAAGCCTACTGATTTACGAGTTCGAATCCCGGAGAAAGCATGATTGTAACTGTCCGTCCCTTCATAGGAGGCAACGGCAGCTACCTATTAGGTGCTTTCACAATAAAATGGTCGCCATTTCTGGCCTAAGGAGCAGCCAATGCTGAATAGGCAAGTGCCTGCCACTGAATTAAAAAAAAAGTCTGAGAGGACATATCTGAACTTGCTGTTGGGAAGCCATGGAATGCTACAGTGGGCATATAGTCATTCATATAGAATTCAATATTTCGGAGCTAAAGACTTCAAGGCGGTAACACGTGAGTGGTGGATCAAACGAATTTTGGTAAGTTATCCAGGGTAGTTACAGATATCAACATTGCACACTGTGCAGAAGAGTGAATAGTGATTATTACTTAAACATTCTGAAAATTATTCACTAGGTGCCATTGAAAAGAAAGATTGGATTTTCTCAAGAAACAAAAGTTTGGTTCTAGGACAATGCCTGGTGCATGGTGTCGCTGTGGCACTAGCAGCATTGCCTGTTTTCGATCTGTCAACATTTAAGACGCCCTGCATATATGCTATCAGTATAATATATATCTGATAAGTGATATGTGATTTCTTGGTTTTCTTAATGTTTAAAAGGAAGTTGTACTTGAGTTTCTTCACACTAATAGTGCCACAAAACTCCACACTATACATTCAAAAACGAAAATTTCATTCATATACAGTTGAAGAAATGTCTTAATATTTTCTATTTCTTTGTTTTGTATCTTTCATGAAATATTATGAAAAATGTAATTCAAAGTGAAGGAATCAAATCTGAAAAATAGAATGCACAAGGCCCTTAGTTACATCTGATAAGAAATAAGAAAATCAATCTCAAAGCTTTTCAGTCAGATTAGGTATTAAGAAGCCGATTACTTAGCCAAAGAATTCAAAAATTTATAATTTTTTGGTACATAGAAGTTTTACTAGGAATATCTGATAAGTGAACTTTGACATTTTTTTATCTTATATCAATGAAATTTTGTTGTTTCCGAAGTTCTTTATCTAATCTTGCAGAAGGAAATACTAAACCATGCTTTCACACTAATTTGAGAAGGAAACGGATATGATTTTAGAAGCAGTTCCGTTTGCATGTTAACGTGCGTGGTAAATACCTTACGGATTGAGGGAATCAATCATCTGTCAGATTCATTATAATTTTGAAACAATGAAAGTATATTCATATTTTTCAATACTTACATAGAAATTTCGAAGAAGGTGTCTACAAATACATGCCTCCAATCCTTTAGACTTTAAAATGTGTACTATTGAAACATACGTAATGTATACTGCTCGGGTATTTGCTAAAAGTTTTCATAAACTTAAGAACATTGCTAAAACGAGAATCTTTCAAATTTTCTTTTGTGAAGCAAGAAACAATCAAATTTCAGCTATCTTGTAAGGATCTTAAGTTTTACTAACGTTTATTTTAGTTTAAAACTTTACTATCCTTTTTTATTTTACACTTCCGGCCAGAATAAACGCGTTAACTTGTTTATACAAATTGTAAGTATTTAAGTATTTAGTATTTAGTAAGTATTAAGTTGTGGCTTTTTTGCCAAGAGCAGAGTTTGATGGGGAGAGAGTGACCCTTCTTGCGACTATACGTCACGCGAGCTCCAATCAGTTTCTGTATGCCTTTAAGGCCAGAGGTTTTATTCCTCTCTAAAGCTAAAGACGTATAAGATGCGTACTCCATACGTAATAATTTGAAAGGCCAGTCTTAGTGTTAGTCATTTGTGTAAAGTATTCAAAGTTAGCTTTTATTTAAATTTTAGTTCGTCAGTATTTCTAATATTTTTACGTTCAGACCACAAGTGGTTGATCTTTGTATCCCAAAGTGCGGGAACGCCTGTAATATCGTGGAAAATAAAGGGTAATTTAAACCCTTCTCATTTTGTCATCCTTGCTACACACCATAGGACATAGTTTGTAGTCAGACTCACTGTCTAATCAGGACACGTCATGCTCGCCAAACAGATTAGAAGGATCAGTAGTCCTGATAATCTTAACCAGCGAAAACAACAATAATATTAATCTGAACTGTTTTTACCGGAAATTAAACGACTGTTAATAGGTTAAATATTGGTAATAAACATATACATCTAACTACACAATTTTTTACAATAAGGTGCAGAAATTGTGAAAGAGGCCTAGTTTCTTGTGACGTACGGTAAGTTCTGAAAAATACTAAACTTTTATATAGCCTCTGCAACATAAAAGTTTCATTAAGAAAAATTATTAGCATGATTTAATTAGCTAAAAGCAAAACATTCTATAATTTTACAGGTAAAATTCTTCGAAATACGTTTAGCAAACATCTGCTGAACAAAGGGCCACTGCTTCAAAAGGGCTAGCTGCAAATTAAATAGTGAAGGATGTTTTTCTTTTCCTGGGAAAAACAGTTCCTCCTTAGGTAAAACATCCAGAAATCAGCAGTATTTTATTTAGTCACCAGAAACGAACAGTATTTTATTTGTAACTCCCAGTTAATTATTGTTATCTCTTTATAAATATTGATATTGTCTTTAAATATAAATAAATATTGTTTTTAATTGCAGCGGTAAGAGTCATAAAAAAGATACAAGCCAGTAAATTCTTTCTCAAATATCTCCAAGAATTTTACATAGAGAGGTATGAAACTTTCTATATTTAGCTAAGTAAAGCACGAGTTTCATTCAGCGGAAGTTTTATAGGAACGACATGAAATAGTAGACTTTATTTTTACAGAATATTCTCTAACCACAAAGTTGAAACTGTTTTTTTTAAAACTCTGTCCCGTTTTTAAAGAAGCTTTGTAAATGGAAGCATCATGTCTAGGTTTAGTAATTAAAGAAATGGAGCCCATAATCACTTTCATTGAAAACGTTATCTGTGTTTCATTAAGACGACTACTTATATATTATTTTTAGCTATTTAATTTCACCAGGTAATACTTATGAGTAAAAGTCTCTTGTATTTATTCCTTTCATGAAAAAAATTCATAAAACAGAGTAAAGTTTCTTTATGATGACGCTATGTATAGATAATTACTATTTTTATACAATGTTATAATAAATATTGTATCTTATTTTTATTGATTCCTCTTTAAATAATAATTGGCTGACGAAGGTTAATTTTCTTTGATGAATAGGTTTTTATTTTAGAATAAATGGATATATTTTTTACTGAATTCAAAACTCTATGCTCACTTTGTTGTCATATTCCAAAATGTATCTGACTGAAGAAATCCTTTCGAAAAAACTTGTAGAAATAATGCTAGAGTTCCTTCCCACTACATCTATCTTCTCACTACTTTCAACATTCACATACAATAGTGTCTTATTACCTTGATTAAATCTAATATTTTAATAGTAACAGCATGTTACTCTCGAAGTGCCAATAACTGTGTCTAAGTCTTTTATTTAACTCAAAATAATAATATACAGTTAAAAGCCTGTAGGTTAATTTAAAAGTTTGAAACTGATTTTATTATTCTGAATCAAATGCCTCTCTGATCCCTGTACTTTTTACTTCCTTGTACGAAGTAAAGGAAGTATTGTAACTGCGGATAATTTCAGGTACCGTATTCATATGGAAATATCCATTTTGACCTTTCTCGATCTTTCGGATGATTGTTTTGCGTGGCGTCTGTATGTACGGGTTTAAAATGGATTCAAAAGGGATTTCTTTGTGACGCCTGTACGTGCGTGCGTATGTATGTATCTCGCATTACTTAAATATGATAAGCCGTAGAACGTTGAAATTTTTTATATGAAACTTTACATGAATTTTTTTATATAAAAGTTGTGTACCTCTTTTTTTATATAGCAATCGGCAGCAACAAACTTATATATAGGGTGTTTCAGCAAATCGGTTACGAACTTTCAGGTGATATAGAATACACCTAGACGATAGAAAATCATATAGCAATGGTCGAAAACGCTTCCTGGCGCGGTAGTGACAACACAAATCACAAAAAAGGAAGGATACGAACGGGGTAAGAAAACGACATTAGAACAAGACTAGACAATGATCGTCATTAAAGGTGGTGTTCGAAATTACGATCCCGGACAGTGATGCAGGTCTCACATCTCCGGCATGGAAGATCTGCATCACACATGGAAGATGTATGACGCATGGTTCCTGTATCATGGTCAGGGGTTCCAATTTCGAACATCTTCTTTGAGGACGATGGTCGTGTATTTTTGTTCTTATTTCTTGGTGTCTGCTGTACTAAGCTTGATAAACATGTTTTCTCACCCTGTTCGTGTCCTTCCATTTTGGTGATTTGTGTCGTCACGACCGCTCCAGGAAAGCGCTTTCGACCATGCTTTGCTGTGTGATTTTTCATCGTCTAGGTGTATTCTATCTCTCTTGAAAATTTCTAACCGATTCGCTGAAACACTCTGTATATATATATGTAATTACTTTAGTAAATAAATAAATTATTATTAAATTGATATGTATTTAATAATAATTTATTTTTATTATTATATAATTTATTTATTATTATTATTATAATAATTTATTTAAGTAAATAAATTATTATTTTATTACTTTGTAGTATTTGCGCAAGTATTAGGAAATTTATTACGATTAATTAAAATGTTACTTATATAAATTATTTTTAAATACATAAGTAAATAACTTATTACTTTATTACTTTGTAGCATTTGCGCAAGTATTAGGCAATTTATTTTGATTAATTAAAATGTTACTTATATAATAGGGGACTTGGAAGTAATGTCGTTTCCGCGCATGTCGACAACAACATGCTAAGGGCAGAAGTGGAAGCAAATCCATGTCAAAAACTCTTAACCAACCTTGGTCGACCATCGAAGAACATTTAAAGTAGAATGGAAAAATAAGCAAAGCAGGTGTTTGAGTCCCCCATAATCTGTCCGAAAAGAACAAAGCCAACCTATCCATCACATGCAACGTATTGCTTTAATGGTACCATACAGAACCGTTTTTTGATCGTTTGATTAGTGGAGACAAAAAAATAAGTCCTATATGATAATCCCAAACTCAAAAGGCGGTTACAAAGGGTTAACATTCCGAAAAGGCGCTTTTGGATGTTTGATGGAGTATTCGCGGAATTGTTCATTTTGAATTGCTGAAACCTGGAAAATCTATTAATGTATACCTTTACTGTGAACAATTGGATCTAGTGAACCAATCTTTAATCGAAAAATATCTGGCGATTGTCAACGGAAAAGGCGTCATTCTGCAACACGACAATGCAAGACCGCACTGTGCAAGACGAACACTGGAAAAATATAATGAATTGGGGTGGGAGGTACTGCCTCACCCATCATATTCGCCCGATATCGCACCCTCGGATTTCCATTTATTCCGATCCCTACAACATTTTCTTAGTGACAAAAAATTTGAAAATTTGGATGATGTCCAAAATGCCATCTAGAGATATTTTACTCAAAAAGCAATTGATTTTTATCGGTCTGGGATTAAAATCGGCATACTAGATGGCAAAAGGTTGCTGATAACGAGGGTGATTATATTACTGATTGAAAATAAAAACTTATTACAAATTTACTCGTTTGAATTTAATGTAAGAAAGCGACATTACTTTCCGGTCCCCCTATTATATAAACGTAAAGCATCTAAAGTTAAAATTAAATTGGAATCAAAGCAAGGCAATTCCTTAACAATATTAATAATTGCAACAGTGTATAAGAGCTATAACACAACATCTAAACATATCAAAATTAAAATAAGAATTAATTAGTAGAACAAACTCGTAAAATAAAAATGAGAAAAGGAAAAATATGTAAAATTATACAAATATAAAAATTAATCTCCTTCTACTGAAAGTCCAATTCGGAACTCATCAGGGAAAATGAATTCAAGTTTCTTAAAAGTCGATTAATATGTTTCGAAAACATGTTTCGTTCTCCAGGTTCATTTGAGATAAAAAACCGCAAAAAAAGTTTCAATTAAATTTTCATTTTAAGATATGCAAATTCCTGAAGACTTTTATCTTTTATAACCTTTATTTTTTCCTTTCCTGAAGTTTGAGCCAATTCTGTTTTCGTGTTTTAAGATTTTACAGAGGACACAGCATCTTTTAGAAATTTCTTACTCCACCATTTTGGAGTAGACGATAAACTTTCTCGTCGGTAATAATTTTTACAGACTTCACTCAACGTTTGGCTCCCCACACATAAAGTTTAACAGAATAGGACATTTTGAACACACGTTAAAATACTTAGTTCTGCTATTGGAATCATATACGTTAAAATACTTAGTTCTGCTATTGGAATCACTATTGGAATAATTTTAATCTTTTGAACCTCATCGCATACTTTTTTCAAGAACTACAAATTTTTGCTTCTCCTGAGTAGCCTTGAATTCAACTTTTCTTCAACTTGCAAGAAACACAGTTTGGTCATCGAATTTAGTAAGCTTATATTTAGATGGTCGTCTTAAGAATTCAGTAAATTTGCGTTTTTTTTTTTTTTTTTTTTTTTTTTTTTTAATTTTTGTTTCAAATGGGTATTCAGTTTTTAGCTGTTTAAGGCTCAGATTAGATTTTATTACTTTTAGAAATCTCTATGAAAAGTTTGTCCTTTTCTTGGTATTAAAAGTTTAGGTTAGCATAATCGGGGACCACCCAATTTTTGAGTGTTTTTTAAAAGACAATTTGATTTAAAGTATATTTGTTTTGCTCTTTATTTGAAATTGCTTTTGGATTTCGGATTCACATGCAATGACATTACACCAATTTGTATTTTTTTGAATTGTTAATTTGAATAATGTAAAGTTTTATTTATTTATTTATTTATTTTGAGTAGTCAATTTGGCACAATGTAATGCTTTATTCATTTTTCCAAGTATTTCGAAAGCGTGCAGGAAAAATTTTGGATACATTCGAGATTCGAGTTTTCGGTTGTATAGAAATTTGCATGTCTTAAAATGAAAATTTAATTGAATCTTTTTGCGCTTTTTTATCTCAAATGAACCAGAAGAACAAAACAGGTTTTCGAAAAACATATTAATCGACTTTTATGAAACTTGAATTCATTTCCCCTGATGAGTTCCGAATTGGAGTTTCAGTAGAAGGAGATTAATTTTTATACTTGTATAATTTTACATATTTTCTTTTTCTCATTTTTTATTTTACGAGTTTGTTCTACTAATTAATTCTTATTTTAATTTGATATGTTTAGATATTGTGTTACACGGTTGCAACTATTAATATTGTTGAGGAATTGCCTTGCTTTGATTCCAATTTAATTTTAATTTCAGGTGCTTTAAGTTTGTTTTACTTCAATCTTGCAGATATAGCGCAGGACGAGTTTAAAAATTTTGTTGTTAATTTTTAGCCTATTATTATGTTTCTTTATATATATATATATATACACACACATATATATATATAGGTTTAAATTATTTACACGACTTTTGTTTTCAATCATTGGCGTTGTCATGTACATCCAATTAAAGAAATGTCGAAAATATTGATATTTTGCAATGTCAAATTAAAAAAAGTGTTAAGTAACAACATTTAACATTTAATAAGAAATTATAAGAAGTTTGACACCAGTAAGGCAAAAATTGGCCGGTATATTTAATTTCCAAATTTGCAATATCCGAAATAATTTTCAAATTGACTTGATCGATTAATTAAGTTTAAACGAAGTGCCGGAAAAAAGTGATAATTTCATAGGCTGTACAAGGAAGCCATGTAGTGTCCACATCAGATTTGTTTTTCAAATTTTAATCTTTTGGTTTGAATTTAAGTTTGTTTTACTTCAATCTTGCAGATATAGCGCAGGACGAGTTTATTTCATAATGTTTTTTAAACGGAAGATAAACCTGAATATGCTATTTTTTCGTAATGGCAATTTTTAGGGATAGTAGATAATAAGTCCACGGTAACATAGCACAATGTAACGCATCATAATGGCCCAAAGATCTGGAAAGACTTCGAAGATATTACTTACGACAACAAATGTTTCTTCTTTGACCTTAAATTTACGCTAATTAATTAATAAAGCAATATATTGCTGCTACCTGCTGTTAAGCTGCATCTTATGGCAGGACAATTACAGTCATTTTTCGTTTACATCATTTGATAAATAACAAATCTCGTAAACAAAAAACAAAAGCCTCATGACAAAAGATACTGCATATTAAACTTAAAAAAAAAAAAAAAAAAAAAGTTGTGTTACTACAATGCGCAAAATCTCTTATAGGAATCTTGAAGCCATGATTGGCAGAAGCTTTGGAATCTTCTTCACCATTCTTCTACTAACTGAGATTTCTTTAGCAATACCAAGGCGGCGTTTCTATCCTGCAGCACGTGACGAGTCCTCTGGAGCAGGCGAGGTGCCTTCTAAACCTCCAGGTAATGTTTCTTTTGACCCTTAATAGGTAGAAACTAATAGAAATGTAAATATTTTTAAGACGAAAGAAATACAATATAGATACATTCAGAAAATATAAATATTCTTTGTATTTTCCCTTATTGGCATTTGCAATGATGTCAGGTGGCTGTTTAAGGGAAGTTTGAATAATTTGTAGGTCGCATGTATTTAAAATATCATTTTGAGCCATGAACAATATATGAAATGAAAAAAGAAGTTTTTTAATACTAGTTCTCAACATATAATTTCTTAATTCAAAAGGACGTAAACAGAAATACTTGGAAAATCATCATTTATATTATGTTACTTTAATTCTTAAACTAGTATTTATAAAAGTGTCATTTTCATTATCTACTTGCTGCAGTAATATTTAATCTGCTACATTCTGTTTCTTTGATGGTATTAATTTGCTGCTAGTACTTGTTTCTGTTTCTCTGATGGTTTTCTGATGCAGGAAAGCCATTACTTTCTTGAAGAAATTTACGAATCAAACTGAAAATTTCTATACATTTTCGGAAGCCTTCAAAAAATGCAAAAGCTTTTCCTCCGTTATAAAGTAAGAAATTAAAAAAAAAAAAAATCAAACGATCCTGTACTAGATACATAATGTATAGCGCCTGGAACATCTTTTGTCTATTAAAGTGATTTACTTATATCAATTGAATATACCATTAAATTATTAATGACGTGTATTTTTAGAATTATACATATTAATAAAATTCGAAAAATAAATTATGGATCTAACCTTTTGATGAATAGCAGTAACTGAAAACTGATTATACCTGAACATGTGGCACGATAAATATAAAATCTTATGCTTCGCGCAGGAGCAACATTTGCCAAAAGTACGTAATGTCCAAAAACAGTGCAAAGCCTCGACGTTTCTAGAGTCAATAAGCTCTGAAAATTCGCGTGAAAATTATTTCATGGAATGTAATTCCATTTAAAAACCCGTTTAATAGTTTTTTTATAGTTATTATAATAAAAGGTAAAATTAATTTTACAAGAAGCTTGTTGAAATTAGAATGAACCTCCTAATTTCGTGTGAGAAAACTCAAGATTTATGTTCGATTGAGAGAAATTCCTAAATATTTCATTGTTAATTATTATTTCTGAAATGTTTTTATAAAACACTTTCTTCTATTATCATTTCGTAAATGGTTTCGTGGAGCGTTTGTTTTACCATGGTAATAAAATCCACATTAATGCGCCCTTTTTGGGGGGTTTAATTTCCTAACCACGAAAATCATTATTTTTCATTAGCCAAGAAAATCATTTATTAATGTTTCCGAAAATTTATTAATGTTTCCGAAAATTTATTAATGTTTACGGAAATACTTCTTAAAAAATTGCTGTCTTGCTATATTGTTGCTCTATTTGTTTAGTTGCTAATTGCTATATTGTTCAAGTCTGATATTTTGGGAGTTTATCTATAAAATTTCAGAAAAAATTAAAAGCAATTTGGAAAAGTTTAAAAGTTTTAAATCATAATATCGAGGAGAAAGCATAATCTGATATCGAAATTTTATATAAATTTCAGTTTGACAACTGAAACAATTATAAGCTAAGCAGTTACAATCGACTTAGTAGTTTAAGAACTAGTCCTCCAAAAATAAAGATGCGGAACATAAAAAATGTTATATTTAAAATTAGCTCTTAAAAATGGGAAAGCCGAGTTGTAGGAAAAGATTGCTATGATTTTATTTCATCGCAAATCAACCCTGCAAGACTTGTGTATTTCTATAATAAATGAAACACTTAATTGTTCAGGACATACCTGTGCATTTATTTTATTGTATCATCTGCGCACGAGGATTGCAATAAATAGTATTTTTCAATTTGTAATGCTTTCCATTTTGTCAGCATACGAAATTCGTAACTTGAAAATAAATAAAAATCTTGGAGTGGTCTTCTCGGAAATGCTACTAAAATAAAATACAAGCTGTTTAAATAAAATATAAATATAACGAGAAATACAAATATTCTTTTTAGTTTAATTTTACATTTGATCAATAGCTTTCCATTTAGGTGGCATTTTATAGTATTTTTCTAAACTTGTTTTCTTTTCTCATAAACTTTTAATAACTTTCTTCATAACTTACTTAACTTTCTTATAATTTTACGAGCTGATGGAAAAGAGAGTGTGATGTTAACCACCATCCAAGTCTAGTTTTGTTGATTCAGTCATTAATAGTTTCCATTTATACTTACATTCTTATAGGAGCTACATGTGTTTTGTAGTCTTTATTAGACATATGCTTAAATTTTCTTCTGCCAGAATTATTTGAAATATTCTTCACATGAGGGTTTAGACATGAAATTTTAGTTAACATTATAGACACTATTAAGTTTTTCTGAGCGCTTTTCGCAGAACTTGCTCTTTCCAGATGTTATCTAATTCGCTGCGCGATCGCCGGGATTCGAACAATGGATATTTGAATTACCATTTGGCATATTGACTATTTACACCACGAAAGAACGCACGGTGGAAAGGGATAAGATAATTCTGTACATTCTTCCCCGCTTAAAAGACGACTGGAGACCAAAACAAGAGCCAATTCAGTTAGATCAAAATAGTGACGAATTACCATCCATCACGTATTACCATCCATCACGTAGCTTGAGCCCATTATAGAGACCACCAGGTTTCTGCAAAGCAGGAAATCAACCGTGGCCAACATGAAAAATCAACCGTGTTCTCGCTGGGACTTGAACCATGGATTTCCACACCAGAAAAGCATGCATGAGTTCCCAGGTGATAATTCTTTACATAATTTTTCACAGTTTCGATGAATCCAGCTCCCGAACTAGAAATTCTTTCCAGGATTAGTTCTTTGAAACTTTCCATGCTTACAGATAACTTTTATCTTTAATGAAGAATTCTAATTGTAAAAATTTACTATTCTCTGTTTTTTGAGTTCGTATTTCACTTTCTATTAACATGTTTTACTCTAATAAATAACATGATAAACCTCCTCTTCTAAATTTCGTATTATTCTTTTGTGCATTACTTCAGATGTTTCTAAAATAATAATATGAAACACAATAAATCTTTAGAAAAGCATTTAGCTTTTTGTTAAAATCAGTGCGGATTATAAATAAATTCCTATTTTTTTATTTCAGCTTTATTACTTCTTGCTGCTTCTGGTCCAATACAAACACACATTAATAATTCATTTTTCTACTCTCAAAGTTCGATTAGGCTAGTCTTCGGCCCTACGCATAGAGCATTCTTCCATGGACATCCAGTATTTATTTCTCTTGACTGAAACAAACATATTAATAGGAGAAATTATAAAATCATTTTGGGAACCTTAAAACATCGGGTTCAGGCAATAATTAATTCTAGTCTGTTGTCCGAAAATACAGTGCAAAGCGCCAACTTTGGAATTCTGGTGAGAACGACTTAGCTGTGTTTGCATAGCCCACCAGGATCAAGTATTCTATCATAACGCTGTGTGTCATCATTCTTTAGGGTTACGTTGAAGGCTACGTTCCCGTTCACTACTGCCAACAACACTTGTATCGGTGCATCAGACATGCATTAGTACTGTTGTGATAAACATTGTCTGGAAAATACAAAAAATGTGTAGTCCGAAATCAAATACAGTTTAGATACGTGGCATGTGATTAAAGAGGCATACAAAGAACATTTGTGGTATAGAGGGAAAACTCAGTGAGTTTCCAGTTATTTACAAGTATTAATGATTATTGTAGGTCCAAAGACTTATTTATAGTAGCTCTTAATTTGAATTTCCAGAATTATTTGACTTTTGCATGTTCTGCATTTGAAATTTGCATGCTGTGTAGCCTCATGCTTATGTATTTATATATCTATATTGTAATATAAATGCAATTAAAAAAACGCTAACTTAATCTCAGATTTCATAATTTTAAAATCCCAAAGATATATGACAATAAAAAGTGGTGCTAAAGATTTATTTTAAATCTAGATGAAAGCATTGAAGGTCGTAGAAGAATACCTCCTTTTGGAGATCCTGATCTGCTGGGCAATGGAGTCTTTGATATGTATGATACAGATCTGGGACATATACCTAAGGATAGAGATCATGGAATAATAGACAACAATCCTGACTATGATTTTAGGGAACCATCAGACGTGGATTACGCTGGACCAGGAAAAGGTTTCGGATACGGAAGGCCGACGTTAGATAAAGTTCCAGTAGTGTAAGTGAGTTTCTCCAGGTTTTTTTAATTATTTAGAACATATAAATCCATTAATATTAAAATTCGTGAGAAGAATATTAATACTAAAATTCGTAAGAAGAACAGCATCTTTTCTCACTGTCAAAGTTCGATTAGGCTAGTCTTGAGCCATACACATAGAGTATTCTTCCGTGGACATCCAGTACTTATTTCCCTTCATTGAAAAAAAAAATAAGAGTATGAAAAATAATAAAATCATGTTGGGAACCTAAAACATCGGACTCAGGCAATAATTAATCCTAGACTGTTGTCCGAAAAAAAGAGCATATTTCTTATACTATACTTGTTTACAATTTTTATTTACACTGAGTTACATCAGAAAACGCAAGTAAGTAAACCTTTCTGTATCCCTCTGTTCAACTGCTAATCGATACCTAAGAAGTTTCTAAACATTTTTCATCAATAATTCAACCAGTTTCTGCTGTATCTTCGACCATTTATGAAGATTAATTGTAGAAATATCAGGATCAAAGCCTTTGTAGTCTCTGTACTAGTTTTTGAAAAAACATCAGTATCGGCTGCGCAGACGGAAAAGGGACTTTGACCTTATCGAAGATACGTGTTCGAATCTTGGAGAAGGCATGGATGTAATTTGTCGGTCCCTTCCTAGGAGGAAACGGTGGACCACCTATTAGGTGCCTCCATAACGAAGAGACCATACCGCTTCCAGCCTTAGTAGTAGCTAATGCCTATAAACGTCTAGAGCCCGGCACTGGATCAAAAAAGTTATCAGTTTTACACATATTTTGTTCTGATGTACCCCACAAATGTAGATTTGAGTTCCAACCTAGATGACTAATTCATTTTCGTGTTTCTGTAATAATTTAGCAGTTATACGAGTCTGAAGATAAAGTACCGTAAGTGCTCTAAAAATGTCTAACAATTTTTATACCACTTGATAGAGATTCTGTGAGATGATAATCAGGATACCCATATTTGCCAGGAAAAATACCGAATTATTGAGATTTAATCGTGATACGAAGGAATATAGCTTGATGGTGCGTCTAGATAAGTTAAAACAATTGGTAGATAGGGACGACCGATGCTTTTGATCTTTAGTGAAGTCAAATTTTGTTAAAAAAAAAAAAAAAAAAAAAAAAAAAAAAAAAAAAAAAAAGTGCCAGCAGACTTTTGGTTGGCATCTGGATGTGATATTGGTATTCGTAGAGTGCATCGGTAGGTGTTGTACACTTAGATTCTATGGCCGAGCTGCAGCACATAAGCCAATAATCATTTAACTCAATACTGGGCCGATTATAATAAGCGCAAAACATATCAACTGTGGACTCCAGCACAAATGATGAGCTTCATTTATCGTGAAGAATTACATTATATCTTGGACCATTAGAAAGAACATATGTCGACCTGACGAATATCAGGTGAGCGTACGTTGTTCTTACTGTGAAATTTGATGGAACAAGAGTTACGGAATGAGTATTTTTCGCAGTTTAGTCTATGTCCACTGATTTTTGCGCCTTTAACATTGAATGCGGAAGCCTGTGAGGCAGTATTAGACAATTATTTGCTATTCATCTTGTGGCAACAGTTTTGAACCGGCTGTTACCATTTTCAATATGAAAATTCACCCTTTCATCAAAAGAAACGTATTTAAAGTGACGGTTGATCAAACGACCTTTAAACCGGTACAGAACTTTTCTCTATGTTGGAGAAGGATCGAAAGAAAATAATTTCAGACATCTATCGAAATTTAGTGAAAACGTCTTCGAAGTCTAGAGGCCGTGATCTGGTAGACCTATGACATATTGGCGCTATACCAGCTACAGATAAAGAATTTTCTACGACTATTCTGTTATTAATGGATATCGAGTACACATGTGTATATTAGATTCCGCATCAAATACTGTTCCTCATGCATTTTCTTACTAGTGAAATAAAAACAAAAAATTAGTAGTCTTTAATGCAAATCATAAATATTTTCTTTGAAAATTAAAAAATGCATGTAAGAAGGCTTTGAATTAAGATTGAATCTCATGAACTTGTTGCCTCTAAAAATAGTAAGAAAATAACAATAAAAGCATAGACACAGTTTAATATTTAGAAATCTTCCAATTTTATTTTCACTTTGCTAATGTCTGGGATAAAGCAAAAAAATACCTTAAATGTTACGCGTTAATTCTTAGTTTTCCCATTCATTCATTAAAATCCTGGCAATGAGTGTAAAATAATAAAGATCATTTTCAAGCCATGATATTTCTCAAGTTAACAACCAGAATAGTCAGAATAGTTTTAATTTTTCAATTTAGTTTTATTTTTCCAATTTTCTTGAAACTGTGTTAAAATAAACGGATGCTCATATTAGTGGAAATTAATGCATTCTGAATTTTTCAGATTCTTGAGAAAATTTCGTCTATTTCCGCATTTCTTAATATATAATGCAGGTTAATTCTTTCAAAAATAAAAAATAATTTTAATCATATAACAAAAGTTTTACAAAATAATTTCGTTTTTATTTTAAGAAATACCAAGTAGTACATTTTTCCCAGAATTAAATATTTTTGTGATTTTATTCTCGTATTTCTCAAATTAAAATGCAGATTAATGTTTTCAAAGCTAAAAACGAATTTTTTTAAAACGTTTACGAAATAAAAACGTTTTTTTCAAACCATATTTTATTTAAAAAAATACTTTTTTCCATTTGAAATATTTTCATAAAATAAAAAACTTTTGCAGAATTTCGCAGTTGTTTGAGTAAAAAACAAAAAGACCGTTTTGTTTTTCAAATTATTAAAAAACAATTTTGTCATTTGCTTCAGTGAAAATATTGACGTCAGATTATTTTCAAATTATTCCTTCTTGACTCAATGAAGGGACGACATTATAATACGAAATATTTTACTTAAAGCAGGAGAATTAATTAGAAAACATTATTCTTTTTTTGCAATTTATGTTAATATTTTTTTATTTGTTAATCTTGGCTTAATGCAAAGAAGTTCTGCATGAGCATTTGTGAATTTTCGAAAGTGAGTATTTTGAGTGTTAAGAGAAGTTGTGTTAATAGAAAACGTAAAAGTTTTTCGTGCTATTTATACGGTGTTCGTGTCTAAATAAACATATTGTAAATGCTTATTCATTGAGATACTTAAGCTTAAGAAATAAAGGAAATGGGAAGCTGTTCTTTCGAAACAGTAATCCCCAAATCATCTTTTTATGTACGTGAGATTCAGTTACACTAAAAAAAAGTAATACATTTTAAATATCTATGTTTCAAGAGCCGTTATAATGATTGATGAAAGCATTTACAAAAATTTGAAATATTCATTCGTTTCAATCAACAGCTTAAAACATTAAAATTATGCTATATTTTATGCTGTATTATTAGAAAAACTAAACTGACAACTAGAAACATTTACTCTTTTACAGACCTCCGGGAAAAGAAGACACAGGAAGAGATGATGGAGCTGAAAAGAAAGACAAAGAATTCGACGAAGAAAATAAAGTGGACACTAATGATGCGGAAGAGAAAGACGAAACTGACAACGAAGATGAACACAAAGAGGGTGATCAGGGCACAGAAGAAGACACAGAAGATAAAAAAAACGATGATAGTGGTGCACAGGATTCCAGCGAAGATGAAGTCAAAACTTCTGAAACACATGCCGGAGATGATGAGAAAAATGAAGGTCACGACGAAACAGATTTGGGTGACGATGAAAATGCTGGTGAAGGTGTGAAGGATGAAGATGAAGTTGAAACTGGAATTGAAGATAAAGAAGAAAATGGTGGCGTACTTCCTTTTGATGAAGTATTTGATTCTCCTTTTTTCAACTTTAAACAAGTGAACCACTATTTCCAGCAACTTGAGAGTGAGCATCCATTGATTGTTTAATTCATTTATTTAACATTCTATCTTTAAGATAACATTTAATATGATTATGTTCATGTCAGGGCCAGTTTCAAATAGTTCTATTCCCGTATAACGTTTTGGATAACTGAAAAATAATAACTTCACAAATAGTTTATTTTTTTACTGAGTATTTAAACTTTATGCTTTATGCTTATTTTTTACTGAGTATTTAAACTTTATGAGAATAGATCTTCATAAGTTTAAAAAAATCAAGAACACACAAGAATATTTCTAAATACACAAGAAAATGACATAGCACAATTAGTAGTTAGCACTTCAAATTTCTAAGAACGTTAAACAATCACAATACGAAAAGCTCAAGCTGCACAAGCTCGCAAAATGATATCTCAATAGACTCAATAATCTGAACTAAGCTTTGAACTAAACTGAAACTTGATACGTTCTCCTGTTTTACGTAGTTTTTTTCCAGCCGTAGAGGAAATTTCCAGTACCTTCGCTTTCTCAAAATTTCTGGAAGGCATATACAGTTACGGTTACATATAGGGATAAAACCAATTACAGTATTACAGGGATCGGACCAAAATGTCAAAAAATGCACAAAAAATTAGTCGCCAAAACTATTGCCAGCTTGGCGACATTTAGCTCAATGTTAAATGGATTTGCCTTTGTAACCTTATTTTTCCCTCGAAGTTTTACTCTCTTAAAGCTCTGTTCGTTCCGGGCACTAACATCTCAGGACAGGAAACCATACTTGCAATTAAAAAAAACCAAAGCAATACTAAAATAATAACTTTAATAAATAACATACAACAAATGACATACTAAATCAAGAGATACAAATTTATATACGCATAAGGCTGTGGTCTTTTTACATTTTATACACTAAGGGGACTATGTACTATGGCAATATAAGGGGCTAGCCTGTCGTAATGAACGACTTTAGGCTTAGAATTTGACAACTTACGGATCCGAACTACGACGTCGTTCAGCTTTCTTAGGACTGTGCGAAGACCGTTCAAGGGTGACTGTAGTTTAGAAGAACGTCCTACCGTCGAAACGGATTCCATAACCACACTTGGTCACTTTCTTTGAATCAATATCCTGTAGGTTTCGCGTCGTATTGGGTCTTCGTCTTCTCCGTCGCCAAGTCGACTAGATCTCGTGAAAAACTATGCATCACTTTTCAAAACGTGCCGGGGGATCTTGAATGTACTCCTCAGGCGACGAAGGCGTATTTGGAGGGAGACCAAATAAGAGACCACAATGCAGACGAAGGTCACGGCCGAAGAGCGTCAGGGATGGGAAATAGTTGTTAGTCTCGTGGACAAGATTGCACTAGGCCAGTAAGAACAAAGGTAACATATGTTTTGTTGGTAAATAGAGTAGCTTGTTGGTAGAGTAGCTCTACCTGTTGGTAGAGGTAAATTTCAGTCCTGTTGGTAAATGAAAACATTTAAAGAGATATTTAAGGATAGATCGCTTAAACCTCTTTAACATGCCGTCTGACTACAATATAAAGGTGTCGTTTGGGTTTTTCTCTAAAGCGAGTAGCTTACAGAGTTTTTTAATTAGAACCGAAATAAAATTCTTTCCTTGGCCGGAATGTAATTAGACACTCTAGACCTAGAAACTCAATGCTCATCATGTATCAAAACGTCTGTTACGGTGACAGTCTCTTGATCAGGCCACTTTGTAAAGTACTCAATGACAATGAGCATATATTTGTTGCTATCTACAGTTCATGGCAGAGGTTCTAGGATGTCGAATGCAATGGCGCTGATATATCGTCACCGTAAAAGCTACTCTCGGCTGCGTTTCTTTGGTACTTTCCAGCCCACACAGGCAACGGAAAAATGGCAAAAAATTTGCATGTCAGCCTATTACAGTCTGTGCAAAGTCTTCATTATTCCAAAGTGGCTTCGTGTCGGTATGCTGTGTAGCTCTTTAACATCCAGGGTTTTAGAAGTATCAGCTACCATCGGAATGCCTTTCCATCATCCGACTTCCGGTACAAAACGCCGTTTCGTATGTGGAGTGAGACCCCAAACCCCAACATTGTTTTCTATCAAGGCCATAAATGTAATTATCCTGCCAAGTACGTTTTCTATTTGAAGATTTCATTAAGTCAATTATGCGTTTTAATGTCACTGTCTTCCAGCTGGTCTTTCCTGACTTTTACGCCATTCCATGTGTCTGGGTGAGACGATGTTAATGATTGGTCAGATGATTCGTGACTACTGTTGGATAAAACAGCTTGTATTTTGCTTCGACACTTGAACAATATCGGCGGCTATTCGAGTATGATCATCAAGACAGGGCGTCGACCTTTCCGGGTGGTGGTTCTTTACAATGACGGATAGGGAATTCCAGGAGTATCTATATCCATCTAACTATTTGGCTTTCGGTATTCTTGAAATTTTAGAGCCAGGTGAACGATGCATGATATGTACGGAGCAGCACTTTTCTGCCTTGTGGAAATACTGTTTTAACTATGGTAAGCAACTCTTTCTTGTTGATGCAGTAATTCCTTTTCGGTTTTGATATACACTTGCCACAGTAAGCTACGACACATTCTCGGTCGTTTATTTCTTGGACAAAACAGCACGGACACTCCCATTGCTCGTACCATGTCAAGAATAAATTGTTTGCTGAAATGAGAATAATTCAGGATTGCTCTAGGTGTTAAAACCTTCTTCAGTTTGTTAAATGCATCCACACATTCTTTTATCCACAAGAACGTTTGCTTACTCTCTATCACTTTATGAAAAGATCAGGCGAAGGAAGAAAACTCTTTCATAAATCTCCTATAGTAGGTGCATAGTCCCAGGAAACTTCTCAGTTGGAGGACAATTGTGAGGTGTCTACAATATTTAATTGCTGCCATGTTTTCTGCATTCGGACACATACTGTGGCTTTCGTCTATGGATGCCATTTTTGGTGGCGTGTGTTGTTGCTGTAGATATAACGATGGTAACTTGGCTAGGTAATATTAACATTTTTATTTAATACTAGAAAAGCTATATATTTCAACACACGTTCACTTATACACAGTCCAATGGTCACAATACACGCACGATAAGCATTTTTATAGCTAGCAAGTCCACATAGGTGAAAATTCATGAAAGTGAAGCGGAAGTACTTTCGATTTTTCGAATTTGCGCATATACAGTTACAGTTACATGTAAGGCCGGATAATAAACTGTAATATGTAATTACATGTAACTGTATTATATATAAGGAAATTCCAATCCATCTTTGACGTTAGCCTTTAACCTTTTGTAGACGGATGGCCAATATATTGGCAGTTGTATTCCCTGTTTGAATGGACGGGGTTGTCCACTTTATTGGCCATGTCATTTTCCCCCATTTTACAGGCTGAAAAGTGGGGTGAAATGTCAAATTTGACATCCCTGGGTTTTCAACCACTTATCTCTTTCAAAGATCTCCCTTTTGCGACATAGATGCACCCCTCTGAGAATCCATTAAACTACACAAGAATCTTTGTTGCAAATAGGAGGTGATTTCTTAACGGGGGGAAAGCATTCGGTTCAAGATTTCCCGTCTTTTGCTAGTTTTTACTGCTACCAAAGCCCCGGCCTCAAAAGGTTAAAGAAATTAAGTTTTAGTTCTGGTTTCATCAACAGATGGCGCCAGTAGCTTGACTCCTGTTCATGTTATCTTATCTTATCTAATCACTATACCTTATCTCGTTCATTTGCGCTTTGGCAGCTGAGGATGATGGTTCGGTAAAACCATCGAAACTAGTCCTGTGAAAACTTGAAAATATAACGCTGATTGTTGTTGTTTGACTTCTAAATTAACATCCTTGCTTTCGCAAGAAAAGATGAAGTCAGAAAATTTTTGAAGATGGGCAACAATGACATTATTGAGTCTTTGTCTAGTTCTTGAGTATTACTTATGATCTTAGTCCGGAAGAAAGAGGGTTCACGTGATTATGTACCGACTACAGACTTCTAAATGATACTACGAAGAAAGATAATTACACTTTGTGTAAATCGATGAAACTTTAGACACGGTATCAAAAAACAAATGGTTCCCAACTCTAGATTTAAAGAACCCCTAATTGTAAATCGTGGCCAAATACTAATGTGAATAATACTAATAGAATGTGAAGAAGTATTTAAAGCCATAATAATTTGTGTTGGTAGTAAGCTAATATAAAGCATTCAGCTATAGTATTGGCTTATTTTCAACCCGAATATGAATACGATTACGGTTTTAAACTTACATTGCACTTTGATGATGGCTCATTAAGTTGGCTACTTAATTAAAAAAAATCCGGAGAATCAGATGTCAAATGGCTAGATGACAAGTGGAAATTTTAGTCTCGGCATCGCAAAGAAGCTTCGCATGGGAATGCTGATGCCTTTTTAAGAAGACCTTGGGCAGAAAAGTGCAAACACTATTCGAAACCAGAGTAAAAATATAGTTCTGAGGAAAAGTTAAATTCTTATAGAAATCAAGACACATTCCATAACTTCAGAGACTGAACCATGGAACAGCAATTAACTGAGAAAGGCTCAATTACAAGATACTATTTTGAGGCTATTAATGGAAACCGGAAAAAATTCCAGCTGACAAGAAATGGCACCCTTTAGTCCGATGGCAAAAACATATTGGGCTGGAATTCACTTCACCTGCGAGATGAAGAGCTCTACTACCAATGATAAGCTGATGACGGAAAGAGTTTCAGATGGCTATACTTTACCTGATCCAGACCTCGACTCTCTAGTGTTGCTTTATCAGAGCTTCGTATCTGTAGTGGAAGTAATTTTTTTGTAACGAAAACTCTCTATAAATTTCCTGGTGTTTCTTCTGTTAAAAGGTCAAAGCAGATGTAGAAAAGTGGCTCAACTCCTGTGATGTGTGCAGAGCTTGGAAAGGCTCGCAAACTTATACACGAGGAAGATTACAGCGCTGTAAAGTAGTATCCCCCCCACTCGAAAGGTTTGCTGTGGATACTCAAGATCCTTTACCTAGTACAGGGATGAAAAGTACGTCATGATAGATTACTTAAATAAATGGCTGGAAACTTATCCAATACCTGATCAAGAAGCTTCAACCTTTTCAGAAATTCTAGTAGACAACTGAATTTCCCGATTAGGAGAGCTCTTCTTATTCATTTTAAAGACTGGAAAAAATTCACATCCCCCATATTTAAAGGACTGCGTAAAATTTCCGGTATCCTATGCATCTATAGTTGAAAAGCCTTAATCGAAGAATATTGGAACATCTTTCTGTGTTCTTGTCCCGGAACTAGTAAGACAGAAGCCAAAAGCTGACATTATTTCTGCTAAGGAGTACCGTTTATGATATCACTGGAGTTTTTCCGTCGCGAATGATTTTTGGCAGTGCTGTTCGTCTTCCATGTGACACACATCTGGGAAGACCGCCAGACACTCCTGCTTCTCCTCGGCAGTGCCTTAAAAATCTGAAGACTTGTTTAAGAGCCTTTCGTTGATTCGTCAGGGTAAGAATTAACCAGCGACAGCAAGGATGAAGATGTGAAGTCGACGAAGAGGAAATTCAACAATGTTTGGTTGTGGAACCTCCAAACGTCATCGAGAGATCTCACGCAAGCTGCAAATGAAAAAAAACTGATGAATGTGATGTTGCGTATACAGAGTTTCATATCTTAAACTTTAAGTACTGCACTACAATTAGATGTGCACCTTATTTGATCAATGAGGATTAGTTGTTCCTTGGGGATTCCACTGACCAGAATGGGCATTCCTTAAGTACGAGTATGTAGAAAATTTCCGAATTTTTTTAAAAATTCTTTTGATTATATTGTTATTTTTATGTATTCTTATAAACATTACGTATTATGTTATTAATTTTTGCAGCCTTTAGGGTTTATTTTGTATGTACTTAGAGTTGTGGCTGTATGTTTTGTATATAAGTGTTTATTTCTTGAACAGAATTGGAGAAATTTCCATTTTGATTCCACCAACTTTAAAGTGTAAAATTACGAGATCAACTAGAACGTCAAATCATAGCTCAATTAGAATGCGAGATACGGGCAAAAAACGCTCCTGACGACCTCGGGAACAATTTTTATAACTAAGTTTTCGACTTTCTTGAAAATTCGCGAAATGCATTTTCAAAGCCCTGACTGACTTTTTACGAAGCATTCAGAATCCTCTGTCACACTATAGAAATACGGCCTCGATAGTTAGGCTTCGATGAATTAACTATTAATTAGCTCTGAGTTTTTGCGGTTCAAAGAGAGTTAGCTGAATTGCGTTTAGATATTTCTAATGCTTTAAGGGGGAATTGTTTACGAGCAGCGTTCTCCTATTTTGTTGCATATCAGTATTGTTCATAATAAATTAAAATTTCTTTCCCGCTTATTTGGAGTGATTATTGAAAGAGATAGCTACGAATCCGTAGTTCGGAATAACGGTTTATTTTAACTGTATTTTTAAATTTTACAGTTCGAAAACATTTATTTTGGGAGTTAAAATATTCGTTTCCTTTTGGCAATAGTGATAATTTTATCCATTACTGACTCTGGAATATGTTGTGAGCTTTCTCACATCTCATTTCGTTTTACTTTTAAGCTTTAGAGATTAGATCAATATTTTCAAGAAAAGCTGCTTATTACTGTTTTGCATAATTAGCCTGCGCCTTTATATTTAAAACTGTTGTTTACATGTTATCTTGAAAGTATTATAAGTGCATCTTATAATAGGCAATTTTTCTTAAAAAATCTTAAAAAAAAATCTGAATGGTTTCAGAACTTGACGGTCGCTCGAAACGGTTTGTTAACGTTTTTACGCTCTCACTGAGCTCGCAGTCTACCAGTGTGCTGTTGCTCTCTCTCCTAATAACAACCCTTTTTTCTCTTTTTGTCTTTATTATAAAGCAACATTTTTTATCTTCGCACTTACGCTATATACAATTAAACAGAAAAATTGCAAGAAATTTAAAGGCAGCATATGTTTAGAATTCCTGATGCAGTGTTTGCTCTCATACGTTTTCCCCTTTTTTCCAGTCTTTTCTCAGTTCATACCAATGTTCAGTTTTCCTAATATAAAACGTTTTTTGTCTTTTTATTATTAACGTTTTGTGAGTTAGCTTTATTTATTAAATATCACATCCTTCGCACTTGCGCCACATAAAATGCAGTGCAACAGCAAAATCACAAAATATTTTGAAATAGCATATCGTTACAATTTCCGATAAACAGTCTTTCGCGCTGGAAATAAAAATGTTTTATTCCGAACACTGTTGCCGCTGCTCCCTTTTGAATCGTTGAGTTTGTTAATAAAAAATTTATTAAAATTTAACAAAATATGAAATAAATAATAAAAAGCTACATAGCTTCAGTCTAGGAAAATATTCAATATTTTTAATTAGATAGGTCCATTAAATGCATTTTTATCATTTAAATCAATCCCACTCAAAAGTAAGAAAAGAATATTCTTAAGAACCGCATCTATTGCTTTCAATTAGCTGAGTTTGTTAATTCCCAACAGAGAGATTAAACTTTTAAGCATATACATATTACATTTAGCCGAATAGCATTAGATTCGAATGAAAGGTGAAACAATGCATTTATAGTGATTCGATTCAAATTTTCATTTCGAGACTAATAGCAGTTTTAGGTTAAAAATAACATACGAACTCACATAGCTCTTTACCGTCTTTATTAAATCCTTTCAAAATTCGGGATATAAATGTATAGATCTTTCATATAATTTCGCGTGAGTAACTTCTTGCAAACTATGTCCTATATAACAGCTAAAAGTTTTCATATAGCTTTGAAATACACACTATTTTCTAATATTTCTTTTTAAGGTTTGCAATATTTGTCCTTTATGAGTTGAGTGTATTTGTAAGAAGCTATGTAAGCACTTACTCAAAAATGGCATACATAAAAAATTTAATTTAAGTGAATTATAATAATTTTTCTCTGAGTTTTTTATAATTTTTTTAAACCCTCAAGCACATTTCGTAGTTTGGATTACGAATATACATATTACATTTAGAATATACATATTACATTTAGCCGAATAGCATTAGATTCGAATGAAAGGTGAAACAATGCATTTATAGTGATTCGATTCAAATTTTCATTTCGAGACTAATAGCAGTTTTAGGTTAAAAATAACATACGAACTCACATAGTTCTTTACCGTCTTTATTAAATCCTTTCAAAATTCGGGATATAAATGTATAGATCTTTCATATAATTTCGCGTGAGTAACTTCTTGCAAACTAAATGTCCTATATAACAGCTAAAAGTTTTCATATAGCTTTGAAATACACACTATTTTCTAATATTTCTTTTTAAGGTTTGCAATATTTGTCCTTTATGAGTTGAGTGTATTTGTAAGAAGCTATGTAAGCACTTACTCAAAAATGGCATACATAAAAAATTTAATTTAAGTGAATTATAATAATTTTTCTCTGAGTTTTTTATAATTTTTTTAAATCCTCAAGCACATTTCGTAATTTGGATTAATGTCTTTAAAAGTAATTGTACTCCCTCTGTTATCGCTACCGGATTTAGAAATGTATGTATGTGTTCATGAATGCATATATGTATGTACGTACTATGTATATGTGTACATACACACTCACATATATGAACATGCATATACACGGACTGGCATACATACATACATATTTGATTCCGGTCTCGATAACTGAAAAGTACAAAAGCAATAATATGATACTTTACTAATAACTATACTTCCTTCTTGTAGAAGCATTAGAAAATTCTTTCCGTGCAGCAGTGGAAGATGCTGCTCATCTGAATACTACGTACTCTAATACTACGGAAGAAGAAATAGAAATGGATGGGAAAAAGTATAAAGTCCATACTTCAGTCTTAAAGGCTGGGAATGACAACGAGTCCTTTTACATGGATGTGAAATATACGGAACCTGTACTTAACGATACCAATGTAAGTAAAAGACAAGAAAACAATATTTTCCATACTTTCTTATTTATTGATTTCGCAGTTTACATTGCTGCTTTTAAGGATCTTTTGAGTTGCACAGTGCTTTCCGTTCTCTTTTGCTTGCTCGCTTAAATTTCTAGTCTAGAATTATTAGATTTTTTTTCAAGCCAGTATGAGATAAGATAATTTTGCGATATAAAGAAGAACACCCTCGAAAAATAATACTTTGTTTGAAACATAATATTTCAAACAACTAATGCATTTATTTGGCTTTCCTTTACTTAAAGTTGCTTCACATGTTGTAATCAAACCACTTAAACAGGCATAAGAGTTGCAAAAGTTCAAATACAGTGAGAAAGCCTCTTGAAAGAGTGTGTGTAGTAAGGTTATTAAAAGTTCTAATCTTATTAAAAGTACGTTCAAATGGATGTAGACTGCGTAGTTTCAAACAGAACAGGACAGACGTTTCTTTGTTAACATGTTTCAGGAATAACGTTTTCGATGCTGCAATTCAGTTTACTAAAATTTTCATCATTTTAGAAAAATGCATGGCACCGATATGCGTTGAACATATATGAGGCTAGAAAGGTAAAATTATTCAAAAATATATCCTGAGATATATTTGGAAATAATTTCTTGTGAAGCGGCATAATGGGTACAAGAGAATGTATATTATTAAAGATAAAAAAGGAGAACTAAACAAGGAAAGGACTTTAAAATAGAGTATTTCACAATCAAGCTTGTTTAAAATTTAACTGTGGTATCTTGTTGATCATTCGAACATCAATAGGATGAAATTACAATTTTTGCAATTTTCTTCTGCAACCTGGAGCGAACTAGCAGAGTTGAGCTGCTTTAACCAACAGTAGGTTAACAGAGAAGTAATTCCCCAAGGAGAGAAGAGGAGTGTATCTATCCTATGCTTTTCCAAAGAAAATTTGCGTAAAGTAGCTCGGGATACCTATTTTACACAATTCTTCCACCTTAGCAACAGATATAAGGGGTGGCCAAACTTCATGTCAGTAACACTCGCAATTGAGGATTCAGAAGTAAACCGCAGCTGCAGGGAGCCTCAGATGTAGATTTAAGAGCCGCAACTAAGTAACTGTATCATTTTAAAAGCAGAAAAGAGTTCGTGATTAGAAAGAAATATTTCAAATAAGAATTTCTCAGCTTTTTTTAATTAATAGTGCTGTTTATAAACAACAACAATAAAAATTCTTATTGCTGTTATTCTGCATTGAGAGAAATACTATACAAATTTTAAACCTTTCGACTCTAAACTGAAAATATTTCATACAGCTAGAAAAATCAACTAGTTCTTATGTATTCGCATAATAACAACTGAATTTGGAAAGAGTGAACGGAATTCAAAAAGTGATGTTAAAATCTTCAGAGTAACACAATAGCTTTTAACTCTAGTAAAGAATTTTGCTGTGTTTTGAAAAGCAGCACCAAAGACTTTTCTCTACTCTCAATCTATAGGCAAGTTTTTTCACCAAGATATGGAGAACACACAGTAAATAGAAATTTCAATTTACTGAAAAATTTGTTTAAAATGCTGTCAGCTTAACACGATTTTTCATAAAAATCTACCTTTTAATTTTTCACATAGAACTACATGGTGACCCAAATACTGAGCCACACCTAACCCTAAATCATTTGATTACTTCATAACGTAGAAAAATTCGATTATCAGATACAGTTTGTTCCTCCCATTGCAGTCTGGTAACTAGTATATGCATTCATGATGTCATTCAGTAAGATATATTATTGAACAGTGTATTCCTAACGTATATATCTTTTATTCTGCCTCAATAGTTAATGTCTGTTTCAGACTTAATGTCTGTTCCAAAGTCCGGAAACGAAATATTTTGTCTTTCGTTGACAATTAAACTCGCTGTATACGCATTTTGAAATGAGAATACGCAAGACAACGTTATTAAAAAATAAGATAGTGATCCATATAAACAAGCATTGTCATACCAAGATATTTCCGTTAAATTTTAGTTATATATTTCATAAATAAAATTGCTGCTTATTACGAAGCGAACTGTATTTAAGGACGCAAAAAGCTGCTTGCGACTCTCCAGTTTTCTCCAGTTTGTCGGAGAAAATCTCGATGAATTATAAATTATGCTAAAAACTTATCAGTGCCTTGCATTTTCAGTTTTTTTTTTTTTTTTGTTAAGAATAGCAAAGCACTATCTGCCTAAAAGGGAGGATGCCTTAGTAGAGGACCTTTTAAAGGAAACTGGCTCCCATTCACGTTACACAGGGCGAAATTTTCGCATTTTCGAAATGATGAAAATTTTAATAAACTGAAACATGATTCTGTAAAAATTGATCTTGCAAAAAATTCAATCTTATTCCTTAGAAACCTATTTTTATTAACTTTACTACTCAGACTGTTAAGTAGCTTTCTTATTTTATCTGTTAAGTAGCTTTTCTTATTTACGAAATGCTTTGCATAATTAATTAAATGACTTTTTCTTAGTGCATTTTATATATTCTTCCCTTTTCCCGTGGAAATCGAATCAATCTTCCAAATTATCGCACATGTTATAGTTTAGTTACGTAAAGATATTTTAAAGATTATATTAAGATAAGTTAGATACATAAAGATAACTAAAGATATTTCGGTTCAAAGTACACTATTTACTAATCTTCCATCGGTTGAAAAGACAAACCGAAACTATTATATCCTTTCTAGATGCACAGCAGCTGGGCAGCAACAATGTTGCAGTAAAAGTAGCACGGTAAGTAACGTCTACCCATCGAACAGTAGATATCTAATTGGAGACGTAACCGGGAAAATTTGATTCCCATTTTAGGGCAGGAAAGAATTTTTCTAAGATTTCGCTTTCTAGGTAAGCAGGAAGCACTGACATTCTTGCTTTATTATTTAGGTTTATCCTCCATACTCAGCATTTACTTACATCTGGCGGCATGCATACTTTTTGGTATATTACGTGGGACGTAACAGAATGCAAAACACATCAAAAGTTAATAGCATAAAAATAAAAAAAACCTTTTAACGTAATTTTTAACACTGTGAAAATTTTTTTACCTTTTTCGACAAATTTGATTTATAATTGCTGCATCAAATTTATAATTACTATTAATGCAACGTCAGATTCAGAATAAATTAAACAGTTTCGATGTAAACTTTTCAGATACTTCATTTTGAAATTGGGTCACTCATAAAGATATATTGACATGAAAAATGTGAACAATCTTTTGTGCAAAATTTTGTACAATATTATATTTTTAGGCAGTAACTTCCAAAATTGAGTATATTTCTTTTCTTCTCTCTTTTCTTTGAAAATAACTTGAAAAATAATCCATATCGATTTTTAGCTCAAGGAATTCGTCATATAACTTTGGCTAAACATTTCTCAACAGGCAAAGTACAATTCCTACTAATCCTTAAATCTAAAATTTTCCTCTTAAATTTCTTGGGTAAGGTTAACTAATTTGAAATTATTACATCATTTTATAGAAATATTTGAATATTACATTCTTTAGCTTTCATTATGGTTGGAAAATTATGCAGTATTATATTTTATATTCTGTGTTTATATTTACGTGTAAAAAACTGCATAGTTTTCTTCCGAAGCAAGTTTTAATTTGGATCAGACATCCATTACCGTTCATTTGGCAGCATTCAGTATTTTAAAGGTTGTACCAGAGCATTAAAGTTTCAGAAAACAAGTAAATATTAAATTTTGATGATATGCGTTTTAGAAATTTAAAATTTTACTACAGCGGAGGTGACCAGTAAACTTTGTTTGTAAAACCTGTCAATAAATTTCGTTTCTGCTTTCGTATGTGAGATCCCTGGACCAAATGTTGCTGGCAGGCCATGGGTTGTGTAATAGATGGTTCAGAGTAGCAGCTCCAAACAATTTTTTGTAGGTTATTTCGCAGCATTTCGCGTCTCCAAGCACTTTTTTCGCGTAAAAATAAAATAATAATCAGTAAACACAATGATAATGCATATTTTTAAATCAAAGTATAGCATTATTGTATACTGCAATTACTTTTACTGTCGGCGTCAAAACATAAGTTAAAAATGAGAGAATTGATGGATTTATTCCTTATGGATGAGGTGCAGGCCTGAAACCCTAAGCATCTTTGAAATAATATTATTATACCATTATAAAATACTTAGTTGAAAGGGAATTAATAATATATAGCTTTATTTATAATGAATTCGGACATAAATTCAAATTCGATCTGTAAGTTTGTAAAGGGATGCGTAAGGAATCCTGTTTGTGTAAGGAACTGAGCAATATGGTTGGTGTAGATGGGCTTAGTTACAGCTAATTACATTTCTTTTTTTATTTTAATCAGTACGGGCATACCAAAAATCCTTGCAATTACTCTCTTTTATATTTAATATCTAATTTAAACATTCTGAATATTTTGTGCTTTTTATCAGTATTTAGTTATTTTCATACGTTTCCCGTACTTCTCTTTACAAAGTATCACAGGTTGGGTTAGGTTAGGTTTATTTGTAGATAGTAAAGCGTACGAGGACTATCTGCCTCTCACAGTTTGGAAACTGCTGTCCTAGATAATTTATTGAACTGTTGAAAGGCACTACAATACGCTTGAGCATGGTTCCATGAGTGTTTCCTCCATTTATTTATTATGGATCCAAGTGCTCACATTAGCACCTAATTCTCTAAGCTCATCGAATCTTCTATTTCTTATAGCTATATATAGCACTATTTGATGAAATATTTATAGAAGATATCCGAAGAATCCTGATATTGAAAAGATTAACATCAATTTTGTTTAAAATTCGATGTTAATCTTTCACTCTGTTGTAGATCCCAATGTTCTTTTTATGTGAAGTCAAGAAAAAGTGCATAGGAATTTTGATTTTTTTTTTTTTTTTTTTTTTTTTTTACTTTGTAATCCTTTTTTTATAAGAAAATATCCTTTTGCGCTCAAAATATCCTCATGTTTTATCTTCCCCTTTCGAAAAATTTCTTTAAATTTGGCGAGGGAAGTAAAAGTAATGAAAGTTGTATTGTTATGGTTTCATCGACTTAATATTTATTTGTTTAAATTTCTTTGTGTGATGTATAATATTTTAAAATTTTTTCTATGCGTAATTTCAAGACGTAGATAGTCGCAAGCATATTTTAAGCTACTGTTTAAAAAAATATGTAGCATTGAAATTATGTTTAGTTTTCTTTATTAATTACGTTTCGCTCGTGCTCTCATTTCAGGTATCGGATCAGCACTGATCATCAGCAAAGCAGCGCAGGAATGAAAAATAAGAATTTTGACTCCTTATAGTAATATGAATAATATTAAATTATGAAATGATTAGAGTGATAATACCTGATAAAAACAGCTTTCGTAAATTTATAGATGTGTTAATAAAATATATAAATTGATATGTATGAAGTTTTCTAAAATTATTCAAAATAAAAAAAAAAAAGACTCCTTGAGTTTAAAGCATGAATAAAAATGCAGTTATTCTACAAGTTATTCGAAGTTTTTGTAAATAAAAAAGGGCGAGAAGAATAATAATATGAAATTTTCATATTACTGTGCACTATTTTTCGATTTGAAGACTTTAAAATTTCGGATCACAAATAAAGTATAACTTTTCTTTAATACAAATCTGTAAATGTTTCGAAGCCTTCAAAATATGTGGTGCTTTCAGTTTGCTATAAAATAGTATTCACGATAAATGGACACTGTTGCCCATCTACGATGCGTAAGATATTTCTGTTATCTTCAATAATGTTGCGTGCGTACGGATTCGTAATAGATTGAATGCATGAGTAATAGTTCGTAATAGTCTAAATGAAGAGTTAATAAAAATTTATTCTTATGACAAGATAAAAAACAAAATGCTGAAATTTTTCTCCACAGATATTCGTACAATATCACAAAGTAGTTTTATTTTAAACTATTAAATGTTAAATGGAACATAATTCAAAGCTCAGAGAAAGCTAATCCGATCTCATAATTACAGTAGCTAATTAAAACAATAATTTAATAAACAACTAAATTGAGATGTTTCTGAGATGCTTTTATAAGCTTTTTAATCAGTCTCGAGAAGTTTCTCGGGGTTTTTGGAAAGCAAAAGAGTAGAATTGCAGTCACAGCTAACACACAATTGCATTAATTCAATTTCAATATAAATTAAGAGATATTTTTTTATTAAATACGCGTGCTCCCGTATTTTTACTTTTTTCTCGTCGTAGCTTTCTCTTAAAATTCGTCACGTGCTGTATTACACGAGGTGAATAAAACAATGTTAATTACAATTCTACCAAAAATAGCTAACTAAGTACAAAATCCGTAACAATATTATAAAAAATGTGCTGCTCAATTCGAATTAAGTTAATCGTTTAAAACTTGCTTTACATAGACTTCTTAATTATTGCAAAAAATTTTATTTTATGCTGTGGGAAATCGCAAACAAACTACTTTTCTAACACCTTCGATAAGATGATTCTAAAATATCTGGCAAAATCTTGGCAGACTCAAAAGATCGAAATTAGTAGATTTTGTAATGAAGTCGCGTGTGTCGGAATGAAAGGAAGCTATAAACAACAGGCAAATAAGGAAAACAGATAAGTTAAAAGAGGCAATCATTTTATTGATTTAAATTTTTATAATAGAGGTTCAAAAGGGCGATTACCAGCATTAATATGAGATTCGCACTGGCCGTACTGGCGTACATTGGCAAGTATTTCATTTCCAGCAGCAACTAATAATCTCATCTTCACATGGACGCACTGGAACTTTCATATAACATATTGTTAATGTGTCTTCTTTCAAGAAGAAATTAATTCTCGTCTAATATGGTGATCGTGGTGGTCATGCGGCACTTCTACCGTTCGATCCAGTGGAGGTCGAAGAAACGGCGTGTTAATTTCTGACGCTACTGCTGAAGTGAGCTGGCGTCCCACTGTGTCAGAACCACATTTGCCTGCGAATAGCTGAAGAACACCGAAAAGATATTCTGGCAGGATAACTTGTTGAATCACAGGTAGGGCCATTCAAGCAACTAGGCAGAACATATGATCTTACTAAATAGTTGTGTACCATGGCAGTCCAAACATTAATTACCACACGCTGAATGACTATTTATTCAAACGGACGGCTTTCATCTGGCGATCTCTTTAACGTCCTCTCCCATTCCGCGTCCAGCGTCCATTTCCGCATCTACATTCCATTACAAAAATCTAATTTCTATCTCCTTACCTTACCTCTGCATTTTTACCAGATATTTAAAAATAACTCTGCACAATTATTCGATTGCAAAATTTCTAACTACAAAGGGGAGAAGAATTCTACTTTTTTATCCATACATCATAAAATAAGTTGAACTTCACCAAAACAAAAGTCACCGCAGTCATACGTCAACATCAACGATTAACTTTCATAGAATATAAAAAAAAAAACGTAGACTTGTGTACAATCTTTTAACATATTCCAACAAAGTTTTCTGCAAAAAATCAGTAGACTAGACAATCAATGCACTATAAAAAGCAACTTGAGAGAACCTAAAGAAACTTTTATTTGTTGAAATTAAGAAATGCCTTTCTGTAACAGAAATCAAGGTGCACTCCGGTAAATAAGAGAAACAGCTACTATGATAAGTATTTAAAAGTAATATCTATATTATAATGAAATATTTTGCTGCATCAAAATGTTTAAAAAATGTACGATATATTTGTGTTAAATATTTCCAGAATTTAAACAAATTGAAATATCTCAAATATCTATGAACTCTAAACCACTCCTAGCTACACGTGCCAGTTTTTTTCCCTCATTAAGGAAGAACATAATAACAGTGTCTATAAATGAAAAGTAGCGTGATTTGGAGATAATAAAATTATAATGGCTTTAATAATTGCATTTTCATACCCCAAATACAAAAACAAATCGAAGACTGTCATTTTGACTCTTTTCAATTGTTAGAAGCTCAGTGCCCTTCTGTTATTTGAATTTCGAATAAAATCTGTTGGTTATGAGGACATTTTTTAGCAATATATGGACGACAAGCCTTTGATATTTTTGTTTTAATTTTCTAAAACTAACGCACGTTTCTAATATTTTGATATTTTTCTGTTTATACCAATTAGCATTCAAGAAAGAAATGAATATACAAATGAAGCTTATAAAATTAAAATTCCATTTGTTAATTTCTTCTTCCTCTCTCTCTCTGTCTGTCTCTCTTAAGTTCAGCAATAGAAAAGATTTAGTTTCATGAGCTAGCAAAAAAGATATTTTTATATAAAAAAAGCAAATATTTGTTTTCTAATTTTCTCTATTCCTTCAAATTTTTTTAATGGCAAACTCCTCTTCGAGATGTCTGTCTAACTGCACGAAAATTACACATGCTATAAATTGAAAGTTTATTAATTTCCTTAATATCTCCAAGGAAACACTTGTGTTTGTTGTTTTTAGTTTGCGGATGTATTCTTCTTGCAAAGAAAAAAGAATTAGCATTTGAGGGAAATATTTATTGAAAACTTGGTGCACAAGACATCTCGCAAATAAATGTACTAATTAAGTCTTTTATTTAATTCATGCGCACAGATTTTATGTGATCTTAATTTGTGATGAAATATATTACAATAATTTTTTAAATTCCTTTACCACTTGACTTTGCCATTCCGAATAGCTCATTTTAAATATCAGATTTTGTTTTCTAAAATTTTTAAACTTCTAGCTGTAACGTAAGTGCTTAATTTAAAACTGTTTCAGGTGTAAAACTTAAATTTGCATATCAAGATCAGCTTGAAATTTTTGTTTAATCTTACGATATAACTTTTAAAGGTGTCAGGTTGTAATCTGAAATTTTAAGACTGAAAATTTTATTTATTTATTTACATCGAATTAGATTTGATAGTACTAAGAAACAAAATTTAATGCATTTTATGCAACAGAATTACAAGCTTTGAACTTTGTTTCTGGGTTGATTTGAAACCCGGTTACCAAATTATTATGTTACGCTTTATAATTAAATTGAGCAACCACTTTTTTTGTTTTCTTTCTTTTTCTTCTTTTTCTTTCTCTCTCTCTTTCCCACTTCCAAAAGGATAAAAACCACACATTGTTTTGAATACATAAAGTGTTACGATTACAGGTAATTTTTATCCTCAAAGTAGAGGGATCGAGTTTGTTTTGCGCTAAATTTTACATGTGTAATTACATTTAGTAATCGATTAGTATTTGAGGATTAATTTTCTTGCTGACGTACTATCGATCAGAATTAAAAAGTTTCGAAAAGAATAAAGAAATAATAACAAAATAAAAATTGTTCACTTTGGCGTTAATGGTTATCTATTGAATAAAACAGTACTCATTATTAAATTGGTGGCTTAACCAATAAAATTATTTATCGCGCATATCTGTACGATTTTTCATGTAATGATATGAAAGCTATTGAATAGTCCATGCAAAATTTTAAATTAGGCCGAAAGAAATATATGTCATAGATTTAGTATAGTATTCGATTGGTCGAATTTGAAGACGTCAACGAAAAGGCCCTTTTCTACGGAAGGGGGCGAGGAAGAGAAATTTAGTTATATATTAATTCAAGTCTATTTCCCCCTCCCCCACCTTTCGTAAAAAAAATTCAGTATTTTCAGAGTTTAACTATGGTATTTACTTTTGAATTTGTATTTGCTCGATAGATGGCGCTGTGCTCATTTCACCTTCTAGTTCCTTTCGTTCATTTTATATTTATCTGGCTGCACCCAACCGTATAATGTTTACAAATCTAAAAGACTATATAAATAGTGTATATAATGAATTAGAGACTGAATTTCAAGACTTTCAGACCGCGGTGCTCAATTCACTCACTGATAAGAACTTTGTGAATTTACGAACTCAGCTTGACTCAGCAAAATAACAGCGCCGCCTCCAGGTGTACGGTGCGATTGCACCGTAAATTCAAAAAATTACCTTGATTGGCCTTAATGCAATAAACTAAATGGACTAGTAAAAACTCACAGTAGTTGAAGTTTATAGCAAAGTGATGATCCGTGATCCGTAAAATGTTTTTGTCCTAAAGTGGAAAAAAGTTAAGCCACCCCTGGAATTCGAGATGGAGATTTTTATGAAAACTACAGTTGTCTTTTGCCTAATTTCGCAGTTATAGTTTGCAAAAGGATAACGACTTTTTTGTTAAATAATTAGAATGATAGATTTATAGAAACTATGAAAAAAGTTAAGCTTTATATTTGGGGAAGTCTTTTCCATAGTGTTGAGACTGAGGATCTACTTCCTTTGATAAACTTTGTAGATGGAAATTACAAAATATTAATACATTAATCACAACGCATAAGCATAAATCTTTAAGGAAATTATGCCTTCAGACACTTTTTGTTTAAATACTGTCTAACAATTTATTCACTGACTTTTAATTAAGGCAAAGCAAGCGAGGGCGTTCTGAAGGAAGGCAAAGAAAGGGGTTCCTTCATAGAGGACTTCTTAAGGAAAACTAGCTTATATTAATATTGTTTGATCCCTGTAAAGCTGAAGAACTGATTTATCTGATGATTAAAAGAAGTTGTGCATTTTTGAGTATATTTATACTAAGAATAATGAAAACTGAATTAGAATGATTAATTGCCCATTTTATGAATAATTTTGATTAAGCAAATGACTGCAGTTATAAGAATATGAAAAATGAATTGGCAACAGGTTTTACACTGAGGAGAATTTATTGTTAGCTTTGGTCAAACTTTCTTCAAAATGCCTCATGGAAATAAATCTGGAATTAGAAACTACATTTTCGAATACAAAAACTGTGTAGAAATCTTGGAATTAAGATATTTAAGAGCACTATTAACAACATCATTCATAGAGAAAAAAAGATAATTATTGTTTTCTGTAGGAAGTAGAACACCAAATGTTTAAAAATATATGTGTATTTCAAAGATCATTTCAGAAATTAAATTGATTGTTCTAAAAGAGGATCCATCTACTCAACAAGAAATATAAATTTCTAATTATTTGTTCGGTTATAAATACAGTTTATAGACAAAGTTTTAATTAAAATAAGTACAATGTTCATCGTTTATTTCTGAGATATAAGGCAGAAAATAAGACAAGATGTAGTATTCTTTACGAAAAATCATTTTATAAATGAAAAATGAAAATTTATTATGATTAAGGGTGAAGCATAGCTATATTAATTGACTATAATAGAAAATTATAAGCTTTCTGTTATAAAAAAGAAGAGAGAGGCTTGAAAGCTTCAAGGTTCTAGAGCAAGTTTCAATAAACATCTTATGATAACAGTTGGTTTTCTATGCAAAGGGAAAGTAAAAGTGGGAAAACTTAAATTATATGTAAGAAAATCAGCCTCTCATATTTAAAAACGAAATCTCACTTTTGTATCCACGCATCGCAAAATAAGTTTAAGTACCCCAAAACAAAAGCCACCAGTCACAAGTCAACATCAATGACTTAATCTGGATAAAATATAAAAAAGTAGACTTTCATATTCTTTTCACGTATTCTTACAAAGTCTTTGTAAAACCAATAGATTATTGGGTTTCCAGATATTAAAATGAGTAAGGAGTCAATTAAAGACAATTGATATATTATAGGAAGCAGCTGAAGAGAATTAAGGCATGCCATTCTGTAACAGAAATCAAGGTGAAGTCTGCTAACTAAAAGAAACAGCTACTCAAATAAGAACGTAAAAATAATATCTGTATTGTAATACATTGTTTTACTGCATCAGAATAATCTTAAAAATGTATGAACATCTTCTGTACTTGTATAAGGCATTTCGAACGTTTAAACAAATGAAAAAAATCTCAAAAATTTATCTCCGAACTACGCGTGCCAATTTTTTGTTTCTTCCGCTATGGAAGAAGATAATAAAAGTGTCTATAAACGGAAAAGTGGCATGATTTGAAGATAATGAAATATTAATGGTTTTAGGAATTGCATTTTCATATCCCAGGTAAAAAAATAAAAAGTGTCCTTGTAAGGCTTTTGAAGTGCTAGAAGTTCAGTGCCCTTTTATTTAAATGTCAAAGAAAAGAAAAATTATATCTACTTCACAAAATAAAAAAAAACCTTATCTTCAGTTATGAATTCATTCCCCTGATTTTATTTGACATCTTGATCAGCAACCGCCCAGCCATTATCTGAATGTCGCACTAAAAGATATTGTTCAACTTAATCTCATCAGAGCAACCCCATGACTAGTTAGTTAGCTCTCAAAATAAATGGGGGAAAAGCTGTTTTTCTATCTTATGGATATAATGAATTATCTTCGATTATTATAGTATTATGATTAGGAACATTAAGGATATGCGGAACAGAGTCTTTCGTAGAAGTCTTTGTAAAGGAAACCGACTGGTATTTACATACAGAAGAAGAAAAGCATGAAAAACTCATATATTTAGCTTCTTAATGTGAGAAATTAAAAGTGTTGTTTCTGATACTCATTGTCGAGAGATTTCGATATCAATGTAGCCTTATTTAGTCAGGAAAGAATATGTGCGGCTGATTTAAGAACTATGGGAAACAGTAAACGAAAAAAAAATTTTCGTTTTATTAACCATTTCAATCTTTATTCACAAGGATTCTTATATTTAATAAAAAAAATCCATTGTTTTAACTTGTAAATCCGCATAAGAAGTATTCAGTTCTTCGGGAGTTGCAAATACTGCGAATTATATGTAAAAAATTACGTATTTTAGTAACCACTAACTATACACACATTTGTATGTTGGTATAGAGGGGTACTCATCCGCTGCGCTTATTACTTTGAGGTTTATTCCTGTCATGTAAGCAAAGAATCTCTAAGGATCCTCCTTAGAGATTCTTTGATGTAAGTACTTTAGCAGTGCTCATTGCTTAATGAAACGGTTCATAACTGTTCATTCAGTGCAAAAGATTAATTTTTAATAGCCCAGTCCAATTTACTTTACAAATGATCATATGCTCATAAAATGAATTCCACAATCTCGGTTCAAAACAAAATTTAATTATGCCTGTAATAAGGCTCAAAGAAATTCAGTTGATTCTTCTTGCCGAGGTAATGTGAATTGTGAAAATATTTCATCGATTTTTTTTGCAGGATTTACAGCTCTACGTGTACGTATTTACAACCTCTACGTGTTTGCCCATTCCGTTGTCTACTAATCAAATACGGCAAAGCGCACAAATATTTGCCTAGAACAGCTGTTCCCAAACGTTTTTCTTTAGCATACTTCTTAAAGCAATTTCAAAATTATCATTTTCTTAAATAGAACATATTATTGATTGTATTTTTTATCTTACTCATTATAAGTCATTACATTTATTGCATTAAAATAATAAAGAAGCAAAATACATTATGGTAACAATTGGATGAGAAAGGGTCGTAGGTTCTGAAAAGGGAAAATTAGAGGTACTATATAATTAGGAATTCTTATTAAAGAAATCTTCATTGAGAGTAACTCATATCTAGATGTTTTAATTTCTTCCGCTGGGAAAGTAATGTTTTAATGACCCTTTTAATTCTTTTAGTTGGTTTCTTTGACTCTATTGTCAAACTGCAGATCATTTTCTATCATAGTGTTGGACAGTGTCTCATATTTCGATACTAATTTTTGCAATATTCGATTCCCTAAAATTTCGCTTTTCACCATACCATCAGTTTTCCCACACATTTTGAGTGTATTTATTTTTGAAAAACTATAGCATAGTTTTGCAAAGCTTTGAAGCCATTTATCATGGTAAAATTTTAACCTTAGCTGAAATGGGTGGTCTTTAAATTAGTGCTTGGCGGAGGCTTTAGTTAAGACTTATCTAGAATAATTTCAATTCAGTTTAACCACTTATCCAGTTTTATGTAAAAAACAGTTCAAAAACTTTAAAACAACAAAAGTTAGTTTAAAACAAAACTCCACAGTAAATCTGAATGTTACGGTTGTAAAGAAAGATGTACTATACGTAACCGATACCTAAGAAAACTATACGTAACCGATTTGATGATGCCTTAAATACTGAAAATGAAGTATGATGGGCCAGTTGTTTAATACGATATGCGATGAATAGAGTGGGAAAGAATGGTTACTTGCGATGAATAAGGAATCGAGTGGTATGACGGATATTGTCGGAACTAATTATTACTAACTGCTGTGATTTTATTCACGTTTCAGGCACAAAATATCACAACGAAAATTATCTCACTTGCTTATCGTTTATTCAGTGTGAAATTTAAACTTTCTAAATACACTCATGTCCATAAATTAAGGATAATGCAAAATCAGGCAAAGGAAGAGTTAGAAGCAAAACAAATTTGACTTATTTGTAGAGCTTATTTATTAAACAAAAGGTAAAGAGCAGAAAAAGATGCTATATGTATGGTATTATTAAAAATATTAGCGATTTTTTCTCCCTGGAGCATTTTACAAAAAAAAAAAAAAAAAAAAAAAAACTATTTAGAAAAAAAAAAAACTATTTAGAAAAAAACCAATATTACATGGTTGGTATGATAGTTAATACATTGTATGTCTCCCAGACGATGCAGTACAGTCCGTACAACGCCTAGGCATGTTGAGTATCAAATTATCGATCTGATCTTGGGGGATATTACACCACTCAAAAAGCAATGCTCTCCGAAGTTCCGGTAGACATGTAGGAGGAGGTTGACGGGCTGCAACTCGTCGGCCAAGCATGTCCCACACCTGGGACTACTGGATTCAAGTCCGGTGAGATACTAAATACTGGATTCAAGTCCGGTGAGAATGCTGGCCAGTCCATACGGGTGATATCCTCCGATTGAAGGCATTCGCTTACGATGTTTGCAAGGTGAGGACGGGCGTTGTCATCCATAAACACAAATTGTGCGCCCATGGCGCCCCGAAACAAACCTACATGTTGTTCCAGAATAACGTCCCAGAATGAGTCATAGATTTGGCTTGTCATGGTTCCAATTTGAACATGCAGATCAGTTCTGGAACCCAGAATAATTCCACCCCAAACGAGCACTCCTGCACCACCGCAACGGTGTCGTTCAATGACATTTTCTTGGTAGTAACGGGTACCTAGAGCTCTCCATATGAAAGTCCGGCGAGAATCAGACTGCAAGCTGAACCTGGACTCGTCGGAAAACATCCCACAAGGCCACTGTTGAGGTGTCCACAATGCATGCTCTCTACTCCAGGCTAACCGCAGGCGACAGTGAATTGCAGTAAATGGAACGCATCTGACAGGTCTACGAGCATATAGACCAATCTGCCCTAAGCGTCTGTACACGGTCTGCCTTGAAATTGTCGTACCAGTGGCTGAAGAGAGCTGACGAGACAGGTCTGAGGCTGTGCTCCGCCTGTTTCTTTTGGCAGTAACTGCCAAATACCGGTCCTCATTCGGCGTTGTAACATTGGGGCGACCTGTGCTGTAACGTCTACTCACTTTTCCATCATCTTGGAATCGTTGCCAAAGCCTGGAGATGACACTCTGGGCAATTCCAGGTTCGTCTGATACTTCCAGTTGGGTACGCCCACATTCCAGACGGCCGATAATTCTACCACGTAAAAAATCATCCAAATGCGTCCTTTGTGTCATAACTATTCGGTTATTGCACTGAAATGCTTATAAAGCGCTTGCGAACAATTTTACTTCTTTGCCTGTATTCCTTTTATATCACTCTCTTACACTCTCGTCATTGTTACGTACCATCGGTGTCATCTGGTTACTTCTTGAAATTTGCATATAATTCTTGAAGATGTGTGTAGTGATTTTACAGGTGATATATTTATTTTAGAGTTCGATTTCCGCGTGACTCCGAAATATCCTTTATTTATGGACATGAGTGTATTTCCCATTTATTGAAATACTTTGTAACTTTATACCATTATTGATTCTTTTTTAATGTATCGCTGACTATAACATCGCATACCCTCAAGGTTATGATTACCATAGACTGAAAACCACTAGCTACATGAAAAAAATATCTTCGTGGAGGATTTCTAAAGGAATCGTCTTCTCTTCACGTTATGCATGAGAAAAATCTCCAAAATACCCATGCAACTACCTCATTTGCCTAGATTTAAATATAGTTTGAAATTATAGTGCTAAGATAACTTATCCATAGAGTCACTGGTGGGTAATGTTTGTTCTTCTATTTCTATCGAAACAATCAAGTAGTTATTCACGGGTATGAATTAAATAAATTAAAATATATTGTTACGAAATGTACAGGCGCGGTGAGATAGCTTCCCCGCAAAGCAGTTTTAGGGTTGCCATAAAATGGCAAGGTAAGGCCGGGTTGCTAAATTTGGCGAGAAATCGCCCATTTGGCGACAAAATTGACCATATGCCATAGACGGATGGAGAACCTTCTGGAACAAATTCTTACCCGTTTAGCCCAGAATGTTCTCGAACACCAATCAAAAGCTGCATAAATCCTGCTGTTACGCGGAGAGTTAGTATCGAGTGTGTGCCTCGTCTAGCGAGCTGATAGTCAGTCATTGAGCGAGTGTCTCGAAGTCTAGCGCCGAGTTGGTCGTCGAGTACATCGAGAGAGTCTTTTAATGTATCGCGGTTAGTGCATCGTCGAGAGAGCGTGTTGAGCTCCAGAAAAGACTGAACCGAAGAATCGGGAGCTGTACTCTAGTGCTTTGCTGTGAAGCTGCCTCAACCGTGATAGCCTGATAACCTGGAGGTTGTGTCGCTGATCGTGTCAGCGTGTTTATAGTAGTTCATCGACGACTGTAAAAACGTGTTTTGGAGCTGTCCTGACAATACTGGCTTATAAAGTGTGTTTCGATACTTCATCAAGTAGTATTGTCATTATTCACTCCAAATCCTCAGGAACCCCGTACGAACGTGAAGGATGAAAATAACGTAACAACTGGTGTTAGAAACGAAAAACGCAACAATATATAGAATAGGCTTTTATTTAAAATGGATATAATAATTAATGTACTAAAAGGACAAAAATAATGTTTCATGTAATTCAATGGGAAGGATAGATTAAATAATTTTATTTGCTAAATTCATATATAATGTCATATCGAGAGTAATAAAAGTGTAGGGCGCCTAATTAATGAAATCTATTAACTGAATTGTGCTGTCAAGTGTTTCAAACATTACCTTTTTTAATTTATCATGGGTGACTGACATTTTTATTATTCGCGATATAAAATCGTAGATGAAGTCTGTAAATAGAATTATTTAATCTCTCTATTATTCCAGTTAAACTATAGGATAATTTGTTTTCTCTTTTTTGTGCATTTTCTCCTTTCATATGAATTTTAAATAAAAGCTTATTGATTAAAAACTTTTTAATTATATTTTACTTTCTGCTTTTTAGTCTCAGTTATACGTTATCCATAAAAAAAGCTTTTAAAAATTAACATCCCCAATTAGTCATTGAATTGGCCAAGATGGCATACTCAAAAGCAATTTTTACACGTTTAAACGCTTTTATTGTTCAAAATTTGCTTCAGACTGCAATACACGTTTTTTAGCAAGTGTACAAAATCACTCACTTAACATTTTTCTCATTGTTCTCGTTTTAAAAGGCGAAAAATTTGTCTTATAATCCTTTATATCAAATATATTTTTCGATACTGAAATTTTAAAATCATAAAGATCAAATAAGCTGAAAAATCAACAGATTTTCAAAAATTCGCAGAAAATTCAGAATTTGAATAATAGGTTTCATAAAAGTTTCAATGAAAAGATTTTTTTTCTGGCTGTATTAGGTGGTGCAAACAGTAAAATTCTGATATGTTTTGTTTGTTAAGCGAAGATACATGCGAAAAATCGATTAAACATTAAATTAAAAAAATCTAAATCAAATTTTGAAAAATGCACTTCACCGCGTTCCACTGTGATTTACTAAAAGTGTGTGCACAAAAATTTGAACTCGATAGCTTATCAGAACGTAGGTTAAAATTCAACGACAAAATCTACTTATTATGAAACACCATTAGTGAACTAAATAAAAGCTTTTAAATACATATAAATTTGATGTTAAGTGAAGGAAAAGGAATACATTAATAATTAACACGATGATTTATTGCATTTTGACAAAGCATTTACAATTTTATTTCCCCGTCGTACTGTTTGGGCTTTAGATATTTAGTGCTAAAAGTATAAATGAATATTGTGACTCTAAAATTTACGGATGCCCAACACTGTTTGTGCACAAAATCTCATATTTAATGCAGTAAATTTCAAATAATAGATATTAAGCCAAGAAAATATTAATAACTGTTTGTAGTAACAAGATGTATATTGTCAATGAAAAGAAATAAGAAAAATGTTGTAAGAAATAATTAAGAAAATTTTGGGGTGAAAAATTCGGAAATAAACTTACGAATAAATTAATTATTTTTTAAAATTCGAATCACATAAAGAATTTCTTAGCATGATATGGAAAGTCTACTATGGTTATGAAAACACAGCGCTTGATAATGCTTCAAACGGAAATTAAGGAAGTTAGTATAAGATTCCAAAAGGGGCTGAATTACTTGATAAATGTAAACTAAGTTGTTTATCTAAGGTGTGTAGGACATTTTAAGGGAAACTGATTTGTATTCATGTTGGAAACATTAACATATAAGTTTCGGGTTCGGGTCAAACGACCAATGTTCAGCAGTCTTATCCACTCAGCAACTGGTGAGGCTGATTTTATAAGCCAGACTAATGTCACTAATAAAAGTTTAAAAAAAAAAAAAGCATAACTAAATTTTAAAGTCGCATCACCCTAAAAACTCCAGATCAACATTATCGTATTTATTCTTATCGAAACAAATTGAGCTTGTCATATGAACGTTGATTAAATATGGCTTTTTTTAAAGTCTCCGTGTCTTAGTATTTGTCTGAGAGTAATGATCCTATTTCCATTCCCGCAACAGCATGAAATGATTCAAGCACATGATGTTTCTTTTTCTCATTTTCAGGACAAAAGTCTTTCAACTACTACATTACAAACTAGGGTTATTAAACAAGAAAGGACAAAGTCGATAAACTCTAACTGCGTGACGTTAAAGTACACCTAACTCCAAACTTTTTTACATTGATTTTATTGCCCTCAGATGTTGGCAGATATCCCTCGCATATTTTGCTTTGATTAATTAACCAAACAATTTGGCTCTACTTGTTTCTTTGAAATTAAAGATTGCATCTAAGAAGTAATTTTTTGGTATGTTTTGTAAAATATGTGATATAGGGCAGTATTTAGTTTCTATACACAGTTGAACTTCGGTATATCGTTTCCCGCAATGACCGAATTTTTTAAGCTGCATGAAATACATTTTTGAGCCTGAATAAATCATATATAATAATAATAATAATAAATCGCACATTGCGCAATAAAACCTGATTCCATGATTATAGCCAGAAAGTTGGTGGCAGCCACGGGAATGGGAAAAAAATGGCAATTATTGTAATTGTTATTTTTTCATTCAAAATATAGAATTTGTTTCAAATCTGAGCATAAAGTGACACCATAAATGGTTTTTTAAGGCCAGTTCCCATATTACATAGTTAAAATACATACATACATAATCAAAATTATAGAAACATGGAAAATTATTCAATATTAATATTTAATAATTTCTGAGTAAGAATTATTTAAACTGTTCCTAACATATGAGTCATCATCTTATTCCACATGCACTGCCCTCCAGAAGCTAAGGAACAGCATGTTTTTCAGAGCTAACCATTACAAAAAAGTCAGTAACGTTTAAGTTCACAGTTTATATGCACGAGAATAACGAAGTTTATGCAAAAACAATAGCTGCCACTTTTATTTTATAGAAATTAATACTTATGTAGGAGTTGGAGAAAAAAATGCAAAAATTTTAATTTTTATTTCGAGTACTGATCTTCGGTTGTTATTACAATAAACTATATAATATTACAATAAACTATAAAACTACTAAATAACGATACAACTGTAAACTGGATTACAATTTCGTGTACAATATCCATTAGAATGGCGTATAATTGGTGGAATATGGCGAACACCATAAATTGGAGTTCGTTATATTTCAATTGTCCCAATTATTAGCTCCGAAATGTTATACTATTGAAGAAATATGTGTTATACCTATTTATTTCTATTTATGAATTTTACATCCGCACATCTATTTCAAATTTTAATATAACCAGCATAGTATTTAGAGTACTTAATATTTGATTTAGAATGGGAGGAAAAGGTGTAAAATAACATTAATAATTATTGTCAAGTTTCAACATATCACTAATGAAATTCTTATTAATGATAATTCCTTATGAAAAATTATTCAGCTTTATTTTTAAAAATAAACGGTACAACTGTAATCAACGCAAGATATTCAACATGCAGGGAAACTATCAAAATTTAAAAATAAAACTAGATTTCATTTTTTCATGTGCAATAATTCAAAATAATGATTCCTAAATGCAATATATAAACTGCAGATTAAACATGTATCAAAGTACATTTTTCCTTTCTCATGGTTGATGCCGCAAACCGTTTTTGGAATTAAAAAACTTGGAGAGTTTGACGTGCTTCATCTCTTAGTAATACTTATCTATGGAATCAATAACTTCATTTAATCTCACATCCATGGTGGCTCAAGCTATTGTTTAAATGTATTCATAGTTTGAAAATCACGTTCCCTTCATAGCATTTCTTGCATGGATATTTAGGGAAAAAATTAAGCGAAATACGTATTTGTAATATTTGCATTACGTTCTTTTTGACTTAGAAATCTACCAACGCAGTAATAAAGAAATGAAATAATATTTCGCTCGAGATGTCTGCGTTCATTTTAGTAGTGTTATTTCGTTGCAAATTGTAATAAGATTATTTTTGTTAGTTTTCATTCATTCTTCAGTTTTGAATATACGGAGAATATGGAAGAAAGTGAAGGACATAAACAAGGAATGATGATCAGCTTCTTCGCGTTTGTTGGCGTTTTAAACTGAGAGTCAACGAAATTCAACAACCGAACAACAAAATACTTTATATCATTTCAATTTTAAAAGCTCACTAGTTGCTAACATCGCTTCTCGCTCGCGGTTACATTTTTATCTCGCTTTATTTGCATTTTACTTTTGAATGATCATGACGTGAATTGTAGAAACTGCCAACACGTCTTAAAGAACGAAGTCTTACAAAAATTGTGCGCTTTTTCCCCACGCCCGACATCGAAGAAATTGTAAATCGTGAAAATATTTTAAATACATCCAAAAGTTATAACATGTTAACTTCCTTTTGTAGTTAAATTAATCACTCGTAAAATGGTTGTAAAAGACAAACATTTATTTGAAGATAAATCTTAAAAACCTACACGTAACGTATTCGTAAACGTACATAACATAACAAACGTACTTACTGCATCGTACCGTTAAACATTTGAAGCGTACATCATCTCAAAGTATATTTTTAAAATTATAAATTGAACGACATCCAGAAATTAGCTGTTGCCATTTTCTCAATAGATATTTTGTCTAATAACAATTAAATAATTTACAATCGTTCTTACATTCGACCATCCTGACTTTTCAATTGTCCTCAATTGAACCAAATCTTATCATGCATTAAAACGACAAATAAACAACAACAGAAATATAATAATTGGTAGGAAAAAAATTAAATGAAATATAATTTAAAAAAAATTCTATAAGTCCTGCACAAAGTCTCTATAGCGCAATGGTTTGCGCACTATTCGCTTGGGCCTTTTAAGTTCGCCGTCAACCTCGTCATTATCATCATCTTCTGTATTTCTGGAAATGATGGCCTCCGAAGATCTGTTTTTAGCACGTGAATCAGCTTGGTGGGGCTTTCGACAATCTATTTTTGATCTGTAAAGTGGACAATATCTATATCCTTGACCGCGTGGCTGCTGTTCTTCGTCATTTGCTTCAGTATCTTTACTAGTTGCTTCTCCTTCCATTCTACTTTGACTGCATTGAGTGTCATTCCTATGATAGTGGGTTTTGCTATTAAAGCACCTTTGATAAAATCGTCTGGGATTCCAGTGATTGTCTCTTCCACCTCCTGAAACTCTTTGTTCGTTTTTTCTTTCATTTTGTTCATCTTCACTTCCATCACGTTCAACGTTTCGTGGAAGTCCTATGGATATATAACTACAATATTGCCTGAAGTAAGGATGACGTAATTGCCTTCGCAAAGGCCTTTGAGGTTGTAGTTGCTGCTTATCATCTACATTCTTTTGGCTCTGAGTACCATCACTTTCGTCATTCTGTCTTTGCCTTGGCATGAAGTGGTGTTTACAGAACAGTTGGCCACAGTGTCAATTTCTATTTGCAGCATAAGGCCTACTTTTCACCGAAGTGCGATTCAGTCCAATCAGATTTGAAGCTTCATTCCTCTTCTCTCGAACAACTTCAAATTCACCATATCCTACATTTCGAACGGCACTTTTTGTATTGTTTTTCTTTACTGGAGTTTGGTGAACGAATGTATCTTCTTTAGTGTCCATTTTTATGAACTCAGTGCACCTGAGTTCTGAAATATTTAGTGCGAAGCTATCTCTGTATTCATTCGAAAGACGCAATAACACTTGCTGATGATCAACGTCGAGATCCGAGCCAATTTTAACTTGGCTTAAATTTATAGGAACTTTTATGCTGTCAATATTTTCCGTTTTTGCTAAGTTCGAGTTCAATTCAGAAATTTCAGTATTTAAACATAGTTCAACTTCTTCTGCTCTCCCAACGCATTGATCTTTTTGGAGCTTAACACTTCTATCGCTAACGTTAATCACTGGTATACAAGTTTCGCCATTTTTAATTTCTAATAAACAGCTTATACCTTCGGAAGGATTTTCTATCATAATTAATCCATTATCTACAGAATCTGTTTGAGAACTGACAAGACTGATCGTATTTTTCTCTAATTCATTTTTCTCAAGAGCTTTAAGGCAGACTCGATTTATTTTTTCATCAATTTGGAGGTTACTAAATAGTTCATCTTTCCTATACCCGAAGTGAAATCTTTTTCCTATTCTGACATAAGCGATGTGAGGTAGATCAAACCATGTCCGTCCGATGATTAGATCAACTGGCTGTGCATTATCAGGTACAAGGTATATATTTATGCCTTGGCCTTTTACATTATCAACTTCAATATCGGCTTTAATCATTCCTATGGAGGTCACTGCAGGCACCCTTTGATTTCCAAAACCGTACAATTCATTCATAGCAGGTTCTGGTTTCACTTTAAGTTTCTGAGCAACTGAAGTCCTTAAGAGACAACAAGAACTCCCCGTATCAATTAAAGCCTGTACTTCTTCAGAATTATTCAGTTTTGCTTTCTTCAAATGTGAATTGCTCTCTTCTATATTTTCGCCAACTTGCTCAACGGAATAATTTTTATCATTTGAATGATTATTTTCAGCTTTAGTAACACAATTTTTAGCTTTATGACTTGTTTTATTACATTTTCGGCATGTTACTACTGGTTTGGGCAGCGGACAGTCCCTTGAGATGTGTCCAAAATTATTACAGCTGAAGCATTTTGGTTCACCTTTTTCATTATGTGTGATACCGTAGAGTTTTTTTTTCTTTTCGTTCATTGTAGCAACTGGACCATCTTTAAAAGAGTTTCGTTTGTCGTAAGACCCTTCTTTACGCGGTTGTTTATTGTTGAAAGTTGACTTCAACGTATCATAATCATCTAGTTTTTCAACTAAATGAATTGGTGAAATCAGCTCAGACCATATGTCAATAAAATGTTCTTTTACTTCTGGAGACACTTTACGTTTTATCTGATCCGCTACAATAAGGTCGCTAAGTTTCTCAAAAGTATCTACTTTAATTCCGCTTATCCATTCATTAAACAAATTTCTTAACTCATACGCAAAATTCTTCCATGTGTTTCCTACACTCTTATTGTGCGTAAAAAATTTTTGGCGAAATTTTTCAGGTGTCATCTTGTACCGTTTTAATAAGATCCTTTTAACTTCTTTATAATCGTTTGCAATTTCATCGGTTTCTCTGGCGATTAACTGAGCAATATCATACGGCAATAAACCAAACAAATGAGTAACCCATGTATTTTCTGGTATTTCAACTTGTTTAGCCAAACGTTCAAACATGATTAAATATAAACTGATATCATTCTCGTCAGGTTTAAATTTTTGCATCAAACGATGAAGCTCTAACTTTGGATTCATGTGCGTACCACTAGCATTTTCATTGGTGCCAGAATTTGTAGATTTACTTTCTGCTTCAATACGTAGTTTTTGCAGTTCAAATTCCATTTCATACTTTCGTTTTCGTTCCTCATATTCTTCTTTTCGCCTACGTTCTTCAATTTCTTCTTGACGTTTTCGTTCTTCAGTTTCTTCGGTACTTTTCCGTTTTGCCGGCGCAAATCTCGCCAACCAGACTTTGTTGGCGACAACATACAGTATAAACATAAAAAGTGTTAACAAACATTAGTTCTAAGAATTTTTTTATTTTGAAGGCATAAACATTTTAATATGGTTTAAAATTTTGTAAAAAGCCAATAAATTTGTAAAAAGGCATTAATTTAAGAATTTACTATGCTTTCATGGTTCAACATCCTGATTCGCCGATTCGTATCACGTGACTCCAAGTGATCTCATATCACGTAAACTACGCTATAAAAATCTAATTCAGTAATTATCTACATCAATTTCAAGTTAAATCTTAATTTGGAATACAAGTTTAAATGCAAGAATTATTTTAATTCGTACGAATAGCTTACACAGAAATTATGTAAAATCGCAGTACTTTACTTCGCTAGTACATTCTCATTAGAATTGATGAATTTAACTCTTGATTTTGCCTTTTCTTTATTTTCGGGTGAGTGGTGTGATTGCACTCTAATTACCGCGAATGGTCTTAGGGTATAAAATTTAACTATCTTGTAAAAATTCTATGTAATTGTATGCCAGTATTGAAAGAAACAATCAATCTAATAAGAAATGGGGCTACGACTTGTTTTGGAAATGAGGCGTAAAAGGTTACCAGCGAAGATATTCCGTTTGGCATCAGTTGTACCATTGTTGGCGACTGTATCGTTTGAGCCGGCAAAACGGAAAAGTACCGTTTCTTCTTTTTCTTTCATTTATTATAATGGTTAACCATTCTTTGGCGCATTCTTCATCGTACTCTTTGCTAGCCAAAATTATCTTTTTTAAATCGCTCATTTTATGACTCTCATTTACATCTTCTCCCAATTTTTCAGCTAATATTCTTAAATCGCATTTCTTTGCCTTACCGAAAATAGACATTTTCGTACTTATTAAAATGCAAATATATATATATATGCTATTATTATTAACTTCCAATTAGACAACTTAGTAGAACACAGTTATTATTATTTTATAAGTTTGTTTGACATTCTAAATATATTTCAAAATTTAAAGAAATGAAAATAAATAAATAAATAAATAAATAAACTCTCTTTCCAAAATGATAAAAAAATAACAAAATTAAATTCTATAATAAATATGTTACATCAATTAATGCACATACCTTGAAATTCAAATTCTTTTCAATTTATTTACGTAATAGCAAATTCTTGTAGCTTTAGGCTTAGGTTTCAGAATAATCCCGCTTCTGATTTATGTTAACTTCCTTTTGTAGTTAAATTAATCACTCGTAAAATGGTTGTAAAAGACAAACATTTATTTGAAGATAAATCTTAATAACCTACACGTAACGTATTCGTAAACGTACATAACATAACAAACGTACTTACTGCATCGTACCGTTAAACATTTGAAGCGTACATCATCTGAAAGTATATTTTTTTAAAATTATAAAATAGAACGACATCCAGAAATTAGCTGTTGCCATTTTCTCAATAGATATTTTGTCTAATAACAATTAAATAATTTACAATCGTTCTTACAAACATTTCCAGAAAAGAAGCAGCAAAGAAAGCAAAGAAATGCAGCAAAGAAAGCAAAAGACAACTTACGATTTTTTAGTAAAGTAATATAATAAGGCTTTAATATAGTATTCATACTGGAAATATTAAGGCTATTCAATTACAGTAAGTTGTAAGGAATTATTGTATTCTCTTAAGAGTACATATTTGGCGTAAGTGGGTAACACGTCAAGCCTAGCAGCAGGAAGAAATACCTTCAGTTGGAATACCTGCAGGTGATTTCTCATGGCTTCATAAAAAGCTTTATGAGCTGTACACTGGTTCTTGTTTGAGCTCCTTTATAGAGAGACCAGTAAACGTTTAGGCCGGAAATTTTAAGAGGTAAAGTACATCCTGGACGGAAAACCACGGTAAAAGTTTACAATTGGATGCCCCTTGTTTCTTGGCGATTCTTTTTTGACGCCAAGATCGGCGCCAGGAGGGCGCAGTTTCAAGATGACCGCTAAACAAAACCAAATTAAGAAGTCAAAGAATTGCACAAACTCTGTGTCCGCACATCGATCTGTTTTCACTTAAAAAAACATCCTAGAACTTCACAAACTAGGCATTGCGCACTGCTTTAAATTTGTGCATGTACACATCAATCTATTTTCATTTAAATAAAATCAGGAAGCTAGAACAAAGTTAAAACTATCATGGTAACCAGAAGTGAGGTTTCATAGCCAAAATTTAAAAAACAAATTGTCGCTTATCGAAGGGGCACCCAATTCTACACTAGAGCCCAAACCACAAATGTTCCAACAGCAAAGCTGGACAATCTCAACACTTAAACTACGATTGTAATGTGATTGACGTAGTGTAATTCCACATATTGTTACTTAATAATAATCTATAATATTATCTTAATTTAATCGTTTCCTCACATTCAAAGCTTTTCTCTTTCTCCCACTGAAAAAAGACAAATTGATTTCCACGCTATGCGTCATGAACTTGTCAGTTAAACAGCTAATAGGTGCTGTAATACAGTAGGGGTAATTTTATAGGAAGTCTGATCAATTCTTTTTCTGGAAAATGGGACCTGAAAAGATATCAGATGAAAAGTATTTCAGAAATTTGAAAAGGAAGTCGGGAGTGAACAATCAAGCATGAATTATGACATAGTTTTAGGCGAATTTGTGGGAATGATAAAGTCGAACTGGAATGATAAGTGTCAGAAATCAGTTCATGTTTCGTGTAAATGAGCGCTAATGATACAAAGAAAATGTTGATAACTTGTGGTGAACTACCTTTCTATCGCAAAAGTCAAATAGATAATGACAGAATTACCGGAAATTTCGATATTATCTTCCTTAAAATAGTAATTTAATTGCAGATCGATAATGAATTTCGCAAATGACGTTAAAAATTATCTTCGTTAACTTGGTGTTAAAAGGAAATTTTACTAAATCTCTAAATATAATTTTAGGATATTAGAGCAAATCTGAAATGGTGCTAAAATTTGAGATATTGTCGTACCTAAAATACTGTAATCGTAAATGAAAAATGCATTTAGCAATGCTACTGAATATTATTTACATTAATTTAATTTATTTAAAAAAAATTCCGAACGATTTTAAACGGAATGCTGAGACAAAATGGCAGATTTCAAAAAGTACCATAACTTTTAATTTTAATTTAAGGAAAGTATTTTGTCCCTATGGTCTATTCATTTAATATATTATTATTATTATAATTACTTTATTTGAGGTTTTTAGAGGTATGCGCTGTGACTTACCATATCTTTTTGAAGATTCCAATTACAGAGGTGTTTTAAATGATAAAACATTCAAGTTTGGAGAATGTCAAAATTTTTTAAAACAAATTATTTTTATTTTAGACAAACATTGAAATAGAACTTTGAATGTAGTCTCCCGGTTCCTATACTTTATATTTGGGAAAGTTTCATACTCGTTACCAAAAAATAAAATTATAAGAAGCTTGAATCCGGTACGACAAAAACTGGCCGAGGTATACGATTTAATAATTTGCAGTTTTTGATGTCATTTTCATCTTGTCTCGAGGAATCAGGTAATTAAGTTAGAATAAATCGCGGAAAGATGTTTAAATGAAGTAGGAAAAAACATGTATAATTTAATATGCCGTAAAAAAAAGTCATGTAGTGTCCACATCATATTTTTTTAAATGGTATGTTACAAAAACCTTTTCCCTTCTTTTTGTTTAACAAACCTAATGTATTCTTGTATCCTGAATTTTAAAGATCCACAGCTTTGCCCTGTGTATGCAAAAGTAGTGCATTCAACAAAAAAAAAAAAAAAAAAAAAAAAAAAAAAAAAAAAAAAAAAAAAAAATTGTTAATCCTTTCCTTTTGTCCCAAAATTCGACTAACCCATGAAGGAAAATCCTATGTTCCTTCTTTTACGATAGAGAACTTGCTTTTAACTGACACCTTTCAGAAACCCTGCTATTTAAAACCTTTAGAAGGAAAAGAAGTGAGTTTAGGAATGCAATTAGCGGCAGACAAGTGAAAAGAGATAAAATTTCTTTAATTTGAAGACTTGTTGAACAGGATGAAAGACTGGAAATTTCTTATATGCGCTGTCATTCGTGGTAAAAGAATAACGGCAAGAAGTAGAAATACCTTTCAGAATACTAAGTACTTTTGCGAAGTAGCAAAGCATAATCTCTGATTTTTTTGTTTTTTATTTGTGCTATATTTTATGCTGAACCTCTTCAAGCTGCACTAAATTATATTTTGCACAATTAAACTTTCTAAAAACTCTTATTGTCGAAACCCAGCTGAAACAGAAAATAATCAGTAAGTTACGATGATCGATCTCACGATTATAGAACTGCTGCTTTGAAAGAATATTTTAAATGAAAGTTTAGAATTATGGTCATTTTTTAAAATTTCATTAGAAGTAGAAATATTACGCGAGTTTAACAGTATTGTGTTAGTCGGATACATGGGAATTCTAAAAATGATCTGAAAATTGTTTCGGTTGTCTGTTTGAACAAAACATATCGAATTATGTGAGCCTTATCAGAAAAAAGAAAGAAGTTATTCCTTTATCTTTCAAAACTATATCAGTTCGCGAAACAAAATACGTTTGGATTTGTGATCCTTCTCAGCTTTCTATTTCCGCTGATTTCTGGGTGACCCACTTTAATACGTTTCCGAATGAAAACGTAGGCGTAGATCTGCTGAATTTTTATTACACAGTTTTTATTTATTTCTTTATGTGTTTCGTGCACTACATATATTACCTTTACAAAAAACTATTTCAGATGACATTATAAATACTCTGAACTCTTTAACGGCCACCATTTCTCGTAGACGATCACTTCCGAAATGACTACCATTTCTGAGAGCATAAGCATCAACACTAAATGTTACTTTTTTAAAGCGACCACTTCTAGCAAAGACCAATTATATAGGGAACCATTGTAGGTTGGTTGGTCTTAGAGTCTACTGAGTATAAATATGTTTCATTATTTGGAATTCCATTAAAAGAAGTTTCATTAATGATAAGCATATTATAAAAATATGTATTTAAAAAACATGAACATTTGAACATCAAGTATCTAAACAGCATTCTTTACGTATCGCAGCCGAACATAACAAGCACTGATAGCTCCTCTTGAGCTTAGTACTCGACGAATGATTAGTTTGTAGCCTTGAATTTTCCACATCTATATAAATGGGAGGCATTTTCCCTTAGAAAGACCTCCACGAAGACATTCCTTGTAAGTTTTGTCACGAAGTCCGAATCGTCTCCCTTTCAATTTTTTTTTGAACTTTTAAATATAGTTCATTCCCAGGAACTACTAGATTTTTAGAACAGCAAGAAATAGGAAAAATAAATGAAGACTTCGAAGAAGGATTTAAATTCAATAAACAAAGTTCTTAAGAACATATTTTTTCTTTTTAATCTACTTGATTGAAATAAAAACGCATTTAAATGATGAAATGTCCAATTAGAAATATAAAAAAAATTATGAAATTACACTGGCTGGAATCATTAAAATCGTTACAAATGATTTGTTTTTTATGAGGCGGCTGGCTTCGTAAGCGGCTAGTTAGATATATTATGCTTTGTGTAATAATGAGAGTAAAATTTTAACTAAATGATTTCAAGAAATTAGTGAAAGAGGTATTAACTAGCTTCATTAATACTGCGAATAAAATCAGATTATGATGCACGTAGGTGAGTGGAAAAAAGTTAAAAATTAGAGATAAATTAGGTTAAATGCATTTTCTTTCGGACTCAGAAACTTATATTGTTATAGAGCAGTGGTTTCAACTCAAATTGCATGCGACTCGAATACTCAATTTGTATGCAGCTGAAGAGCCAGAACTCTTTTTTCCAGCAAATTTTAAAACGTTTATAACAAAATAATAAAATAAAGAAAAATATGTGGTTGCTGATAATGAAGACTTAATTTCTTTAAATTTAAAAATTCATCATGATTGGAAAATTACAAGACACATAAAATTAGCAAAGCAACAACATTGTCAAAAGAGAAGAGAAACAAGCCGAATGAAACAAAGAATACAAGACAATCAACAATTGCAAGATAGCTAAAGAATAATTTTTGAAAAACCTCCAAAATTCGAAGAGTTATGCTAGAAACTCAAATAAAAACTGTAATTTAGAATGTTTTAAAATATTATTTTCGATCTGCGCGAAGTAGATGAGCGGTAAAATCAAAGTCTTGCAATGATTTATTTGACCTTTAAACAAGGAACTGTCACAGAAATTCTATAGAAAACAGTAATAAATAAAAAACTTTGATAGCGAATTAAATAAATAAAAAATTCTGTTGTATATTTTATGTCGTAACAAATAGGTGCAAGAAAAATATTTGGAAAATCGAGTCACTAGAAAGGGATTAAAAATTAATTTCAACGTTTGACTGAAACAAACAGAGCAACCAAGAAGAGGGGGGGGGGCGTAGTATCTTTAAAGCCTCAAAAACTCGATTTTTCAAAATAAGGTTTTAAGAATCTGAAAGCTTTCGGATTATTTTGCATTACGCCCAAAGGAGCTTTATTAACGTTTTGTGTGTTATCTTTATTTATTAAATATCATGCTCTTCGCGCTTAAACCATAAAATTCAAATCAATAGCAATATAACAAAATAATTTTAAAAGAGCACATCTTTAGAATTTCTGATGTATGAATGGATATATATATATATTTGCCATTGCTCGCTTTGAAATCGTTGAGTTTGTTAATCAAAAATTCGTTAAGTGTTACAAAATATGAAATAAAAAAAAGTTCCAAATTTGTGGTTCCAGATCCCCGTATTCAGGACTACTTTATTCAAAATTGAATGTGTCTAGGTACCGTTGTTTTCTCACCGAAACATGCATACATTCATGAAGATTCTTCATTATTTAATTTCTTTAAATATAATGCAGGGCTGTAGTATTTGGCGGCAATAATCTGAAAAGTGAAACGCCGTTTACAGTGAATCAATGCAAAATGCCAAAATGAAATTGATAGCCGTTCTGGGCAAATTGCCAACTTGAGCTAAATATAATGTGGAAAATTAAGATCGTATGAAAGCAAACAACATCGAAATCGAACAAAAATTAACGCTTTCAATAATAAAAAATATAAACGTTACTTCCCGTTTAATCAGAAGTGCTCTTTAAACGAAATGTAAACACACCGTGTTTACAGCTGTTTGAGTTTGGTTGAGGGAGACATCTAAGAAATTCTTTAACGTACTTTGAAGGAATATTAAATTGTAGAGAAAATAGGATGTGCAGAACATTGATAAAGCCTATAGGTGCTATAATGTATAAATTAAAACTGATGATTTCTGGCAAGAAATTCTCAGATGGTTTAATGTATCAGTGGAGAAAATTATTTGGTAGAAAAATTAATATTAAAATTAATTTACTGCGCATTATGAGATCACTATTCTGCAAAATTATAAACTCTGTCGAATAATGTCGAAGAATCAGCATTATGAAATATGTCGATTTTAAAACAGCACAATTCTCTGTAAAACTAAGCCGAGTTTAAATCAAGGTCTTCAACATCAGGTGCTCGTTTGGCAAACAGAATGTGAAAAAACAAGCTATGCATCAGCATTTCAGGAATCTAAGTAGCCGTGCATATGAAGCAGGTACATTTTAAGTACTTAATAAAATACTTAAGTAATGAAATTTAATCTTTATCCTCGAATTTCGAAGTTCTAATTTTCATACTTTCCTGCAAGATAATACAAAGTAATGAATGCACAGCTCTAAAAAATTTTATATGTAGGTTCTGTTTATAGATCTTTATTTTGTGAACCCTAATTACATTAATGTGAGCAATAGATTTTAGAACTCAGCATGATACACACAAATAGTTTTACAAATTTCAGCTTTTCTGTATTTCTTAATTTTTAAAAAATAATAGAAAAGGAAATAATTTTGAAGTTTCAGTTTCACAGAATAAACGCAATATTTAGCTTCAGTTTTAGATACGAATTTAAATTACCCTATATATTTTTCAAGAAAGAAGATGTAAGTGAATTTAATTTTCCAAGTTTTGTATTTATATTTTAGTTGTTTAAGAAATAAAATTTTAAACTGAAAATATGGAATTAATTATTTAAGGCTCATATTGTATTAAAAAATGTCCAAATTTCATTGTAAAATAAGCAAAACTTACCCATTTATGATGAATTATAAACTGCGTGTTATATTAAAAAAGTTTTATCTCAAAATGTACTCTGTGCATAATACAGACCGTATTCTCATTTAAATTAAATTCTCATTTAAATTCTCATTTAAATTAAAATTAGACATTTCTCATATAAAAATAAATATAACTGACTAGAAAAGATAGTTTGCCAGATTATGTATAAAACTTAACATTACGCCAGCTATTGGAGATTATAACCGTTAGTTAACGCAGTCACAGGAGGAAATGCATGACACTTCATCTGACATGCATCTTCAACTAAAGACTGACTGTTGGAGGGAAAAAAAATTCTCACTACGTTTTGAGGAATCAAAAGCTATTTCGAACTGTAAACTATTTGGATGTTTGCATACTTAGAAAAGGTACTAACCTTCTTTTCCCTGTGGTGAAAGCCGTCCCCTCCCCCGAGCTGATCGCTACCTCTGTCTGCACAGGAACGAATAGTGTGGGTGAGATTAGCTTCGTGGTCCGTTCAGGCGGGAAGTGTGACTCGGGATTTTTGATCACTAGATGATTTTAAGATATACTCAGGTGTCGGAGTGGTGTTGTCTCACATGCAGTCAACTCTTTCTTCCTCAGCTGATGCCAAAAGGGGAGAGCTCCTCCCTTCAACGTGGTGAAATAAAAGTTACTTCGGCGACCGAATTAAACACCTACAAATACTTCGGCTACATTTTGCCTGGTTTGCAATGCCATAAAGTCACATCTTTTTATTGGAACTTATGAATAAAATAGCACAAACTAAGTCGCCAGAAATTCTTTAAAAAAGGGAAGTTAATAAAATCATCATCGTCTGCATTTAGCCGACTGGTTCTTGTCCCTTTCCCTAGTCTATACAAATAAAGGAAAATATAAGGAATTATCGCTTTCTCATATGAGTGCTGGTGCGGTATGAATCACTAGAGTTTTCATTTAAAAACTGATTTCGGTGAAAATCAGAACCGGACTGCGGCTGTATTTAAACATTGTAAAGAATAATGAGTTATAAACAGTAAACAATTCCTTTTTCTTTAGTTTCTATAGGATAGTTATTTATCAAACTTTGCAGGCAAATATACATTTTGTACATTTTAAGTTACATTAATTTAATAGCTTTTTAAAAATATCTGTACTGTTATATTTCAATTCAAAACGCAAAAATAAATTAACGATTAGCAAAAAATTTACTTTTTTTAAAAAGAGTTCCAAGTAATCCAGATAACTGAAATATGATTAACTGAAGTTCTGAATTCGTTTCTTTCCTAGCGCATGAGTATTACTGTTTCCTTCGATAGTTTTTTATAGCTTTGTGCGATAGCTAAACCTCTCTGATGATTATTTTTGTTGTAGGGAAATGTATGAAAATTTCAAGAAATACTTTTTTTTCAGAATATTCTTAAAGGAGAATAAAACATTTTAAATAACTACAAAATTGCTTAATAATCTTTTCACGGTATTGTAAATGATTCAGCATTTGGCTCGACTATTTCTTCTTCTGTATTTATGTGTATCTCGAAAAACATTATTCCCTGAAAACTTAAAATAGTTAAGTAGAAGTAGGGAAGATTCCTTTAAATTATCCTTGACCATTTCTATTTATTTATTTGCACATGTAATAGTTGCCAACATTTCTGTCGGTTGCGTTTTACTGAAGTCGAGTCGAAGGCGAAGCCAAGAACCAAAATGCCAAGGACAAAATCATGTATAAAAAAGTTCCTTTGTTTTCGCTGCCTGAATTTTTGTCATTAATCAAAATAAAATGTGTTAATTTTGTTGTTTCTTCTTACCAACAAAACTTTGACTTGTCGAATGTCCTTGTTGTGTTAAAAGCATTGTCATGCGTGGCGTTGCACTCTGCTACGCGCTGTATTTATCAAGGACGTTAGACACCACATCACTGAATTAAAAAGCAGCTATTTATCCATATGAGAACAATGAGATCTGACGTGATGTCGTTGAATAGAGAAGAATCTTTATGATGAATGTAGCTATTTCAAGAAAAATAGTCGCATTTCTCTGTTTTTTTTTTTTTTTTTTTCGCATTTAATTGATTTTAAGGCTTTTGAGATGGCAATCCATATTTTTTATTTTGAAACAGCTTTCAGTTTAAAAAATAACATTAAAAAAATAAAAGATAATTTTATACAAATAAAATACTCTTACGTTTGAACTGGATAAATTAGTTAATGAAATAAGAGAAACATAATTTGCTACATAGTTAAGGAAACACGAGATCCAATAATTCTGTAGCCTACCAGCGCCCGAGCGGTAAAGTAGCTGAATGTTGGTAGTTTAGTCCGAAGTTCGAATCCTGTGAGCAGGCTGGCTACACGGGCATTTTCGTTGTTTCCCCATCTATAACGAGTATACGAGACAGTTTCCCTTAGACCTCCACGAAGACATCACTTCCCTTAGGCACACAGCCTTCCAGGTTTTGCCGTAATCACATAAACCAAACCAAACCAATAATTTTCTTTGCAAAATTTATCTATGATTTTATGTCAGAAATACTATACAGGGTGATTCAGAATTCATCATCAATATTTGGTGGGGAGGTAGGGAATAAGAAAAGAATGAGATTTCACGTAGGAAAGCATGGGCGCAGACGAACGCATGGTGGTGTAGAGGGCGCTGTGCGTACACAATCCTATAATAACATAAGCATAGCTGTTTGATGCGTGCATTCAGTCGTCATTCTACTAGGTGACTTGAAGTAACATGAAGCGGTATACGCAGAATGAACTTGGAGATACCGTCTTTTTCTGAAAATAAGACATCCTCCTAAAAAAAGCCCTATCGTGATTTTCGGAATTTTTTGTAAAATAAGACATCCTCCGAAAATAAGTCCTATCGTGATTTTCGAAACATTTTGTAAAATAAGACATCTCCCGAAAATAATCCCTAGTTAAAATAATGTGACAAAAAGAATTCGTTAAAAAATGCAGTTGATTTATTAAGTAATAATATGTTTAGCTTTCCTAATATTCGTATTTCAGAGAAATGTTTGAAACAAAATATTCCGAGAAATTAATTGTTTACCTCTACAGTTCGTTTCAAATTAATTCTTGGAATTTATCTTAACCAGTTCACCGTTTGCCCCGAGAGAGATACGTTCGCAGGAAAGGCATCGTCATCCGTTAGACAAAATAACTGATAGTGATGTTTCCAGTGCACTACGAACAGGCTACTTAGACAAGAAGTATTCATTTAACGATAGCTATATCGCAAGACATGAGAGATTCGGACCAATGATTCAACAGGAAATGGATTTAGAAGAAAATCAATATAATTCAGAATTTTATTTATGACGATGTTCCAGAACAAGATGACATGACTTAATTGAATAAATTTAAATTTCTGTATTCTGTGTAAAATAAATATTAAATAAAAATATATAAATATACTTTTATTTTTGCCCTCCCCCGAAAATAAGCCCTAGCGCGTATTTTGGACCAAAAAAGAAAGTAAGACAATGTCTTATTTTCGGAAAAAGACGGTATGCATGTAACTTACGGTGCGGCAGGAGGCAAATGTCTTCGAGCCAGGCAATTGTATGCAACGCGCTTTCCCAACCGCCGTGTGCCACAGCATCAAATGTTTTCACATATTCACCGACAATTGTGTGAAACAGGATTGTTTGCTGTTAGTAATGTTAATCGAGGGAGACGTCGATCGGCACGGACAGTAGCAGTAGAGGAAGCTATCGTACAGGAAATCAACGAACAGCCTGATGCTAGCATAAGAGGTATGGCTAGGCAGTTTGAAATTTCCCAAGCAACAGCGTGGCGGATATTACATGATGAAGGATTACATCCGTTTCATTTGCAAAGAGTGCAATTACTGGCAGTAGAAGACCATCCCAAGCGTGTTATTTTTTGTCAGTGGTTCTAATTTCCCAACGTTTGTTCTTTTCATTGATGAAGCATTTTTTTACTCGAGAGGGTGTCTTCAACACACACAATTTGCATGTGTGGGCTCATCAGAACCCACACGGTACAAGATCTGGAGCTACGCAACAACGTTTTGCTGTCAATGTGTGGACTGGGATTGTCGGTGACTGTGGGCCCATATTTACTACCGTCCCATTTGGACGTTTCTTTTGAAGACGTAAATATCTGACATTTCTTCATACTGTGTAACCGGATCTTCTGAACGGGGTTCCTGATGGTATTATCCGCCGAGGTGGTTCCAGCATGACGGCACTCCTGCACATTTCGCAGATGCTGTGCTTGCTTACTTAAGCAGAAAGTTTGAAGTGTAATGGATTGGTGACCGCGGACCGGGTTCTTGGCCACCACATTCACCGGATTTATGTCCAATCGATTTTTTTGTATGGGGTGCTATGAAAAACATGGTGTACAAGACCCCTGTTGATAGTGCTATGGACCTTGTAGCACGCATATCGGTTGCTGCTGAAAACATCAGAGAAATGCCAGACATATTCCAGTAGGTCCGGTTGTCCATGCAACGCCGTTGTGAGTAATGCCTTCTAGCACATGGTCAGCAGTTCGAGCACCTCTTGTAAGTCTCTAAAACTGTGCAAAGAAATGTTACATGTAAAATAATAAATGCGTTTTCCTTACCACTTCCTTCTTATGTATTCTTTCCATTATTGAACTGGGGTTATTTTGCCCTATTACATGGTATGCGCCCATGCATTCCTATGTGAAATCTTCTTCTTTTCCTATTTCCTACCTCCCCACCAAATGTTGATGATTAATTCTGAATTAAGCTGTATGTGTGATAACAATATACATGAGCACTTATTAAAATTATATTTAACAATTTGATGTACGCTGAAGGTTTCTAAAGTAGGATGAAAGTCCTTACTATTAAAGGCGTGATATAAAATAAAACAATTCACGTAAAAATATATATTGAAAATATATGAATTTAATCAAACGATAATTTTCATTTCAGTCGGTTTTAAATTCTTATATGTACATTTAGAAATAGAAAAATATCTGATATGAACACCACATGGCTTTCTTGTCTGATCTAAAGTATACACATTTTGTCGTTGTACTGCATTTAAACTTATTTCTTCGCTTTATTCTGACTTAATTAACCAAACCCTCAAAGCAAATTGACAATTATTTCAAAGATCACGAATTTTGAAACTAAATATCCTGGTAAATTTTTATTGTACGGGAGTCAAAACGAGTATAAAACTTTCTTAAATGTAGGTATAGAAACCGAGAAAACGCATTAAAAGTTAGATTTCGTTATTTCTCCAAAATCTTTTTTTTTTTTTTAATTTGATATTTCTAAAACATGAAGATCTATACGAATGAAATTCATACATAGAACATGAAATTCTCTCTCTCGCTTTCTTTATACACACACACACACACACATATATATATACGAGGGCTATTTTTTTTTCAACCTCCGATGGGCTATAAAGAAAAAACGGGTGAATATACAAAAAAGATTCTATTACCAAAAGTAATGCACAATACAGGTTACTTCTCTACATAATCACATTGACGATTGAGGCATTTGTCATATCTGTGAAAAAGCTTTGCAATACCCTCTTCATAAAATGTCCCCGCCAATGATTGGAAGTGAGTTGTGACGGTTTTTTTTCAGCTCCACGTCATTTTGGAAGCTCTTACCGCCAAGCCATTGCTTCAGTTCAGGGAACAGATGAAAGTCACTCAGCGTTAGGTCGGGACTATATTCCTCAAACGCTGCAACCATTCGGCGAGTTTTGTGGTCGTCAGTCAACATCTGTGGGACCCAGCGAGCGCAAAATTTTCTGTAGAGCAACTGTTCAGTAACGATAGAGTACAGGAAAGATCTTGAAACTTCCGGAAATTTCATCGATAATTCACTTATGGTGAACCTTCGATTTTGTTTAACCGCTTGGTCAACTCGTTGAACAATGTCGTCTGTAGCGACAGACTTGCGTCCTTATCAGTTCGGCCATTTTTAAACTTTCGACACCATTCACGAACAACGCCATCACTCATAAAGCTGTTTCCATACACTCTTCATAAAATGGAGCAAATGTGGCTCATGCTTCCTGCTGCACTGTTCCATTCTGCCTGCAAGAAAGGAATAACAGCTCGCAATTCACATTTGACGGGAGAATCAATACCGACAGCCATGTTTACGTGACTGCAACTCAACAGAAAATGGCGTGTTGAATACGCCAGTGACAGAGCGTGTGGAGGGGGAGATGCGCAGTCGCCTACAACGCACACCAACCACCTGCCGCATACCTGGCCATCATACTGTACGATCGGAGGTTGAAAAAAAAAAACCTACGTATATCTGTAATATTAATACAATTTTGGAAGCATTGTATGTAAGAACACTAAGACGTAGAAGCGCAGAAATACTGATGGCGTAGATACTTGATGCTTAGAGCGTCCATCCATTTTGATGAAGAATGAACAGTCGAGCCGAATTACAGTCCATATTTATTTAAATTCACAATTGTTACTACAATCCACTTGGCACTCCACTCGTGCCTATTAAAGAACATTTACAATTTTGATACTATGGCGATAAAAGCGTGATTGCAACAGCGTCTGAACAGCATGAAAGCGTAAGCCAGAAGAGAGAGAGAGAGTCCCAGTAGTAATGCAGAGGAAGAAGGGAGGGAATCAGTTTCAGCTTGAGTTAGTTTGGGTTTACAATTATTTTGATTGGGCAAGAGATATCTGCATTAAGGATTGCGTAAGATCGCATGATTAGTTTGAATGACGCAGTTTAGATTTATAGCGCTATTTCTAAGACAGAGAGATAAAATTCCCAAATTAAATAAAACTAAAAGAGGTTATATACAAATTTAGAAGGTTGCTTTTATATTTTTTATCTTACATATATATATATATATATATATATATATATATATGTTATTCAGGGTGATTAAGAATTCATCATCAATATTTGGTGGGGAGGTAGGGAATAGAAAAAGAAGTAGATTTCACATAGGAAAGTATGGGCGCAGACGAACGCATGGTGGTGTAGAGGGCGCTGTGTGTACATAACTTCCATACATAAGCACAGCCGTTTGACCAAAGAATCTCTAAGGAGAAGAAGTAAAGGTTCCCCGGGGCAAATGTGGCTCCGTCAGACCGAAGAGACACATTATGTATTCCAAAGCTATCCACCTCCGTACTTCACTGCGCATGTGCGAAATAACACCAGGAGGCAACAAAGCAGCATCAAAGAATGCAGCATGCCGTCGGCCATGTTAGCAATCTTTTACCACGTTGTTCGAAAACGTTCTTTGTTGTTGTAGTCAGAGGTACTTGGTTTTAGCTATGTGAAATTCTTTTAAAGACTTTTTAAATGCAATGCTGTAAGTGAAATGGTTTTGGCTATTGGGTGAAAACTTTGCTCTTGGTTTTCACAATGGTCATTCCAAATAATTGTCTAAATGTTTTCATGATAATTTGTTTTTAAAGTTGTTATCGGATAATTATAATGTATTTCAGTGTTTTCAATTTATTTAGGGGTGCCTTTAATTGTCTTTAAATATTTTTTTCTGTTTCAGTTAGTTATTGCAAATTTTGCTTTTAAAATTTCACTGTAAAATTTTAACTATGGATCCATAAAAATTTATTTCGTTTTGTATGGCATGTGTTTTCCCCCCTTTTTAAGTTTACAGAAGAAAAGAATTAAGAAATTTATTTCATTTAAATTTTGTCTTCGTACGGCTCGCTGTTTAAATTGAAAGTAAAAATTGGACAGGATTTCTATAATTCGCCCCAAAATTCCAACTAACATCCTTTTGCTCATAAAACTCCAGAAATGTATGAAAATAAAACATTTTGAGTTATTTCAAAGTAAAAAATTTACTATCTCCTCGAACTGCGCTGTTTAAATTTCACCCTGCGCTGGTGTTTCATTGCATAGCCGTGGCTCTTCGGTACAGCGTCGCAGAGGCGAAACAGGTTTACATTGCGTCTATGGAAGCTTTCATTCTTCTCCTTAGAGATTCTTTGGTTTGACGTGTGCAGCCAGTCGTCATTCGACTCGATGACTTTGCAGAAGTAACATGAACCAGTATACGTGGAATGAGCTTGCAGATATACATGTAAATGCAGGCATATTCCAGAAGGTCCGGTTGTCTATGCTATGTCGTTGTGAGTCATGCATTCTAGCATATGGTCAGCAGTTCGAGCACCTCTTGTAAGTCTGTAAAACCGAGGCAAAGAAATGTTACATGTATGATAATAAATGTTTTTTCCTTACTACCTTCTTATGTGTTCTTTCCATCATTGAACTGGGGTCATTTTGCTCTACTACATGGTATATGCGCTCATGCATTCCTATGTGAAATCTCCTGCTTTTCCTATTCACTTCCTTCCCACCAAATATTGATAATGAATTCTGAATATATGTAATAATTTTGATGCGTAGTCTTGATGGCAGAGTTGCAAGACGAGACGAAGATGGTGTAACAGGATTCCGAAAAATCACCAATATTTCTTTTCACACATATCCAATTAGTTTGACAGACAGTTATTGAATCATAATTAAATATGATAAAATGCTATCTTCATTGGTTTCTTAAAAGAAATGACGTAGACATTCGAGAAGTGAAGCGGCGCGACGTTGGCAGAGTAGCACATAGGGAAAGGAATGGAATGACGTAGTTTTGGCACAACAGTCTGATATATAAATACAGCTCCTCTGTGACTGATTAATTTTAGGTTGCTACATAACATAGAAGGATCTCGAATTAGGGAGAACAGAAGAATTTAGGGGACTCTAAGCAGGCAACACCCTGGATACTGCTTATTGCAATTAAAAAAGGAGATGCACTACTACTAGATGTTGTAGCAGTCCATCCTAGCATAGCGAAAAAATGCATTTTGAATCTATTTTAACCCTCTCGCTACGCATCCCGCGATTTCCACGGGAAACATAAAAGTAGTAAAATTTGCGCAACCCGCGATTTCCACAGGGATGAATTTTTGCCATTTATTTAACTGTGCAACCCGTTTTTCCTCGTTCAAGGTTTCCTTTCGGCTTTTCTGTGATGTTTAATTGTTCATTTAGATGTAGACTAACAGATGCCGTTAATTGTCTACATTTCTGCCCAATATACAAGAATACGCAATATAGCATTTTGCTCGCGCTTTTCAGAGCTTAGAGATGTCTGGCAGGAAGCGTTTCGCGAATGATATAACCTATATTCCTGACGATATTTCCGACACTGATAGTAGTTCTGACTCTGATTTCAAGTATATTGAAGATAGTTATAGCGAAACTGATGAGAATTTCTTGGATTCCTCTGAAGATAGTGATAAATCTGAAAATTCAGTTTCTATTGAAAACGTTCAACAGTAGTGCAAAATTGATATGCAAAATATTACACTATGCAAATATTTTCATTAGTGCATATATTTAACCTTTGTATTTTATAAAATAAATCATAATTTAAGCAATATTAATTTTCAAAATTTTCCTTTTATATCATTATTCTTCAATTTCTGTATTCTGACAACCTTTTTCTATGATCTAATTCTATATTGAAAAAAAAAAAAAAAAAAAAAAAAAAAAAAAAAACTCTTTTACAAAACATTTTTGTATATTTCAACTCTAAAATATATCTTTGTATATCTAAAATATATTTTTGTATATTTTAACTCTTTATTATATTTTAACTCTTATATATAACTCTTTCTTATATTTTAACTTTAAAATATATGCAGATTTGAAATATGTAATAAAAAAATACGCAATTTTTGAACCTATTTTGATAAGAAAAGTACGCAGCGAGAGGGTTAAAATACATTGCGGAAAAAAAAAAATAGTCCTTTACTCTGTCCGTACGTACACAGGACTAAAGAGAAGGGCTAGCTCATAGAGCGTTTCCCCCTGAAACAGGCAGTGAGGAGTGATGACGTAGCAATGATGCCACCGAGCGCGGAGATGCAATTGACAACATAGAAATTAGCGTTTTAAATTTGAAGAACCAGCGTTTAAAATGAGCTGTGTGTGAAAGATAGCTATAATTTGGAAGAGACAATGTTACTGCAGTATGCATTTTACACTGAACATTACAAAATTTAATAGTACTTTTAAACTTAAACAATTTACTTAATTTACTTAAACACTTAATTACTTAATTACTTAAACACTTAATTACTTAATTACTTAAACACTTAATTACTTAATTTACTCAATTTACTTAAACAATTTTAAAATAATAGATAAAGTGCGCTACTCTTAGCATAAAGTTCCTGTTTTTATTTGCGGGGATTTTTTTTTTCTTTAAATGCCTGTTTGTTTCTAATCATTTCTTTATCTGCATGTTAACTAAGAGAACTGTACTACTGCTTCTAAGATAACTATAATAACAGCTATTTAAAATTAATCAGAAAACAACCTTAAATTGGCATAGTTTTAAACATGTATGGTTATATATGGCAAAATTTCTGCTAATCTAAGTTTGAGTTTCAGCCTAATTGTAAATTTTACATTGGCATATTTTTATCCCGATTCAATATAATAACATATATTTTTTTTAATAATTTTGTAACTTAGGCTTACATCAATATTTCATTTAAATAAATACATGTAAGATTCTTATCTTAATTTAGACAAAACAACTTTACTCGCAGTACCTAAAATAATTATTTAATTTTTCAAAAGTGGGGGTTAGGGGGCAGGTCTTCTTATGCCAATTACTTTAATATCATACTTTATATATATTTTATCTAGAATGCTAAGCTAACACAAAATCGAATCAATAATAACAGAGGATATAATAAAAATAACTGTAACAATAACTTAACAGAATTAGTTCTCATTTGAAATATGCTTTACGCTATTAACTTCTAAAATGCCATCTAGAAATATTTCAAATCAAAACATATTATATATGCTTACTTGTACAGTGTCGCAATGCAACTACAAGTTGTTGAAACATTATTTATTGGCTGCCACATTCGAAGCAATCCATTTTTTTGCCTTTTGGGTTGCTTTTCTTTGGGAAAAAACATATGCATATCTATTTAAGAAACGTATTCTAATAAAAGTTCTCACTCTGCAAAATAAACGAATTGCTTCTCTGTTAACTTCAGGATAACATTTCTCCAGTTTATTAATTAAAGAGCCAATTACATGCTTCCCTTTATAGTAAGTTGTACCATGAACTGCACAAAATATGTTTTCGAACTCATAAACTGTATTCATCCATGAATGAGAAGGTGTAGTCAAACCTCCTAAGGACAATAATTTAATCCATTCTGAATTAAATATTAGTTCATCAGCACTATTTTTAGATATTGTTCCCAATGATGGGTCTTTGTCTCGCACACGATAGGCAATATAACCTGCAACATATGTTAATGCTTCTTTTTCGGCTGTCGAAAATTGTCTGTCGGAATTCAATTCTAATTCCCATGCCATAGGAGAAGGTTCCTCTATGAAATCTAAATCCAAATCATCAATAGTATTTAATGGAAAAGCATCTTCCTCCTCAGTTTTCAAAGCCTTTTCAAGTATTTCGGATGTTAAATATGAATCAATATTTCTGCTTTCTTTAGTCATGCATACTTTTGAAGATAAATTTGGCAGCTTATTAGCGAGTATTAATTGCTTTAAGCGGCGTATAACTTCACTAGGTGATGGATGGTCATTAAACCTACCAAGCCCTCGAATCTGACTAAAGAGACTTTCAAGTGCATCCTGAGTTAATCTAGAGGTTAAAATATATTTAGCATCATACGATGATTTCAAATCCTGATGTAGGCCAAAAAGAGAATTTATTGAAATTATTATTCCTTTTTGGAAAGGCAGTAAGTTGGCTTTTCCCTGAACTCTTAATCCACCAATGACTTTCTTCATTAATTCCAAAACTTGAATTTGTTTTTCATGATGTTCATTTAATCCAAATGTTGCTTTAAGTATTTTATCTGAAGGAGGGTATGTTTTCGTACTATTCATAATATCGAAAAAATTGTCGATTAACTCAAAGAAGTCGGATGCTTTTTTATCTCCTGTGAGGTGGAGTATACCTTTTGCTGTAGTTCTTGAAAATAATGTTTTCGCTGGAGCGACTTTTTGTCTCTCGTTTCCCTTGACCATTAAATAATTTGGTTTTAATTTGTGACACAATTTAATTTCTCCTGAATCTTTATTTAAAACCTCTTTAATAATATCAACATTTAAAACAGTTCCATCTTCTAAAACAAATCCTTTATCTAAAAAGTGGTTTCTCAGTAATTTGAGGCAGTGCGCTAAATCTGCAAAAACCCATATTTTTTTCGTTTGGAATACTGGATTTGGAAACTGAGAACTAACTATTAATTGAAATCTGTAACTCTTTCCACAAAGTAGTAGATCCTCCTAAATCAGACACTATTGCTTTCACTTCTACTCCAGATGATTGAATATGTCTTATGAGTGAAAAAAATGTTCTTTCTTCACTGGAGTGTTAAAATAAAAAAATATTGGTTGTTTCCACTGCGAAATGAGACCTCTGATTAAAACAAACTGCACTTTTTGAAAAGGACCGAGAATTTGGTCCAGTTTAGAGTCATAGCAGAGTTTAGAATCTATGTGCATTTCGTCGAAACTGAGAACGCATATTTTTTCTACAGAATTCAAATATTGGCATCTTTCCTTCATTACAGCAATAACATCACTCTGAATTCCTGGACTACATGAAAATTTAGCGCACCATCTCTTTAATGTGCTAGTGCTAGGCAAAGGAATTCCCATTTTTTCTTTCCAAAAATCGTAGCTTTTAGATGACAGAGCTCTTATGACAATGCAACGTGAAATATCTTCACTAGTCCACCTGATTTTTTCCTTCTTAAGCAATGCGTTAATCTGCGTCTTTGTAAAAATAAGCTTTAGATGTTTTTCCAAATTCTCCGATCTGTTCTGTTTTTTCTAAATTTCGCTGTTTGGGATTTTAATTTCTGAATTTCCGATACAAATTTCTTTCTAGACGTCGTCCACCTTCTTTGTCACTGAGCAAACATTCTAAAATTTTTCTTTTCTCTATTTTTCAATATTTTATTACAATTTTCTAAGGATATTATTTTGTTCTTCAAATTATCAATACATTCTTATTTATCTTTACACTTACGGCACTCAGGGATATTGTCACATAGGGCATTGTCACTTGTGAGTTTTATTTCAAAATCATTCACATTTGATTTATTATTGTTAGCTTCACTTTCGTTCTCGGCCTCAAAATAAATTTTCTTTGGGCTTAATTCGTGTAGTCTTTCAAAAGCACTCTGCATTAGTTTTCTTTTCAAATGTCTCCGATTTCTTTGTGTTATTTCGTTTACTGCACACGATAAATTTACTTTCGGCACAGCATTGCATTTCAACAGTTTCTTTTGCGGCAATCCAAGCAAGCGATTTCTCATGTCATCTTCATAATCACTGCACAGAAAATGTTCGCTGCAAATTCTTGCGTTTTTCACATTAATAGAATCTTGTCTTCGACATTTATGTATCCATTCTTTCGTCAAAAGCAAATTATCCTTTGGGAAAGAATGAAATACAATATCTCTTTCTTTCGTATTTCTATAAGTGTTACGGCACGTTGCTACAGCACAAGAAGCCATATTACATAAAGGATACCTTTAAATATAGAATTTAAAAGGAAAACTGACTAAAACTATATATATATATACACAATATGTTAATTTAATAATAATAATAATATATATATATATATATATACACAATATGTTAATTTAATAATATATATATATATATATATATATATATATATATATATAATAATTTATTTCCTAAACCGTATTGATTAATTGATTATATTATCTCCTAAGTTTAATTAAAGTAGAATTATTTTAAAAGTGTGCATCCATACTGGTAAGTTATATTTTGAAAGATGTTTTGAAGTAATTTGAAAGCAAAATGTTAATAATGTTTTAACGGGGACTGGAGTTAAATCATCACGAAGAATAATATTACAATTGCAAAAGTAAAAATTAAAACATGTAATTATTGTCATTGATCGGAAATTAGTTGACTTTTCAAGGGGAACAAACCAACTCCCGTTCAATGATCAATAATTGATAGAAATACGTAAATATGAAAGTGTTTCGTCTTTACTCGAGTTATAAATTAAAGCCAAACCGGCAATTCTAGTCAGGCCAAATATTTCCGCGAATAGTTGTTACTCAAAGAACTGATTCTCATGAAGCATTTTAGTCAATTCAATTTGGAGTAAAAATCAATTACTGTAGAGAAATCTTGTAAAACTCGAGTAATCGTCCCCGACACTATCATCTTTATGTATTTGAGTACTATATTATTTGTAGAAATTAAACATTGGAAATTGTCATTATGAAATCGAAATCAAAGTAAAGTTGAAATAAACATAGAAGATTATAAAAAAGATAAATAATGCAAACTTTGCAAAAACAAATCAAAGAGAACATAAAAATAATATAAAAATAATATAAAAATAAAATAGAAAATAATATAAATAAGATCAGTGAATGTACATGAAGATATAAAGGCCAGAAAGGTATTAAGTAACTTACATTCTTTCTAGTGGGGGAGTTGGCAGTGTGTTGTCTTCGTGTCTGACTCAGAAGTGTAGGGTGTCCGAAAATTCTTAGCGGCAGTAGGGGCTTTGAATTATATCAGTCGGCAAGACTTGGGTGAAGAAGTTTATGGTAGTGGGTGGGACTTGGAATTCTTGAGGGATGTATTTTGTGGAGTTCTTATCTGAGAGAGACCGTCTGTTAAGATTTTTTTAAAAATACTAGTGAATGGAAATTAATTAATTTCTGGCTAATTGTCGTGTCGCAATGATTAAGAATTTAAGAAAGGAAAAAGGCATTTTCGCTATCCAAAAGCTAGTAGACAGCCTAAAGGCAGGAAATAGGCCCATTTTTTTAGTAACAGTATAGTAACAGTATATGTCTGAAGACAATTAGCTTTTTACAATATATACAATTGAGTAATTACACTATATACAAATCTTTCAACTGACAGTCATCCAACTTATACCGCCTTCTCAGGTTTAGGAATTAATTATCATATCCCTATCAGTTAAATGATTTAGAGTGAGTATTTAACGCCTGCTCTTTTAAGGCAATGGTTGATAAATTGAAAGGGAATTAGAATATTTTTGAGAATTTTGATAAGGATCAAAATTTTGCGTTGTAAATCTATTGTATCTGTGCATATAGTTTTAATTCGTTGTATTTGATTAATTATAGTATTGTTAATTACTTTTTTGAATATGTTGGAGTTCCAATTTATTAATTTGTTAGTATTGAAATTGAAGTTTCTTGTTTTGTCAAAAAGTAAAATTTTTTTGTAGTTAATGATTTGAAGATCTAGAAAGTCTATGCTATTTTGTGAATTATTAGTTTTATTAAGTTTAAGACAATTCGGATAAATGTCGGAGTTTTCAATTTTACCAAAATTATTAATTGTAATAAGGTTATCAATAAATCTGTAGGTGTGTTTGTAGTAATTTAACTCTTGTGGTTGTAGATTTTTTTGGAAGTTAAATTCTTTGACAAATAAAAAGATATTACAGATCGAGGTGCTGGAATGTAAGCCCATTGGCAATCCTCTGACTTGTTTAAAAAGTTGATTTTGAAACTTGATGTAGTTATGAAAAAGTGTGCATTTTAGGTAGGTTTTCCATTTGTCAAGAGTCATGATATTGAGTATATTAGGGAAAAGTTTTGGTAGATCAAGTAGACTGGTATAGATTTCTTCTAGAGGAAGTGAGGTATATAAGTTTTCAAAATCATAGCAGTTAATGTTTTGGATGTTAATGGTATGAATGGTATTAATGACAGGAGTGTTATTATGAATGATCCAGCAATAGTTATGATTAGTGTTACAATCATTGAAAATAAATTTACAGATTTTATTAAGTTGAATTGAAAAATAATAGTCTATATTTTTCTTGTAATTATTAGTTCCATTAGCTATAAATCTAAATTTTAATGGTGTTTTATGGAATTTGGGAATCGCATAAAGATTAGTAAATCTGTTGTAGTTTGCATTGAAAGTAATATTGAGTTTCTTATGAAAAGTTTTAATCCTGTTTATTATAGATGTTTCTGTAAGGTTGGCTGATTGATAAGTAGTTGCGTTGAGAAGTTCTTTATGAATAATCTCAGTGTAGAATTGTTATCATATAATGCTAAAGTTATTAGTTGCTTTATCTATTTTTGTAATAGTAAAAAGCTGTTTTAATTTACTAATATCAGATGTAAGTTGCGACCAGTTCAGTGTACTTTTAAATTTGAGGTGACTGATTTCTGTGGATATGCGTTGAAGAATTTTAGCTTTCCATTTTAAGAAGGTATCTATGGGAAAATTCAGTTGATAGCTTGCTTTAACTATAAATTCGTTGATGTTGTTTTCGAAAGTCTTGTAACAGTAATTTGTAGTCATGTTTCTGACTGGTCTAAATTTTGTACCATAACTCATTAGTGTTTTTAGTTGATGGTTTTGTATGATATTCAGGTTGCCAGTAATTATGTGCTGGTGATTAGAATCTACGTAATTGCTGTAAATTGGTGTCTTACAATGTCATTCTGCAGTTTCATCTATTTCATGGTGGTTAGTAAGCAAGTTAGTTGCTTAAGGTCCTTTGATATTTAAATGCAATCATTGGTATAGTGTCAACTGCGGGGAAGTAATCTTTACAATCTCTGATGATTCTTGAGAAATGAATATTGTCAAACTGCGGATGCAGAAAATTGACTTTAAAATAAATTTTGCGTTGAGTGAGACTATTAGAGAGTCTGAAAAGACTAAAATCAAGAATCATGTCTTTAATGATTTGTATGTCGTCGTAGCTTTCTTGAATGAATTTTTTTAGTTTGATAAGGAATTTATTAGTACAGGAGTGTAACCAGTTGAGAAGTTTCTTGGGAAAACAGTCTGAGTCAAAAAAACATTTCAATTGTTTTTTCAATGCAAGTGTATCCAAAGTGGATAAAAATCTCGCATTATTTTTTATTTTGCTTCCTCTTTTTCCTCTCTGCGTTTTGATGCTGTAGAGTTTAAATTGGCTGAAAATACACTTCTTAGAAGTATCTCTATGACTATGTATATAAGTGTTAAGTCCATATGGATAAAGTGAACGTTGTTTTAGTATATAGAGAGATTCCTGAAAAATTCGTGTTTTGTGATTGGGTATTATATCTAGTATCTGAAGTTGAATAGAGTTGAAGTCATGGTGTTTAAAGTGTTCTAATTCTGCTGTATTAAGTTGTGATGGTGTACTTATTTTAATGTTATTTTTTTGTGCGTTGAATTTTTTGATTTGAGCTCTATGGTTATTGATTCGAAAGTTAAGATTGTTTTTAGTCTGTCCTATATATTTAATATGTCAAGTACCGCATGTAATCATGTAAATACAGTTAAATGTTTTTTCATAGAAATTGTTTTTTGGGTTTACCTGTAGCAGGCATGGCGTTAAATTTTCAAGTTTGTCATCTAGTGGAATGACATTTAGTGATTTCAATATGAGTTAAACTAGCAAGATATAAAAGTAAGGAGGTTGCTAACCTTCAATACAGTTATATTTTGAAAGATGTTTTGAAGTAATTTGAAAGCAAAATGTTAATAATGTTTTAACGGGGACTGGAGTTAAATCATCACGAAGAATAATATTACAATTGCAAAAGTAAAAATTAAAACATGTAATTATTGTCATTGATCGGAAATTAGTTGACTTTTCAAGGGGAACAAACCAACTCCCGTTCAATGATCAATAATTGATAGAAATACGTAAATATGAAAGTGTTTCGTCTTTACTCGAGTTATAAATTAAAGCCAAACCGGCAATTCTAGTCAGGCCAAATATTTCCGCGAATAGTTGTTACTCAAAGAACTGATTCTCATGAAGCATTTTAGTCAATTCAATTTGGAGTAAAAATCAATTACTGTAGAGAAATCTTGTAAAACTCGAGTAATCGTCCCCGACACTATCATCTTTATGTATTTGAGTACTATATTATTTGTAGAAATTAAACATTGGAAATTGTCATTATGAAATCGAAATCAAAGTAAAGTTGAAATAAACATAGAAGATTATAAAAAAGATAAATAATGCAAACTTTGCAAAAACAAATCAAAGAGAACATAAAAATAATATAAAAATAATATAAAAATAGAATAGAAAATAATATAAATAAGATCAGTGAATGTACATGAAGATATAACTTATCTTCATTATTAACTAACTTTGCAGCAATTGCGAAAGTAATAATAACTTGTATTCGCACTAAATGGATTTAAGTTCATACAACATTATATATATATATATATATATATATTTGCATTATTAGAAAACAAATATGTATGATTAACATTAATTTGGGATATGCGATCTCCAGAAAATCGTCTCGCAAATGAATGAAACTACAGTTTTAAAGGCGCGAAATCAGAGCAGGTGCAACAGAGACACGTCAGATTACTTTTGGTTCCCCCCCTCCATGAGGCTCGCGTCGGCGAGGAGTCGAACAAAGGAATGACCTAGCCCTTCTATTTATCCCTGGTACGTACATATGTCACGCAAAAAGATAATCAAAATGAGTTCGGAAGCGGTCAAATGGATATTTCCATTGAAATATGATAGCCGAAACTTTTTGCGGTAACAATTATCTTTCGTTTAACGGAAGCTTTCTTTACTTCATACAGAGGTAAAAATTGGGAAATTTGCATCAAATTTATGTAAATAATGGGTTATACATTTAACATTTCAGTGTTATTAAGGCACGCTTTTGCTATTCGGAAATAATACTGTAAATGAATAGTGTAAAAATAATTATTTGATACATTGTTTCAGTTTTTTGAGTGTTGAGAATGATGATATGAATTTGCACAGTATGGTGAACACTGAATGTAAGTGAATAACATAAGTTTTTAATTAGTCTTTCCGTAGACTTAATAGAATAGATGAACATATATAATTCAATGTATAACGTATGAAATAGCAAGATGAGATAGATGAATATTAACTTGATCACGATAACGATGCTGCGTCACTTCTATTAAATCACTTGGAATTACATTATGTCGTCAGGCACTTGACTAGGAATCAGTTGCTTTGCTATACAGTAACGCCTTGCCGGAACTTGAATCTTCTACTCTGCTCACGGCTACACAACTTAATTTGGAATTTCACTGAAGGAACAATTTTGATGCTTTCTTACTGGATTCGTATTGACAATTTTCATATCGGGTTATGGACCACAAGAGCTAGATGGATGTGAATATGTTGAAAAAGATTTCAAAATGAAACAGATGTTTGTTTATTTGAGTTATTGTTTCATTTTTGTCACTTAGAGATTTAGCCTATAACTGAGAGATTGAGAGAGAGAGAGAGAGAGTGTGTGAGATAACTTGTCTAAGGTTTATTCATGAGAGTAACTTAGCTACAAGAGTTGTTTAGCTTAGGTGAAATGGGCTGAGTTAATGAGAAGTGGCTTAGGCACAAAATTTAATTTTATATTACGTTCTTTCTGCTAATAGCCAAGAATACCCATCATTGATTGATTGGTACTTATTGGTTGTGATTTCTTCGAATACTGGATAATTTTCGAGAGATTCTGAAATTCTCTGTTATGAGCAAATTTACTTATGAATGTTCATCATTCATTTCATTATAAAATGTTTTTATTAGTTTTTGTCCACAAACATGGCTTTAGTTCAAATAAGGTTTGCTGTCGTTAAATTCTGGATACAATATTTAGTATCACCCAACAGTATTAATGTTTAAAAAAATGCAACCCTATTTCAAATAAAAATTTTATTTAGTTTTGTCTAAAAATTTACATTTTTAGCGATTTCTGAATAAAACTAAAAAGGAGTTCGGTTGGAAATTTTTGAATATAACGAATTTTAATTGAATATATCAAGTAGAAATCGGGTTTACGCTGATCAATCTTAATTCTAAATTTGTTATATCATTTTATCAACTTAGAAAGTCATTAAAATTTACACAATTTTCTGCCTCTTTCCTAACCTACACGAGAGATGTTACTGAAATTAAGTTCCCTTTGTTCCGGGTTGAGAGTGGTTACGTTAACAGGGTAGATGAACTTTGCACGTTATCCTATGACATATGAAAACGGAGATGAGATAAACAGATGTTAACCAGATCATGACAATTTCTGCGTCATTTTTTCGGGTTCAACTTCGGCATAATCTAAGCACTTTGATTGCGAGTTGATGCATTGCTACCGAGTAGATATTAACCGGGCTTGAATCTCGCACTGGAATGAACTTCTAGTGCCGTTCCTACTATCTTAGACTGCTATATCAACGTCAGCAGTCCGTGCCTTTAAAATACGACTCCAAACGACGATTACCGCAATTACAAACACAGCCACGATAATAGCCAGAACGATTGCCACATCAGTCTGATTTCTACTAGGAATAAATGCAGTTACTTTTGTTTTCCTTTTCAGTATTGTCAAGGCACAAGGGGAATTTACTATTAAATTATATGACAATCAATTTTTCCATTTTAAATTCATTATTATTTTATCTATTTTAAATGATAGCATATTTTACAGAAATGTGTAAGTTCTAGTTTTCTTAACTAACAGAAACTGCTACTAGACCTACTTGAAAGTCTGTTAGCGGCTTGTCGCTAAGATTACATTACAACAGGGGAAGAGTGTAAAATACTCTTTTATTGAACTCAGTTATTTAGAGATGGCATAGTCTTTGTGCTTACAAATCCATTATCTACTACATAAACTAAAACAAAACTAAAGATGGTAAACTGGTGGCGATAAAACTAAAGATAATGGCAAACTAAACTAAATTTAAAGATAAGCTAATAGTTCAAAACTACAAAAATTAATTAAACTTAGTAGGTTGACTCAGAAATCTATACGGGCGTGATATTAAACTTTAGGGGCAAAAATACAAAGCCGAGATTCAAGATTCAAATAGTAGTTGGTAGAAACAACAACGTGCGCACTCAATAGCGAAACATGCTCTGACTTAACTTTTGCGTTACTTCAGTTTAAATACAATCTCGTTCACAGTAGCTCATTTATATCCTGATGGGGAAACCCGAGAGAAACAAGAGATAATAGAAAAGGCTAATGAATTAAAATAACTCTTAGTAAAATTTTAAATAGTTTTAGTTAAATAACTTTTAGTAACATAAACCTCACAAATCTTTAATAATTTATTTATTTGTTTATTATTCTCTACTTTCTATTCCCAGTTGCAGGTTACCCATCAGATTATTTAATTAAAAATAGTTTTTCAAGAATGAGTAATTAGTCTTTTATTTTTAACAACTGTGATATTAATTGCGATATTTACTGTAAAATACTGTTGCGTTCTACGGGTTCATGGATTTCGAGTGATTGATGACAGTGTTTGATAAAGAATCAAAATACAGTTTAGTCGTCAGGATTACACAGGAGAGCTCTAAAGACACGTTCACAGCCGTCAAAAAACTGCGATAAACATGCTGAAACAATCAGCAACACAGCCTTCAGGCTACAACGATGAAGACAGTTTCACGGCAAAACGCTAAAGTACAGCTCTCGACTCGGTTCGGTCGCTCTCAGGCTAATATCTAAACTTAAAACACTACACTGAACTCAACATACGCTCTAGATAACATTGCTACTTCGCGTACAGGCAGGGTATTTATAGCGTTTGACCTGTCTTCGAGAACATTATGGGGAAAGCCGGATAAAAATTTGTTCTAGAATGTTCTCACACAGTCTATAGCATTCGCCAAATGTCGCCAAATGGGCGATTTCGAGCCAAATCTGGCAGCCCTAAACCCGCCTTGCGGAGAAGCTATCTTACCGCAACTGTGCATTTCGTAACAATATATTATTTCTAACTTTACATTAACATACTTGCCTATTATCTAGGAACAAATATTTATCTGTTTGACTATTTGACTATCTTGGATGGTGTACTCGCCTTCTCTCACTAACAGATTTTTATTACACAGTCAGCCTTTTGCTATATATTTCCTCAATTTTAGTCCTTATATTCAATTATCGAGAAATCTGTATAACAATGTATGTTTGTAATGGAAGTAACAAACAATGTATGTTTGTTAATAACAATGTATGTTTAATCTTCTGTGAATAATGTTTAATAATAAAATTTTCAAGATAAATCTACAGCACTCTCTTGTATTTTGTACAGTGTTGTAATTTGTGATAAAATTATTTCCTCCTGCCACTAGTACCATAAAAATATTTAGCAGGAAAAACGCGTTTGATTTGAGCTCAATAATGTGCAAGCCGGCAAGTCTACGCGAACTAAAGGCAAGTCCGTTCCTTTGATTTGATCTTGTAAAAGGTGAAGTTATTTTATTTTTATAATAAATCCTATAGCTCTATTAACAAGTTATTTGCTAACATTTACTTTAGAATGCGTCATTATTTTTAGCTCTTAGAAAAGTCTGTAGCTCTCTTAGTACACCTACCCTTTTATCAATATATTTGGTATGATATCATCTAAATTTATATTCTCTGTATTTAGTGTAGCACTTACTTACTGATTTTGAGTTTTTATTCATTTTTGTTCTGCTAATTTTGAAATGACTTTGGTTTTTACTTATGCTTATATACTTGATTATTTGTTGGATAAATTCTTCTCGCCCATCTTCTGGATTCACTTCTCTTCATTAATCCAGAAGCACATTCTTTTGTGACTACTCCAGTCCACAAATCAGTCAAAATGCCCATTGATGAAAGTTGTTCTTCCTTGTTGTCGCATATTGTCTATGTGTTCTGTTAGGTAAAATAATCTTCATAAATGGGCTGCTTGTGTTAAATGATCAGGCCGATGCAATATTTTACTTCATCTAACAGAAGAAATTTCAACGAACTGCCAAATAATATTACATTTATACCTCTAAAAAATTCAGCATAATTTTTCGATTACTTTTGTCTTGAATCAATCATACACATCATTTCTAATTGCACCATTGATATTTTATCTACAATAATGAATTTAATATCTTTCCATTTTAAACGTGCTGGGGTAGAGTAGACTTTAAGGAACCCCTTGTATTATGGCGAAATTGTTGTTTGATTTATCGCCAAGTTGTTGTTTCATTTATGGTAGCCTGAGTAGTTGAATGTTATGGAAACCCTATTGTGACGCAATCGGGTGTATGATTCTGGGAAATTTTGAATCATGGGATGTTTTGTAAGCGTTTTGTGGTGTGTGTTGGTTTGATTCTTTAGACGGTAGAATGGCCGAATGTAGTAAGATTAATTTGAAGTTTCTGTATGATTTGGAGCGAAAGGGGAAAAACGCTTTAATTGACTGGTGTGTAAATGAAGGTTTACTTAGTAGCCATTATAAGTGTCCTGTATGTAGGAAGGATATGCATCTAGTCGAATGTAAAAACTGTTTAGATGGATTTGAATGGGTTTGTAGGAAGAAAGGTTCAGATGGTCACTATGTGTAGCGTTCGATCAGAAAGAGTACCTGGTTTGAAAAAAGTCATTTGAGTATGATTGATATTTTGATTTTTACGTGGATCTGGGTGTACGAAGCGAATTCGAAAATCATGGTAAGTGAATATTTGCTTTTGGTAGTGCTTAAATGTATAACATGTTTTTCCTTTTTTATGTTATTTTATTGTTTGGTTTAAAATGTATTTTATTGAGATTATGCATTTTTTGTTTGCCTATATTGTAGAATTTGGTGCTCCTTTGATGCCATTTTTGCGCAATTCGGGGATTTTTTTTTAAGTGAAAATAAGTCGATGTGTACATGGATACCGAGTTTGTGCAATTGTTTGTCTTGTTATTTTGGCTTTGTGTAGCGGCGGTTTTTCGCAAGCCAAAATAACGAGTCAAAGAATTGCACAAAATCGGTATCCATGTACCTCCAAAAATCGCCAAGTTTCGCCAAGGGGTACCCTAAACTTTAATTTTACCAAGTGCTGTATTCCATCCTGTGTCCTCCTAATAGTTTTTTTAACGCCAGGTTCTGAAAATATAAAAACATTATCAGGTTCAGTGTACCGCCTTACTTTCTTTGGGAACATGCAGAGACCTGACTCGGAACAGGGAGCTTACTAAAGCTATGTTCAATAAATGTGGGAAGTAGACAAGATACACAGGAAGGGTATACGAAACCCTTTATTTTTCACTCTTTACAATGATTTCCGTACTTCGGAATACAGAGACCAACCACTTGTGGTCTGAACGTAAGAATATAAAAATATTAACTAAACTCTAACTTAACTTTGGAATAATAAACAAGGGCCTACGTGGAAGATTGGCCGTATATTAACAGGAAGCCGTATGTAGTACAGAGAACTGTTAACACTACAATACGTTTAAAATTATCAAGAGGATTAAACCTCTGGCCTGGAAGTGCAACTAGCAACCGAGTAAAACTGCTAAGGCAAGCGGCCTGCTTCGACTAACTCCTTCCTCTCTCTCGCTTGGCAAAAAGCCACAACTTAAGTACTTGGCGTTCGCCAGACAAATTTGCATAAATAAGTTAAAGCTTTTAATTCTGGCCGGAAGTAGAAAATAGGAAGTGATAGTAAAGATTTAAAATAAAATAAACGTTAGTAAAACTTAAGATCCTTACAACATTACAAGATATTTCTCCCCACCTTCCTAGCGTGCCTTCGTGGTGTAGTGGTCAGCACACTGAGCCAGTATTTCAGAGGTCCGTGGTTCGATTCCAAGCGAAGGCAGTTACATATTTTTCAATTTCTCTTGCTTCCAAAAAATCCTAATGTCTCTACAATGACGTCCGAACTAAAAGGGTTGTAGATGGTGATTCTCCGCACCCAGGATTTGGCGATTGGGTACCCTAAAAACTGCAGTCGCCTTTAAAAAGGGAAGTACATAAGGTATTTCTCCCACTTTCCTAGCGTGCCTTCGTGGTGTAGTGGTTCTGCACGCTGGGCCGTTATTCCAGAGGTCCGTGGTTCGATTCGCGGCGAAGGCGTTGCTAATTTTTCGTCTCTCCGGCCTTAAAAAAAAAAAAAAAAAAAAAAAAAGAACCTCCTAATGTCTCTACAACATATTCGCGTAAGTTTTTCCTTCCTTAATCCCTTTATGCTCTCAAAGCATGATCTCTCCTAAATTTTAAAATGCATTCGTCCACGTAGTGACTGTTTTCGCCTTACTAACAGAGAGAAGTTCTCACAAACTGTCTTTAGTCTATGATTTTGCTAAGTTAGCTCCCCATTCCCCTTCTCTAATTATTTATGAACGATTTGAAGCCTAAGGAGTAGCAGAGACAACAATGAGAATGGAAGAGCCTCAAATTACAGGAAGTTAAAAATGAAGATGTCTTTTTAGATAATTTAATGTAATTGTTACTATATGTTTTCTTGTTGGAATGTAGGTTTCTTTTAAAGTAATAATATTACGATAGTTACCTGTAGTTTATCCATAAGCATCTTTTATTTTCTCTCGATTTTTGGATGATATAATAAGCCACAAAAATGCAAAATACGGAAGAAAATAAGGTATTTACACTGAGGTAATTGAAGTAATGAGATACCTCCTAATAACGTGCCGGACTTTCTTTTGCCCGGCAAAGTGCGACAACTCGACATGGCATGGACTCAACAAGTCGTTGGAAGTTCCCTAGAAAAATATTGAGCCATGTTGCTACTATGCACGTCCATAATTGCGAAAGTGTTGCCGGTGCAGGATTTTGTACACGAACTTCCCTCTCGATTATGTCTCATAAATGTTCGATGGGATTCATGTCGGTTGATCATTCACTGGAATTGTCCAGAATGTTCTTAAAAAAAATTACGAACAGTTGTAGCCCCGTTATATGGCGCATTGTCATCCATAAAATCTCCATTGTTGTTTGGGTACATGAAATCATAAGTCTTCAAGTGCAAGTGGTCTTCAAGTAGTTGAACATAGCAGTTTCCAGTCAATGATCGGTTCAGTTGGACCAGAGGATCCAGGCCATGCCATGAAAAAATAGCCGACACCGTTATGCAGCCACCACCAGCTTGTACGGTGCCTTGTTTGCAACTTGGGTCCATGATGTTAAGTTATCCTTTGGTAATAATTCGGAAGGTCCAGATATATTCGATTTAAGGTAAGGTCTCGTGTCCAGGCACCAAGTGTTTAACGAAATTCCTACTGGTCAGATGAATTCTTTCCCTTTCATTTTCTTGTGAGCAGATCGAAACTGTAGAGCTTGCTAACAGTTAAAGAGAAATCTTGATCCAGTATTATGCCAAACATTTCGCTGTTATATAGTTATGTTTACACAGTTGTTATCAGTATGACGCATATGGGGTGGGAACTGTTTGTTTGACAGTGATGGGTTGTGGGATTTCCTGTACTCACTAGAAAATTATAGTGAAACTCTATCTGAATTTTGTTCATTCAGTCGGTTCTCTAGTAAAAAAAGAATAAGTAATCAAAGTAAAGCAGACATTTCAACTAGAGTAATAAAAATAAAACAGGTAATCCACCTCAGTGCGAATACATGGCGTATTTCCGCCTTTCTTTTTTGATATTCTAAAACAAACTTAAGACTGAAACATAATGTTGTCAAACTTTGAAAATAATTAGAAAATTATACTTATGCAATCGCTGAGTATATATCGCTGCTCCTAACACTATTTGATTTATGGAGGATGGAATATAGATCAAAATACAATGTCCTTAACAAGAAGACTAAACAACAAAATACTTACCACAGTTATGTAGAAATCTAGTCATAATGGTTAGGTTTCATAGTTGCCCTACCGCATTTAGTTTCAGTATCTTAAATTTAATGTCTTTACTACCTTAAATATTAAATTACGTTTTGCTAAGATAAACAAGTTCTGTGCGGCAACTATATCATTTAATTGTTGCACAGGATTGTATTGTACTTGTAAGAAATGGACGATCCCTTCTAAAGGATATAATCATCGGAAAGGATGGATAACAGGATGGATTATTTCACTCGCAGCTGTTTTCGTCTTTGCAACCTTAACACAATTATCTTTACTTTGAAACAGTTTAATAACTCGGATCGAATGGCCAGTCCAACTCAAGTAATCAAAAAACAGGCAATCTACCTAATCAGTATATATATATATAGGAGAATATCTATTACAGCTATCGTCACCAAACTTTCTACAATTCTTTCCTGGGTTTTAAAAAAGGTCAATATCCACTAAAAAAAAAAAAAAAAAAAAAAAAAAAAAAAAAAAAAAAAAAACTGAAATCAGAAATATTAATTAAAAAAATTGAAAATGCTCACTTTCGCCCTCAGTTTTCAGAGTGGCAACAGTCTTGCAAGCTGGAGATAGAAATTGCTTTATTACGAGAAGTGTTGCAACTGCTCGCTTTGAAATCATTCCTTAATAATAAAAAAGAAAAGTTTGTGAATAAAAAATTTCTGAGTTTTACGATGAAATAAAAATAGCGATATAGTAGTCGTTGCCCAGACGGTATAGTGATTAGGGGATCCTGACTGCGATACCAAAGGACCCGGGTTCGAATCAAGGAGAAGACATGGATGTAATTGTCTGCCCCTTCATAGGAGGCAAAGGTGGCACACCTATTTAGACGCCTCCATAATAAAGAGACCACCACATCTGGCCCTAGGAGTGGCCGATACCGACATACGCAATTGCCCGCCATTTTGACTATTTCCATCTTCGTACGACTTTAATCAGTCGAGGTATTAATTAAAAACTATTTCGTGCTATATTTTCCAAGTGGCAACAGTCTCGCGTGTTCGAGGTAAAAAGGCTTTATGTCGCAAAAGCGTTGCTACTTTTTAATCATAGAATTTGTTAATCAAAGATTTGTAAGTTTTACAAAATCTACATACACGAAGAAAAATGCATGTTGTATTTTTTGCATCGTTATTAGAGAAGGATTACAGCGATAGCGTTCTCTCTGTTGTTAGATACATTATTCTTAATCTAACTTATTTGGCATCGAGTACTTCAGCTAGTAATTAGATAAAGCGCGCAATTTATATAAGTTATCAAAATAAAGCAGGCAGCAGGCAATCCATTTAAACAATTAAATAAAGCTGGCAATTCTCCTAATAATCAAATAAAACAGGAAGAAGGCAATCCACCTATGTAAGGAAACAATTTTTCGCAACTTTAATTATCAGAAGGTAAAAATATAGGACACACAAAATTATCTAATTCTTTTCTTCGAAATATTTTCGTCTTTTTTTTTTTTTTTTTTTTTTTTTCTTCTGGCGAACAGCAAACAAAAGCCTGTTCTCAGCTGCTTTCAGTTGGAAATATGCATTTCTAGAATTCTGAAAGAATCGCAGTATCCAAGCTGAAAGTCGTATAATTCGGAAATATTCAGGTAAACAATGTGTTTGTAAAGAGCAACTGAGGTAACTAAGGCTATGATTTTCTTTTTTTTTTCTTTAGATTGAATTGGATTTCAGAAACACAGCAATTCTTTTCAGATTGTTTAAGCCATTTTGGGCCCTTCCATCACCTAGATGAGCAAAACTTCTGCAGAATAACTTCTAGAAAGAATGTCAGCCGGACTACGTGCACGGATATGCTTCCACTGGTTCTTTAATGTTAAACTTCTTGTTTCCTTAACTCGGCTACTGTCAAATGATCCTCATACTTAATCCAGAATAAACCGGTTGAAACTTCAGTCCAACAAGTGAATTATTTTAAATCCATATCGTCTTTAACTGAAATAATCCAATAATAATTACCAAATTTTCAACTTATAAGGTATTTCTCCCGCCTTCTCAGCAAGCCTTCTTGATGTAGTGGTCAGCACACTCGAAGGGTATTCGAAAAAACCGGGGTTCGAGTCCCGGGGAAGACGTTGCTAATTTTTCATCTTGCCTGCTTATAAACGACTGGGATCACGTAGTGGGGAGACGGCGCTAAACCAATTAACCAAATGGTAAAGGCGTGGTGCCCGTCTTCCCCGTTCCTAAATCCTAAATCCTAAATCTTGCCTGCTTCCAAAAAATACCTAATGTCTCTACAGTGACGCCCGAACTAAAATAAGGGTGTTAGATGATGATTCTCTCACCCAGGATTTGGCGACTGGGTCCCCTAAAAATCCCAGTCGCCCTTTAAAAGGGGGAGTATATAAGGTGTTTCTGCCTCCTTCTTAGCGAGCCTTCGGGGTGTAGTGGTCTGCACGCTCAGCGAGTATTAGAGAGGTCCGTGGTTCGATTTCCGGCGAGGTCATTGCTTATTTTGCATCTCTCCTGCTTCGAAATAACCTAATGTCTCTACAAACTTAGTACTCACAATTTCTTACATGCCTACATATCTGAAAATGATTATTTAAGTTTAGAGATAGTCAACAAAATTCATTTACAGACTTGAATAAATTCCAATTTTTCACGGTACTTTCTTCAAAAGGTTTAAATAACTGCTATCTTTGTTCAACGTGAATAATTCAGTAGAAATGGTTGATAATAAAGCTACATCGCAGACCTTTTGAATGTTTTAAATAACTAGAAGGTTTTCATAGTTGTGAAAGTTTCAACATCAACTAACTCGACAAAAGAAATTCTAAGCACGGAATTCATCTAAATAAATTTATTCATAGTCAACAATAAATTTACGTTTGACAGCTTCGACTAAAGTCGTGTAATCAAAGTTGCTTACTATAAATGAAACATGCTTTAAACAAGTGCACTACAACGAAAGAGATGTTGGCGGTAATAATTGTCGTTATGTATTCTTTTGAACTGGCTCCAAAACGCAAGTCAAACTGATTTCCCCATCAAAATTGAACATTTTGGTCGAACTTTCGTTTTTGAACTTTCGTTTTTGAACGGGAGAAGAATTAACGGAAATTTCAGCTTTAAAAATTCTCTTAAAATACATTTCTACTTTTACTTCTGCTGGTACGAAATTTCCGTTATATCCATCTGTTATAGTGTTTATTTGTTATTATCTTTATTTTTTTAGTAATACAGAACTTATTTCATGGTTTATTTCAGTTGCTGAGGAATAAGTTCTACTTAACCTAGCAAAATTAGATCTAATGCTCTCTTCCTGAAATTTATCTCCTTTTAATAGGTTATTAAACTATTAAAGCACTTCATAAAACTAACTCTTGTAGATGAGCGTTTTTTAGCAAACATTCATTTTCAGAATAATACGTAATTCAACTAATACACCTTGAAACGATTACAAAGTTTTGGTCACCGTGTTATTGGACTCCATTTGAATTTCATTCATTACATCGGTTTTTCAGTAAAAAGAAATGACAAAAAGGAATCAGTAATCAAAATAAAGCAGGCAGCCCACCCACGTAATAAAAAGAACAGGTAATCTCACTTCAATACAAGAGCATAGCGCATTTCCGTCTTTCTTTTTTTTATTGTTTTAAACGTAAACATAAAACTAAAAAATATAGTGATTCCAAGCGATGAAAAATAAGGAAAATTACATTTACACAACCTTTGAGTTTTTCGGGACAAAATATCGTTCCATATGGACAAGCAAAAATTATTTCTTTGAATTTAAGACAGGGTTGACCGACTAAAATTCGCTAAATGTAGAAGAGATTTTAAAAAGAGTTCGATGCCTGACGCGGTGCAGTGAACATTAAATAGTTTTTAAGAGTAACAAAAGGAATTTGAAGAATTAGCTTGATGATTAAAAGCGCGCTATTACGTAGTTTTTTTTACGTGTTCAAGTTTCACATATGAATTAACTCTTGTCTTCTATATATTGATCCTTCAAAGAAAGTGAAACTTAGAATTTTTAAATCCTGAGTGAATTTTGTTTTCGAATTCAGCGGGAAATTTCAGAGAACTCCTTTCATCTTTCTTTGTTTTCTAATGATACTTTGCACAAGTAGTATCTTTTTTTTTTGGTCTTAGAGAAAGGTTAAAAAAATCCATATTGTCTTTTACAAATTGTTTCTTACTCTACATTAGATAGAAATACCTTAACTCTAGGGTTTTAATTTTTTGTTAAAGTTCTTAGTTAAAGCTCATTTTAAGAAATTTTATCTCATTTTCTACCAAGTTTTATTTATTTATTTTGCCAGATATTTACCAGTGTAATATATTTTAAATAATTTGTTTTTCGAATTTTATGCAGCAATATCATTTGAAATATTTTTTGGGGGAAAATTGCATACATTGGAAAAAAATCAATCTTACACACTTTGATTCTTATGACGGTTTTTTGTTATTTCCACAGTCGTGTCTCTAGGCTTGGGCTTCAGAAAACTAAGAACACGTGGAGCAGGTACTACAGGACATAAAAGTAAGCTCAACAAGAACGAATTATTGCAACTTCAGAAATAGCAATAAAAAACGATTGGGAATGACCTGTCTTCGCAGAAAAAGGAAAGAAGGAAAGATGATCCTAGTTCTTCGACATGCGAATTTTTTGTAAAAGAGGGCAAATTACAGTTTTCTTTTAATTATATCCCCTTGATAAAGCAGTAGCAAGTTACATCTGCATATGACAATGCCATGTCTCACTTTAGAAGCCTTTTAATACGTACACAACACATCACATGAGACAAGTATTTAGTAAAATGGAGGCCGAGGGTATTTCAAACATGGTGGCGCGAAGAGACAAAGAAAAGACCACAAGAAGATAGTTACTTGATGTTTTAATGAAAAGAAACTACTCACCTGAACAATGCCATCGCTTCTGTTCTCTTTCTCATTGCTTCCCACTTATAGATTTCACTCTTCTTCGTGCATATACCGTAAAATTAAGTTTTCGTATATTTTAGCGGTTTAATGAAATGGTTATTTTGGGGGGGGGGGTCTTGGATTTAATTATTTCCATTACTTTTATGTAATGAACTTGCATACAAAGTGCTGTTGGAAAGTTTAATAAGTAATCATCTGTTGTCCAAGAGCCTATTAATCCATTCCTATGGACCAAATTGTTTCGGTTTACAACATTTCAGATAACGATCGGCCTACAGGTATGAAATAAGTCGTGAATCGAGATTTCACTGTATTTTTCGTCGGCAAGCTATAGCAAAAGTATTGATAACCAGTGTTCGTGCTATTTTCTTGGTTTTTATTAGTGTCAGAAGAGAAAAATGTGAACAGCATGTATTGCAAAATGTGTACTGTTCAGCGAGGAGTCTGCTTTCAACAACCTTTCTCACATTTCGAAGTGTTTATGTATGGAGATGTCCTCCAGAGGCACATGACCTGGACTGTATAGTGCACTGACTAAAGCATCGAGGTGGAACTGATGATGATTTGAGCAGCAAAATCAGGGAATTTTTTAAGAACTGACTATCCTTGACTACTGTCACATCACTATCAAGAAATGTACTCGTATCAAGACGACCGAATTTTTCAAACCTTAAATCTTGAAAGATGTCCTATGTCAGAAGGACAGTTCCCCAGGTCACAGTACAAAACTATTGACAGGATGAAGAACATGCAAATGAGCTTGAAGATCTTGACATTCTGCATACTTTCCTGACATTAACATCATTGCGGTTGTAGAGACACTAGGTTTATTGGAAAAGCCGGAGAGATGAAAAATGAGCAAACGCCTTCGTCGGGAATCGAACCGCGGACCTCTGGAATACCGGCCCAGCGTGCAGAACCATTACACCACGAAGGCACGCTAGGAAGGCGGGAGAAATACCTTATAAGCTAATCAAATGTATATGAAAGATACAATTCACAAATGTTTTCTCTGCTTGTTATCATAAGTTGGAATAATAATTTTTCTGTCAAAGAAAGGGTTAAAAATAAACTGTAATGGTTGAACAGGACTTCTAGCCTCATTTGTAAGAGAAATCATTGCAGTACTGGCTATTGATAGATTATATAGATAGTGCTATAGCTCTATAGAAGGTATAATACTTCCTCACCAAAATGTGGACTATGAGGCAAAAATTAATCCACGTTATAAGGGTACGTTATTGTACCTGAGACTGAATTACACATGAAGAAAAATATCGAAAATTTACGAAAAATTATATAAGAATGTATTTAATATAAAATTCAAAACACGTTTCTATGCTTTTCAGTCGACAAAATATGCGCATAAAGAGAAAAAAACTAAATGAAAAAGTATAAAATATAATATACGGTGTGCAAAAAATAAATACTTACCGTGTACGTATATAGATCCGTAAATCATTATGCATGCATGTCTTATAGAATTATTTTTAAAGAAATATATTCAGAAGTATCCTACTTCTTTTCCAATGCTTAATGTTTTCCGTAAAAGTCAACTCATGTTTGGGTATAATTGCGTGATTTTAATTCATTCTGCATTCCGAGCTTTAGGCAATCACGTCAAATTATTTATGGCTTCGAACTTATGCTCGTTTGAAGGTACTATTTTCCCTTTTTTTAGCCTGATCTTGCTCTTCCTCTTCGACCTCATTCTCGATTTCGCTGTACTGTAAAATTTCTTTGGCGCCTCAAAGCTCCTATTCCGAGACGAAGTTATATATGTATGATTTTACGCTATATCATGCTTAATATACTAAATTAGCGCATTTCGAACCGCACTGTAACTGGGAAGTATTACATATTACTGTTTTACGGAAACAGTAACATGTATTTTACTACTTGAGTTGAACATATTTTACAGATGTGAAATATATATTAAAAAAAAAAAAAAAAAAATTCTGAAAGGTTTCAGATTTTAAATTACGTCCAAAGGGACGTTTTTTCAACGTTCTGTATGTTACCTCTATTTATTAAATATCATGTTCTTTGCACTTAAACTATAAAATTGAGTTCAACAGCAATGTCGCAAAATAATTTTAAAACTAGCATATCTTTGGAATTTCCGATACACAGTTCCGCGCACTGGAAACAAAAAGGTTTCTTCCCCCCGTAGAGTGTTGCCATTGCTCGCTTTTAAATTGTTGAGTTTGTTAATCAAAAATTCGTTAAAATTTTACGAAATATGAAATCTCTACATATAATAAAAGAAAGAGTCTGTCTGTGTGTGTGTCTTTCGTTCGCGCTGCGCGTAAGCTAATAGACCCACGGCTACGAGATTTAGTACATAGGTGTGTGTATCTAGACAAGAGCCAGTGCACATCGAAGCGATTTTTTCGAAATTCAAATTAGAATTTTTTTTATTTTATGTTTTGTGACGAAATCGCGTCATTTTGAGACATAATGGGCTATAGGAAAGCGAGATTTTACTCTACACACTCCATTTTCACATCGTCATGAAACGTAGGCACTTAGCTATTTTACGAACTTAAAATAAATTTCGTGTTTCAATAAATCGATTAAATACGAATTTATTTAATAAAGGGAGCTTAACACCTTTTCAACGGGATACTTTTTAAAAAGTTTTTTTTTTTAAATGTACAGTTTATTTTTCTTTGATTTTTGGACACGTTAAACTTTCATCCTTGCGACTGCTTTTACAAAAGGAATTTTGGAAAATGATAATATTTTGTATTTTTTAAAAAAAAATTTTAAATGAAGCTTCCGAGTACACTTCTCACATCTTTAAAAATGTGATTTTGGCAACAATTTTCCTGCCTTATTGCTGTTGATAGATTTTTGATGAAATCGCATCATTTTGAATAGTTTCATTCTTTTAGAAATATGGGTTTGGCAACAATGTTTCATCGTATTTCTTATGTCACTGTTTTTAAGAGATAGGCAAATTTCATTGTCATTTATTTATATATATATATATATATATATATATATAATACTTTTTTTTTAGTCCAAAGGGACTTGAGTCCCGAAGGACTATTGCTTTCGTTTTGGCATTTTGCGTCGGACTCATAAATGTCGGTTCACTTTTCAAACTGTTGCCACAAAATGTTAGAGTCCTGCATTATATTTGAAGAAATTAAATAATGAAAAATCTGCATAAATGTATGTATATTTCTCGTATTGTGATAAAACAACGGTACATAGAACAATCGAATTTTGAATGACGTAATCCTACTACGAATATGGGCATCTGGAATCCCAAATTTGAAATTTGGAATTTGTTTTATGATCGATTTCATATTTTGTAAAACTTTAACGAATTTTTGAGTAACAAACTCAACTATTTAAAAGCGAGCAATGGCAACGTTGTGCAGAAAAAACATTAATATCTCCAGCGCGTGAGTCTCTGTATCGGAAATTCTAAAGATATGCTCGTTTTAAAACTATTTTGCGATATTGCTGTTGCACTGGATCTTATGGTTTAAGTGCGAAGAACATGATATTTAATAAAGAAAGGTAACACACAAAATGTTAAAAAACGCCCCTTTGGACGTAATTTAAAATCTGAAACATTTCAGATTTTTTTTTTTTTTTTTTTTTTTTTTTTTTGATAAAGTTGTTCTGTAGAGTAAAATTCTGCGCGGAATTTTATATTTTTAGAGTTGCTTTCATGTTATTTTTTGCTTATTTCACTGTTTGTAAGATACTGAAAAGTTTTGCATGATTTTTTTTCTTCAACGGAAAGTTGGTTAATTTTTTAATTAGGATAATTAATATTTGCATTAAGGGATATAGCTTTCATTGTAATTTTTTTCGCTCGAAAATATAAGATAAAATATCATTAATTCTTCTTTGCTTTTCAGAATTTTTTGTTTTTTGTATTCTTTTATGTTATTTATTGCTCATTTCCCTGTTTTTAAGGTACTGAAAAGTTTTGAGTGATTTTTTTAGGAAACAAAGTTCTTAACCTCCTTTATACCATTTGAGTTCTTAAGATTTTGCTAAGAAGTTGGTTAATTTATTTATTAGGATAATTAATATTTGTATTAAGGGATATTGCTTATTTCATTGTAATTTTGTTATACGCAATAACGTTTTTTCATGAAGTTGTTCTGCAGAGTAAAAGGCTAATCTTTGGAATATGGTAACAGGTAGTTTGGCGACATTTTGGTAAGGCGATAAAGGTTACTAGCTAGGACTTTAACAATAATATGGGAAGTACACAGTTCGAATCACAGATTATTTTGTCTCAGAGAAATGAGAGATCATGAGACATGTAAAGTGACATTTTCCGGAAAATTCCAATCAGGAATTTAGCTAATAAGCACTTAGAAACAATTTCGCTCCTGAAGTGCAGAATCGTCCACTTATTTGTTTGGCGCTTTTTACAAGAGTAAGAAGAACTGGATTTTTGTCAATTTTCTTTGACTTTTTAAGTAAAAATAGGTCGATGTGTACGTGGATAAAGTCAAGAGTGTGCGCAATGCCATTTTTGTGCAATTCTGGGATTTTTTTTAAGTGAAAATAAGTCGACGTGTATGTGCAATTCTTAAAAACGCGGCAAGCAGTGGGCGATTCTGCACTTTCTCCCAACATCGCACCTAATCTTCGTCATGATTAAGCACTAAACAGAATGGCGTCCAAAAAAAAAAAGAAAAGAAAAAACTAGCAGGTTGCTGTAGCAGGGTTGGTCGCCAAAGTTTCGCCAAAAAATCGCTAAGTTACCATAATTCGAAGATTCACCGAGTAAAATTCTACGCAGTTTTTAAATTTAACGTTTTGTGTTCCCTTCAGCCATTTTCCCGGTACATTTAAAAGCCAGACGAAGGCTGGCAGCGAAGCTGCTAGTCAATAATAAAATAAATTCCAAATTTCTAATTTGGGCTTTCAGATGCCTATATTCGCAGTAGGATTACGTCATTCAAAATTGAATGGCTCTAGGTGCCGTTGTTTTATCACAATGCAAGAAACATACATACATTTATGCAGATTCTTCATTATTTAATTTCTTCAAATATAAAATGGATATATTTGGTGGATTCGATAGTATTTGGTGATATATTCGATAGTATTTGGTGATATAACGATTGGATATATTCGATAGTATTTGGTGGCAACGATTTGAAAAGTGATATAGCCTTTTAAAGTTTTCAATGCAAAATCCGAAAACGAAAACAATAGTCCTTCAGGGACAAAGCCTTTTTGGAATTACAAATAATAAATGTAATAAACAAATCATTACGCATGTTCTATAAAATAATTACTATATGTGGGATGAGGTTAGGATTAAAATAGAGGAAGGCAGTGACATTTTAAAGGTATTTAATAATGAAAGAATAAACATGATTATGGTATGTACAGAGTGAAAGGAAGTAAGATAAAAAGTTCTATTCATCATGAAACGAAATTATATCATCAATCAACATCGTCGAGCAGCATAGTTCAATTACATCCAACGCCACGTCTTAACCTCATCGGAATGCAAGTCTGTCTATTTCCTCACGCAGCTTGAAGAAGTATCTAGCTACTGTAGCTGTTGCCAGATTTAGGAAAAGGCGGATGAGTTGTACGAACGAATGTCCACATATATATATACATATATTAACGAATTATATATATATAAAGAAGAAAGTCTGTTTGTTTGTTCGCTAATAATTCAGTCACTACTACAGTTGTCATCACCAAACTTTCTACAATTCTTTTTTGGGTCCTGGAAAAGGATGTCCACTTTTTTCCCAAAACAAATAGCTAAAGTTTAAAGATATTAATTTAAAACTCAGAAAAACGATCATTTTCGCTCTCACATGTGAACAGTCTCGCAAGCTGGAGATCAAATTCTGCTTTATTTCGAAAGTTGTTGCCACTGCTCACTTTCAAATCCTAGAGCTTGTCAATAAAAAATTTCTAAGTTGTACAATGAAATAAAAATAGTGTTGCGTTTTTCTTTTCCTGACACCAGTTGTTACGTTATTTTCTTCCTTCACGTAGATTTGGTGTGAATAACGATGACACTTGTTGAAGTATCGACACACACTTTATTTACCAGTATTGTCAAGACAGCTCCAAAACACGTTTTACAGTCGTCGATGAACTACTATAAACACGCTGACACGATTAGCGACACAGCCTTCGGGTTATCAGGCTATCACGGTGGAGAAGCTTCACGGCAAAGCACTAGAGTACAGCTCTCGACTTTGCTTGGCCGTTCTCGGAACTCCACGTGCTCTCCAGACTCTCCACGCTACAACTCGCGGTGCACTCGACGATTCACAAGAGTATAGCTCTCGACTCAGCACAGTCTAAGACAAAACTCGGCGATGCACTAAAAGAATCTCTCAATGCACTCGACGAACAACTCGGCGCTAGACTTCGAGACACTCGCTCAATGACTGACTCTTAGCTCGCTAGACGAGGCACACACACTCGCCCTTTCGATGAAGCACACACTGAGTGATTGCGGACCAACAGAGTTTATATAGCTTTCGGCCTGTGTTCAAGAACATTCTGGGCTAAACCGGTAAGAATTCGTTCCAGAAGGTTCTCCATTTGTCCATGGTATATCGCCAATTTTGTCGCCAAATGGGCGATTTTTTGCCAGATGTGGCAACCCTGCTCTCCTTTCTATTTCATGGCAACCCTAAAACTGTTTTGCGGGGAAGCCATCTTACCGCGCCTGTACATTTCTTAACAATAGCATTGCCAAACATTAAATACATTATTCCCGATCCCAAAAATTCGTGTGAAGCCTTTTTGACTATTTCTATCTTCGTACGACTTTAATCAGCCGATATATTAATTGAAAACTCTGAAAAGACTAATTTTCAAACTAAATTTTTCAAAGTGGCAGCAGTCTGACGCGTTGGAGATAAAAATGCTTTATTTTGAAAAGTGTTGCTTCTGCTCGCTTTCAATTCGTAGAGTTCGTTAATCAAAAATTTGTAATTTTTACAAAATCTCTCTATATAAAGAAGAATGTCTGTGTGTTTGTTCGCGTTATTGATTTTTGATCAATTATGAGGTGCTACTTTGGTAGACCGAGCACATGGTTTTTTGGCGATTTTTCTCAGCGCAATTGTTGTCAAGATGGTACCCATTGCTGGAACATTGATTTATTATAACCCATAGTTCGTTCGCTGTGGAGTTTGACGTCATTTTATTTTTAAAATAATGCGTTTTAATAAGCATAAATTCTGTGTCTTAAATATTATTTATGGCTGTCAAATACTGTAAATGTATATAATTTTGTACTTACATTTGAAAAAGAGATTTTATTATTTATGATTATTTAAGTAATTTTAGTAATAACGTTGATGTATTGGCTTGCTGATTGGTTATAGAATAAAGCGCTATTTTTAGAAATTTTTTTTTTCCGTTATACGTTCGATTGTGGATTATTTTACATTTGCCATCATTTAATTGTCGGAAAAGAGTGTTGCTCAGAAAAGGTTTAAGAGAAAATGCAGGTGTTTTACTTTGTTTGATATTGAAAATGAGCTTAAGTTTGTACTCAAAACAGATGAATATCTTATTACTGGTCGTGAGAATTTTCCGATTACGGGTCACGAACATTTCCAGTGTTACTTTGCCTGTAAAAAAACCAGACGTACTATAGTAATGTCAAGACCCGGTTCCCAGGTGCTCATACTGAAAGAGCGAAGGGCTCTCCTGATGAAAGTAATCACTACTGCTCAAAGGATGGCAAATTTACCGAGTATGAAACTTGACCCAAATCTACTAATGGAGGTAGTAGATTTAAGGAAATTCTTAAGTTCGCTGAGGAAGGTGATAATACTGCCATTAAGAGTTCCTATCTATGCTTGGATCTCCGTTACAACAAGACTTTGGAATCTGTTTTCATTGAAGTCTAAATTATGATTCTGATTTTTTTATGGTGGTACTTAACAATATATGCTCAAAAATTAGACACTCGACAAAAATTTAAGCAAATATTTTTCTATTACTTTATATATGTATATTTCATTTTTTATAAAAAAGATTTGTAGAGACATTAGGTTATTTTTGGAAGCCGGAGAGATGAAAAATTAGCAACCGCCTTCGCCGGGAATCGAACCACAGGCCTCTGGAATACCGGCGCAGTGTGCAGAACCACTAGACCATGAAGGCACGCTAGGAAGGCGGAAGAAATACCTTATATACTTCCCCTTTTAAATGGTGATTGGGGTTTTTAGGGGACCCAATCGCCAAATCCTGAGTGAGGAGAATCATCATCCAATACCCTTTTAGTTCGGGCGCCACTGTAGAGACATTAGGTGTATTTTTGGAAGCACGAAAGATGAAAAATAGCAACCGCCTTCGCTGGGAATCGAACCACGGACCTCTGGATACTGGCCCAGCGTGCAGAACCACTGCACGACGAAGGCACGCTAGGAAGGCGGGAAAAATACCTTATAGATTAATACATTATTTTCAACAACTGCTGTGATATTTTTATTGCCCCAGATGTTTTGTAGTTAAATAATTAATTGTATTGTATGAAGTTAATATTAATCATATTATATAAAGTGTTTCAATTTAAGTAATATTTTAATCTGATTAAACGTCGGCGCGATGTTTTCAACACTGTGTTTTTATTCTATTTCTTTGCTAAAAAATTTCGCCGAGAAAAATCGCCGAAAATCCATTAGCCCGTCTATCACAGTAACACCAATTATGACAAACGTTTTGCCACATTTAATTGACTAAAATTGAATATAGGTGAAATATTAGATGGAACTTGAGCTTTTACGACCATTTGATTAGAAAGACGAAAATCATTAAAATCTGCTTGCCATTGTTACTGATATATAACGAGAGAGAATTAGCTTCTTTTTCTATCGAAATTTTTTATCAAGGTTCCCTATCGCATCAGACTGAAAAATGTATAACTTTGAATCGCATTTTTTGCATTGTTATTAGCGAAGGATTACTTAGTTAGATGCATTACGCTCAATCTAACTTAACTGGCATTGAGTACTTCCGCTAGTAACGGCTAAAGTTTGCAATCTAACTACTTCAAGAAATGTCCAGCCAATAGTCAGCATTTTGTAACTATGGATTCAATCTTCAAAATAACAAATTTGAAATAATTTAGGAAGAAGTAGATATTGGTAAATATTTCTACAACCTTTTCATGAGCTGTATTAAGTATTTTATAAGTTCTATAAAACATTGATTCTTCGTCAGATTCACGAAATTCTAGTAAATAATTGTTGATCCCGAGCTATAGTCAGCTAATTCCAAAGCTGTAAATAGACTCACTTCAGACTTTGGCCGTAACAAAAGGGAACATGTTAAGTACAAAAGAAAAGTGCCGCGTCTATTCTGTACCGACCTATATTAATTTTATTTTGCATTAATAGTACTTTTGAAACACGGTTGTTTTTTTTAAACTTTAAATGTTTTAAGTAAGGTCCGGTAGGCAATAAAAACGAAACGAATAAAACATTAAAAAATATTTTCTAAATTTACATGAAATGTTTTATTTTTACACATAGTTTGACTATACAATAAGAGTTTTTCACATTAGCATTTTTCAATTTAATTTCCATCGCAGAATTCACTTGGATCTTCACTGGCAACAGCATAGTAATAATATGCTTGGTAAAGCTCGATGCTACATTCTGAAGTTGTTTAATGTCGCTTTTTATGCCCTACTTCACACCATGTAAATTCTCATTTGCATCATATTTTTTTTTCATTAATCTACCTAGACCAGCGCGCTGAAAACGATCGCTAATTGTGGATCTCTAACAAGTCGCCGAACACTTATCTAGCATGACGTTAGAGTTTCATCCAAAAAGAAGCTTTATAATATCCCTATAGTATAGCTCCAAAATATATACAATAATCTACGTTTTGCTATTATTAGCTACAAATACTATTGGCTTTATACTAGCATTTTAAGATTGTGATCTTTCCTTGATTTATTGGTTGCACAACACAAAGGTTGCCCTAGGGGTCGGGAAAATAATCCATTGTAAAGTTATGTGCAGCACAGATTGCAACGCTTTTTCTAGTTTTCATTTCTTCATTCTACAGATCAAGGTGATGCGGTCTGGATTATGCAATGCACCGGCAACTTTCGAACATCTCATGAGACGTCTTTCCTACGAACCCTATCTGATACACCTGGATAACATCATCATCGTCCGAAATGTTTTGAAAGCATTTAGAAAATATATGAAAGGTGCTCCAGAAATTGAAAGAAGCCAGTCTAAAGTGAAGTCCTGCGAACGGTAAATTGCTTAGACATGGAGAGAGTTACCTCAGGTATGTCATCCCTGCTACTGTGCTACCGTAATAGCCTCTTGATCAAAGACAGGGTACGCTTCAGGCCCTTTATAAAGTAATAAATGACAATGTGAATGCATTTGTTGCCATCAGCAGATCGTGGCAGAGGTCTCAGGACGTCAAAAACGATACATTTAAAAGGTGTTTATATATCATAACGTTGCAGCCACCCACGGTTCCATTTCTCTGGTCCTTTCCGACTCCCACCGGCATACAACTATTTTTTTCATTTAAAAAACATACAATCTCCCCACGTACCACAGATGTACAACACGGGGCTTACAGAAGTAAGTTAACTAAAACATTAAAAGTTACATGCGTAAATAAAACAAGCAAAAGCAGAGAACTGCAGTCTGGACTTCACGAAAACAGATAAGATCACTGGCTAAGTCACTCCGAACATTTTCAAATCGTTTTGCAAGCATAATCTAAGGCCATCAAATGTAGGGAATGAGAAAATCAAATCTTCCACCTCTTGGGATATTCTTTTTGAACATTCACATGTTTAAATGCGTCGTTTTTGACATCCTGAGACCTCTGCCACGATCTTCTGATGGCAACAAATACATTCACGTTGTCATTTATTTCTTTATAAAGTGGCGTGAAGCGTATCCTGTCTCTGATCAAGAGGCTGTCACGAAGCACAGGTTCAGAGATGATATACCCGAGCTAACTCTCTCCATGTCTAAGCAATTTACATTTCGCAGGACTTTAGTTTAGACCTCTGGTTTCCTTCAATTTCTGAAGCACCTTTGTAATATCAAACTTTTGGCGTCAAAATATTGGTACCGCTTTTGCTCTTCCTTTACTCTTGCAGAAATGCTCCCGAATTTTATGCAAAGTCTTAATTATTCTGAAGTCGCTTTATATAGGATTGCTATGTAGTCCTTTAAAGACTTCAGATCTTGAAGAATCAGCTACCTTCGGAATGATTTTCCATCACCAGATTCGAAATTTCGGTACAATACGCCATTTCAAATATGAAATGAGTCTCAGGGATCCCAGTATTGTTTTGTCTTAATTACAGATCGAAATGTCCTGCCCAGTAAATTTCCTGTTTGAAGATTGCGTTAAGTCAATTACAGGTTTCATGAAGGTCGTCTTCCAATAGGTCTTTTATGACTTCCTCGTTGCTCTAAGGGTCTTGGTCAGATGATTTTGAAGTTGTAAGCTGACATGTGACAGGATTAACTAGCTCGTATTTCGCCTCGGTTCTGGAACAATATCGGCATCTTTCTGGGCAGAATCGGGTACGGATGTCCGCGTTTCCGTATGACAATACCTTTTGATGTCGTATGTCCTATCCGATAATGTCATATTCCTGGAGTCTCTGTATGCATCTGCATAATTGGCCTTCGAGGTTCTTACAAATTAAGAACCAGGTGAAAGACACATGACCTGTGCGGATAGGAAATTTTGGCGGTAGAGGTAATGGTGAAAATGCTCTACGACTTTAACTTTGGCGAGCAACTCTTTTCTGTTGACACAGTAATTTTTCTTCGGCTTAGACACTTCCTGCAATATACTACGGCATGTTCTTGAAAGTTTATTTCTTGGAACAAAATAGTACGCACACTCTCATTGTTCGCATCCATGTCAAAAATGAAGGGTTTCTCAAGGTTTCAAAATCTAATTATAATCTCAGGATGCATCAGGATTGCGGCAAATGTTAAAGTTTGTAAAATACATACTCTTTTGTCCACAAGAACGTTTGCTTTCTCTCTGTCAGACTGTGAAGGGGGTCTTGCTATGGAAGAAAAGTTCTTTACAAATCTGCCATAGTAGGTGGAAACCCCAGGAAACTTCTCAACTAATGGGCGAGCCATTTCCAATTTTAATTGCCGATAATTTTTCTGGATCTGTACACTGGAGTGTCTTTTGAGTTACATTAGGATCAAGGAAGTAATTTTACCTTGGCTGGAATTAAAGAACTCATCAAACTACTCAGCATAGAAAAAACCCAAACAAAACTTTTAGAGAAGTTTAATCGAACCATCCTTAAGAATTACTTGCTGATGGTTTCCAGAAATCAGCGAGACTGAGACCAGAAAATAATTCTGTTTTTTTTTTCCCTATCGCAGTGCTGTCCACGAGATTACCGGTTATTCCCAGTCACAGATTCTCTTTGGTGGCGGCCTTCGTTTACCTCGTTATCTGTCGTTTGTCCGCCCTCCGGGTACGCTTTCATTGCCTTAGAAATACAATTACGATCTTCAGACACGGTTTGAAATGATGCACGATTTTGCAAGATAGCATGTGAATTTCGCAGCAGAGATGATAAACCCTATACGACACGAAAGCCACAGGACATCTATTCACAGTAGATGACAAGGTGCGGTTATATTATCCTGTTCAATGAAAAGGACTTTCTTCTAAACTACAGTCCTTGGGACGGTTCTTTCGCAGTATTATGCATGCTGAACGACATAGATTTCGGATCCGTAAGTCATTATATTATGAGCATAAAGTTGTTCATTACAAAAGACTAGCCCTTTACTACATGGCAGTCGTGCATTGCCCTTATAATATATATAATGTAAATAATATACTAAGACATATGGTCCTTCGGGTATATAATTTTGTACATTTATTTCAATTATTATTCAGATACTAATTCAAAAGTCAAACAACAAAAATCAGCGTTATACCTACAAAATTTTCACAGGACTAGTTTCGATGGTTTTACCGAACCATCATCTTCAGCTGCAAAACCGCAAATGATGCAAAATAGCTTCAGCTGCAAAATAGGGGCATTTGCGGTTTTGCAGCTGAAGATGATGGTTCGGTAAAACCATCGAAACTAGTCCTGTGAAAATTTTGTAGGTATAACGCTGATTTTTGTTGTTTGACTTTTGAATTAGTATTTATTCGGCGTGTTATTGTGTCCTTATTATTCAGATATTGATTTTTCTTAGCTTTAAATGTGGCGTCCTTTCCAAGGATTATACTGCCTGGGACGCACTGCAGTTGGGAAGGGAGAAAGTTTACGAATTTTGTATACATGTTAATAACTTCATTGAAATTATATGTAAATTGTAGTATTTCTTGTATAATGCAGTATGAGAAGCCTCAGGAAGCAAAACATCGTCGGAAAAATAGGGGTATAGGGTTAACCATTTAACATTGACGCAAATGTCTATCTCGCTAAACTGGCGATGATTTAGGCATCTAATTTTTGTCCCCAAATTTAGTGAGAGATCCTCAAATTCGCCAAGCTTGGCAACCATTTGGGGATATTTTGGTCGATCCCTGTTCAACTGCAACTGTGAAAGCTTTCCAGCAATTTCGAGAAATCGAAGTTACTGAAAATTTTTATGGCGGGCAGAGGAGAACTATACATAGGATCAGGGAAAGCATCAGTTTTCAGGTTTTAGCTCGAAAGTCAGTGTATTAAAAGAGTTCACCGTAAGAGCTTTCACTTTTTGATGACCTTTGCATTGCTTTGTGTTTAGCTTTCTTAGTAGTCTGAAGTGGTAAGTAGGATTGTGCTCTGTCATACTGAAAAGAGCTGTATAAATACTTTTGTGCGGAAAGTTATAGAACTGTGAAAAGGTTTCGGAAAATAAATTTCGTTTTCATCATTTCTGTCTGTATTCAATCCATAAGGAAACCGTACGTACGCAACCTGCAAGACATTTTTATGAGGTATTAATTTGTTACTCAAATATATTGATATCTAAATATTAAATTTTCATACTGATATTCGTAAAATAATTCTCATATGTTTAATTAATGATTAAATAACTTACTTATCTTAGACTAAGAATAAGCAAATTATGAAAATTTTCTAAATTTTCAGAGAAAGTTTTCCAAATTTCACAGAACTTGAGAAGAAGTAATGACAATCTCTTTCACTTATTTATTATTTTTTTCGGCACATAAATAAAAATATATATGTTTGCACGTAAATAATTTCAAGCTTATTTGATTTCTGTCTACATCCTGACACTTTATTGCGTTAAGTTCTTATCCTCAGAAAAAAAAAAATTGCTGGAATTTTCATTACAGGCTGTAGATGCTTATCGGTCAATCGGATTTTATTCTTATCAATTTTCATCTGTGAAAAAAAGCTGTTAGCATAGTATAAATGTATTTTCAAACAAATGAATTATTGCAAAAATTCATAACTAAGCTTATTTATTTGCAATATATACAGAGTTGAAGTTTATTCGAAGACCGCATAAAATTGCTTCGAAGAATGCATGCAGCCCGCGGTTCACCAGTTTAAGACCACTGCCATAAATGAATAAAATTATATTAATAGCGCAATATGTAAAGAGTATTCTAAGGTGGCGAATACTGGTTTTTATCTTCTTAAATAATTATTATAGTTATTATTTTCAATCACGTAGAATTCCCAAAATAATATAGAGAATTTATTAAAATAATTTGTATACTGTCAATGGGAGGTTTCTAAAAAATGCTTTTGTACATTCTTTCTAGAGTAAAATTTCAATTAATAAAACATGGTTTATGCTTTAATCTGTTAAAAAAATTAAAATCATTGTGTGACAAATTCAATTAGGTATGCATAAGTTATATTTTAAAGGACATTTTATAAATTTAATAACGTGCTGGTTTATCCAATAAGCAAGTGCCAAAACTTATAGCATTTATTTATAGCTCGCTTCATAAAAATTTAGGTAAGTTGATAAATCGAAGCAAATATCGTTAGAGCTATCGGGCTAGCAGAAAGGATGCTTTCGGCGAGAACACCATGAAAGAAATTAGGATCTATTTACATTGCACGTGGGGAGGAAAAAAAAAAAAAAAACACCAAAATATTCATGTAGCCAGTGCATTCGCTAGGATTAGAACCCAGTAGGATTTCCGGTGATCAGTGGTTTTATTCATTTGGCCACCTATAGGCAATAAAGGAGGAAAAGATGCATAGGCTTCCGAAATAATGTCAAAACATCATAAATTTCAATCAGTAATAGACACTAAAAATAATCGAAGTAGATGAATTCGTTCTCAAATATTTCCGCGAATTTTTCCTAACCTTTTATATCTAACTTAACGTAATATATATTTTATTAGTTGGAATTATTGCTGGAATTACGGTTGGAATTGGAACAACATATACATATTTATACATTATCATATGCAGTATTGAAAATATTCTTATAAATTTGAGTGGGTTTTCTAATGAATTTTTCCAGATGTACAAATCTATGATAAGGTTTTAAAGAAATAAAGCCTATAGCTATCATACAAGATTGCTTGTACATCGTTTGGTATTATTCACAGTTCTAAATAACTACGATATTCCTGGAATATTTTATTCGCAGTTCAGATCGTTGCTGCAATACAAGTAAATCTCAATTATCAGTCATTCTGGGACTGTCTCGTAACGGATAACATCATCAAAGTTACATCTCCTCTCACCATCATTACATCATAGTTGAAAGTTGACAATGAAGATCCATATTTCGCATTGTATATTACATACTAGGGATCAAAATCAAGATTGTAATTGAGAATTGGTTTTAGCTCAATTTTATTTATTACCATCTACTACTATTAGAGAATTTTATTTTATTCTTCCATTGATCATTCCACATTTTGAAAACTGCTTGGTAAATTCTTTATATAATAGTTGACATCCCGTTACTCCCGAACTAGGCACCGTGATTTTTAATGAATAATTTTATGCATTGTTTTGTTCAGCATTACATTACTATATTTTTTAAAACAGTATTTTAGGCTTTTATTTTAAAAACAGGGAAAATGCCACAAAAAAGAAAATAATCATATTTATCATCTATTATGCATATTCATTTTCCACTTACTTTTATTTCTTTTGACTTCTAGAATCATTCTTTTTATCATATTGTCGCCATGATTAACAGAAACTGGCGATTAAAACTGCAATGAATAATCGAGTTCCCATTGTATTTTTGTTGAAAGAAATCTTTTGAATCCAAAAATATTAATGCAAAAGCAGTTTTTTCCCGCTTTATGTGCCTGTTCCGTATTACAGAAGCTAAAACAAGAAATAATAGTACTGTTCAAGAGTTTTGGAATTAAAATTTTTTTTGTTATTTAATCAGTTGCCTGCAATAATATTCCATAAAGTAATATATAAATGGTTGAACAAAAGGAGATAGACGTAAGTGCCCTTCAGATGTGTTTTTCGAGCCGTGACTATCACTATATTTGATAAAGTTATGCTGTTTCGTGAAAATATTATTGAGAGTCAGCATGCGTAGTCGATAAGACTGTCAATCTTCGGTGTTAGTTTAATGTAAAAAGAAAAATACGTTGTTTGTAGATGGCTCTTACTATATAATTTAGTTCGAAAATTTGGGAAACAAAAAATGTTTCGTTTACTTTATTTGAATATACGCTCACTGTATTTAATCGCATACGGATATTACAATGGCATTAACTTTCCTAATTTTATATAATGTTAGTTTAGAATTTCTTGCAGCTTCTTTGTTTAAAAACTCAGTTTCAAACATAAGAATTTTCTAAACAAAAAAAGAAAAACAGTAGATTCCCTTACCTTTCTGATTTTTTCCTTCAGCATGATAAAAATATCAGTCTTTGAAGATTAATCTGTCAAGTAAGTCTACGAAACTGCAGTTCTAGATTATCTACAGAAGCGATTTCCAATCTGCGCTCCGAGCACTTTGCAAGGCCTCTAGAAAACGAAAATGAATAAGAACCGGGTGAAATTAAAAAATAAGAAACAAAAAGTAGAATAAAAATCAGAAATTTAGAAATTAGATTTTGAATGCGGAAACTCGTGTCTTCTCTAACAGACGGTACTTGACCATACCTTGGAATTACATATTCAAAACGTTGCTCATTCTCGATCCTTCAGGTATTCCTGGAATACGTTTGAAACGTAGGCCCGTATAAATACAAAGGGTTAGTCGATTTAAAGTCACTACACCGAGAATAACTCACACTGTATTGCGGGTCAGTACAAGAAGTGACTCTGACAGCGAAAACATTGCGCTAGTCCAGGCCTTTGCTTTCGGGTTTTAGTTCTGATTTTCAGGAAATCTATCTCAATGATATTAAAGATTTCTTTGCTGTTTTCCTTGCGGTAAAAATATATTTAAAATAAAATCAGATTTCGATTTTCTCTACAATCACTAATTGTGTCATATGCATCAATTAGAATCCAACAACACTGAGATCATGAATAATAGTTTCTTTGAGGTTTTCTTTGTTTGCCATACTTCTTATAATGCTACTAAAATGTACAAGTTTTCTGATTTTTTATTAACATCGGAGCCAGGCTGATTATTAGTTTTTGGCTATTGATTTTATCACTTGATGTGTAATACTTGATGAATTAACTGTAAACATTCATCTGGAGTTTTAAACTTAACAGCATGTAGATGGAGTATTAGGCTTCCGAGGAGAGAAACTAGTGCAACAGATGAAATGCTTGCTTGAGAGGTGGTTTCAGTTTCTTTCTATTGTTTGATTAAATTTTAAGTTTTGAAATTGATTTGAAATAGGAATATTAGATATTTGCGCAGCAGATTTTTGTTTTGCATATTTTATAGGAATTTGGAAGACTTTTGGACTAAGTTGTTGGAATTTTAGTTCAAGCTGTCGGAAATTTTTGGAGCTATTAGCCACCAATTCTCCAACTTGACATTTTGTATAAGAGTGAGCTTCTAGTGTCAACTGCTGTTTTGGATGTTTGGAGTGGGATTTAAGCTAAGTGTTGTAAAGTATCTTATGCTAATTATCTAGTTAATATGATTTAAGTTTTTGATATGATTTCTCCTTTCCGTAATTAATTAATTCCGTAAGAATAGAATTATGATTTTGTGTATTTAAGCGGAGAGTTTCGAATCTTGAGATTATAGTTTCTAGCAACCGCGTCTATTGTTAGTATTTCTCACCAACTCTGCTTAAAAGTTATATTCCGGTTTTCCCTTTTACATCTTCATATCTTTGTGAAGTTGGATTTTCAGCAACGGTAGGAATTAAAATCAAGTATCGAAACTAGCTACATTTGTCAAACTTCTTGCGTCTTGTTCGAATTGACCTGGATTTCACTGCCATCATCAACAGCAATCGAAAAAAAGTACACTTTTCCTACAGCTCTTATTATAAATAATTTTCTTCAAATTAATATCTAGTAAAAAACATTCTTCATATAAGTTCTTTTTTAACTCATGAAGCTTCTTTCCGAAAGAACGTCTGCTCTTCAACTCTGAAAAAATTCATTGTTCCGAGAATGAAATGAGTGGCTGTAGATTCGGTTTTCGAAAAATGGGTTGCAATTTTTAAAAGTTTGGGTACCTCTGGGTTAAAGCCTTTAAAACTCTTAATCAGGCCATTATTTTGACTACTAATGGTCTCTTCTATTGCGTCGAAATATTAGGATTGTTTGACGACACTACTTCTATTGTTCAGTTTGCAACATACCTGAATATTCAGAACACTCGAAAATAAGTTACAGATGGACGCCACATTAGGCTTAGCATTAGGTGAATTCTCCATTTTCTCAAAACAGTTGTGAGCATCCATTAGGACCTGCTCCGGTATTGGTTTAAATTTTTAAATCTTCATAAATGATCGTATTTGTAACATACCAAGGCGCATCAACCATCGCTCTTAGTATTTTATTTTGCAGGAGGTTAACTTTCCTTCGTTCAGTCTTTAACGCCGTGGCCCAGGCCGGGGCTGCATAAAGCAAAATTGGTCTAATAAGTGCTAAATGTAGAGTACGTTTAATTTTTAAGCTAAGTTTAGATTTCCGTCCTATGAGTTTCCCTCTTCTCAGGAAACCACCTTATATATCTCCCTGTGTTTACTGAATTCCCGGGAGGGAAAGATTCTTTCACTCATACATAACAAAGTGTCCATCTCCTGACCATGATAAAAGTCTTTTTTTTTTACCTCTTTGTGCACTGGAGTGACCTTCGAAGCTGCAACCGGAATCATCAACAAAGACAGAGGATTTCACCACTGATATGAAAAACTACTGCACTCTGAAAACTCATCCTAGACAAAGAAACTTTATGCCGCCTTATCACAATGTTAAGAACTTTGTATACTGCCTAGGAACCCTTCATTTATTGACTCACGTCAGCAGTCAATGAAATGATAAATCAGTTTTTTAACCTCCCGAGCAGAAAAACTCTTTCATGATATTTCTGTTTTAATGATTCAGCTAATTTGGTACCTGGAACTAGATTAAAGAATATTTTCAACAGAACTTTGGTGATTAAAATTCCTTTCGATCTAGTAATAGTAATCAACATTTGATTAAAACAGTCTGCATCTCTTAGGTCCTTTCACTGCACCCAAATGATCACTTTCATTATTTTACACGAGAGAAAAAAACAAAGTTGTGAGGCATTTAGAAAGATTTGGAAGCCCTCTAAACCAGCGGTCACCAACCGGTGGTCTGAGAAAACATTTTGATGGTTCGCAGGAAAATTGGAATATTATTTATATTTTTATGAAGATTCAGTTTAAAAAATGAGGAGTAAGAAAACCTATTATGAAATATGGATTATACTTTTTTTTCAAATTTTAGCTACTACTTTTAGCAAAATTCCTATTTAGTGACTTTTTAGGTACTTTTGAAGGTGAATCTAGCAAAAATCAAAGCTCAGTCTAAAAATAAAGAAAATGCTTGACATATCTCTAATTCGACCGATCATGCTATATGCAGTGCCGGTCTGGGCAATCGCCAATAAAACTGAGCGCAAAAAACTGGATATACTTCAAAATAAAATTCTACGTAGCATTGTGAATGCACCTTGGTACGTGAGAAACTCTATAATTCATAACGATCTGGATATTCCACCTGTGCACAACTTTATACTCATGACAGCTCACAACTTCTTCGAGAAGATGAAGCATAGTCAGTATAACGCAATTAAACAAATGTTGGATTATGATCCAACCATTGAATACACTGTCAAACGCCCAAGAACAATTCATCACAATTCGTCATGGTGGTAACTTGTAAATTTTAATTTTAAAATTTACTTGAACTTTGAAATCGGACTCCATCCTATTATTTGTGTTGCATCTTATACTTATGTTAATCAAAAAACTTTTTTTATTCAAGATTTTTATGTTACTATTTCATTTTTTAAAATTATTTTGTATGAATGTTTACTTTATCGTATGATTCTACGAACTTTTGAACTTTTTACGGCCAATCTAGTTACTGCATAATTCTGAAGGACTTTGAACTCTTATGCCATTCACAGCTTCAAACTGTCTTCGCGCCATTTTCATGATGTCTCACTACTGCTTATCCTGCACTCTTACTAGCTATATTGCACTCACCATCTACATTTGCCATACAACTCACTGCACCTGTCTGCATGCTTCAATTTAATGCCATTGCTTATCACTGCACAATTTTTATGATGAACGCCTACTTTCGTAAGTATTAAGATATGCCTGCTCACGCAGCTGAATTTTCTTCGCCCACGGTTGTTTGTACTTCCCTAGTACCATTTTATTTGAAAATATCTTTGCCTAGTGCGCTTTAATGGGATCTACTGGAAAAAACTCTTTAGTAGTTAATGACCAGAAAAAAGTAAGTCATAAGTCATAAGTCAGGTGTATCTAGTGACATTTGGATATGCCACTGTTATCAATAATAGTGCGAACTGGAATTCTCTTTCCTTTTGAATTACAAACATATGCTACTGTAGTCGCAGTTTTTTCCGTGTTAGAAGGCAACTTGATTTAATTTTATGAGAACCAGCTGCACTCTTGTTTATTTAATTGCATCTCTGGAAGTTTCCGTTTTTGTTTTGTCTAAGTCTTTATGGATGGCGCCATTGCTGAGTAAGCGATGATTATTATATTTGCAATAATTAAAAATTGACGGCATAACACTTTCAGTTTATTGATATTGATTTGCGTTTGCCGGTTTATTCTTTCTTTTTGGGAAGTTACTTTTCGGTGATATGGAAATGTCAAGCTTTTTGTGCAAGAAGATAAGATTTTTGTACTTTTCATATACTTTTTCAAAGTGAACGAAATATGCGTATCAGTGAGATGTTAGTAGTGTTTTTATTGTTACTCATAATCAGGGGCAAAGACTAAATATCCATAAAGGCATGTTGCAGAACACCAAATGTTTCGAAAATTATATTAACAAAGGAAAATTAGAATTACTCTTGTATGGGAAAGTTGAATAAGGTTTTTGCGTTTTAATTCGTTGTTAAACATTGCATAATATGAAAATATCTTAATGCATTTAATCAATATTGTAAATTCCTCAGGTCTGATTTAAGTGGTTCGCCAAATATAAAATTATTTATGTAGTGGTTCCGTGAAGTTCTAAGGGTTAACGACGGCTGCTCTAAACTATGGAATCCTCTACTCACCATGAGCTTGGCGGTAAACAGGCTTCTTTATATTACTTGGAAAAGAACTAGGATGATTTTGTAGCAATTCTGACATGTATATCATGATAGTCGTGACGATCATGAAAATACCGATAGTGTATAAGGTATTTCTCCCACCACTTTCTGCCTTCGTGGTGTGGTGGTCTGCACACTGGGCTGGTACTCCAGAAGTCCGCGGTTCGACTTCCGGCGAAGGCGTTTGCTCATTTTTCATCCTGCCTGCTTTCAAAAATACCTAATGTCTCTACAAGTGGATAACAGAATATATTTTTAAATTCCAACTGTTTGCATGTTGTAGAGAAAGCAGAATGTCAGATTCGGAAATAATGAGCCAGAATACGAAAGTGCTATAATAAAGTACCGTATATCCTTTAGTGGATAATTATTTCACAAGACACACATTTTAAACTACATGCTACTTTTATTATATATACAAAATATATCATCACTCGCATACACACTTATATCTAGAGCTACTCATAACTACAGCTACTCGCATTCCAGTCCTTTTCTTAATACTGCGTGCTCTTCAATGCTTGGCACGGTGTCAGCTTTTAGTCCGATTAGGATATACCACATCGATAGTTCTCGATATACCACATCCCTCCCCCTTTATCATAACTGCAGTTTATCTGGGGGACGTCGAATTCTACTGGACCGATGCAAAGGTTGTGGCACTGCTGGTTTCTTTGGTAACCTGGTTGTATCAGCAACAGGTCCGGTGGATGGAACATCTCGTACAACCTTGGACTCGGAGGATGACACAGACGCATCTGCCTGGTAGCTATTATCTTTGTATGGTTCTAGAACTCCACTCTTATCAGGCTCCTTGGAAATCACGAGAGCTGGAGGTGGACGTATGAACCCTTCATCTGTTACGGATCCTTCATCATGCATCTGATCGATATGTCATCGCATCGCCGTAGTATACCATCTACATTTATGGTGTAATGAAGCTGCCCATCCTTGATTGGACGGTTCCAAATCTACATCGTCTACCACCTTGGCGATAATTTCTTACTGCCACTCTATCTTCTACTATATAAATCCTCAGTCTGCAAACTTGTGGGTTCCTTTTCGAATTCTGTCTTCCACCTTCCTTTTGAGATCTGGTCTCAATAAATCTATTCTTGTTCGAATTTCCCTCTTCAGCATTAGCATTGCAGGGCTTTGTAAAGTGGTTAAATTCGGAGCTTTCCTATATTTCATCAAAAATGTACTGAGTTTTGTCTCAAAGTTCCTGGATAATTTTGCATTGTTTTAAAAGATTGTTTTACTGTCCACACATACTGTTCAGCCTGCCCATTACTAGAGGGTTTAAATGGTGCTGTAGTTTTGTTTTTGATTCCGTTACTCTGTAGAAATATCTTAAACTCATGTAAAGTGAATTGTGTCCCGTTATCACTCACTAGCAGTATTGGTAATCCGAATCGTGCAAAAAAGTCCCATAAACATTCTATTGTTTTGGAAGTCGAGCTTGATTTCATTGGACAGGCTTCTAGCCATTTTGAGCTAGCATCGACGATTATCAAAAACATATGCTCAAAAAGAGGTCCTGCATAATCGATGTGAATACGTTCCATTGGAGCGCTCGGGTACTCCCAATGATAAACTTTTACCTTAGGAGGATCTATTTTACGTTTTGCAAATTCAGAACAGTTTTGGAAGTATTTTCGATTTTATCTATACCATTCCAAAATACGTAAGCAATTGCTAGCAATTGCTTTCATCTTTACAGTCTCTAAGTGTCCGTGGTGCAACTCTTTTAAAACATTATCACGGTATCGTTTTGGAATACAAACGCTTTGACCCTACATTATACAGCCATCTTGGAGACTGTACTCTATCTCCTTTCCTTTTAATTCACCGCCGCTTTGAAGTATTCGTAGCAGAGGACTAAGTTCTCCATCAATTTCAGTTTCTTTAGTAAAATCTCTGGCCGTGATTGGAAGAGTTTCAATCTGCTGTATCTGAAAAATAGTTACATCATCCTGAACAGACAGTTGCTCTGAGTTCGTCGGCAATCGAGATAGAAAGTCAGCATTACCATGCTCGTTTTTTTTTTTCGGTAAATAATATCGAATTGGAATGACTGTAAAGCCAAAGCGTAATGTAGGAGTCTTGTTGCTACCAAAATGGCATGCCTTTCTTTGAGCCGAAAATTGCAGTAAGAGTTTTATGATTTGTAACTAACGTAAATTTCCTGTCTTTTAAGTACAGAATTTTTTTTTTATTCCCCAAACGATTGATAAAGCTTCTTTATCGGTTTGAGAATATTTTTTCTCCGTTTCATTCAGTGTTCTTGAAGCATATGCAGTTGGCCTTTATATTCCATCAGGAAGTTTGTGAGAAAGTACCGCCCCTAACCCCACTTTGTTGCCAATGTTAAGGGCAATTTTGGAATATAATGCATCAAAACGTTTTGTGAACACAATTCTTTTTTAAGGTTTAGGAAAACTTCCTGACAATGCTTCGTCTAAACCCTATAAGGTATTTCTCTCCCTTTCCTAACGTGTCTTCGTGGTGTAGTGGTTCTGCACGCTGGGCCGGTATTTCAGAGGTACGCGGTTCGATTCCCGGCGAAGGCATTTGCTAATTTTTCGTCTTACCTGTTTCCAAAAAATACCTAATGTCTCTACAGCCCATTTTGAGTTTTTCTTTGTTAATTGATATAAGGGATTTACAATTGTAGCTAATTTAGGGCAAAATTTTCCGTAAAAATTAACCAATCCCAAAAAGCTTTGAATTTCCTGGACAGTTCTTTATCGGAAGGATTATCAGGAGCCAGCAAGTTTTTAAGAGACTATACATTTTTCCGGACAAACTAGAAATCAGTACTTTCCCACGCTTATCCTGTGAAACATATTGTATATCTAAATAACTTTTGAATCTTTCTAGAAACGAATCAAACTGTTCTTCCTGTTCTTTTATTGTTCAAACTGAACCGAAAGTTTCAAATTGTCCTCATAAAGGAACATCATAAGCCTTACTATAATGCTGCCTTTATTTACCAGAAAAACTAGTGACTAAAGAAAAAGTAAAAATTACAAGAGTGAAAACTATAGTAACTAAAAGAAAAAGGTTTGCAAATTAATTATTAATGGCTTGAAGTGCTTAAACTAGTTACAGCCGACCCTCACAGCAATGGAATGCCTTTTTTTATAAATCGTGCGTAAAAATAATTGTCTATATCTGCTCATACCACTGCAAGAAAAATACTTCTATGCATCTCATTGACATCGGATGATTTCTGAAGAAGAACAATTCCTTTTTTGATTTTAATAATCGCGTGAATGTAGAAGGAAGAGAAGATACTGATTGAAGCAAAACACGCAAGGTTACTTGCCGTGAAGGAAGATACATATGCAAAGGATTTACGCAACTGAAATTTCTTCATATTTGTTTTAAGTATGGGGAAAATAACTAAAATTCCTATGTGTCTTACATGGCCCTCTAAAGGCGTAGATCTCGAAATGTTCTGGCTATTAGTGAATCTAAATTGATGTAATGAAGTGGTCAAAAACTAAATAAATACACGATAATTAAAAGAATACTGTAAAGTACTCAATGATTAATTCGTGTTACTCGTTGTAGAATGGATAAATTGAAGAGGACAAAGAAAAACGTTGTACGTCACAAAGCATTAAAATAATAAATTAGCTGTATTGCAGTTTTAATTATTTGTACTTAACGCAACAGAGCAAAAGGGGGAAAATGTATAGATTGTTTTAAAATATAAGATTAAAAAAAAATCCGTAACCAAACAGTTTAATAATATTCCCAGATAGTGAGCTCTAAGGAGAAATCAAGTAGTATGAACATGCCATTGTGTAAACTTACAATGAGTGAATACTGAAAACTAAGAAATAAGAATGCTACCTTCTTTAGCTTTATCTTTTTTACGAACTTCATCACTAAACTTTGTAGACGGTCTGTGAACTAATTTCTGTACTTTATTGCTTGATTCTACACGAACTTTGAAAACATAAGAAACCCGAACAACACCTGTTCTTTTAACTAGATATGTTAGACTTCATCTTGGCACACATTTTCAGTATTCTTTGCACATGTTTACAGTATTTTGAAAAGTTTTTAGTATTTTTATTTATCAATGGTTATATATATCTTCTACAAATCTTATTATATGCATACGTATATTTAATAAAGTTTTAGTAAAAGTTAAATTTATTTAATTTAATTTACTGATATTTATTTAGTTAAATTTACTGATGTAAAACTTTAGTGTGAGAGGATTTATGTGCACTAATATATCATTATTATGATGTAATATTTCATTTAATTTGTGCTGTAAAAAGTTAATTGTAATGCCTATAGAAAGCTAACCGTGTAAACTTTGGCGAAATAGAGCGCAACCGTTAATCGCCTCGTTGGCCTAGAGCTATTTTTTCCATTGTCTCAACTTTCCATAGTAGTCCCATTCGTATATTTAAAAGCCAGAAAAACATTACTTAGAATAATCTTACTATTACCTTTGAACTGTTATTTACTGAACCGTGATTTTTGATTAAGAAAAATCTAAATCTTAGAAGGCAATTTTCCGTGTGACTAGGAGAATAAGCTATCGTATTTCAAACATTAAGATTAGGATCTAATCTAAATGTTTAATTATAAATCAAACATTTAGATTAAGGGAAACTGTCGTTTGTTCAGCGAAACAAGAGTTTGTATAACATGTTCTCAAATAAATTGTTATCTGTCAAATATTCACTGGTTTTATTAACTCTGGCACGATCAGATAATTCATGATAACTTGCCTAAAAATAATTCGAGATTCACTAAATTTGCTTGCGACCTGAAAGGGAAAGTTTCATGATCATATAGCCTGAAAGTTAGTCTAGATTACATCAAATTTCATAGTTAGACTGCAGAGTAAAAATTAATAATAATAACAATAAAGATTTTTATAAAATAAGCTTTTATTTAAAACTCATAAAATCATTAATGAACTAAAAGGAAAAAAATAATTTAACATTCAGTTCAATGAGAACAAGAGATTAAATAATTCTCATTACAAAACTCATCTACAGTTTTGCATGACGAATAACAAAAAAGTGGGGCGCCTTTGAGAAATTTATAAAGAAGTGTTTTATACCACGGGTTTTCAACCAGAGGAAGGGTTTCAGAGTTTCAAGGAAGAATGCGACAGCCTTTTATTTATCGGTCAAATATTTAGTTTTATTTTATGAATGTAAAAAGTAACATTTTTCAAGTTTTGGAATAATAAATTCCATAAAATACTTTTTATATTATAAGTTTTCTATACTTTTTCTTGTTTAATATATAAAACATTTATTTAACTACATTTAAGTAAATGTTTGTGTAATTTTCGAGTTTTGAAATGGCGAAGGAGGGGAACAATCGTCCAGCAATAGTTAAAAGGGTGCATGGAGCAAAAAAGGTTGAGAACCTTCGTTTTATACTTTTAGCTATGCAAGTCGATTATTCGATTTCGTTATTTAAGCTCCTTTTAGTATTCATGATGTGGTGTGTGGTGTGGTGTATTTAATTATGGCAAAGCACACTAGGGCTATCTGCTTAAGGGGAGGGATGCCTTTCGTGGAGAATTTTCTAAGGGAAACTGGCTCGTATACACGTTACACATGGGGAAAACCACGAAAACGCCCATGCAGCCAGCCCGTTCGCGGGATTCGAACCTCGGACCGAACTACTAGTGTTCAGCGTCTTTACCGCTCGGCCGCTGGTGGGCTCAGTATTCGTGATGAAATATTATATATGGGTTTTGGGAAGAAAATTATTTCATTTATGATTCTGATTAATTTATGTGATACATTATTTTTCTCCTCTTAGTTCATTAATGATAAAAAAATTAATTAAATAAAATAATTCTTTGAGTTAAATAAAAGCTTATTTAACAAAATCATTTTTAGATTTTTATCCTTTTAGTTTCAACAACACGCTATTAATCAAAATATTCAACTCAAAAATAATTTGTCAGTGATGATTAATTTAGAAAAACTGAAACATGAAAATTTAGAAATTATATTAAAATATCATTTAAAAGATTTTCTTCGCTCTGCACGATGTCTCAAACAGCAACATTCTGAAAGCTTTAGATTGTTCATTAAATGAAGATACGTGCAAAAAATCATTTCAACGTTAAGTTAAAAAAAAGTCTAACTTAAATTTTAAAAAATTCGCTTCACCACACAATGAGTATGTGTGCAAAATCTGAGTCCTTTTGCTTCTCAGTGAATAGTTTAAAAATGAATGCCAAATTTTTGTCTATAGTTATAAGCACCATGAGCAATAAAAACTTATAAAAACAGAACTAGTTTAAAAAAACTCTGAAATGTCTACTAATTAATATTTTAAAATCATTCTTTATTTAAAAGAAGATAAAGCGTTCATTTTAGCCTTTGAAAAATTCAAATCTTTATATCGGATATATTTTGGATGTTGTAATTTTAAAGTTCTGAAAAGAATGTAATTACTCTTATAAAAATTAATGTAAAGGTGCATATTTTAATTATTTTTTTAATTGCAACCGCAATAATCCTAAAAGAAGAGACAAATTAAATTTGGTTTTAGTGTGCCTTAATGACCTAAATCTGGATAAAAGATAAACCTTGAATTTTCCATATAATAGTGTCAAAAAGGAAAACATAATATTTTCATCTGCGGAACAGATATTCATTCAGAATATGAATGTTTTAACAGAAATTTTGATGCATGTTCAGTCGTAAAGAAATCGACGTAAACACTAATTGCTTGACAGAACTTATGAATGGAAAAAAATCTTGAAACATCATATAATCATTAATTATTTTAGACGAAATGCTTGTAGAATTTTAACTTAATAGAAATGAAAAATGTCCGAATGTTTAAAACTGAACTACACTGCTTGGTCAAAAATGGCATCCTGAATTGACGGGATTTTTTCAACCCAGCACTGTGTTCGACGAGAGATGTATTCTGAAGCATGATGGACAAATATAAAAGATATCCAGAAGTTAAGAAAGGAATCAGTTTGTGTTAGAGGCACTAAAACCTTGCCTCGAAAATGCTGAGCAGAGAAGAATATAAGTGTCATAAATGACACCCTTCTTTGGTATGCCTTCATTCAACCTGATCTTGTGAAGGGTAAGAGCGCAAGTAAGAATAAGAAATAAGAGTAATAGGGAAGAGAAAACGAGGCCTGAGGTCTAAAGAGTAGTTTTTACGAATACCTATATTCAGAACCTTTTCCCTCCATATCAGAATAATTTAAAAGTGAGCAGAGAGGGAAAAATACATAAAAGATAGTAATGGAAAAACTAAAAGGAGCCACACAGCTTGAGAATGTTTAGGTAGAAGAAAGACTAATTATCATATTCTTTTCGTACTTTTAAGGTTTTTTAAATAATTTTTGTGCACTTTGAATTTTATAAAAATGTTTTGGTATTTTTCATTTTTTATATGCATATTATAAACACTAAATCAAAAAGCGGTTGAAATAGTGATTAATGCTTAAATACTAATTCAGAAGTCAAACAACAAAAATCAGCGTTAATTTATCAATATAGCGTTAATCAGCGTTAATCCGATCCCTAAAGATCCTTCACCTTCGGACTTATCCAAAATAAAAACTGCGATCAAATCTTCGCAAATCATTTCAAGCAACTTAAAACATTCGCTTATCCCATCTGTTGCGAATTGTGCCAGATTATATGCTCTTCCCAAAATTCATAAAAGTGGTATTCCTTTCCGCCCTATTGTATCAAATTTAGGTACTGCCTCGTATCCATTAGCTAAATATTTAGTTTCTAGATTTTCCACTCTATTAGACAATAACATTTACACCATAAAAAATTCAATAGAGTTTGTAAAAAAGGTTAAAAACATTTCTCCTCGTAATTTACTCATGGTTTCTTTTGATGTAAAATCATTATTCACCAATGTCCCAGTGGAGGGTGCATTAAGATGTCTAGAAACCAGACTTCGCGAATTTCATTTCTCTTGCATCGAAATTGATGAGCTAATTTCTCTCACTCAACTCTGTTTGAAACAAACACATTTTGTTTTCCAAAATAAATATTACAAGCAAACTGAGGGATTAGCCATGGGAAGCCCCCTCAGTCCCATCCTGGCTGATATCTACATGCATTATTATGAATCAAAATTGTTTGAAACTTTAAACTTCCCGGCATGGTTCCGCTACGTAGACGATACTTTTACCCTGTTTGAAGGTAATAAAGATGATTTAAATAGAGTTCTTTCAACAATGAATTCTTTTGATCCTGCTATTCAGTTCACTTTTGAACTTGAGACTTGCAATTCTCTTCCGTTTCTCGACATTCTGGTCACACGTAACACATCCAACTTCAGTACTACAGTTTACCGCATACCTTCATCGGTTTGCCTTCCACCACACTTTAAATCATGTCATCCGACTAAACAAAAGTTAGCTTCATTTTATTCCTATGTTTTCCGTGCTCTTCAAGTTTGCTCCTCCAAACTAGCCCTTGATGAAGAACTAAATTATTTAAAAGCAATAGCTATTGACAGGGGCTTTTCACCCAACATTATTAATCAAGCAGTTAAAAAATTCTCATCTCAACACACTAAAAGCCACACTCTTATTTTAGGAGATTATAAAAATTCTGTTGTCATTCCCTTCTTTCCATCAATTAGGTATAAAGTTGCACATATTTTGCAGAAATTTAACTTTCGGGTTGTTTACTCTCCCATCAATAAAATTCCAACTTCTATACTCAAGGACCCCATTCCAGATATGAATTCCTGGGGTATTTATAGGATTCCTTGCCAGTGCGGTTTAATTTACATTGGCCAAACTAAGAGAGCCTTAAAATTTCGCGTCAAAGAACATGAGGCATATGTTAGAAAAAAGGAAACACAGAAGTCTTCTGTTGCTCAACATTGTTGGTCCGAAAATCACACTTTCAATTTTTCTGCTGCCAAAATATTCAAAAAACATCTTCCATTGGAGAACTGGATTTTCTAGAGGCATTTCACATTTATAAAAATCTTTCTGTTCTAGTTAACGATCCTAATTCCAATCCAAATTTGCCTTCGGCTTTTAGAGAAATTATGTTTTAGTTCTGGTTTCGCCAACAGATGGTGCCACTTGCTTATTCTTGTCCAGGCTTTCTTATCTTATCTAAACATTATTTCCTATCTTCCTATCTTGTTCATTTGCGGTTTTGCAGCTGAAGATGATGGTTCGGTAAAACCATCGAAACTAGTCCTGTGAGAAAAAAAAAAAAAAAAAAAAATTTGTAAATTAACGCTGATTTTTGTTGTTTGACTTCTGAATTAGTATTTATTCGGCGTGTTATTGTGTCTTAATTAATGGTTAAATGTTTCTTGCACAATGATGCTTAAATCACAAGTGTAGAAAATCATAAATGTTCCCGAAGAATTATCCAGGGCAGAAATTAATTCCGCGAGTATAATGGGATTTAGGAAGACCTCATTTTAAGTGTTGGCGTTGTCTCGGGAAACGATAGCAAGCATTTCAGAGATTATTCAAATGTTGTTATTTGAAGCGGGAAGCTCCGAGAATAGCAACCATTATCGGCTACAGGAACTGAAGTGTTAGGGGCTTAGGCTTTATGTCGTTATCACTACTGGTGTACAATTTCTAAGAATTTTAACCAGTCTAATCTAATTTGGCCATTCGTGGTAGTTATATATATATATATATATATTAAGGTGCAAAAACACCTCGCTCGAAAGCGCAACAAATAGAGCTCCATTAGTGCAATCTGTTTACATGGCAAAGTCAAGCTGGCGAGTCATCACTACTTTAAATTAACTCTTGATAAATGAAAAGGTCTGTAAGTTCAGTATTAGCAGTACATGACAATTTCTTGGTAAGAAATTCAGATACTTTCTGGAATTGCAGCGTATTTGGTTACTGACAGAATCTTTGGTCACGTGATATGGCGAGCAAATGAGAGAGCGAATCACAGCAGTGGGCGTGGTGAGATCTTTTTACACATTAACACAATTCTTTGACACTAATGAATAATAAAATTAGAGTCAAATAAAATAATTTGAAGTGTCCTAGCCTGTCCACCAGGCACTAAGTCCATATCTTAGCAAGAGGCCCGAAAAGTATAATAAATCTTGGTTAACTATAATAATTCATGGTTTAAAATATACGTGTTAAACACAATTTAAATAATAATAAGTATCCACCTGTCCACCCGGCACCAAGTCCATATCTTAGAAAGATGCACTAAATACGTAGAGATACTTAATAGATAATTAAATATGTACAATATATACAATCACCACTTTGCGAATCGACCGCGGTCTTTTCACAACGCTTTCCACCTTTGGGTCGTAATTTGATATTTCTCTTAAAGTGTTGACTGGCGAGTTTTCCAATTTTTCGAAGAAGTTATGGGCTTCCGTTAGAATATGTTCAGGTATTGGCTTGATTTTTAGGTTTGCGTGTATTACGGAGTTCCTGACGAACCAAGGCTCATTGGTCATTGCTCTTAATATCTTGTTTTGTAGGTTTTCTAGCTTTCTTCTCTCGGTTCTATTCGCAATGGCCCACGTCAGGGCGGCGAACAGCATTAAAAGTCTGATTAGTGTGAGATAGAGGGTACGTTTTACGTTTATACTTAATTTTGAATTTCTTCCTAATAAACTGTAGAGAGCTATCCGTTTGCTTTATCTGCTTAAAGGTGGTAGAGGCGTGGCATCGGCCTTTAGCAGTCGGGGTAGATTCCATAACTATCGGCTAATGATCAATTTAGGTCTTTTGTGCAAACTGCGGATTACAGGATCGAATGTTGGTAGTTGTAATGCAAGATTATCAATCTATTCAATTTTGGCAAACAAATTTTGACTAAGTTTATTAATAAAATATTAACGTCCTTAATGTTGAGCTCCGAATAAATCACATCGTTACGGATATACGAGGGTGCGTTGAGGAACTAAACGAAGGGTCTTATTTTGGAAAATTGGAAGCTTTCTGACATGGGTTTTTTGGACACGGTCTAGATGGTACATATGTACATAAAAATTGGTGTGATTACTGTAGTGTAGAGATGACCTTTGTTTCTAATTGAAACATGGCTGTTTCGAATTAAGAGTCCTTAATTGGAATCCGACAGCCTTCTCTTTTTCGAGTATACAATCAATATGAAGGCCCCAAATTAATTTGAATCAAGTATTATTGATACATACATATTAGATCAAGTAACATAGTCGTTGAAGGATTTTAAATTAGTGGAAAGGTAAATTAGTGGGAGGGGTGTTCTGGGAAAATTCATGGCAGCGCGTTTAGCTGCATTAATTTTGATTTTCCAAGTAATGAGCTAGGGCTCAAGGCTGAGAAGATAACTCTGAATGTTGCAAATCGGGTCACCTAAGTTTTTTTGTTGCGAAAGGACGGCCATGTCATCTGCATAAAGTGCTACAGTAACACTAGATGCTTTGAGTATGTCATTGATGAATCCGTTGAACAGAGAAGGTCCTAATATACTTCTTTATGGAATACCAGAAAAGATTGGACGGGGTGAGGAAATGATGGAATTAACTCGTACAAGAAAAGAACAATTAGTGAGGTACGAGTTAATTATGTGACAAACTGGGCCGAAAAATCTAATCACATGAGTTTTATTATGATGCAGGTATGGCAACTCCTATAAAATGCTTTAGCGATACCAAGAAAATGTGCTCATGTAAGCAATTCGCTCTGCATTTCAGGCTCTAAAGTAGCACAAATTGCTATATCTTAGATAACTAAGATAGGAAGCTGATAGGTCTAAAATTTTGAGGCTTTGAGTAGTTAATGGCCAGATTTTGGAATAGGCACGAAAAGTGTGCTTCCAACTTTAAGGAAAATAGTAATGTAATAACATATAGTTTATTAAAATTACTATTGGGGAAGCTTTTAACCATACGATTAGGAATAGAATCCAATCCTGTTGGCGTTTTATTTAGGCTTGAGAGTAGCAATATATTTCTCTATGTCTTCATATGTTGTATCAGGGGGTCTCTCCTGCATGGAGAGCTTAGAAATTGTTAAGCAAGTTTTTGGAAGGAATCTGGGCTATTCGGCAAGATTCCTTCAATATGTAGTTTGGGTCTGGAGACTCAGTTTCATCCATAGCCAAGGACGGAGTGTGAGTTTTCTGTTTCTGTAGTCTGTCAGATGCACATCAAAGAGTGTTGCCATGTTAAAGACTGAATGTGTTCTGAGTATCGTGATTGGGCAAACTAATCACATGATGCCTCTGTCTCATTCTGGAGAGTACGAAGTTATAATTTCAGGACAGAGCATCTAGATCTTTGCCAAAGTCTTCGTATTTTATTCTTTTCAGGAATTTCGCCTTTGATATCTGGAGATAGTTTAGTAAACGTGGAGCGAAGGTGGGTTTGGATACTTCTTTAAAACATTCTTTCAGTGGATTTAAATTCAACGAAGGGTAAACTTTTATCTCTGAATTTAAACAGAAAATTGTCCTAATTTGCAGAAACGAGTGCCGAAGAATTTTGATTAAATGAGTTACAATTAAGCTGTAGGAGTATAGGGTTGTGATCTCAGGATAAATAGTGTTTTATGGTCACGAGATAATGAAAAGGGATGTTTCGAAAAAGAGCGAAGTCAGTAAATGAAGGGAATCCCTATACATCAAATCTAGTCTAATAATTCAATTTTGGCGCACTAAGCCCAAGAGAGCACCAAGCACTAGCCCTTTAGTAGGCCACAGCCAGGAGCATTGGATATGGCCAATACTGATGGTGACAATTTAGAGAGCAAGGGCCCAGACAGGTCTATTTATAACAACTACGAACCATAATAAATTAAGGAAGTCGACTTTTAAAATGAAATATTGAAAAGAAAAATATACACAAGGAAAAAATTTTCAATGATACGGAAGATTTCATTGCAAATAATTTTAAACGCTAATCAGTCCTACTGTTTTCTAGACATGGAAAAGCCAGAAAAATAAGGTGACGTAATGACATTATAACTCTGAAACTAAAATGTGGAAAGTAAGCTAATCAGAATCATTTTATCATTTGTTTTAAGTAAGGGAGAAGAGTTTGTTTGAACATTTCAAAACTTTGTATGTATAAAGTTTTAGATGTTGAAATTCTAAAATAATGGATGTCAAATAGGTGATTTTCTAAAATTACAAAAAAATGAGAAATTAGTTGAAATTTCTTACAAATTTTTACTTCAAAGATTTTTTCTGCTCTGTCCAATGGTACAAGAAAGAAAAATTTGAGATTTTAAGTTTGCTCGTTAAACGAAGATATGTGCGAAAATTATTTCAACCTTGACACTGAAAAAAATCTGAATTAAATTTAAAAAAAAATCACTTTACCACATTGTATTGCCACCCACAAACACTAGCTAGCGCAGTAGTACTGTGCTGAAATAAAGATAACCTCCCACGGATTGAGTGAAAAGCATGGCGTTTTTGCAGTTCATTACAGAAAGTTAAATAGAATAAAAGAACCCTTCAACTCATTGTCAATAATAAAGAAAATTTAAATGAAAAATCAAATCAACAATATATATGACGACGTTATATCTCACATCTGAATATTTTCAGATATGTGTGAAACTAAAGCATGTGCCAAAAACCGCGCTTATTACCAAATTAGGCATTCAAGCCTTCCTGAGAATGTCTTTTGGTTTATGCAGAACACCAATGAGATATATACTGTTAATGTCGTTTCGGAACACCTGCCACGTTTCAAAAAGACATAGATATTATCTTAAGACCTATTCTCCGAAAGTATATTTATTTATTTAGTCGACGTTATTGTTATTAGGAAGACTATGGACAAAAACATTCGATATTTACCTAAAGTGTTTTCGCTTCTGAAAAGAAGCAGGGTTAAGAATAAATGCAAGTTTACGGCCACAGAACTTCGTTACTTAGGCTATAAGTTATCTCAAAAGGGCATAAAGACGGAAGATTAAAAATTTATTCCAATAAAATTTATCCTCCACCTAATACAGCAAAGAAATTGACCTCAGTTTTGGGTTCGTTTTCATATCATAGGACTTTTATCAAAGATTTTGCTCACCCAGTAGAACAGCTATTAAACTTAAGATGGAAAGCCCAGTTTACCTGGTCGGCCGAAGCAAACACAGCATTCAAGAAGAATAAAAACGGCTTTAATTCAGGCGCTAGTATTAAAATTCGTTGATGCAAACGAAAATTAGAAATATATGTAGATGCATCGCATTTCACAGTAGGAATCGTGCTTATGCAAGACGGGCAGCCAACTGTATATTTTAGTAGGATACTAAATCCAGCTCAAAGGAACTATCCCGCTGCAGAAAGAGAAACGTTGTCAGTTCATTTGGGGGTTCAGAAGTTTAGAGTTTATTTTGGGAAATCACCTATAAGTATTTATACAGATCATACCGTCGTAGCTTGTTTACATTTGGGGAAGAATTTATCAGCAAGCCTCGTAAGATGAGCCGTTAAGCTACAAGAATACGACTTAGTAATTAAACATACTTCCAAGAAAGAAAACGTAGTTGCCAACGCTGTATAAAGAACAAAATTAGATGACGAGAAGAATGAATTTAAATGTGTAATGTTAACTTCCAAAACTTTAAATGTTTGAGAAACAGTCATTGCTGAGTTCAAAGATATTTATGCATATTTAAAAGATCGTGATCATTTTGAATACCACGGTATCACGGCCATTTAGAAACAGAGCTGCAAATTACGAAATAATTGAAAATCTTCTACTTTACTCCGAAGTAACGAATTAAGACAGGTTATCCCAGCCACTTTAAGACTAAGTATTTTGTAGGAATTGCACGATGCGCCAAAACTGTTCAGAGGGTTTTAATGAATTAACAGGAATTGACCTACCATGTCCCTGTCCATGCAGCGAGAATAAAAACTGATTGTTTGCTTGTAATCGCGAATCATTTTTTGAAGTAAGTAGAAAAAGTTCTCCTCAAAAGAGGTTCCGCTAAAATTGGTTCAGATGCTTTCTTAAATAAATTTGTTTTATAATGTATAGCTCAATTAAAAATAATTTCAGATAATAGAAAGCAATTTTTAATCAAATCTTCGAGAATTTATATTCATGAATTTTCATACAGATGGTTCATTATCTACCGCAATCAGATATCGTAGAGCGGTTGAGTAGAAATACAGTGAAAATATTATATATAAAAAAAATCATGAGGTGAGAAGTTGATGGCTGAATTAATGAAGTCGCATTTGAGGACGATGCTATTGGGAATTATTTCTTGGCAGAAAGTTAATTACGCCTCGTGTTTTGTTTTTTTTTGTTTTTTTTTGTTTTTGTTTTTTTTTGTTTTGTTTTGTTCAAAAGAGGTCTGTAGAATTTAAGATGGTAGATATCCAGAAACTAATAGTCAATGAAGCTCTCGGCAATGGTGGGAGATAAAGTCTTGAAAATTAAACACTGTCTTTTATGCGTCTTTGAAAGTAAAGTGGAAACGATTTGTCCTATATTTGAAAGCCCATTTGTGAATGAGCGAATAAGGAAAACGGTAGTTAATTTACAAGGGCTTAGCGGAGAAACTTTTAAAGACAACGTAGACCAGATAAAGCGCTATTAAGAGCGCACTGAATGTGCCTCTGCTTAAAAATGTTTTGCAAAAATCACTTAGTCGGACCAAGGAAAGCCTATCTGGTCTATACGGTTGAAATTACCAGCAACTTCAGGAATGCAAGGTTCTCAAAGAAAAAGAAGGCTGGAAAAGTATGAAAATAAAAAGAGAAGGCCAAAATGCCACTATTCAAAAGGAAGCAAAGTTATGGAGAAATAGGAATCACCGAGTCCCGAAACGATGCGAATTTGGGCGTCGTTTTAAAGAAAAGTGAGAAAAACCGTATGTTGTATTTTGTTCATTAATATCTAAAAATAAAATACCGTACTGAAGTGTGTGCGCATATTTTGCTCACGTTTTTCTCGTATATTTTTGCGAATCGTCCTATTTTAAAATGAAATGAGCGAAGAGTTTATATATTGTTACGAATTTGGTATTTAAAAAGCTAATATTAGTTCAATTATAAATTAATTGGTTTTATTTCTCGCGCAGTGCAGCGCGTGACGAATATTAAAAGAAAGCTAAGCCGGAAAATTGAAAATACAAGAGCGCGTGCATTAAATAAATAAATATCTCTTTTTGATTTCGAGAAAGTACTGGAAAATTCTAGCGCGTGATTTTAAAATCTTATAAAAGGAGGAAAACATCTCAGTTTGTTGTAGTTGCTTAGTTTGTTGTTGTTTAGAAAACTGCTGTTGTTGATTGTAGCGAATTCGCGGATTAGCGTTCTTTAGCTGTTTTGAATTACGTTCTATTGGACATTTGAGTAGTTAAAAGATAACTACTGTGAGATATTGTAATACTGCATGATAATTTGAGAAAATTTAAGCAATTTGTTGTGATAATAATAAATTTTTGTTCATTTTTCATCGGACTTGTGCATTCATTTCATAACGAACAGGAGTGGGGTTTGAATGCCAATAACAAGAGCGATGGAAGAGCAATTAAGGCAGTTAATATCAGCCTTTGCCTCATTTAAAGAAGAAATGAAATTGGGCCAGGAATCCGTTAAGGACGAAATGAAAGCCGTTCAAGCTGGTCAAGAAAAGATTGAAGCATGTCAAGAAGAAATGAAGAGAGAAATTACCTGCATAATAGAAAATAAATTTGAAGCTATGAAAGGCAGAATTGATATAGTTGAAAATAAAGTTGGACAAATTGAAGAAAAAGTTTCTTTCGTAAAAGATCAAATTGAAGAAAGAGTTTCTTCGGTGAAAGAAGAAATAGAAAAAAAAGTTTCTTCTGTAAAAGAACATATAGAAGGGAGAGTTTCGGCTGTGGAGGAACGAATTGAAGGAAGAGTTTGTGCCGTCCAACACCAAATCGAACAACAAATTGATGAGAGAGTTTCTGCAGTTGCCAAAGAAATGGAAACTTTAAAGAAATTCGTAGCGACGGCAGGGAGCAAGAGCGATGATTTTAAATTCTTACCGATGCCTGCTCGTCCATTTCTGAAGCTATCCACATATGATGGGAAGACATCCTGGCAAGTGTACAAGACCCAGTTTTCTATCGTTGCAGATGCGAATGGATGGGATTCCCAAGCTAAGGCCTGTCATCTCGCCGCTTCTTTAAGAGCCGACGCAGCGGATATCCTTCAGACTCTTCCCGAAAACAAAAGGTTAGATTTCGAAGCTCTGTCCGGCGCCTTGGAGCTGCGCTTTGGAGAGAAGTGTTTAAAAGACTACAGCAGGCTCCAATTAAAATCTCGTCAACAGAAGCCTACCGAAACACTTCAGGAGCTCGCCACGGATGTTGAAAGGCTGTCCCATCTCGCCTTTTCGGAATGCCCGACAGAAACAAGGGAAATCCTGTCCTTGCAGTACTTTATCGACGGCATCCGGGATACTGAAATACAAAAAGCTCTACGAATGGCGGATGTAAAAGATTTAAAAAGCGCTCTAGTGTACGCCATGAAATTCGAGGCAGCCCAGCAAGCCACTCGTCGAGACCCCCACCCAGTCAGAGCTGCTCAAGTCCAGAAGCCAGGGGATCAAGTCGCCGCTCGTCTAGACGATTTAACTAGACAACTGAACGCCTTGAGACGGAATGTTGGTGAAAAGAAACCGACCGTTAAGTGCTGGAATTGCGGTGTTGAAGGCCACCTACGAAGGAACTGCAAAACTCCCCAGAGCACGGAAAATAAGGCATACTATTTAAACAGACAATTAAATGCCACGGGAAGGAAAAGGACTGACAAGAAACCAAAGTGCTGGAACTGTGGAGCTGAAGGCCACGTACGAAAGAATTGCAGAACAGCCCAGGGTACGAAAATTGAGACAATTTCTGAGCAACGACGCAGGAAACAAATTAATGACCATATCAAGGAATGGAGGCTGCCAGATAATGAAAAACCCTGTTTTAAAGCGCTTAAGATCTCTATAGTGAGTGGCAACAATAACGGACTGTCCATCAATGGGAATATCGATGGAGTTCCTTGCAATATGATCATTGACACAGGAGCTAATGTTACCATCATTAGGAAAGATTTAGCTGAACAGTTTAAAGATAAACTTATTTGGACGCCATCCTGTGTCACCCTTCAGACTGCGTCTGGTGACAAGATCGACATAACTGGGAAGTTAAACGTAAACATCACGTTTGGAAGTACCGCCTACCATCACACGGCATATGTGGCGGATATTACAGATCCAAGCATACTCGGATTGGACTTTTTAAGGAAATACAATTTTTCCTTAGATTTCAAAAACAATAAGCTGCTTTCAGCATCTGATGGCAGGACTATCCATCCTTAAAAGGGATCCTCGCCTGGAAATGTCGACGCCTTGTCCGAAAGATCGAGCTCGGGAAGCTGCCGAAATCATACCAGGGTCGAAAAGAAACGCAAGACTACCAGCTATTCTCCATCTCAGAAGCTCTTCGGTCAAGACCTTCGTCTGCCTTGTGATCTACTGTTTGCCCGTCCTCCGGATGCTCCTTCATCGTCTGAGGAATATATTCAAGATCTCCAGGCCCGGTTTGAAGTGATGCACAACTTTGCACGAGAGCGAGTCAACTTGGCGACGGAGAAGATGAAGACCCGATACGACACAAGAGCTACTGAACATCAATTCCACGAAGGAGACAAGGTGTAGTTGTGGAATCCAACTCGACGGAAAGGACTCTGTCCGAAATTACAGTCACCTTGGGATGGCCCGTACACAGTCCTAAACAGGCTGAATGACGTCGTGGTTCGGATTCGTAAGTCTTCGAACTCTAAACCTAAAGTCGTTCATTACGACAGGTTAGCACATTATTATGGCCATAGTACGTAATGTAAATAATTGTAAATAGTATAAGACCATGGTCCATTTTGTTTTTAAATGTGTCTTTGATTTGATTTGTATTTAGTATTTGATTTGAATTTGATAGCATTTGATTTGTTTTATGTATTGCATTTATTGTTCATGTTGTTTATTATTGTAATGTAATGCTTATTAATGCATTTATGCCACAGTTGTAAATTTAGCTTCCTGTCCAGGGATTGTACTGCCCGGGACGTGCAGTCCTTGGGAAGGGGGCAGTGTTACGAATTTGGTATTTAAAAAGCTAATATTAGTTCAATTATAAATTAATTGGTTTTATTTCTCGCGCAGTGCAGCGCGTGACGAATATTAAAAGAAAGCTAAGCCGGAAAACTGAAAATACAAGAGCGCGTGCATTAAATAAATAAATACCTCTTTTTGATTTCGAGAAAGTACTGGAAAATTCTAGCGCGTGATTTTAAAATCTTATAAAAGGAGGAAAACATCTCAATTTGTTGTAGTTTCTTAGTTTGTTGTTGTTTAGAAAACTGCTCTTGTTGATTGTAGCGAATTCGCGGATTAGCGTTCTTTAGCTGTTTTGAATTACGTTCTATTGGACATTTGAGTAGTTAAAAGATAACTACTGTGAGATATTGTAATACTGCATGATAATTTGAGAAAATTTAAGCATTTTTGTTGTGATAATAATAAATTTTTGTTCATTTTTCATCGGACTTGTGCATTCATTTCATAACGAACCCGTACGCACGCGACAATATGAACTGAATTACTGATTCTAACCTTGATTATGTAATAAGAGCAGCAAGTAACAGTTATGCATCAAAACAGTTAAAAAGGTCTTATTTGCAAAAATATTAAGAAATTTGTATCGATAGTAAAAAATCACACCAATTTTTCAAGTACAATTTTGAATACATTAAAGAATTTTTTATATTAAAGACATTTATATTACTCTGCGTCTGCGTAAGTAGCAAATATGCAGCCTGAAATAAAAATAGCTTGAATGTGGAAGCAATAGACTGTTATCTCGAGTCCTCAGATTGCAATTTTCGTGGTTATAAATGTTAAAATTCTAGAACCTCAAAAGTCATAATTCCAGTTTTCCTCATGTAGAGAGTTAAAAAAGAATCTCAGTTTATAAACGTAAATGTTAGATATATAAATATCATATTGATAAGAGCCGGTAATTAAGTCATAATATGGTTTTTTCATAATTTCTTATACAATGTGTAAAAAAAATAATCTCAGTAAGAAAGGATAAAACTCTTTATAAGTTGAATATTAAAGCAGATGTTCTTCGATGCATTTTAAAAACATTAAAAAAATATTTTACAACGCATCAAAGTTAGTATTTGTTATATTTTGTTACATGTTCGAATTCTACTATCATTTATCTTGACTTCATTACTATTCAGGGGTGCATTTTAAGTTTGTGACTCGAATGCAAAACATGAATAATGGGTTATTTAATACACAGCTTGAAGATTATTTAATAATGCTATCATTTTTTTATGTCACTATAAACATATTTCATACCCGCTAGGTGTTATAGTGATGTATTTAAATGTAAACACCTAGTCGTCCAATACCACTATATCAAATATTTTTTTCTTTAAACTAGGAGGAAAGAACTTGCAGTTAAAAATATAAGTTTTTATTTAAAAGGGATATGACAAATAATGTACGTAAAGAAGAAATATAATTTATTATATAATTTGAATGGGAATAATATATAGTTTAATGGAATTAAATAATTCTATTGTCGCGTCCGATTGGGAGAATAGAAGCAAAACAGACACTGACAGAGGTCAATTCAAGAGCAAAAAACAGCCAAAAGAGTCTGTAAAGGATCTGGTAACGATTTAAAGATACTGATGGTGTATGCAGATTACAAGCCGAAGTCAAAAAATTTGGTACAGCGTACTCTCTGAGTGGCTGGCATGCATATTGTGTGGTGTTTGGTGAGCTCGCTATTAAAACGTTTATATCTTGGTTAATTTGTGAGATTAGTGAACGAAGGTGCTTTATTTCTGATCTATATGTGTTCCGGTTTCTGTTTTAGTGATTATTTTTGAATTTAAAGCTTTATTTTGCAAGATTTGAAGATTTTAAAGTTTGATGTCGAATTGCTACCTCATTTGCATACGATAAATACTTTTTGGTCTCTATCTTTATACATATATTGTGCAAATTACTTTTGATGATTGATTTTGACTCTTTATAACTTGTTTTACCTGTATATTTAAAAGCATAGTGTTTGGATGCATATTTTTTTAGTTATTTGAACTTAAACTTTTTGAGTGTAGCTAAGCCTAACGAGGCGGATATTTGTTGATAGTTGAACATCTTAGTGTTAAAGTGACTTAAGTCATGTGGTGCACCGGTTTAATGAGTCTTTCTGCCCACCGAAAGGAGGATGTGTCACAATATTTTGGTGCACCAGAATTTTCATCTTCCACCCGTTGGACAAATTGTTCAATTTTCCAGATAAAATTGTGGGAAAAACTTTAAAAATTATTTTAAGCGTTTTTAAGACTATTTGGCTGGCTTGTTTTGTGATAATGTGTTTATTTGATTTTATAGAAATTTTTGAAAATTTTTGGGTTGACTTTTAATTTCATTTTGCTGGTATTGTGCAGAACTTTTGTAAATATCTATTTTAACTGTTCTTATTGAATTTTAAGATATTTTATTGTAAATATTTTGTGTTCTTATTATGTGTAATTAAGTATTTGTATGAAAACAGACCGCATGTATTGATATTTTAATGTATTTTGGATAATTTTGTAAGTATTATAACTCTGGTATATTTGGTGAATTGTTTTGGAAGGAAGAATTGTTTTGGAAGGGAAAACAATGTGAATTGTTTTGGAAGAAAATTTTGTTTGTATGTCAAAGAATTGATACCGTTGTAGGATGCATGAATCAGAATCTGTTCCTAGTTCTGTTGGTGCTCATCCTCGAGAAGAGGATGTATCAGAAATTGTTATAGATGGAGCCAATGATATTATGACTATTGCGAGAGTTACATGGAATAGTGTATAAAATTAGAAGTCAAAAGAAGATTGCGGTTACTTTGCCTGATAGACTTACTGCCGGGTTAGACAGGATTCTTTTGCTTGCATCTGCTCAGGCGGTTCATTTAGTCGAGGCTGATGCTCTTCGTAATAACAGACAAGAACTTAAGTACTTTAGAGAAGAAATTGCTGATCTTAAAGATATGATTGTGAAAAGATCTTGCTGTAATAGAAATAATGTTGTCCCTGATCGTGTTACGGAACCGATTGCGAAAGTTGATGGTTTGGATGAAATTATTTTAAAGCCAATTGATGAAAATATTGATGCCTTCAATGAAATTAGCAGTATGATTAGACCGAAAGATCTTAAAATCAAGATCAAAAAGTCTATCAGGAGAGAAAATGGTGATTTTTTACTTAAATTGGGTAGTCGTGAAGAGGTGCAGAGACTTGAGTGTGCTATTGAGAAAAAAAGAGAGTCTTAGAAAATTTATTAAGCCGAGACGTAGACGTTTTATTAAACCACGTGTAATTGTTTATGGTGTTGGCTCTTCGGTAACGAATGATAGTATAATAGATGCTTTTAAACGCGATTGTAATTGTAATAATGAATGTGTTAAGTATTTATTTGATACTGTTAAAGGATCTAAGGGATCTTCACATAGTTTTTTCCATCAATTCGTTGTGTCAGGGAGAATTTTTGGAGGAACAAAGACTTTCTTTGGGTTGGAAATCGTACTCAGTGAAATTATTTTTGCGACCTAGACAATGTTCTTTGTGTTTATCCTATGGTCATTCAAGAAAGTTTTGTAACTCGAAAGTATACTGTGCAATATGCACTGGAAATCATTTAGCAGCTTCTTGTGATAGAAAGAGTGAGGGATTCAAATGTATTAACTGTTTTTCTTGTAATAAAAAAATTTGGTTTAGATCTTAATGTCTCGCATCATGCAATGGATAAAAACTGTCCAAATATATCAAAGAAGTAAACTTTATTAAGAATCATTTGGATATTGATTATAGTAATTGTATTTGATTTTAAATTGTTTTTAACTTGGATCTATGCGTTTTTGTAAATAGGCTTATTTTATCTTGTGATTTGCGGTTCTGTTTTTGTCTTTGTGTGTCTTATCTGTTGCTTTTAGTATTTATAGTTTATATACTGAAATTGTTTATTGAAGTATTTATCTTAATGCCTGTGATTAGTATAATTTGAATCATTGTGCCATCGCTGCTGCCCAGCTCTCTGTTATCCAGGAAGTTGTGGGAGTCTTGCCTGATGTCATCTTGCTGCAGGAGCCATATTTAATTAGGGGTAGAGTGGCCTATGTTAATAAAAATTGGAGAGTCGTTGCTTGTTATAGGGAAAGGACTGCCATTATTGTCGTCAATCAAGATATAGATTTTGTTGTAGATTTCGAGGCTTACATGCATTACTTGCACTGACATATGCACTCTAATACTCTACCATCTAATCTCTGACTGCATAGGAGCAGAAGAAAATTGAACACCATTTTTAGGTGTTTAATTTTCTTCTTTTGTTATAACCTATTAATTTTTTTTTTTTTTTACTGTGCCTGTATGTTAATTCAAATGTACTTCAAATGCCAGATGTTAAACAGTTGCCCCTGTATGGCCATGTATCCACACTTATAACTATTAAATAAACTCCAGGGGAGGACGCGGGACATATGCCTGTTAACCTCTGTTAAACTTCAGGCGTCCCCGTCCTCCGTCACCTGTCACCTGTAGATTTCGAGACTGACGTTGTTACCAGTATTTCTGCTGTGCTGGGTAATAAAGAATATGGATTGGTGTCTATTTATTTCTCTCCAGCTGAAGATATATCTATTAATTTGTATAAATTGGAAAATGTTTTAGATACTTATGATAAATTTTTAGTTTTTGGTGATTTTAATTGTAAGCATTTTAGTTGGGGGCTGGTTATACAGATGCACGTGGGATTTTATTATTTGATTTTATTACATCTAAGAATTTGGTGCTTTTTAATATTCAAGATTTTACCCCAACTTTTTCATCTTCATTTGGACAGGGTTGGACCGACCTTGTGTTAAGTTCAAGATCATTGGATATTAATGATTATAAGTATGAGGTTTGTCAAGAAGAATCTCTTAGCGACCACAGATATATTCTCTTTGACATGGAAGGTGTTTGTCTCCAGCATGGGAGTGGAAACTTTATAAGTTTTATTTATAAGTAGAAGTGTTCTTAATGTTTACAAATTGTGTAAAAAGTAAATGTTGTCATTGAGGATTTTATTCAGAAAATAAGAAATGCTGGGTGTTACGAAGAAATTGATTGTATAGTCTCTGAAATTGAAACTTATTTGGTTAAAAAGATTGTTACTAAATTAAGGCTTAAAAGAAAAGTTGGTAATAAAATTATTTTTTGGAACGTTGTCTTGAAAGACAAAAGAGAAGAGTACGGGCTTTTAGGAAGAGTTTTCAGGTAAAGAATATTGATAATGTTACTAGATTAAGAAGGAAAATTAGATATAAGAAAGAACTAGCTATTTATAAACGTTCTATTAGAGAAGCAAGAAAGAATAGTAAGATTAAATATTTTTTGGATTGTGTGAATCATTTTGATGGTTTCTATAAGACTGCAGCTGGAAAGAGTAGACATAAAGTTATTGTCAAGAGACCGGAGGGCGTTGCTGGGAATTTTGAAGAAGTGAATAAAGCTCATGCTAAAGTTTATTTAAATTTAGATTATGATTTTTTGCTTGATATTTCGAATATTGATGATTCCAAGTTAAAGATTTTTGTTTTACTCGTGATGAAATTGCTGGAGTGATTCGACGTCTTAGAAACAAAGCTGCACCTGGAATTGACGGCATCCATTCTGTGATTGTTAAGACTTTATTTGATTTATATCCTGATTTTTTTAATATTTTGTATAATGCATGTTTAAAATATGCCATATTTCCAGGCACATGGAAGATAAGTAAAATCATATTGATTCCTAAGACCGAAGGAAAATCAAGGCCAATTGCTTTATTAAAGATATTTGGAAAGGTTCTTGATAAATTGATAACTAATAGGATGATGCATTATATTTTTAAATATAATCCTTTTCATGATGGTCAATATGGTTTTGTTCCTGGTCGAAGTACCGATGATGCTCTTTTTCGTGTTATCTCATATATTAGAGAACATAGGGTTAACCAGCACGTTCTTCTTGTCTCTTTTGACATCGCTTCTGCATTTGATAACGTGGATTGGGTCTCTTTATCTAGATTTGTATATACCCAGAAATATTTTTTATTTGATTTTGGATTATTTTAAGAGTAGAAGAGTGTATTTTAATTGCTTTTCGGAAAGTAAATATGGTTCCACTTTTAAAATTGGTAAAGGCTGCCCGCAGGGTTCCTGCAGCGCTTCTCTGTTCTGGAACGTGATTATGAATAAATTGCTTCAATGTGAATTTTCTGGCAATGTGGAACTTGTTGCCTATGCTGATAACGTCGTTGCATTGTTTAGGGGGGACTCACTTGAAAAACTGGAAAAATTGTTTGATGAGACCTGTGCGATTTTTGATAATTGGAGTAATGGGGAAAAATTGAATTTTAATATGGATAAGACAAGCTATGTTTTTCCCGAGGGGAGGACGTGTGGTGAGACCTCCTCGAATTCGGTATCATAATAGGAGAATTAGATTTACAGAAAATATGAAATATTTAGGTGTTGTGTTGGACTGTAGGCTCACTTTTGTTGAACACTTTAAGAACGTGCAGCGAAGAACAGATCAGCTTTTACTTGCCCACAGAAGGAACTTTGCGGGCGACATTTTTGCTAAGAGATCTGGTATACTATTGGTTCTATATAAAGCCGTTGTATTACCTATCGTGATGTATGGAATTGGCGCCTGGGTTCCAGAGCGGGGGAGCTGGTGAGGCTTCGGATGAAGTTGGATTCTATACAGAGAGCTTGGGGTCTTGCAATTACTCGCTGTTTTAGGACAGTCCCCACGGAGGTGGTTTGTGTATTGGCGAGACTGCCTCCCCTCTCAGTTTATTACGAATTTTATTACAAGAAATATCTTTTACGTTCTGGAAATATTGATATGATTTGTTTTGATTCTAATATTATTACTAAATATGTTTTTGAAAAATTTAATGTACATTTATTACACCCTGTAAATAGAATCAGTTAGGGTTTGATAGAGAAATTCCAAAAATTGGAATATATGATATTTATACGGATGGTTCGGGGTTAGGAGGATGTACTGGAGCTGCTTTTGTTGTATATTTCTATGATGTTGAAATTGATTATGGTTTATATAGATTGAATTCTTATAATTCAGTATTTCAAACCCCGATAATGTTAACTGTATTATTATGGATATTAAATTTCTATTGCAATCTATCAGTTCTACGATTTCTTTTCATTGAATTAAAGCCCATGTGGGGTTTTTTGGTAATGAGAGGGCTGACAGTCTGGCCAAGGAGGCACGTATTTCAACTAATGCACCCATTGTGGAAATTTCTGGTTCTAGACAAATTGCCATTACGAGTGTGAAGAAATATTATATAAATATATGGAAAGATGTGTGGAAAAGTTCAACAAGGAAAAATAATGTGTTGATTAATATTGAAATTACAGATAAAGTTTTAATCTATGATGACATTGATATGAATCAGATTATCACCGGACATGGTAGGTTTCCTCATTATTTAAAAAGATTTCATGTACAAGATAATGATCTATGTCCAAATTGTAATGTTTTGGGTGATGCCAAACACTCCGTGGTGGACTGCCAATTGACTGATTTTATTAGACGAAGTTTTTGTGATATACATTTTGATTTATTGAATTTTGATTTTAAACATTCGAAATTATATGCAAGAGAATTGATGGCCTTTATTAATGGCAATAGACATGCGATAGGGGTTTTTAACTAAGTTCATTTTATTTTCAATGTGTTTATTTTAGGATGTCGTTTTCGTCGTGTTTTGATGATATGTGTGACTGTATGTCATATTTTCGTTGTGTGTTTTATGTGTGCTTTCCTTCCTTATTTTATGCTATCATTTTTACTAATACAGTTTTCTTGATTTAGTTATTTTTGGTTTTCTGCTTTCCTGTTGTGTCGTTAATCCAGGCATTAAAAAAAATTAATAAATAATATATATATATATATATATATATATATATATATATATATAGTCGTATGGCAACCTTGTTGTATGTATAATTATTATTTTCTTTAGTTGATTATACTAACATTTTTAGTTACTCGGAATGTGGTGTGAATGGGACGCCCCCTTTTTGGACCATAAGATCACTTTGTGATCAGGCGGGTTGGGGCGTTCTAGCAAAAACAAAAACAACAAAACAACAACGTACTCTCTCAGAACCGTTTTTTGGCAGCATTTGCTAAGAGAAATAGACGACTGACGTCAGCTCATATTGCAAGGAAGCTCGCTGCAGCACCAGAAATCAGATTATCCAGATATACCGTGAATGACAGCTTGCATAAAATAGGGATGTATCCAAGGAAACCTATGATTTGTGTCCCACTAACTTGGGCTGAGAAATGCAATCGTTTGCAGTAATGCACAGATCACCGTAATTGGAGTAGCAGGCACTGGGAGCAAGTGCTCTTATAACGAAACTTTTCTTCTTGGAGAGTGAGAGTGATTGCAGACTATTACAATATGGAAGGAGCTAAACACATGCAATAAGCCTGAAAATGTCTATCATAGATGGGCATCATTTTGAATGGTCGTACTGACTTAAGTATTTTTATTGAGGCAACTATGAATGTATAAGGGATTTCTTCCGCCTTCTTAGCGTGCCTTCGTGGTGTAGTGGTCTGCACGCTGGACGTGTATTCCAGATTGAGCGTGAATTCGATTCCCGGCGAAGGCATTGCTCATTTTTCACGTCTCACAGCATAAAAAAATACCTAATGTCTCTACAGTGGCGCCCGAACTAAAAGGATGGTGGATGATGATTCTCGACCACCAGGATTTGGCTACTGGATCCCCTAATCCCTAGTCGCCTTTTAAAAGGGGGAGTATATAAGGTATTTATCTCTCCTTCTTAGCATGCCTTCGTGGTGTAGTGGTCTGGACTCTGGGCGCGTATTCCAGAGGTGCGTCGAAGATTCCCGTCGAAGGCGTTGCTCATTTTTCATCTCTCCGACTTCGAAATAACCTAATGTCTCTACAAATGTATGTTAAAGTATTAACTGCGATACTGCTGTATTGTTCTGGGTATCTATTGTCGTGGCAATAGTTCCCAGACATTCAAAGTAAAAAGTCCTAAGCAGTGTAAAAACCTGGATTTTTTCCTCTCTAAGGGAAAGATATGATGAATACGAGAGAAGATGGTAAAGTTTTAACAAATGAGTTCTTGATCTTTATGTCAGGTTCCTTAAGAATGCAACCGGTGATAATTCCCTCCAACAATTCTTGCTTCCAACGAGCTTCACCAATGACCGATTATCTTGAGGGCGGAGGAATCCAATGGATGGAATGGCTCATATATTCTCCAGGTTTAATGCTAGAAAACATGTGTGGGACCCACTAAAGCGTCGACTTGCATCACACCTAGCACCCTCCATGACTTTCGATGCGCTATTCGTCGTGAATGTATATGATTACCCAAGAATTTCTGAAAAGTACGATATGGAAAATTCCTGTAAAACTCGCATTTCGGTCAGGGATGACTGCTTGCCTCATTAATGTGTTTTGTGCATTGCTAAAAATTGTTATTTATTACTTTCTTTTAACCTTTTAACTGTCATGCCCGAGATAATCTCGGGCACAGCACTAGTGTTCGAAAATGTCATGCCCGAGTATTACTCGGAATAATTTTTTTTTTTGAGTGCAGCGTATTGTTATACCCGAATATATATCGGGAGACGTTTATTTCGGCTTCATCTCTTTGTCAAACCCGACTGTATCTCGGGAAAAGTTAATGTGCGCTCAGTTCAATAGATGACAGCACTTTACTGAAGATTTCAAAGGTTAGAGGTTATTTGGTTCAAGGTGCATGGGATCTTTTGTAAAATAGCGTCCAGTTCTTTGAAACGTTATATAGATGATTTAGATTCTTCAACCGAAGATGAAAGATGTGTGTTTGATGAGCAGTATTCATGATACTTCCATGGTCAGCCTCAAAAATAAAAAATGGAGATATATGTTTCTAATTACGGTCTAACTATGGGTGGTGTAGATCGCTGTGATCAGGAAATATCCTTTCATCCAACAATCCGAAAACGTCAGATAAAATATTATAAAAAGATACTTTTACATTTACTAGACAAGGTACTCTGGAACTCATATTTGCTCTATAAAAATGTAGTTGGGAAACGTATTACATATTTAGAATTTCGAATCCAAGTTGTAGAAGAGCTTTTACATAAATATGATGATGCAGCTTCTGGACAAAAGAATGTTGGCAGACCACCTACAATAGATAACCCTGCCCGTCTTACTGAACGACATTTTATATCCCATTTTCCTCCTATTCCTGCGAAACGTGAGCCTACAAGATAGTGCAAAGTGTGTTGTTCGAAAAAGGATAAAAATAGGGAAAAGATAAGGAAGGAATCACGATTCTGGTGTAGTGATTGTGGAGTTGGTTTGTGCTTGGAAAAGTGTTTCCAGTTGTACCACATAAGACTGAATTACTGAACTACTAATAGGTATTCACTTATATTTATTTATGTTTTAGAAAATAGTTAATTGTTTTCATTTTTAGAAAATAATGCTCCACTAGAAGCGAACTTTGCAACTGCCATGTTGAGTGACAGCTGCCTCAAAGAAAATATGCAATGGGTACAAAACTTTAAAAATTTTACCCATGTACGTCAAAATATCAATTTTTAACTACTTAAGTATATTTTATTTTGTACTAAACATTTGGTTTTTGCAATAAAAACATTTGACAATTTGTGTACCCAAATCATCAAGATAACTTGACAGTTAAAGGGTTAAAGAAATCTGGAAGTAGCTGTATAGATGGGAGTAGTGCAGTAGTACATAAGATTAACACTGCACGCTCTTCTTGCAAGGTGTGGTAAGTAAACTTAGCGGGGAGTCAGTATTTACTGAAGGTTTAGAAGACATAGTGCTCTTCAGAAACCAAGCTTTTAGAATATTTGCCTAGCTATATTTGATTTAGAATTTATCAAAAATGACTATTTTTTGCTATATATAAACTGCATCAGCACTGTCAGCATTGCTTTAAATCTGTTTAAATTTGAACAGGCAAAAAATGCATTAAATATTTTGAATTAAAGGCTATGTCATAAAAGATAGTAATCATAATTATAAGTAATCGTGCTTTCGCCGCAGACAATAATTATTTTCTGAGAGATTTTAGCTTACGTTCAGTGCATATTTGACTACTAAAAGTTTTGTTTTGGTATTTTCAAAATATTTACCCACAGCTGCGAGCTCATTCTGTCCGTTAATTACATTGAATTTCTGTGGAATGAACAGTATTCGTAACCCTAAAAATATTAAATGAATTCTTTTCCTGAAAATCGGTTTCCTGCATATAATACTTTCCAAACTGTCTGAGTGGTATATAAATGGTTTGTTTTTAACTTATTACAGATACACTCTTTGCTATACGACATTCCTAACAGACATGCTTATGCGTTTTTGTAAAATTTTAGTAAAAGGCATGCTATGCTCTGCCAAGGCAATAAAGCTAAATTTAAAATCGACCTTTTGTTTGTCCATGTATAGGAAGTCGAAAATTTTAAGAAATGACTGTAGAAAAGTAAAGATTATTTGAAAGAGAAGTTATCGTTGAAATGAATACAGAAGAAGATAACATTACAGACATTACAGACAATAGCCCCTCGAAACAAGAAGGCCTCGCGTAACAAATGCTTTCGGGGACAGAAGAAGGAACAAAGAACTGCAAGCGAATTTCTTCCCGTTAAATTCAGAGGTAAATTTGTTTTATTCTTTATTTTAACGACTCATAAATGGCGGTAGAGGGTATCTGTGCAATAAGGACAGCATAGAATGAAAAAAGATATCTGTGAAATTTATTCAATAAGAAAAACAAGCAGAAAAATAGTAAAATAAAATTATTTCTTAATAATGTATTACTTCTGAAGAAAGGGGCGAGAATCGAATACATAAATGAGCGCTGTCTACAGTATACGAATAGTGCTTATATGCTTTGTCTGCCATGGTCATAACTTAGCCAGTGGTTACCCTCCATTATTCGCTGTAGAATCGGGGGTAATTGTTTCCCGTACCCTGTCTCAGTTGTTGTGTCGCATTCGTAAGAGCCAACAGACGTACGAACATATATACTGCTTAATATAATATGTAAGTCTACGTATACATAAAGTCTTTTTTTGAATAGTGTTCAAGTGTATCCGACATCGCAAACTGATTTAATGTAGCCGATATCACAGGACTTTATAATAAATCTGTGTTGAGGTTGTGCACAGTAGTAAAACAGAAAAAAGAGATAAAAGCAGCATTAAAGCAAAGAACATCAAGTTTTCAACTTTAATCAGAGTGAGGCTGGCTGTTTTGGAAAACGATACCAAAAAATACATCCATTACAGTAGAAGTTATGTAATGCAAGGTTAGAAGCCAACGGAAGTCTACCTTAACTTTCCGTATACTAATGCAAGAGGGGATTTCAAAGCCTACTTATGTATTCCGAGAATTCACGAGCCTTCAAGGAATGCAAGGTGTAGAATATCCAGCCAATCTTTCAACAGCAAAGATCAGCAGCAAGGCTTGCTTAAATAAAACAGATATCGGTTTATTCAAATGTTAAATGCATGTACTCCTGTATTTTTACTTTTGCATCATAGCTTTCTCTTAAAATTTATCACGCGCTGTATTGCACGGAGAAATGAAACAATTTTAACTATAATCTACTAAAAATACCTAACTAAATGCAAAATTCGTAACAGTAATTACGCTCGCAAATTAAGGTACGACTGAGCTTTAATTTATATCAATTAAATACATTATTTAGAAAAGCAACGGTTTAAATTATTAATAAAATGTTTTTATTGCTTTTAAGTTACTTAGCAGATGCATACAGATTAAATTTGAAAGATAAAGTAAAGACAATGTATTTTTCTGAATAGTAACACTCTGAAATCTAGGTGCTAGGCAGTTTGTAACATAATTAAAAGACCTTATATTTCGCTCATTTACAACATGCAACAACGCGAGTGGATGATAAATGCGCGGTAATGCAAAAGGTATTTCTCCCGCTTTTCTAGCGTGCCTTCCTGGTGTAGTGGTTCTGCACTCTGGGCCTGTATTCCAGAGGTCCGCGATTCGATTCCCGGCGAAGGCGGTTGCTAATGTTTCAATCTCTCTTGCTTCCGAAAGTATCCTAATGTCTCTACAAGTGTAATATAAAAGTAGTGAATTTAGCGATCAAAGAATCTGGGAAAGAAGCATTAAGCATATATCTGTGGGATGGCATCGTTCATTATAGTCGGATGACGCGACAAGCTGTGAAAATAAATCTTTTACTTTCCCGATCATAGAAGTCAGACGATTCCGCCATTAAGACGATGATGCGACTGAAAGATGTTTGCATGTAAAAGACGGTCGATTCTCTTCATCTGTAAATATCATCTATTTCCTTCTACACATGTAATCATTTTGTAGTTTGCAGCAACTATTCATGTTTCATTAAATTATCGAGTTTTCTACAAATCGGACTAGTTTATTAGACCCTAGACAGCCACCTAAGAAGTAAGTTTACAGACATCATATTCCTAGACAGTAAGTACCGATTTTACATATCTAACCTGGAAAACTCCTCGAGTTATTTTTTTCATAATGAACCACATTTGAATCTAGCGCTTCGTTTGTATGTTTTGAATTCATATGACAATAATCTCAGACTCCATATATGTATATACCGAATCTATGTATTACATATTATTTCGAAAACTAATATAATATATTATTTGTCTGCACATTTTCTGTTAATATTTCAAACCGACATCTGTTTCAAGCATTTACATCCATGTCTTGAACGTCTTATCTCAAATAAGTATAAATAAATTTGTAAGTTTAACTAGAATTTTTGTAGCAGCACGCTAAAACATGTAAAGAAATCAATAATGATAATAATTATGGCTTTAATGTTCCCTACACACTGCTACCAGCTAAAGAAATTTCATTTTTAGGTGTACCGGATCAATTGGAAAGAAATTTGGATCTTTCCCTTCATACGACAAAATGCGAAAAATATTTTTTTTTTTCTAGAAAGACAGCCCGACTTGATATTTCCAACGAGAATACGTGCTTTCGCCATCAGTTCATTTCAAATATAGTAAAAATTTTCTAAATATATTTCTTTAGTTATTATAACTAAGGCATACTTAAGCAATATGTAAGCAATACCTCTTTAGTTAGTTATTTCAATTAATAAAGGACGAAGTGGTATGAAACTCCTTAAAACCTTTTATTTTTATTGACAATATTTGCTCTGAAATCAAGAAAATTATCATAAGAACAACAGATTTGATTTAATGGTGACTACTAAGCAATACTGCTACTTAATCATTCTAAAGAAAACCTATTAACATATGCACTCCCACAACGAAAAAGTCTGGAAGTTCTTTTACACACATTTCAAAATTCAAATTTTGACTTTTTGCAGAACAGCATCTTTCCTTTTTACTCGCTTGTACGAAGTAAAGGAAGTATTATCATCACGAAAAATTCATTTTGACCGCTATCGAATGCAATTTAACGATGTTTTTTGCTTGACATCTCTATGTAAGGACACAATAGACGACTCTTTTTCCCTAGACGAATTAGGAAACTGATTTAAAATGGATTCAGAAAAGATTCTTTCGTGGCGTCTGCACGTACCTGCATTCGTATGTACGTATGTATCTCGCATAACTGAAAAACGAGTCGTCTCAGAACGTTGAAATTTTGTATATAGAACTGATGTTATATGTAGTTGTGCACCTCCCTTTTTTGGCTGCAATCGGTTGCTTCAAAAGTATATAAATACATATATGATATAATAAAAGCAAGGAAAAGACGGAGCACTGTTGATGCGTAGTTATGCTATATTGAAGAGGAAGTATTCTGATTGCGTCGTAACCTAATGTGTTGATTTCATAAATAAAATTTATTGTGCTAGTACCAGTCGAGGCGATTTTAATTCCATTTTTATAATCCAATTAACATTATGTGGCTACAGATCACCTGGCACTCCTAGTCGTGCCTGTTCAAAAGCATTTACATTATTGATATTTTTGCAATAGGAAGCAGCATAGCGAAACTGCGTCCAAGCACAGCACGGACAGAGGCTGAAGTGCATAGTTATGAAAGATGGTAGGACGCGAAGAGAAAAGTTTTGGCTTACAATGGTAGTTTCAGTTCCAAATTATTACGTCATCAGAGCTGTGCAGGCCATAGAATGATCTAGAAATGACGCAATACAGAGAAGTTATTGCGATTTTTAGAACAGAGAGGGAGAATTAATGTTGTACCGTTAGTTTAAATTATAATTTTGATTCATATATTTTTTATCTTACACACACACACACACACATATATATATATATACGTATATATATAATATACCCGTTCTACTATCTCGGTGAGCTCAGCCTTTTTTTTATTCTTACATATTGGTAAATTGCGTATTTTGTTCTTGAAAAAGGATTGAATTATGATGTTCTTATCGTACGGTTAAGTTTTTATGCCTTTAGTTAACCTGCATGCGATAATTGTAGAATTATGAACAATTTGAAAGTTGTTTAAGTGCGACTAAGCCTAATTTTTGTTTACAATAGCAGCCATATTTGTTTACGTTTGAAACCTAGCAGAATAGTGGATTTGTTGCCAATCTGGAGAAGCTTTGCAACAACAAAGATAGCGTCTTCTTTTTTATTGCGAATTAAATTATGCTTAATACATTCTCGAATTATCACTTCAGTTATTAAATTATTCCATATATTGGCTTAGCATAGCGTCTACAATAAATTAAGTCAGTTCTACGGCTTCAGTGCCCTTTTGCCGAGTGAGACCAAAAGTAAACTTTCAGTTTTGTTCACCGAAAAATCTGCCTTCTTGCCCGCTGGCCGAATAGCTTGTTTTTGGATAGAAACTAATTTTAATTGTAGAAGTTGTTCTTTAAATTTTTAACTGCATTTATGTTTTATATTTTTCAATTTTTAATAAAAATATTTTGAGGTTTTATGCATTTTTGCCTTGACTCGAAATGAGAACTTAATTAATTGAATAAGAATTATATCGCTAATGAAATTCGAGGAAATGAGTTTAAATGAAATGCAGGGAAATTGCGTATAATTTAATGTTTCGTACAAGGAAGTCATATATGTACACATTTTTTAATATGTCGAAGAAAATATATTGAATTAAAACCTCACTAATAAGTTCCTTGTTTGCACCTTTGCGATAAAACCGTTGCCCTCAATAAATAGATGCTGTTACCACACCCTCAATGCATGAGATCTTTCATTCACCTTCGGTGTTATGAAGACGCATTGCTCAGAGCAAATTAGATTGTCATAAACCTGTCATAAATAGGTTTATGATAGTTTATAGATAATTCATTGCTTTACTGTACTTGAGTATCGTATCATGTCTATTCAGAATAAAATCTTTTGATTGTGATGTAACTTCGTAGTAGCATACTTCTTTCTCTTTCCTTCTCTCTCTCTTTCTCTCTCTCTCTCTATATATATATTATAAAAAAAGTAATTAAGAGTAAATTAAAAAGCCTATGACTTGCGCTAAAGCTGTAAAGTAATAAACCAATAATTCATAAAAATTTATAATAAGAAATCTTTCCATATACCATCTCCAAAACACAGAAATTCAGTTTAAAACAAAACAAAACAAAAAAAAAGTTTTAGTAGTATTTTAAACTATGTTGTAAGTGTGTTTAAAGCATGTAAATTGATAAATGTTTAAAGCAAAAGGGGTCTAGAAAATTAGTTTCAAATACTAATTAAAATACCACTAAAAGGTTTTTTTCATTCAGGCTTTGAAATTGAATTGCTGTTCCTTGGAGATGATATATGGAAAGTTTTCGTATTTTAAATTATTGTATATATATACACACACACACAGTTTAAATTTTGCTTTGATGGTAGTATACTATCTTACATATCAAAATGATATGCAAAGACACACTATGATTTTGAAATTGAAATTTTTTTATTTTAGATTACTCAGATTTCAATATTTTGTTTCATGAGTTGGCATATTGTTTTTGTATAAGAAGTGATGCAGAAATTGCCTTTTTCATTCTTTTTACTTTATCTATTAAGATTTTTTTCGCATTTTTTAATCGTTCACTCTTTTTGGATGCGTTAGACTGCAATATGAAATTTTTTGAACAAAATTATCTTTCCCCCCCTTTCTTTAAAAAATCAAAATTAAAAAAAAGGGAGAGAGAGAGAAAATGTTTCGCTTATTAAATATACAGTTTAGGCCTAAACGTGAAATTCAGAGCATAACTTAAAACCGGTCGCGTAAAATGAGGGACAAAGCTAATTCAGTAAATGTTATTAACCGAAATTCAGAAGTTGACCGAATTAAATTAAAGAGAACTTGTATAGGCGCACTGGTATGTCATATGACCCCAAGGCAATGGTTTATTTATTTCTGAAATATGAACAACCTCGTTCTTCAGATATTTATAGTAAGGCCAAAAATGTCGAGGTCAAAGATAGCAAGCAATGTACAGTATTTTTAAAAATAATTTTGAAGGAACAAAAAGAGTTTGTATTGATAGACATACATAATTATATTTTCGCATTGTTCGGAAAATCTCCACTTTTTTCCTATGGTAATGTCGAAAATATTCTCAGCTCAGTTGTGTGTGCTTTCTAGCTCAGTTGTGTGTACACTAAAATTTCGGGTAACAGATTTGTCCTAATGCTATCTAACACTTCCTGGATAAATTCACTTAATTTACTTCATCAAGTTCATTTGAATTCCACTCATCTTCATATAATGATATCATGCTATAATCAGAAATTCTCATTTTTGAATGTTTCGTCATATCGTATTGTAATTACAAAGATACTTTTTGGATTATTGCTTGATAGTTTGCTCTATGCCCTGAAGGTTTCCGAAACATTCTCTGGAATAAATAAAAGATTTCTTATGTGAAGGTCAGATTTTTATTTTTCTCAAAGTAATCCAAAATTTATGAATGCTTCTTTATCGAAGGAATTAATTTGCAGATTCGTGGCTTTGACATGGTGGCGACAATGTCGTATCTCAAATTCTTCTTCCCAATAGTTTCTTTCCAGATCCGTCTATACGAATCTATATTTCTATCCGAATCCGTTTATAATCCCCTCTATACGAATTAATTGCAAAGAAGCAATTTCAGATAAATCAATGTCAGGCTTGTTTTCTTAAATAGGATTTCCTGCTTTTAGTATTCGTGATGTAAAACCATAGATAAATTTTGTAAAGAAAATTATTTAATTTCCTTGTCGCATTAAACTGTATGATAAATTGTTTTTTCTCCTTTTAGTTTATTGATGATTTCATGCGTTTTAAAAAAAAGCTCATTTTATAAAATCTCTCTTGCCATGTATTTTTTTAAACTTTTATCTATTTAATCTTAATGACACGTTATCAGTTAAATTATTCAATTGAAAAATCATTTTCAAAAATGTATAAGGACATTTCGAATATTTTGTTATGCCTAATGGTACAAAAAATTCACTGATTTTACCAATGCAATTAGATATTATGTAAAAATCCCACATACAATTCATTTAAAAGATTTTTATCATTCTATTCAATCTTCAAATAGTAAAATTCTAAAAAATTTAGCTTGTTGTTTAGAAGATATGCGTGAAAAATCATTTCAATATTTAATTTAAAAATCCGATGTATACAGCACATGACTTCCTTGTATGGAATATTAAATTATACGCATTTTTTCTTGGCTTTCATTTAAATTTATTTTCTGGAATTTCATTAGAGATTATGTATTTTTGCCTTGTCGCGAAGTGATAATTACGTTCTTACTTCGCGACAAGGCAAAAATACATAAAAACATCTATATTAAAAATTGAAAGATATAAAAAAACATAAAACATCAAATGCAGTTAAAACAGCTCAAAAAACTTTTTTACAATTAAAATTACAGTTTCTACTCAAAAACAAGCAATTCGGCCAGCGGAGAAGTAGGCAGATTTTTCGATGCACAAAACTGAAAGTTTACTTTTGCTCTCACTCGGCAAAAAGGCACTGAAGGCATAGAAATTGACTTAATTTGTTTTGGACGCTATGCTGAGTTAATATGGGATAATTTAATAACTTAAATGATAATTCCGGAACAGATTAAGCATAATTTATTTCGCAATAAAAAAGAAGACGTTACTTTGTTGTTGCGAAGCTTAGTTTCTCTAGATTGGCAACAAATTCACTATTCTGCTAAGTTTTAAATGTAAACAAATATGGCTGCTATAGTAAAAAAATTAGGCTTAGCCTCACTTAAACAGAAACTTTTAGATTGTTGATAACTCTACAACTATAACATGCAGGTTAACTAAAGGCATAAAAACCTTAACCGGAAGATAAGAACAGCATAATTCAATCATTTTTAAAGCAAAAGAATGCACAATTTACAAACATATAAGAATAAAGAAACTGAGCTCACTGAGCCGAGTAACAGATTGTATATACATATACTTTTGGTGCGGTCGAGGTACACATCTACATGTTATAGCAGTCCTATACACAAACTTTCAACATTCTTAGACTATTTGTTTTTGAGTTATGTGAGATACATACATACCTACATACGAATGTACTTACAAACGCCACGAAAAAATCTCTTCTAAATCCATTTTAAATCAGTTTTATAATTCGTTTGGGAAAAAAAGAGTCCTTTATTCTGTCCTTACATACAGCTGTCACGCAAAAACATCGTTAAACTGTATTCGATAGCGGTCAAAATGGATATTTTCGTTGAAATATGATACCCGAAAGTTTTCGCGATTACAATACATCTTCCGTACAAGGAATTAAAAAGTGTAAGTCGAATTTTGAAACAACTGTTGCGCCATATTATACTGCCATCAACCATGAGTGTGTGTGCGAATTTTGGGTTCGATAACATCAGTGAATAGTTTGAAAACTGATGTTAAAATTTTTAACACAGCAATAAACACCACGAGCGAGTTTAATAAAAACTTATAAAAACGCGGCTAGTGTAAAAAATTTTGACTAATTAACCATTGTTTAATCGTTGTTGCTATAAACAAAGATGAACTGTTGTTTTCCCTATTTTGAGATTTTAAATCTTTGTAGGAGATATATTTTTGGATGCTAGAATTTTAAAATCCCATATAAGAATATATTAAGTTCCACAATAAAATTAAGGGAATCAATTTTTAAAATGAAATATTGAGAGAAGTGTGGATGTAAACTTATGAAATGGAAAAAAATTTAAAATGATTTAGTAGATTTAATTGCAAATAATTTTAAACGCTAATTAGACCTACTGTTTTCAGATTAATAAAATGAAAAGAATTGTAAATGTAAAATATATCTATAAAAGAAAAAGGAGCTATAGCATTTATAAAATGGCAGAAAACTTTTGTAGCAAGTTTTATTTCTTTCAAAGTAATTATTTGCAGCAAAACGAGAGAGATTAATATATAAATGAAAATATTTGAAAATAAAGAAACAATACCTCTCCTTCTGTTTCATAATGCAGCATATTTTTAAAAAATGCAAAACATTGAAAAATTAATATTTTTTATTATTCTCATTTTAAAATAAGTTGAAATGTTTATTTTATAATCTGTAAAAATTCGGAAACTTTACAACAGATGCATTTTTAGTTGTTGAAAATTTAAAATTATGAATATCATTAGTGGAAAAAAATCGAACGGTTTTAAAAATTCGCCAGAAGTCAGAAATTATCTTAAAACTTTCATCCAAATTTCATTTAAAATGGTTTTTTAAAAGGCCGAAAATTAGTAAATTCTAGATTTTTCAGGAATTCCTGTCATGAAGGCTGAAGGATAATTTCAGTATATCACTAATTGAAAACAGTTGGAAACAAAGACAGAACTTAACTATACTGCATTAATTTAACAGCTATAGAATTATAGAATTTTATCTTGAAATAAAAGATCCTTTTAATTTCCTATGTCCTAATGATTATTAAAGCATTTAAAAACCATTTAATTCCATTTGTCTTCGTAATAACTATTAAAATAATTTAGCACTCACTTATTCTAAGCTTTATTTTAGGAAAAACAAAAACCACTCAATTAAAAAACGTATTCAAACTTATCAGTCTTTTAATAACCGTAATTAATAAATGCTGCTACTTACTAAGTTATCCGAAAAGGCCTTTAAGATCGCGTGGTGCAGATATGGAATAAATTTTAAATTGGCTTTCCAAATGTAAAATCGTTTGCTTACTCGTATTAGGATAGATCGCAACAGCTTCGGATAGCTGGAGTTCTATTGTATGAAATCTTTCTTGAAGAGGATGAATCTTGTTAAATATATAGTGAAATTCATTTTCTGCGTTAATCTAAGATGATTTTTTTTTTCAAATTAAAAACTGATATTCTACCTCTTCGTGTATATGACCTTTCGTCGTCAAAAACATCTCGTCCTTCCAAAGAGGTAGGTAGACTTAGACTCTATAATTGACCGAGCTATTGCGAAGAGCAATGTTGCCGGTTCCAGAATTAAAGCCCAAGGGCACTTGACATAAAGAAATCCGTACGTGGAGAAAAACTCAGATGAGAAAACGGATATAAGGGGAAGAAGAGAAGTACCAAAAGGAGCAAAACAATCCAATCGGACAAGTTCGCAAAACGTGACGAGCGATCATAGCTTTCAAGGAGGACCCAAGACGATGCAAATCAATGACAACAATATGAGAAGATACACTACAGCAATAGTTCCAGTGACAAATTCAAATACAATTAAACAACCTCAATCAATAGTGCTAAATACAACACAATACAAAACAACTATACAACACAATTTAAATACAACTATTCAACGCAATACACTACAGCAACTCAACAACAACCTAAGCAACCTATTTACAACTGTACTATATCATCACAATGCGAAAAATCTCGCAGCATTAGTTTTATCAAACTCCAAGAATAATATTCAAGCTGAGGTAGGTATTCGTAACATCTTTATATATATAAGAGGCTAAAGTGTGTGTCGCCGATAGTTTATTGTTGCCACTTGGAAAAATGAGCCCGGAAATTAACGTTTCCGCAGTTTTTAATTAATATCTCGGCCGATTAAAATCGTACGAAGAGGGCAACGGTATGGATGGGTTCGGAGAATTTTTTGGAATCCAAGGATACGCGTCTCGAATTTCAACTCGGCGCCGTTCCGTAGATATTCGAGAAAAAAGAATTTGGCACGTAGCCAAATCCCTCTAATAGGGAAAACCAAGAAAGGAAGTGGAAAATGTAGGGAAAACATAGGAAAAATTAGTTTTTAATTAATATCTCGGCTAATTAAAGTCCCAAGAAGGTTCAAAATGGCGTGCTACGGACCTGCGGAATCGAACGGTGTGCTTCGCTAAGTCCGGAAGCCAGCCGTTTCGGAGGCGATGATGCTACTTCACAACATATATATATATATGCGGCTTAAGTGTCTGTTTGTCGCCGATAGTTTATGCGTAACTGTACTAGCCAATGGGGTGAAGTTGCCACGGCACAGGGTTGCCCTTTCAATTGAGACGTAGACAATTTCCAGTAAATCTTGATTTGCTATGACCATCATTAAGTCTCAGGGTCAAACTCTTAAGCGTGTTGGCATTTTTTTACCTGAGCCTGCATTTTGACACGGTCAACTTTATGTTGCCTGTTCAAGAGTTCGTTAAAGAACGGACATAAAATTAAAAATAATTGGTCCTCTGCAAGGCGAGCTTAAAAATGATGGAAAGATCTACACAAGAAATGTTGTGTACAAAGAGACCTTTGACATGTGAATTAACATTTTATTATTTAAATTACCTTTATTTACTGAGCTAGCGGTGGCTCTTAAATGTATCGCCAGTGGTTTCCTTCATTGCACTCTACTTTAAGCAATTAAGCAAGTAGAAGGGGAAAACCCCGTGGGGCAGTAAGCAAAAGGGCGTCCTCGCCGCCTGCCCTGGGTAATTCAGTTTAAATTAGCAGACACCGTTGCACAAATCATTTTAATTACAATTTATAATATCTAGAACAGCGGTCATTTCGTATGACCGCTGGGCTTTCTAGTTGGAGATATCTGATGTAAATGCTAACTCTTTTGCTCTCAAAATTTTTAATACCACCTTCAGAATAATCTATACCCGGCATTTACTTGGCTAGATGCAGCTAAATTGATTCTTTACAATCCATTGTTACGAATTTTATTTTGATATGAATACATTTCTTTAAACTGAAGAATATTTAATACTGTTATTTTTAGATGCTTCTGATCTTGATTCCTTTAATAGATAATTTGATGATGAAGTAATTTTATCTATAAATACCCATTTTTTGTTATCTAGTCTCCATAAGTCTGCTTGTGCCATAAAGTTTCCCTTTCTTTCGTTATTTGGTGGAGGGGAGAGTGCTACCATGTTAATGAAAAAAATGTGATGTTTCTTCTCCATCCTTTCTTTTCTTTCTCTCTTTTTTTTTTTTTTTTATCCAACCCCGTATTATGGCTTTTAAGCCATTAGTTTCGAAAAGCTCGGCCTAGTAAAGACTTCAAACAAACCAAAGTTAACATCCTTGAAATAGCTGTCGGAGCAAAGAATTCAAATATAACTTCGGATGTAACTAACTTACAATGTAATTGTAAATGAATGTCGAAGTATGCATTTCGAAAATCCAGCTAATTCAAGGTCGAATTTTCAGTATTTTTTTTTTTTTTCGGAAGGCTATGTTCTCTATAAAAGCGAAAATCTACTGCATCATATGTACATTTCATAGTGCATAGTTTCAAGTTATAATTTAACAATAAAAATAAAGTTTTAAGATTTTGAAATTTGGGTTACGTCCCAGCTATTAATGAAAATATATGAAACATAAATTTTTACTTTAATCCTCTTACAAAGAATGCTCTAATTAGCTAGTTTTCCCTCATACTATTACAGATAATGCAAAAAAAGGTATATCTGTTATCGAAAACGAAGAGAAAAAAAATATTGAATCTGCTTCCGTCAATGCAAAGAAAGTTTCAGTAAGGAATTTATGATTGTCTCACGATTTTCTTACCGCGGGAAATTAAAACTAATTAGCGTGTAAAAAGTAATAAATTAACGTACTATCAGAAGAATGTTTTATGCCCGATATTTACAAAGGAAATTAACTTTCTTTATCCCAGTGACTTTCAAAGAGTGAAACTTCGTCAAGATAAAACAACAAGTCATACTTGCAGAAGGATCACTGTATTCCGTGATTAAATGAAAACTTATACATGTATTGCATATATATTTTTTCAATGTATTCCTACAAAGTTCCCTGATATACCACCTATGGACTTTTATGCTTTCGGTCTCTTGAAAAGAGCTCTTTCTAAGAGCCAGCCCACCACATTTCATGGACTCTGGAATGTAATGGAAGAGAAATGGAAAACAATAGCACTAGACAAATTTTGCAAAACGTTCCTTCTATCATGGAAATTTATATTTCAGAAAAATGGCTATCAGATCAAACATTTAATAAATACTCATTTTTAACATTAATTAAGCGGTTCCAAGATAATTCTAAAAGTGTGTAAACACTGTAAAAGGTTCTGAAATTTTTTTCTGCACTGTGTGATTCCAGGTACGCGCCATTTTGACAGCTAGAAAGAATACCTAAACGCAATTTTATGCCAATCTATAGCAGAATATTATGTGTTAGGCAGAGAAAAGGTATATTAATACATTGATTGAGGTTAATTAGAAATTTCACCCTTATTATTTGATAACATCCTTAAGTCCTAAAGGCAGCGTATTACATAAGGCTGCGAATATCTTGCCCCATTCTGTAACTAAAAATTACGTTCTAAAGAAAAGCTATTTTTATCGTTTTCAATGGTTGGTATGTTCCGGGAGAAACAGCGCTCTCTTTTATGTGATGCTATTACCTTTTCGCAACTGTCATTTATTTTTCTATAAAAATGTAATTTGCTAAGTACCGTGGTTTACTTAAGAATAGAAGACGCCACCCTGTTATTAGCATCACTGGCTGCCTTATTGCTACGCCCTGGTTGGCAACCCCGATATGGCTTGTTTGTTTATAAGTGCATGATGTCTATAACGTATAGGGATATTTGGGAAATAATGGCGAGCGGGAAGTCCTCTCGAGAGGTTGAATGGTAAGGGAAGAGGAGTGGGAAATCCTCTATCAAAATTAGGATAGAGCTGCATAATTATTGCCGTAGAAGTAAACCTGCAAAACCATTGGTGATGTTCTGGTGGTTCCGTCCGCTTCTTACTGCCTTGTCCTGTGAATACAGTGAGTGAGTGCACCGCTATGATGGCTTCCGACCACGGATATGAACCAAACGGAATTATATGCCATCAAGGCGGGGAAGACTCCAGAGTAACAAGGTTGAATATTATATACTAATAACAGTTTTTACATATTGTTAACTGCAAGGCACTAAGCGTTATCCTGGTTATCTGCTTTAAGTTCTGAACTTTTGAAACATTATAATATTATCCACGGTTGTTTCTGCTTAGGCAGTGTCTTGAGATTTTCTCTAGTTTATCAAGGGTTATTCTGTTTTTGAGTGTGTTAGTCGTCCACATTGCCCAGGCACAGTCCGCTGGTTTCTTCAAGTGCCAGGTTCTTGTATGTAGACAATGGAAGTAATAATGGTCCCTGTCGCCTTCCTCTCCGCATTCGCAGAAAGGAGTATCCCTAAGTCTGAATCTGTTCAGGTATACTGGAAACGGTCCATGACCTGTCAAGAACTGTGTTAGGGTAGCACAGTGGATTTTTATTTCCATGTTAACTTTTGGCAATAAGCGACATGTCCTTCGTCCTACCTCTGCCTCTGTCCATCTACTTTGTCAAAGTTGTTCACTTAATATGAGACCAAGGAAGTTTAGTTGGTCTTTCTAATATATCCGTGCAGTTGGCTGCCTGCTTGGCCAGTAGGTCAGCGGCTTCATTGCCTTGAATCCCTGTGTGAGCGGGAACTCATTTTAAAGTGGGTCTTTACGAAATAGGCATTGTCAGAAGCTGTTTCTGAATTCTGTATACCAATGGACTCCGGCTGTTTTGACTTGCGATAGCCGCCAGACTTGATGCCGAATCACTGAGTATGGATAATTTCTCCTGTTGACATGTGTTCGCATATCTAATTGCAGCACTGATAGCTAGAAGCTCTGCTTGGTATACCGAGTTGTTCGAGCCTAATTTCCTTTTCCACTCGAATGTTACAACTCCATTTTCTAGTCTACAGAAGGCGCTGCCCGTGCCGTTCTCAGTTTTGGAGCCATCTGTGAAAAAGTTATTACTGTACCTCTGAATTGGTTGGTCGTTTATACTGATACCGTCGGAGAGATTAAAAGCTGATGGATGAAAGTTATTGCAGTTGTTTTGCTCCTCGTAGTCCGAGTGGTGATAACTATGACCCCAGAGTGTTGAAGTTTGACCCAGCCTGGTAACCCTTACGATAGCTGCCTCCCTTTCTACTATCAAATCTAGGGGAGGAATTCCTGCTAGATGTTGTAGGGCTAGTGTTGACGTGGTACGGTAGGCCCTGCATACTTGAAGTAGCTGCTGTCTCTGAATAGAGAGCAGGGGCCTTTTCATATGAGAGGTAAGTTCGCCACCCCAGATTGCTGCTCCATAAGTTATTACTCTTTCTGTAATGGTTCTATGCCAAATTTTTAGTAGCTGAGATACCCCATTTATGTGAAGTCATGCGTCTCATGTTGTTGCTTAGGATGCTAATTTGAGTCTTAAGATTCCTGACATGTGGCATCCAAGAAAGTCTGTTGTCGAGTAATAGCCCAAGATATTTCAATTGGGGGAAACATTTTACCGGTATTCCATGGAGTTTAATGCTTGGGTTGCGTCTTAGCTGCCTGCTGCGTCTTATGAGCAAAGCTTTAGCTTTCTCTGCCGAAATCTGAAGCTTATGTGCTCTGGCCCATTGGGAGAACAGATCAAGACAGTATTGAGATCTCATTTCGAGGTTACTCCTTCCTGCCACAACTAGCATAAAATCGTCCGCATAGGCTATGATTCGAGCGTATTCTACGCTCTCAAACTGACGAAATGCCGAGTTTGCCACTATATTCCACAGTGTTGGTCCAAGGCATAGAAAAACGTGTGCTTCTTTTCCAAACAATCTGTATTTCATTTTGCTGACAAAAAGAAAAATCTCGTGACACACTTGCCAAAAAATGCCATATACGTAGATTCGGTTTGCATCATCTCGAAGACATTTGTAAAGAAAAAGTGTCTGCTTGCATTCGAAAACATGTGTAGTCTTTTTCTTAATCTGCGTGTTTGATTTTTCTCATATGTAATAATTGATATTTTTTGTCTTTAATGCCTGCTACACTTTTATAATTGTTGATTTTATGCTAATTAGAAGTGCTACAAAAAATATATTTTGAGGAAAATTGCCGAAATAATGTCTATAAAAAAGTAATAATGCTAAAAAATATGATTGTTACTGATTCAAGGAACATACAGATTGTATACATTAAAATACTTTCTTTCGCGGCAAATCGACGTTCGCATTTTTCTAACTCCAAGGTTAATTTTTTTAAAAAATGAAAAAAAAAGACTGTACTTTTGGTTAAGCAAAATTTCTTTATTGAATCTTGGAAATATTCCCACTGCTGTGTGCCATTTAAAATTGCGTTGCGTTCTTCCGTTTTGTCGTCCTTTCGTTGGTTATCAGTTTGCCCATGAGTTCTATTAGATATAAAGATTCAGTTTATTAGAATGAACACGACAGAAGGAAATTCATTATAAAAATAAATGAATAACAGAGGACGAGCAGAAAATAACATTAAATTAGTTAAGAAAATATGCATGCTTCCTTTTTTAATACCACGTGTTTGGAGGACACGTGTGAAAGAGCTGTATGTAGATTACTTTTTCTTCCTTCTATCTAGTAAGGTAACCAAAAAAGCGAAGTTTGGCTTTCTGGTTTCTAACCTCGTAAGCTGGTAGCCTTTTTTGGCACGTTAGGCACTTATGTTTCGTTTGTTGATATTTACACAACAACATTTGAGAAATATTAATTCAGTTTTCATGTTTAAAAAGAAAAATGGAGATATTTAGCTAATAACTTTGCATATTTTTTTTATAATTTTGTTTCTTTCTTTAATTGTTTGGGTCAAATCTTGACCTCTTTCTATGGATTTCGTTGTTCTTTTCACACGTACATGTTTGCGATGGCAATAATATATTCCATAAGAATTTCTCCAAAATGTGATGCAGATATTTTTTATTTAGTCCTGAAATTTCCTTCTCACTCCTTATTTAACGATCAAATTAACCATCGCAAAATCTTGATCTTTAGACTGTCGAATAGATCGGAAAATAATTTTCTCAAATGAAGAAGTTTCTGAGGAATTTTCTAACTTAAATTGCCGCGTTTCTACGGCTTTTTAAAACTCATTCGATTATTTTAGAGATCTTGCAGTTATTAATAACAATGGATTTTAAAATCAGAAGTTTAATTTTTCTTTTCTTGTTATAATTTTAGAGATTTTAAAAGCATAGCTAAAGAGATCAGATTTCTAAATTAAATAGAAGCTTAAATGAACTGAATGTAATTTTACGCCATATTGGGAAGAAAATCTTTTTTACATTTAGAGACAAAGTTTCTAATTTTCTTTACTGCTTCTTCTCCTTCTACAGATTACAAATTGTAAAATAAAATTCATAAAAAAGCTTTACAAATACATAGGATATTCATTAACTGCAATGAAAGCCAAAAAATTACGTTTTAAAAATCGTAATATGTGAATCGTAATATGTCACGTGTGAATAAAAATGAAATCATCATAATTTGCAAACCCTATTATTAAGGCATTAATAAAATCTCAAAGGGCAATAAAATGGTGATACAGAAATGAAATATATAGGTTGTTCCAAAGAAAGTCTAACGAGACTACATTATATATCCGGGATGTTAGAAGAAATCACTGTTTTCTGTCACTTCTAGCCGGACGAATGAACGAAATCAGTGATGTAGAAGCGACTCTGTAGCCGGCTGATTTAACCCACAGTAAGTAGTGAACAGACCATTGTAATAAAGACGAGAGGTATTGCATCGTCGGTTTTTAGGTTGAATTCCTCTTCAGTATTCAAGATGTTTTGTGACAAAATTGGTTTCGCAAAGCCTATATAAAATGAAATCCTTAAATCAAAATCTGGCGAGCTAAAGGCAAGTATAATATCATCGAAATAGAATACATCAGTTGAAAGCAGGGTTGATGCTGAACTTCTTGCCGCCCGGTGCAAACTCTGCCATTCCTAAATTCAGCCGCCAGATGCTGTCGCACCGGTTGTAGCGCGTCTAGCATTGGCCCTCTTTAGAAGTGATGTTAAGGGATTTTTGAAATCCCGCATGTCTTGAACGAAATGATGCCCCGAAACCGTTCCCATTGCATTTAATTCTTGTAACCTCCCGATTAGGCCATGTATCGCTGTCTCATGCTTTCTGGGTACCCTGTATAACAATGATTGCATACATACAGCTCGCTTAAATTTCTCTTTGACAAATTTGATTTACAAACTAGCTATTGTTAGCAACCTCACAATTTTACTTTTAGTCACATATGGAGAAGTGTATTAAGATAGCTAAAATGCTGTTTCTTTTCCTTTAGTGCATTTAGCTATTAATGTAATGCAAAAAATGTTGACCATTGAGAACTATTTGCATAATTTAAATTAACAATCGTTTTGCTATTGAGAACTATCTGAATACTATTAAGAAGTCTGATGCGTTATTTAAGCCTATGCACAAAACTTTAAAATTTAAGATTAAATAAATAAATAAGTCAAATCCATTAATTGAGCCTTCAAGTTAACCAATAAAACTTAACAGTTTAATAACAATAATATATTAATAAACACTTTATTGGAAAGATTTCTAAGACAGGAGCAATGCCGAAGTTAGTTCTACAGACTCATCTACAGGGTTGCTTTAATGATCATTTCTCGCCCAAATGGCGAAGTAGTTCAACTCAGAAAGTTCCTTAATTGCAGCATTTGCGATGTACTGCTCCACAGAAGCATGTTGACTCACTCTATTATTTAACAAAATGCAACTATTATTAAAAAGATATATTTAAAATACTAATGCCACATGGATGACGATGATTTTTAGATCTCGAGTGACATGATTTTATGCCTTCCTTCTTCCGCGGCCCCCTCCCAAAAATTAACTGTTTTAAACTAAGCACTTGATACAAAGACAATTCAAAGAAAATACAAAGAAAATTTTGCTCTTCTATAAATATTTCCGATAATGTGTTTATTAATTTATTATTGTTAAGTTTTGATGGTTAACTTGAAGGCACTGAACAAAAATTTAAGCAATTGTTTTTTTAGCACACCACAAATTCTAAAGTGTAATGAGGAAGCATGACTCTTAAGAACAAAAAATTAATGTTCGCAAAAAAAAAAAAGTCACATTTGGAGCAAATAACTGCCTGCAGCTACGCTGCACAATGTAAAATTCGCTTGCTTAAAAAGGGATTGAAATAATCCATCACATCTTTATAGTTTATTTTTAGAAAGGAGCATTTTTTATGACTAAATAATGCCTTTCGGCGTAAATAAAAAACTTTAAAAGCATTTATGCTCTATATATAGACATATTTATGTCTACTTACAGTGTGTAAATGTTTTTCCATAATTGTGTTCCATTTAGTTGTTAACAGTTTACGTATTACAGATTTTAAACCAATCTACTCTTTCTTCTAAATTAATTTCATAGATCCTTCCCCTCAAAAAACATATACAAAGCGATTAAAATGTTCCTAGAAAGCAAAATATTTAGGTAAAAATTTTTAAGTAAAATATTAAGGAAAGTAAAATATTTAGGTGTAACTTTTGCGTAATGTTATTTTTATATAATTCTTCAAAGGTTTAATGACAAATATGGCATCTGTAACTTAACGTTTCCTTATTTAAATACCCAGAATCTGAATCATATCAGTGCAAATATTTATGAAATGGAAGTTCGAGTAATGGCAACATATTTATGTTTCAACCACATGTTGATGAAAGATACTCATAAGGTTTCATGTGAGATGTTAAGAGATTGTGTTTCGGCTCATATCTCAGTTATCGAATGGGATGCAAAATCTCTCCCTTGGAAAATTTTCTATAAAAGTATCCTCTTTCCGATCATCAGTCCTCATCATTCACAAAGAAAATTGTTATCTAAGAGGTTGGAGAAAATGTGTTGTCAGATAGACGAGTGACTATACAGATTGATTCTAAAATACCTGGCAAAAATGCAAAAAAAGAATAATCTGCAATAAAAATACTTTTTCAATGGAAAACATGCGCGGAAATGACTTGTTGAGGCCATAGATGGTGCTGATTAGGTGGGAGTGAAAACTGTTCGCTGAAGTAAATCTTCATTGACCGTAACGTTTTAGAGTAGTTTTGTTAGCGAATAAAGTATTCTGTGTATGTGACTGCAAACGGAGCTCCTGAAAACATGCACAGAGAAAGATTCTGGCTACATAATCAAGCGTATTAATCGGGAACTGTGCAAGAGAGTATCGTTCTGTGTTTGGGAAAGATATTGCAGAATTTCTGTAGTGCAAGAAGCTGTAGTATATGCATATGAGGATAATCCTGCTACAGGCTCGAGATCTTTTGGTTGAAAGTTGGGTTTGAGCTAACGAATTATTTGGAGATCTTTAAATGAGAACGAAATGCCTCCATTTCATTTGCAGAGAGTACAGACGTTGAAGTCGGGTGTTTATCCTCAGTGTGTATACTTTGTCAGCTAGTATCTACACCAGGCTTCAGTAAATCTCGACTTGTCTTCGCATGTATTATTTACTCATGAAGTGACGTTTGTACGTTAGGGTATGTTTCACACTTTCAGTTTTCACCTCTTGACGCATGATAATTCACATGACTGGAGATCACAAGATCTCGATTAATGTTCGACTGGCATGGTACGCAACTATTTAATAAGACAGTATGTTCTAATCAGACGCTTGAATGGCCGCGCATAAGGCATCTTTCTACAAGATATCTGGCTGGAACTTCTTTCCTACTTTCCTCCAGTTTTTCTCACACGAATGTGACCTCAATAACCACTTCTTCAGCATAATATAACGCCAACTTAGTTGAGGCCAACTTACTATTTATTATTAATTACCTTGGCATTACTTAAGACCTCCACTGGATAGGGGGAGGTGGAACCAGGTGCACCAGTTCTCCGTCACCTGTCACCTGCTGTTTGGCCACCACAATTCCCACATTTGACAGGCGGGCGTTTCTTCTTTTAAATGCACATTAAGATCATGATTTACGGAAGGATCTAGTGAGTTTCATGAAAAAGGCCATACTGTTGGCTTCTGCAGGAAATATGCATGAAATGTTTGAGATCATTGCTAATTAATATATGCCAATCCATGAGCCGCCGGTGTGTATTTTATATTGCTATCAGTGGTCGCAGTTTCTATCACCTGTTGTAACAAAGTGAATCTTTAAAATGTTCCTTCTTTTGACTTTACCTCTCTTTCTTATTTACCTGCTTTTCATGCATTTCTTATTGGCCGGCACTTGCACGCTCTATTTCCGCACACATATTTCATTACAAAATATGCTTATTTCGGTGTCCTCTTTGCATTTTGTCTGCATATGTTTTCGAATCATATCGCGTAGGAGAAATTTTGGGTATTTCATTTGGAAATTAGAATCAATTAAGAAAATGTTTCACGGCGAGAAAGATCTCTATCCCTTCATTAACTTAGAATGGTAAAGGAGGAACAGAAAATAAGCTATATGGGGGGGTTTATAAGCATTTTGACAGTATTTTAACAGCATCCAGATGAATGTGTATATAGATATGGATGAAATATGGGTACACCTTTCTGCCCTTAAAAGTAAACAACAGGGGATGATTTGGAAGATAACCTCTTCTCATGTAAGCAAGAATTTTCGTGCATCAGCATGTTAGCCAAATTTATGACCAGCATTTTCGCTTTATTATTTTCAACAAGGAAAAATAATGACTGAGAAGTATTGTTCACAATTAATAGTAAATTTCCTGACGGAATTAAGAGTAAACGAAAGGGAAAGTTAACGATGGGAATTTTGTATAGCCATGCCTATGCATAGCACACACTTCTGCTAAGTCAATGGCAAGTATTATGAGCTACAAGATTGCCTGACCTTCCATATTTGCTTCAAATGATCTTTCCTGTTTAGAAATCTCAAGAAAGAACTTCGCTACATGTGTTTTTCATGTAATCAATTTGACGCTATTTTGCCGTCAACAGGATAGCTGCTCATCCGGTTTGTCATATGATGACTATATTACGACTGCTGTCGATAGCTGGTTTTTAGAGCACGTTGTCGATGGCTGGTTTTTGGAAAAAAGAATATTTTTCTTAGAGCTTAAATGCATCATAGGAACTCTGAAATCAGCACGTTGTTACAGAAAGTAATTACGTAGAAAACTAAAGATGTTTGATGTACTCAATTTTTTTTCGCTTACACTCCATTCTATTAGAATCTTTTGGTCGCCTTCGTAAGTATTATATTGAAATTTATCTTTCTATAGTTAAATAAACTATAAAAATTTTAATAATTTAAATAAAGTTTAAAAAGTTTAAATTTTCTTGGCCTAAATAGAAAAGAGAAAAAAAAAAAAAAAAAAAAAAAAAAAGGAATCATAATAATTGCAGTTCTAATGCTTAGTGGTCCAGTAATGAAGCAAATTTTACTTCTATAATTACGTCCTTTCTTCCATTCTGGTTTCGAAAATGCTTCATTTGAATTTACATCGTTTGTTTTTATTACTTTAAATGTTAATTCGCATGTTAATTTGAGTAAATAACTGCAATAATTACTGTGTAGATTAACGAACGAAAGGAATATTACATTACGTACATTAATGCTGACACAAAACTTCTACCATTGTAATATTTACACAACCCGGTGTACGTCATGAAATCCTACAACTGGAATATCAGCAAATTTGACAAGTATTGAAATATTTGAAAATAAAAGAACTCAGAAGTGTACTCAGAAAACGCGTTAAAGTGCATGCATAAAATATGCCCTAATATTAACTCTTAAGAAACCGTTAAAGGTCACAGGAATATCATTAAACTACAAAAGCGATCGAAATGTATCTTTGGAAACGTATTTTAGTATGTTTATTATTTCCTAGAGCTCCCTTATATAATCCGGCAAAAAATAATTTGTATTTGAATAAAAAATATTGTAAAGTAAAACATAAATAAATGCAATAAAATAAATCAATAAAAATAATGCAGTAGTACATCCATGTTGCCGCGAATAATACTTTTTAAGAATCACCGCGGCAAGAATATTAGATGAATGAGGCAAATGCTCCGGATCCATGATTCGTAGGACAGGAAAACAAAAAGAAGTACACTAAAATAAATAATTATAAATTTTTAAAAAAATGTATTTTTGAATGAATTTTTGGAACATTTATGCCATTATCTTTAAGAATTACAAATAAATATCATCATATTAAACGGAAAAGCAATAAAATTGGATATACGTATGCGTAATAACTCAAAATATGCGTATTATACAGGTATTTTCCCAGTTTCCTGTTCGTCTGTAAGCAACTTAAGTTACTATTGTAGCAAATAACGTAAAGTTTTTTTTCTTTTTTCTTACGATTTATTCGTTTATTGTTAGAAATTTACAAAATACCGAATACAAGCTATAACATTCTATGTCAGAATTTCAACAAAGGAAAGAAATGCATAAGAATGAGGAAGAAAAATTTATACAAGGAGATCAATTGTTTAAGCATTTTAAAAAGATGAAGCCATGAAGAAAGGAAATAAGGAAAAGAAGGGGAAAAAATGTATAAAATAAAGGAATAATAAGAAGGGGCAAATACTGAGAATCTGAATCGGTGTAGAACAGAAGAAAAACAGAAAAAGAAGACAAAATTGAAGACAAGCAAACAAAAATAATTGTTAAAGAATTACACAAAAGTAATAGTGTTATCATCAAAAACAAGTTAAAGAAAATCTAAATAAAAAATATCGCTACTTTTAGAAGAAAAGCGGCAGATTTAAAAAACTACTAGTTTAAGGGAGAATTCCCAAGAAGGTTTAACCAAATTTTAAATGAACTGGCCATATTATGACCAAAAGAAAAGAGGAAAATAAGAAGACAAACAATAGCAGTGTTGTTGAAAACCTTCTAGTCCCAAACTGTGATTATCTAACACGGCCAAAGCCTTTTACTTTCATTATGCAAAATTTTCATAATTAAAAACAAACCAGCATCAAACATATGTTCGGTAAATGCATTCAAACCAACTGTTACAGAAACTGGAAAGAAAATTACAAGGTCATTAAAAAAGGGGACATATTTTATCGAATAAAAGCAAATTGTGAAAACCGGAAATAGAATAATTAATGTTCAGTAATAACAGTAAATAAATTTATTATTATAAATATAAACTTATACTGAAGAAAGGCACAACTATAACATTTTTAGGGACACATTCTTTTACATTTCATGGCAACAATGAATGATTCGTATTACAACTGGATTTAACGGAAACTGCATGGGCGCACTGGCGTTTCTAGCTAATTTCATGAGTTTGTATAAGTATTTATTTAGATCACTCACGGAGTTTGCCGCTCGGAAGCTTGACCCCGATTTTTAACCTACTTCATGATAAACTATCTAGTTCAAATTCTGAACACACACTGCGGATGACTTTCAAAATTCGATGAAGACTTTTTTTTAAAATTTTAATGTTTAAACGATTTTTCGAGCACATTTTCTTTTAACGAACATGCTAAAACTCTGGGAAGTTTACTGTTTACACCATCGCATAGAGTGGGATAAAATCTTTTAAATGAAATTTTGCAAATCCTTAACATCATTTCTTATTTTTTTTCTGGCGAATCTTTCAAAAATCGCTCGAATTTTTCGATTATTTGACGTTTATGATCTTAAAATTTTAACATGTAAAATCGTACTGATAACAAAAGTTTGAGCTTTTCACAGACTAGGTGTTGTAAAGAGAGAAGTAGAGGGCGCTGCTTGGCAGTAGCGCAATGCATGTAAGTAGAAACGAAATGTCGTTTGATTAGGCAACATGATTTCTGTGAAGGTAGTCCGCCTAACAATAAGACAGTTGTAAATATGTAAATATAATAGCATTAGAAACGATAATAAATAGCATTAGAAAAACTGAACCATCGGATGTTTTGTGATTGCTCTACGGGCCGCCATGGATAAATGCAGGTTCGTCACACTAGGAAACAGTTTTTGCTCTCTTTCAGAATAATAACGCTGGAAAAAACTATTAATTCGGTGATTTTGTACCTTTAAAAAAAAGAGTTCTTCCTTCAGCATTGCTGTGAAACATATTTTTAAGGTTATGATATTATTACGTCATAATAACATAATGAAAGTGCACCATTTTTAATTTCCCCCTTTACTAAAGTTGATGTAAATTTTTATCAACATTTTGTTTTAAGATCTGATTCTCTCAATTTTATTGTGGTATCTAATATTGTATTCTTTTATGGGACTTTAAACTTATAATACCCAAAAATCTATTTGTGTTAAAGATTAGAAATTTTTAAAAGTTATGAAAAAATTCCTCACCTTCTTTTAAAACATTAGTGATAAAATTATTAATTATGCGGCTTTCTAGAGTTTTTTATTTTAATTACCCGCGTTTTCTTTTAACTCGCTCATGGTGTTTTGTCATTTTGATCAAAACTCTGCCATTCATTTTTAAACTGTTCCACGATAAGCTATCAAGCTTACATTTTACACACACACTTATTTTCCATGACAATCCAATGTGGTTAAGAGATCTTTTCTAAATATGATTTACATTTTTTACCTTCCAGCAACTTGTATACATCGATATAAAATCCTGTTTACACTATCGAGGTTTATGGTCAAGAAACGTTTATGAACTCGACGGCTCCGGTAAAGGGAAAAATCTGACGTGGACAACCACATGACTTCCTTGTACGGCCTATTAAATTGTACACATTTTTTGCAGCACTTATATTAAATTTATTTCCTTGAATTATTCCAACATAATTAAACGATCCCTCAAGATAAGTTGAAAATGACATCACAAACTGCAAATTTCGAAACTGATTATCTCGGTCAATTTTTCAGTACGGGAGTCAAACTTTTTGTACTTTTTATTTTCTCATGACGAGTATAAAACTTAGTACAACTCTTTAAAACTTAGTATGATACTTAGTAAGTATAGGAATAGGAAGACCTCATTAAAAGCTAAATTTCGTTATTTGTGCTTTTTTTTTTTTTGTTATTTGACATTGCCAAAACATGAAAATTTTAATCCCTTAAAACACTTTTGTAATTGGAAATGTACTACTACAACCAACGATTGCGAAAATTAAAGTCGAGTAGGGACTTTTAAGTCTAGTAAGGGATATTGGTCGTGCCGCCTGCAATAAAAAGGAAGGTGGATAAGAAGATGTTATAGTTATCCATACATAGGTCCAACGTTCTACGGATAATCGTTTTTAAGTCATGCGAGATACATACGTGTGTAGGTAGTATAGATATCACGAAAAAAATTCATTTGGAATCCAGTTTGAATCCATTTTACAATCCATTTTGAAATAAAAGAGTCCTGTGTTCTGTCCGTGCGCATTGACGTCATGCCAAAAAGTAATCATAATGGACTCTGGATCAGTCAAAATGGATAATTTTCATTGCAATCTACAGATATTTTTCGCGATTACAATATTTCCCTTTTTTCGTGTAAGGAAGTAAAAAAATCTGATTTAGATATCACATGATTTGTATGGCTTATTGAATTATATATATTCTTCATTACACTTCATTTAAACTTATTTCCTCTTATTATTCTAACTTACTTAAATGATTCTTCAAGCAAGCTGAAAATGAGAGCAAAAATTAGAATTTTAAATTAAAATATCTCGGCCAATTTTCGTTGTACAGAAGTCAAATTTCTATTTTAATTTTTTCATAACGAGTATAAAACTTAGCAAAACTTGACTTAAAACGTAGTAAGTATAGGAACTTGGAGACGGCTTTAAAAGTCAGATTTCATTACTCGTCCAAAATTAATTTTTTAAAATTTGATACTGCCTAAACATGAATATTTGAGTCATTTAAATGACTTCTGCAATTGGATTAAATAATTATTCGCTTTTCAAAATTCTGAAAAAATTTTATACTATGTTATTATGTATTATAATAATAAAATTTATTATCATGATATATCGCTTCTGTTAGGCGATGTTAAAACCTTGCAGTGTTAAATAAACCTTTAACAAACGCGCCCAGCGTGCAGGCCACCACACCACGAAGGCATGCTAGGAAGACGGGAGAAATACCTTATAATATGTCATAATTCCGAGACCATAGAAAAGGAATCAGCTTGCAGTCGTCGTAGCTGAACGTGAAGGCTTACACATGAAGATAACGAAACATGAACTTGAAGAATTTCCAGCCTTTATTTTCACACATATAAAATCATCCTCATAGATGTTTATCCAATCATAACCGATACATTTCTATGATTCAATCACAATGAAATTTGACAAATTGCTATATACATTGATTTTTAAATTTAAGACGTAGGCACTTTAGACGGGGAAGCAAAGCGAGGAGATATTAGCAAGGTGGGAGCTAACAGAACATGAACCTTAAGGTCCTTGTAGTCGAAGAAGTGACATTGTAACATAAGTATTATCAAAAATAACAAAAACTCAGAACTACGCCGAGACTATCCGTCAACGGTTGTTCTGCACAGGTTCTTAATATACGTATATAAACCTTAATAATAATTAGACACAGTGAGTCTACTATTAGAATATCTGTTTACAATTTCAATATTTATAGAAAAAGAAATAAATCTTATCTACTTGAATTCTGTACATGCTTCTTGACGAATAAACACTTTTATTAATACTCGACATCAGCAATTTCATTCTTTGAAATAAAGTAGGAACTAGGATATTATTCAATAAACAGAACACAAATACAATATAATAATTCAATTCAATCCATATCAACATTAAAATCATAGAACACTTCTATCACTAAGCAAACACGGATCAGAACGTGTATGGCAACCCCGAAAACTGATGCCATCCACAAAAAAGGGATACATAAAACTCGTGTCATTAATACATTAATACATTAAAAGCCTCGTGTTCATTCAATAAAGTTATTCATAAAACAGTCTCGTGGATATCTTCCGAAGTTTATTGACAGCATTACGTAACAGACGTAATTAACCGCCAGTGATTTTTATACCAGAGTAATTGCGATGCTAGAGATAAGCTATGATTGGTTAGTTATTAGTTTTGGTTACCCTTTTCAAGCAGCGTTACGTAACGTCGAAAAATCTCGAAATTGGGAGAACAGATGAATTTAGGGGGAGCTCACTAAATCAAGAATGTTAATTTTGATGTCGCCAGTTATTTTTTAAAGAAGCTATCGTATTTTGTTATATCTTACATATATATTTTCCAGATTAATGGTTGAGAGAAAATTCTTTCATATATAAATCCACACGGTAAATATCCTTATATACCATATGTTATCAGCCGATAGATGGCATTGTAGAAAAGCCGCCGATAGGGGGCGCACGATATCAATCGAGAATCGGGAAGGGAGAATAGGATTAATGTTAAGAATGTTCCGTAATGATATGTATATGTATATAATTATTGTAATAATAAAGCATTTATAAAATGCAAGAGTTATCCCGATTGAATGAAAAGCGAAAGCCCGACTTACCCCTAGCCGTCCTGAGATTGATAACGGAGATTAAAGTTCACATTTCAGAAGTGGAATGGATTGATGCAAGCACGCATTGTATGACTCGCGTACCAAGAACGTCGAAGAAAGGGTAAGTTTCGTTTTTTTAAAGATTTGAATGCATGCGAACTGTAGAATAATCCTAACAGAATTTAGAAGTATAGAATAATATTATTAGGTAATATTATGGAAGAGAATACAAAGAAAGCTTTAGATAAAGCAAAAACGAAACGTAAAACAACACAAGGTAAGAAGAAGGTTAACAACACAAGTAATTAACAGAATATGTGAACTATTGGAACAGGATATTGTAGATGAATGTGATATCAATCTACAAGAAAAAGCAGATCAGATATTTAAGTTAGATCTAGAAATTGAGAATTTAATTCCTGAAGTATCTGATCTGGAAACAGAAGTCGAGAATAATCAGGAATACAGAAAACGTATAATCTACGCGAAATCGAAAGTCAAAAATTATCTTCAGAATTCAGATAGAAATAGGGCAGATTTGGCGTTGAAGAATAATTCTTCACTTATTTCGAATAGTGAACCAGACAAACCAAGAATAAATTTGCCGAAACTTCATGTAGAACCGTTTGAGGGTAATTTAGAGAAGTTTCAGGAATTTTGGTCACAGTTTGATAATGCGATTCACAGTAACGAACGCTTATCTAAAGTAGATAAATATAATTGTTTTAAAGCTTTCTTGAAAGGACCAGCCTTAATTAGTATTCAAGGACTGTTGGTATCGGAAAATAATTATGATTTAGCAGTTGAATTGCTTAAAGAAAGATACGGGAAAAAAGAAATTATTGTAAGATCTCATATTAACCGTTTGCTAAATTTAAGTGCAGTAAAATCAGCTAGTTATACGATACGATAGAAATCCAAGTACGGGGTTTACAAACTCTTGGTGTCGAAATGAATTCATATGGAAGTTTGTTATTTCCACTACTAACCAAACTTATTCCAGATTCCATTGTGCTAGATTTTTATAGACAGCATGAAAAAGACGATTTTTGGAATGTAACAGAATTATTAAAATTTCTTAGAAGAGAAATAGAAACGCGAGAACGAACATTTTTGTTTCGACAAACAAGGGAAAATAATGAATCAGTTAAAAGCGTATACTATAAACTGTCAGTATAAACTATAAACTGTAAATTTTCGGAAAAGGGGTATAGATTTCAGAAGTTTAAAAGGAAGCAGCAAGATTCGATTCCTAACGCAACCGCACTGAGCACATTTCAGAAAATTTGCATTTTTTGCAATAATTCTGAGCACAGTTCCGAAAATTGTCATAAGGAACGCGAACAGAAATTAGAAAGTTTAAAACGGAACAGGAGATGTTTTCTATGCTTCCAAAAATTTCACGTGGTCCGCTTATGTAAATCAAAAGAGCCCTGCATGACATGTAAGCGTAAACATTCTAGTTTGATTTGTGACGCCAAATGCCTCCCGCGTCAGACAGAGAGTCGCGAAGAAATGAAGAATGACAAAATGAAAGATCAAAATAGTGTCGCAATGAATCATGATGGATTATCTGACGTTTCAAAGTATTTGAAGAAAGCAACAATTAACGACAGTGAACCGATAGAATGTTTGATTGATACTGGAAGCGCTGTCAGTCTATTAAGATTTTCGGTCTTTTCGAAATTACGATTACCAGTGCAACCGGAAACAAAAAAATTGTTTGGAATCGGGAGCGTAAATCACGCATCTACAACGACCTTGGGAAAAGTTCATGTTTCACTTCGAATCGGCGAAATCCAAACAACCGCGAATTTGTTTATCGTAAATGATGAGGTACAGTCGTATGACCTAATTATTGGGAGAGATGTTTTGAACGATCAGATGTTGGCTTATGGGAAAATAGGGGATTCGTTTAATATATGGTATGCTAATAAAATTCCATTCGCGCAATTGATAAACGAAACGGAGCGTAAACACAATAAATTATATTCTGAGAAACCAATAGAAATAAAAAGTAACACGATAAACTTTGTGCATTCTGTAGCCCCAGATATAAATAATGGACTGATTTTATATCAAAGCAAGCATGGAAGTCCGGATTCAGTAATGGAGGTTACAAATGGTAGGGTAACAGTCCCAGTTATGAACATAGGGCACAATAACATCAGATTAAAAGAAAATAAGTGTATCAGCAGGGTAATAGATATAACAGAAGATTGGGAATTAAAGGAAGTAGACGCTCCCAATATAAACAAAGATGAAGAACAAAACCATGTATTTTCCATTTCTCAAAATATTCACCAAATAAAGATAGATGATATAAAATTTGATGAGGTAACAACAGATAGTGAAAGAACTGATATCTTAAAATTAGTAAATTAATTTAGGGATTGCTTTGCTCTTAATTTAAATGAATTAGGTTGCACGAACGTTATAAAAATGGACATCAAAGAAATTGACGGGAGTAGGCCTGTGTCTTCTCGCCCATACAAAACGAATGCAGCCGAACGTAATGTAATAAAAGAAATTGTTAAGGAATGAAAAGATAATGGGATAGTTTCCGAAACTAGATCGCCTTACGCTAGTCCAGTGTTACTAGTAAAGAAAAAAACAGGGGAATACAGACTAGTAATTGATTACCGCAGACTTAATAGTCAGACGATAAAGGATAAGTTCCCTTTGCCTCGAATAGATGATCTTTTAGAATGTTTAGGAGGATGTAAAATTTTCACTACTCTGGGTTTAGCCCATGGCTATTTGCAAATACCCTTAAGTGAAGAAGCTAAATTGAAGACGGCGTTCATTACCCCAGATGAAACAGGACAGTTCGAAAGGATGACATTTGAGTTAGTAAATGCTCCTGCTGAGTCTCTGCGCCTAATGTCATATGTCCTAGGCCCCTTGTTGAATACTAAGGTATTGTGTTACATGGATGATATACTTATTCCTGCAAAATCTTGGGAAGAGATGATTTTCAAATTAAAGGAGGTATTAGAATGCCTACGAAAAGCAAATTTAACCTTGAAATTATCTAAATGTGAATTTGGGAAAAGAGAAGTAGATTTCTTGGGTTTTTATTATAAACGAAGACGGTATTAAACCGGGATCTAGAAAAATAAAAGCCATAGCAGAATTTCCAGAACCAAAGAATGTGCACGAAGTGCGAAGATTTTTGGGCCTGACTGGATTTTTCAGACGATTTGTGCCGAAGTATGCGTTAAAGAGCGAACCATTGACCAGATTGACAAAGAAGAATCGAGACTTCGAGTGGAAGCAAGAACAAAAGAAGGCGTTCGAACTAGTGAAGAAACAACTGACTGATAAGCCCATATTAGCTCACTATCAACCGCATGCAGATACTGAAGTTCATTGTGATGCAAGTGCAGAAGGTTTGAGTGGAATGCTAATGCAACGTGATGAAGATCGAAAATGGCATCTTGTTTATTGCGTCAGTAAGAAAACAACAGAAGCAGAGAGAAAGTATGATTCCAGCAAATTGGAGTTAATGGCCATCGTATGGACGTTGGACAGGTTAAGACAGTTCTTAATCGGCATAAGATTTAAAATTATTACTGACTGTCAAGCTGTAATATATATGAATGCGAAGAAGACTAAAAATCCTCAAATAGCCCGTTCGTGTAGTTTGATTCAAGAATACGATTTTGAGATAAAGCATAGGTCAGGAAAAAGACTGTCACATATTGATGCTTTGAGCAGAGGTCCTGTATCAGAAGCTGATGATACGATGACGAGAATAGCTGAAAATTTTGAAGTTTGCCAGTCCCTAACCGAAGAAGAGCAAATACTAATGATACAACATGCTGACCACGACCTGAAAAGAATTATCGAAATTTTCAAGAAGAAACAAGAGGAACGAACTGCTGAGGAGAAAAAAATAATTATGAATTGCGTGTTTAAGAAGAATAGACTGTTTTGGAAAACCGTAGTGGATGGAAAGGAGAGACTACTCTATGTTATTCCAAAAAGCATGAGGAAGAGCGTAGTGGTGAAATTTCATGATCTATTTGGTCACTTCTCTGTGGATATAACAGTTAATATATATAGGATATAACAGTCTTTGGCCGCCCTCCAGATGTATATTCCTCGCCTGAGGAGTACGTGCAAGACCTCCATGCTCGGTTGGAAACAGAACACAAGTTTCCCCGGGAGCGGTTCAACATCTCGACGGTTGGGATGAAGAAGAGGTACGACGCAAGAGCTACCGAACAACAATTCTAGGAAAACGCCAAGGTATGGCTGCGGAATCCGAGTCGTCATAATAGTATTTTCCCAAACTGCAGTAGTATTGGAAGGGTTTCTATACAAGTTCTCAACAAACTGAAAGAAGTCGTGATACGGATCCGGAAGTCCCCAATTCCCAACCTAAAGTCGTTAATTATGACAGATTAGCCTCGTACTATGGCCCCAGTACCTAGTGCTTCTCATGCTTAGGAGTGCCCATAATTCTTACAGATTAATTTTTCTAGATAATTTCTGTATATAACTGGTACGTAGTTATTTGTAAATAGTTTAAATATTTGCTTCTTTTTGTTTGCTTTACTTGTTTGTTTTGTGACGTATTGAATATGGCTTCTGAATATGGATTTTACTGCCTGGGACGTGCAGTTCTTGGGACGGGGCAGTGTTACGGAATGCCCAACTGCGGTAAGATAGTTTCCCCACAAAGCGGGTTGCCAGAAAGTGGTAAGAAAAGACAATGTTGCCAGATTTGGCGCGAAATCGCCCATTTGGCGATATCAGCTTTTCTAACAATATTAATATGAGTATTTTATTTTAAGATAAAAGAATTTATAAATTAAGTTATAATAATGATTTTCATGTACACTGTTATTAAGATTGTTGTTAATTTCGTTTATTGTTAATTCCGCTTATTCAAACAATTTTTATCACTCGAGGTGATGTCGATCAAATCTACAATGGATTAAGTTTAAGCAAAATATAGAGACAACCTACGCAAGTTTAGCCTTTTTTAAAGACATGTCTAATTTTTGTAACAACAAAATCCATATAAATTATTCTGTTATTAAAAGGTAGATAGTTTATATATGAAATATTATGGAATAATCAATTTTGATGAACATAGGATTATAAGATATAAAATTATGTATAAGATAATTTATGTGTATGAATAAACAAAAACTTACAGCAGTCGGTAAAATGATTTCTGTGGTTTTTTGAGGTTTCCTTCATTTTTCAATTTTTTGTGCTTGTAAAGCACTAATTAGTCCAAATAAGGGGCATTAGCCCAGAAGGGCTACTATTAGTCCCGAAACGGCATTTTGCGTCGAATCACTAAAAGCTTTGAATCACTTTTCAAATTGTTGTCACCAAAAATTATCGCCCTATATTATAGTTAAAGAAATTAAGTAACGAAGAATCTGCAATGTCTTTCGAATTTTCTTCGAACTGTGAAAGAAACGTCGGTACCTATGGCCATCAAATTTTGAATAACTTAGTCCTCCACTCAAATATGAGCACCTGAAAGCCCTAATTTTGAATTTCGAATTTGTTTTATTATATACTAGCAGCTACGCTGCCAGCCTTCGTCTGGCTTTTAAATGTACCGGGGAAATGCCTGAAGGGAACACCAAAAGTTAAATTTAAAAACTGCGCTGTATTTTACTCTGCAGAACAACTTAATAAAATAAAAAAAAAAAAAAAAAAAAAAAAAAAAAACCCACACCCACAAATTTAAAAGAAATGTATTACATATAACAAAATTACAATGAAATAAGTAATATCCCTTAATACAAATATTAATTATCTTAATAAATAAATTAGTCAACTTCCCGTTGCCTTCTCTCAACAAATGTCCAGTATCCAAGAGAAACATTAAATTTAAAAACTGCAATGAATTATCGCCCTCATTTTTCCAAATGGCAACAGTGTGGATTTTCAACAGTCAGCAGTCCAGTATAGAATTGAATGAAAAACTGTTGCCAAAACCACATTTCTAAAAGAATGAAACTATTCAAAATGATGCGATAAAATCGAAAAGATAAAATTAAAAAAAAAAAAATCTCATTCGAATATTGAAGAAATCACTTCGAAGTGCACTGGCTCTTGTCTAGATGCACCTGTATACCAAATTTCGTATCCCTGGGTCTATTAACTTACGCGACGCACAGACTCTTTCTTTTATTAAATAGAGAGATTTCATAACTTGTAAAACTTTAACGAATTTTTGATTAAAAGACTCAACGATTTCAAAGCGAGCAATGGTAACTCTGCACGATAAAAATAAACATTTTTAGCTCCAGCGGTTCAAGTCTTTATTTCGAAAAGTGCTTTTCAAACTGCTCGCTTTTCAAATCGTAGAGTTTGTTAATCAAAATTTGTAAGTTTTACAAAATCTGTACATATAAAGAAAAATGTCTATTTATGTGTTTGTTCGGCTTATTGATTTCAGATCAATTACGATCCATTTTTTTCACATTTAATCAACTAAAATTGAATATAGGTGAAATATTGGATGGAAATTGAGCAGCTTTTACCACCATTTGATTAGAAAGACGAAAATCATTCAAAACTGCGTGCCATTGTTTCTGATATAATGAGAGAGAATTAGTTTATTTTTCTATCGAACATTTTGTGTGGGTTAGAAAAATGTATGACTGTAAATCTTATTTTTTGCATCGTTATTAGAGAAGGATTACAGCGGTATCATTCTCAGTTGTTAGGTACTACATTACTCTCAATCTAACTTAACTGGCATTCAACTAGTTCTTGAATAATTTCACTCATCGAAGAAGCTTGTGGAAGGGCGAAGATGGAATATTGATCGGATTACTGTTTCTTGCTCAACACGAATATGCAATGATGTTAGACCTGCTAGTACATTAACCGATGCAGTAGCTATTCTGCAAAATGCCCTTATAATGTTTAGTGTGAATGGGCTCTGGACCATATTTTACTTTCCTTCCTTGCATCGATTAGGCCTAGACTGGAGCAGCATATGTAACCATCCTTTCAAAGGCAGTTGAGTAGAGATTCTTTTTAAATGTGTGAACCTAATCCTCGGTTATTTTCTTGAGGTTGTCGGAGTTTTTGCGCAGTGTCCCTAGTACATTGCTAAAGTTGCTTAATTTGGAAAATCCAACTCAACCTTTGATCCTACGTAAGGCACAAGTATTTTAATTCTTTGACAGTTTTAATCCTGCAATTGTTGATGGTGATTTCGGAACTAACGTTGCTCTTGACTACCATTCTTGGAATTATAAGGATATTGGATTTGACTTCTGAGATTGTCAGTTTAAAGATATTCCAGAGATCATAGAGCTGCTGAGAGTTTTGGGTTCCATATATCTTCAGCTCGCTTCTGAATTTCCTTCGTATTAAAAAAGTGATTATCACTTCTGTAAGCTATTAATTGTGTCTGCCCAGACCAGGTAAAAGTTAATATGCTTTGAAAATGAGATTCCAGAAGATTGGACTGGCTCATGATCCTTGTGAGCATTCTCGTGTTTGTTTGAGTTCTATATGATTCCATTGTTATGCACGACGATCTGCTCGCTGTTTTAAAGGTAATTGGTGAAAGCTTGATATGTATTTGCTTGGCATCTTGATACAAATTCCACTGCTTGGCTATAACGACGGAACGGTAAAATCCCTGAAACTATCAGTTCAACCTGTTATTAGGGGCAAATAACAAATTCAAGGCTGGCATACGGGCTGGCTGAGAATTTTTATTATTTCCCTCATGAGTAATGTGAATATCAGAGAGTTTCTCTGATAGCCTCTTCAGAAGGCATTTCTTCCTTCAAGGAGATAGCCCGTTTGTTTTGCCTTAACCTAAAAGTAATCCATTCCATATTTTATGGAAATTACATTATTCATTCTCGAATATATTCTTTCTCAAAGAATTCTTTCTAATCCGTTAGTGATTATTTGCGCCTAAGAAGGGCTGCTTCCTTGAATCAAAAGGTGAGGTAGGTTTTAAAGAAATAATGGCATCTTTTTTAAGTTATCTTGTAGTGCAAACATTTCCTTACTGAACTGGTTATATGTAAATCTCTCATTCGATTCAGACGATTCAGGAGGCAGATGGAAATTTTCAAGATTTGGCTCTCCCAAACTCTTTCTGATCTCTCTGTCTACCTTAACTAAAATGATGGATAAGAATTGGTCAATGTACAAAGAGTATTCTCCACAAGATCATCTATCCTTCCCGGCCACATTAAATACAGACTTGATCCTTGCTTTCCCCTTGTACGAAATTTCACCATAGATTGCGCCTAAAGAGTCTCATTTTCCCGCCAGTTTCGTATCACCGTGTGATGTGAAGCGTGATTGATATGAGAAATTTGGTGCAAGTAAATCGTATTTTTGCGTTTGCAAAGCTAGAAATTATAAATCGGCTATGATTCATCTAAATGAAATGAATATGGAATTTGGAAACAGACTGTCTGGGAAATCTTCCAGTAGTATTTCAAGATTATCTGAAAACGTTTCAAAATGACAGTGCGTTCACGTGTGAACCTTAAATAAACTTCCTCATTATTTATAAATAAAGTCTTCATAAATGAACTTCCTCATTGTATTTAAGATTTTAAAAGTGTTAACTGCTGCTTTTTGATAAACTTATGGATTTCCTTTCAATTTCTTTTTATTGATGTTGGTTCGCCCCGTGGTTGATAAAGAATAAGTCTACACCGTTTTTCTTCAGAACGCTTTGTATATATTATCATCTGTAAGACATTTTAATAACATAGAAATATTAATAAATTATTCCAAAAGTGAACCTTTGAACTGCTTAGTTTCATATATGCACTTCAATAAATATTCTAATAAAATATAAATGTAAATTTTTTCTGATTTCATAGTACTTTCAGAAAAAAAACTGAGTGTATGAAATGTAAATGAAATACTTTTATTGATTTCTCCATTTACTGCAATAATGTATACATAACTGTTATCACAAAAGCTGAATGTGTAGTATTAATAAATATATATATATAAGTACTGTACTTTTATCACATAAACTATAGTTCTTAATCTTAATAAATCAACTGCCGCGACTAATAATGTATTTTGATGGCTTCTCGCAACAACTTGAGTTGAAAAATTTTATTTTGTACACAAAATGCATAACTCTTATATAAATACATACATAACTAAATATATACATAAAATACATAACTCTTATTATAAATAAATACTTACATGTGCATAAGTACATATACTCTTATCATAATAAAAATATATATACAGTATCTTTATCACATAAGATTATAGTTTTTAATCGTATTAAATCAACTGCCCAGACTAGTAATTTATTTTGATGGCTTCTCACAGCAGTTTGAGGTGAAAAAGTTAATTTTATTATTTATCATAACTATGTCCGTTTCCTCAAATAAAAGATGATTGAAAATTCATATTCCAGTAAGAAAATGCAGTACCTTATTAACACAGGTTGAAGCAAGACTGGCACTTTGCATCCAAGTAGGCATATTAAGTATTGCGGGGTCTTGCTAATTGCTGAGCTTCACCGTGAATGGAATTCCGAGGGTCTTTCGTTCACCAACTTCTTAAGGAGATTTATCCTTGCTGTGTGTGTTGAGTGTACCCTTACTACATAATCACTATATGCTTACAATAATCCATGCCTTCCTCAGAATTACTTACTGCAACATCTTATTGACATAAGTACAGGCTGAAACAAAGCTGGCACCTGTGCATACAGTTAGGCAGTTGATAACTGCTAAGTTTCTGTCCCGGATAGAGTTTGGAGGGACAGCACCCTAGGTTGCGGTCCGAGGGTCTCCAACACCAACCTCTCGATAAGACTTCAGCTTACCATGTACTTTGAGTGTGCCTTTGTGTGCAGGTGCATTCAAAATGATTACAAACATTCATGTCTTTCCTAGGATTTGAAACTGGAATCTTTGTTACAGCAGTTAGCATCATTAACCATTTTCCCATCTGGGTGGCATTTTATTGACATAGGGAGATAGTCTGTATGCGTATTGTTACTTACAACTGTTGTAGTTACAATTTCAGCTAGGAAATATTACAATACATCTGAGCTGAGTTGGAGTACTGCTTGGATATGTATCGTGCAATAAGAGGAATATATGTAGAACATTCAGAATATTATCACTGAAATTTGAAAGACGTGTATTTCATGGAAAACATTTTATGAAATATACCATTTAAAAACCAAATAAATAATTTAAAATAAGGCTGTTTTATGCAAAATAATTTCTATTTTATTTTTTACAGGTATAATTTATTAACAATCTCATAAAAATTGTTCTTGAATTCAGTGTCAGATACAAGTACAGAGGGTATTAACATAATCTTAGGATGATTTTGAGACTATTTCAATAATATTTTAAATCTAAATATATATTATCGAAATGTTCAACCTGATCGCCTTTCTTTGGACTATAAGTATGCATTGTGCTCTCCATAACAGAAATAATTTATAAAAAATCATCAATATTATTGGTTTCTATTTCTCTTTAATTGATTTTCAATCAATTTTAACTCATTAATATGAATATTTGACTTTGCCTTTAAAATTAGATTTGCTTGTGTTATGGAATAATTTTTTTAATGATTTAACATCCCCAGATGTTTTAATTAATTTTCCTAATTTATATATAGCTTTGTACTCAGGTGTGCAAACATACAGTATAAAAAAATTCAATATATTTTTTACATTTTATTTGGCTAAAATCGTCTAGAATTAAATAATATTTTAAACAAGAACACGAAGCATGACTTTAGTTCTTGTGAAAACATATGCTATCCAGACTAGAGGGTATTTCCTCATTTTTATTTGTGTATGTGTACAGTAAGTATGTATCTTCTGCACATTTTATTTTCATTCTTTCTGAAACACCAAAATTATGAAACTCGTTGATATAAGAATCTCATTAGTGAATGCAATGATGTCTTAGTGAATAATTATTAGAATGGCATGCACTAATGAAATGGGATGCATTTCATGTCACTTAATTAAAAAAATCTGATTTGGACAGCACATCACTCCCTTGTACACACTATTTAATTTGTCCTATTTAATTATATGCACTTTTTGTTGCAACAATAAATTGCTATTAAATATTGTTAGATATTTAGAACAATAAACTGATGCTAATTATTGTTAAACTAACAACATGCATAAACTGTTATGAATTTAGTTAGATTTCGTTATTTGTTGAAAATTAATTTTTTAGTTTAACATTGCTAAAACATCAATATTTTTGTCACATACACTTCTGTCATTGGAAGTTTATGACTATGACCAACGACTGTGAAAATATAGACTGGGGAGGTACTTTTAAGCTAGATAAGAGGTAGATATATATACTTTCAGAATATATAGTGTTATTATTATTATTATAAGGGCACAGCCCGGATCCTCCTAGCCAGCACAAGCCAGCCATATGATAAAAAAATGGGACTGGCCAGAAAAAAAAAATTAAGTCCAAAATATGAGTCTCAGTGCCGAATTACAATTCTTTGTTCGTATTTATAATTTTCATTATTGCTCTGCAAAATCTTTCAATATATATATATATACACCCACCGGTTATGGTGTATTCAGTATATATACCCAAGCTGAGGTGCAATTTCAGTTTTACCGACTGCAGTAAAAAAGATGTGCACAAGTAGATGTTATAGCAGTCCTGTATACAGAATTTTAATGTCTTACGGTGAATAATTTTTTAGTTATACCCAGGGGCGTAGCTAGAGGGGGCATCTGTCCCCGGGCGCAGAATCCAAGGGGTGGCAACTGATGTTACGACATTTTAGAATTAAATGTTTTCCATCCTTGGCAAGCAGTAGGGGGTGCGAAATCTTCGGTTGTCCCTAGGCGCTGAAAACCTTAGCTACGACTCTGGTTATGCCAGACATGTATGTGCATACAGATGTCATGAAACATTTCCTTCTGTTTTGGGGGAGAAAAATCCTTTATTCTGTCCATATGTAAAAAAATTATCTAAAGTGATATTTCTATTGAAATATAATACCTGACATTTTTTGTGATTACAGTACGTTCTTTACTTCATACAAAGAAGTAAAAATAATACATAAGAAAACTGATGCAATGTACATTGCCTCAATCTACATCTGTTAACTTATTCAAATCTCTATCTAACACATTTCAGTAAAGGAAATATATAATAACATTCAGCTTTCTAAAGCAGCCTATGAAGTAAAGTAATATCTGACATCATTTGTTAATTGAAGAAATCCTGTAACTGCAACAGGTCTCTGCCCATACTAGAACTGAAGGTAAGATTGAAGATTCAAAGAAAATTCAATGACAGAAAAACTGCAGGCTTGTGAATTTAATGCCAGAGGTCATTCAGTAATTATAGGATTAAGAATCAGACATAGTTTCAAGAATGAAAAATTAATCCAGAAGGCACAAATTCTAATTCTAGGGATTGCCCAAACTGAATTCAGTTCTTATCTAAGTGTGCCATGCAATATTGATATTGCCTCAGAACATTGATGGATATCCCGCAGAAAAAAATGAATTCTTTGGATATAATTAAAAATATATAAGCATTAATTGTCATATAAACAGTATAGACTGGTTTCATTCTTTGAGGAATACAATATCCAAATCTGTAAATAATTTAATTCATTATACATTCTTCATATTTTATACTGAGATAAGTATAGTAGCTTGGGCAATTATTTTAAATTTTATCTTTAGCAATATTTGCTGATGTAAATTTAAATGGTGGAATGGTTAAAGTTTTGAAATATTGGTAGTTCAGCATTAATTATATTTCTGGCAAATAAATAGGCTGGCTCAATTTTGTCCTTTTTACATTGTACTTAAAAAGTCTTCCACAAATACTTTTATTCTCAATAGGAATTTTAAGTGCTTTACCATAATCCAATCCAATCTAATCTTACATAAAATAATTACTAAAAGGTTTTTATAAAAATGATTTATGAAGAGATATTATGCAAACCTTTAGCAATTTAAAATTAATTCTAATATTAAAAATGTTTTAAAATAATTTTTATTAGTTAGACTTTAGACCAAGTCATTTGGGTTGATAAATTTTTAAAGGGTCTCTATGATGGTCAACAACTCGATACCCAAATATGCAATGACAATTGATCAGCACAATTAAGATTCCACTGACTGTCAAAAAAAGGATTCTTAAAAAAAGATAAGTAATTGTACGCTGATATAAAACCTTATTATACAAATAAATCAAGTTATATTCAAAACATACGAGTGCATTAAGTTTGGTAAATCATCAGAGAGAAATATCCCTAAATTAAAGACATTACCAAACCAATATTATAGAATATTTCTTCCTCTTACTTACTGGAAAAAAGCTTTAGTTAAGTCAACAACTTACTACGGAAAGCAAGAAACAAGCTTAATATTTCTAAACGAGCTGATTTAAGAATTAAGCAATTTTATGCCAAATATTAAAAAAATTATTTCAATACATCAAGTGCAGCCATTACATTCATTAAAATCAAATTCTGGGGCAATTATAATCTATGATTTTGGATCTTTTGCAAGTTTATTTTGCATCTTGTTTATATCTCTAAAGTTCAAAATAATAATAAAGCATAGATCTAAAAAATCATTTTTTTTTCCAAATCTGTTATGCATATTCTTAATCTACTTCAATAATACTTAAGCTATGTATGCACAATTATTTGTATTGATATGTTGTATGCTATATAGTATTATAGAGAAAAATATAAAAGGGTTAATGAAGAAAAAGCCTGGGAATCCTTAATTTAAACTATAAATTTTTAAAAAAGTACTCTGCTTTACACAGCTTATTCTTGGTACTTTCAGATGTTATGCAATATATAAATATAAAGAATGAAATCTTATGGAAATATGTGTGGCTACTTATATTTATTTGTCTGTAGGGGGAAAATCAGAGTAAACGATAAAATGATCTACAATCAAAAGCTTAATTGTACAGAAAAATACAGTTTTTCATGAACTGAAACTAAACAGAGTGTTTAAAAAATTAGAGTAATGTAAAGCTCAACTGAGGAAAATTAATATTGAATTTGAGTTCTACATTTCCAGTGTTTATAGAAATCAGAGTTGTGCTCTTCTGTTATTGGGACCACATTCAGAAATGTATATATACAAAATATAGATAATATATTTTGATTTATACATACAAATCATGCATATTTACTTCCTGAATGTATTTTACGTTTTCTGTTTGGTTTACTGTTACATACATACTGACATAAAATTTTGATTAAAAATAAAGTTTCTCAAGTTTACTACTAAATATATGAGTAATTTTTTTCTTTAGGCAAACGATTCCTTTTTTAAAAAAATTCACTTTATTCTCATATGAGTTTATTAATTAAAATTAGAAAATTAACAAACTTTTGAAGATGCTTATTATTAATTAATGGTTACCATAAATTAATAATAAGCATCTTCAAAAGTTTGTTAATTTTCTGTACTATTTTTCTTTCCGAAACGAAATTTTATGTCCTATGACATAAACAGCCTGAAATTTTCACACAATTTTTTGGATTAAAGGCTCTAAAAATGAGAATAAATCACATAAATTAAAAAAAAGCTATATAAACTTAGTACGGATCATTCATTCTCTCGACAATCCTTTGCTCATTTTTCCTAAAAAACTGAAACGTATTTTCTTCGAGATAAAGCGCCAAATATGACACATTAAAGTAACCCCGTATTTCTGCGCATGCGCAACTGAACTGTTATCATGAGGAAAAGCACGGAATAAGTCTGTATTTAACGTCGCGTTATCCTTCCTGCCGCCGCACAGTATGTGAAAAAGAATGTAAAAAATTAAGATATTCCTGTTCCTTTTACACACTTGTATGGGGCAATGGCTAGCTTGGCTGATCGAACATCCAATATTCAATACCGGTTGAAGGCACAATGAATTTTTCAAGATTTCTCTGTACTAAACTCTTCATGGTCTCTATAGGCCAGTGGTCTTTAACCTATTTACCCCATGCACCCCTTTCACTGCTGTTAGATCCCTAGTCTCTCCTTTTCAAAATTCAAAAATGAGATTACTTTTTTTTTTTTTTTTTTTTTTTGACATTTAGATTGCTTTAACGTGTTTTATAAATTAAACAATGAAAACTTTAGAAAATTTTGATAAACACCAAAACTTTGTAGAGACACTAGGCATATTTTTATAGCAGGAGTGATGAAATATGAGCAATCGCCTTCACCTGGAATCGAACCTCGGACTTCTGAAATACCGGATCAGTGTGCTGGCCACTACACCACGAAGGCACGCTAGGAAGGCGGGAGAAATACCTTATAACTTCAATAATGTAGTTTTTTATATTTATAAACTAAAACTGAATACTTAAGAGTTAAATAAACGTCTGTTCTGTATTCGCCCCCTGAAACTATAAATTTCCTTCCTCGGAGTTCCGGTTCTCTCCGGTGAAAACCCCTTTTCCAGTTTTATATTGCTGGACAAGAGGAGCGTAGCTTTTTATTTTTATGCTTGTTATTTTCTTTTACCGCATTGCGTATTTTTTGGATATAAATGTTGTGGCAACCAGAGAAAAATGATGGAGTTCTAATGTAAGCAAACAATTGTTGTAAATAGATGTAAATAAAGTTTCTGTGTAATAAAAATGGGAAATAATTCCAAGCGTCATGTAGATTTTCATCAAAGAAGAAAAGCAAAAAGATATTCGTATCTACAATTGTTAAATTTAAAAAATAAGAATAAGAAAATACAAATAAGTAAAAGAGACAATAATTTCAGAATAGTGCCTTAAGTCCCGAGATAACAGTGATCTTTAGATATATTATAATTTAAGTATTTATTGCTGTTCAATTAGGGATTGAACATTTATTATTAAGATGAATAAAAGCACTAAAAAGAAGCGAAGAATGCTAAGAGCATCAGTTACCAGACTGATAGCTAAAATGGAAAGCGAAATAGAATCGGATAATATTAAATTTATTTTATTAGACGATGACTTATCCATCTTAAATGAAAATGAAAGCGATATACTAAGACTGAACACTGAAATTGAATCTGCCATAACAGACGAAAAAGAGTATGAAACTGAAATACAGGATAGCTTGGAATACAAAAATAAAATTACCTTGTGCGAATCGAAGATCAATAGAATATTTAGAAATAGAAAAGGTATTAAATTAAATTAGATGCTATCTAATTCTTCTATTATAGATACGATAGAGAACACAAATACAAATGACGCTAAACTTAAGAATAAGCTTAAACTAACCATAAATGAATTTAAAGGCGATATATGTGAATTTCAAAGTTTTTGCGCTCAATACGAATCTGCTATACATAATAACAATGCTTTAAAGGATGTAGACAAATTTAATTACCTCAAATCTTTACTAACGGACACAGCTTTAATGTCAATAAAGGGATTACCGTTAGCTGCCGAAAATTACGCTAAAGCAATAAATATTCTGAAAGAAAGGTTTGGTAGAAAGAAATTTTAATAAACGCACATATGAAACGTCTGCTGAATTTAAAGCCAGTAAAAAATGGATGATGTTAAAACATTACGTAACTTAAATGATAGTTTAGAAATTGAAATTAGAAGCCTTGATTCCCTTAAAGTTACTTCGAATTCTTACAGCTATTTGTTATGTCCACTGTTAATGAAAATACTTCCTAGCGATTTAGTTTTAGAGTTCAATTGATCGTTAACCCCTGACACAAAAACCATAGTGACTAAGATTTTGTAATTTCTGCAGAAATTGAAAGCAGAGAGCGTACATTTTTCCAAACATGACCAAATTATTCTGAGTTTAACATCAGAACCGAACAACACAAACATCAATCGCGAGACCTTATGAAAAGTGAAAAATATCATACTGCCTCCAAAAGTAACATTTTGTCCAGCAGCTGCGTCGCTGAATACGAATACATCAATAATCGATTGTATATTTTGTAGAAAGATAGAAAATGAATCTTTAAATCATTCCAATTCAAATTGTACAATTCCAATTGAGGAGAAGAGGAAGAAATTAAAAATGGCTGCAGATGCTATTTATGTTTTCATAAGGTTCATACGTCAGCCCGTTGCAGCTCGGATATACGCTGTAATTTATGTTCATTAAGGCATACTACTATTTTATCAATCAATCAATCAATGAAGATATGGCAGGGACATCGCGCGAACCCCGACGTGTCCTGCTGCATGATGAATATACCCCAAGAGCGCATGGCAGTGGAAACCTGACGAAATAAAGAGGCGTCGGAGGTAATACGATTTTGAATGATAAAGGGTAAAATAAAGGTAAGCTTAAAACAGACAGAGTTGGTGGCGTCAATTACGGAAAGAGATAACAAGAATAGCGTTTATTTACAAACTGCAAATGCAATAGCTTTAGGTCAGAAATAGAAGAAAAATTAAGACTCTTTTTTGATTCTGCTTCTCATAAATCTTTCATCCTGAAAGATGTATCAAAACAATTGAAATTAAATGTTGTGGCGGAAGAACTTCAGATTTACTCCTTCGGCTCTACTGAGCTTATAGTTAAAAGGCTAAAGCTGTTATTGGTATGACAAGAAAGAAAATACTTAATAATTGTAAGGAAAATTCAATAAGACTTGCTGATACTGCAGGTATAGATGGCCATAACTCTCAAATATCAGTATTAATTGGTAATGATTTTTTATTGGGAAATAGTCACTGGGAAAGTTAAAAGATTATCAAAGGGTCTTAGTGCCTCTGAAACCTTATTTGGTTACACTATAAGTGGAACTAAAGCATTAAGTAATGTTTCTACACCTCATTCCGGAATTACGGTAATGAATGTTGTTGAGGACATTTCACATGCACATGATTTTGAAACTAGTGCTGCTCAAAAAAGATTAAGATATTTAGATGCAATTGGAATACTTCACTATACAACAAATGAAAATGACACTGAAGTTATGCGGAGATTTGAAGAAACGACTGAATATAAAACCAATCGTTATGAAGTTTCATTACCTTGGAAGGACAATTTCAACAAAATAGGTAGTAATTATAACATGGCCTTAAACAGATGAAACAGTTTACTTAGAAGGTTTAAGAAAAATCCTGAAATTTATGACAAGTATTCAAGGGTAACTGAAAATTACCTAAATAAAGGAATAGCTGAAAAGGTTCCGAAGAATTCTGCAAAAAATATCTGTTTTTTGCCACACCATTGTGTAATCAGAGAAGATCATAATTCTACGAAGTTAAGAGTCGTATTTGATGCTTCCTCACATACTCATGACAGTCTATCTTTAAATGATTGCTTACGTTCAGGACCAAGTTTAAATTCTGAATTATTAGCTTAGATGTGCTAATTAATTTTCGTAAACGCAAAATAGCCTTTGCTGCGAATATCGTAGCTGCTTTTCTACAAACTGTGTTGAAGCCTGAGGACAGAAATACAGTAAGATTTGTTTGGACTGAAAAAAAAAAAAAAAAAAAAAAAAAAAAAAGGAGCAAGCGACAATTTTAAGAATGACGCTATAATATTCGGAGCAACCTGTAGCCCCTTTTTACTAGCAGCAACTATAAAGCATCACGCAAGGAAATCACAATATTCGAAGATCTGTCAGCTTTGTGAAGAAATTTTTACGTGGATGATTTGATTCATGGTACAGATGATGAAGAAGAAGCTGCAGAAATTTATGAAGATGTGAAAAGGATTATGATGCCTGATAGTTTCAATATGAGAAAGTGGAGGAGCAATAACGCCCATTACACGCGATTTGGAATGCAGCTGGAAAATGCGAAGTTTAATGGAGACGGAATGAATAGCACTTTATTAAGATATATTTGGAATGCGCCATTTGATCAAGAATTGCAGATCCGATTTAAAACCTGATATAATGAAATTCCTAAACTAAAAAATGTTGAAATTCCAAGACATTATTTCAACAATCTATCACAAAATAATCTATCGAGTATTCAATTGCACTGTTTTACAGATAGTAGCCAAACTGGATATGGTGACGTTACATATTTGGTACAATGAAAATGAGCTAACAGAAACATCATTTGTTATTTCCAAAGCAAGAGTTGTTCCCATAAAAATGGCTACATTACCTCTACTGGAGCTTTTAGGAGCAGTCATATGAGCTCGACTCATCACATACATTCGAGATTTGTTGAAGAACTTAGAAATGAATACTCATATGAAGACAGATTCAGAAATTGTACTACATTGGATCAAGGCTGATTCGATGAAATGGAAACAATGTGTTCGAAATAGGTGTCTAGAAATCCAAGAGAAAAATGATCCAGATTGGTGGAATTATTGTCCCAGCCACGAGAATCCTTCGGAATTATTGACGAGAGAACAAAAGGTATAAACCCTTTCAAAAAATGAACTGTGGTGGTATGGCCCGCCTTGAATTGTTTAAGATAACAACTTTTGGCTCAGATCTTCAAGAAATTTTAATGAAGATAATAAAATAACAATTTCTGAGAAACGAAAAGGAAGGAAACAAGAAACTTAACAGGAAACTTGTATTGTTAATAACAGCGAACCTATCATTCCTATCGAGAACTTCCGTGATATAAAGTACACAGTATAACATCTTATGTTTTCCGATTTATAAATAATACGAAAAACCCCAGACTAAGAAGAATTGGACCTGTCAAAGCTGAAGAGATGACTGAAGCATAGAATTTCTGGATCAAGAAAACTCGGTAAGAAAATTTTAGCGAAGAAATAAGGAAATATTTACATTAAATACAGTTGTCGACTCAAATGGAATACTCAGAGTAGGTGGATGGCTTCCAAATGCTGGGTTAAGCTATTAATCAAACATACCCAGCAATATTACCTGAGAAGTTTCATTTGACAGGTCGTATCATTAAAAATTGTTACGAATTGCAAGGACACGCTAGTTAAAGAAAAACTCAAGTTAACTCAAGTTAAAGAAAACGTTTGGATTCTAAAGGGTCGACCGCGCGTAAAGAGTAACATTTAAAAGTGTGTGATTTGCTACCAGATTTAAAGCTAAACCACTAAGTCAGGATATCACTCCTTTACAAACCGAAAGAATAACAGAGGCAAATCCCTTCGAAGTTGTAAGAGTTGATTTTGCTGGTCCTATGAGTACAAAGGATGAAACTGGGAAGGCTTATATTGCTCTGCATACATGCGCGCTGTGCATCTGAAACCAGTGTCCAGCCTAACTGCAAAACATTTCCTCTGTCCTTTATTAGATTTATTTCAAGAAGAGGAGTATGTCGAATGATATATTCAGACAATGCAAAAACTTTCAAAAGAGCAGACAAGAATTTACAAAAACTATGGAATACCGTCAAGGACACAGAAGTTCAAAATTATTTTGGTAATAAAGGTATTGAGTGGAAATTCAATGAGGAAAAGGCGGCCTGGTGGGGCGGTTTCTGGGAAAGGCTTGTTAGATCTATCAAGTCATGTTTGAAGAAAATACTCATGAAGGTTTCACTTAAAATTGAAGCACTGGAAACAGTTTTAATTGAAATTGAGACAATATTATATTCACGTCCGCTGACTTACGTCTATAGTGAAGTAGGAGAGCCAGAACCGCTGACACCAGCTCATTTTCTAGTTGGGCAAAGACTGACATCTTTACAAGCTGGCAAATTTCTTGAACCCAATTCAACTAAAGAAAATTTAACAAGGCAATATAAATACCGGCTAAGATTATTAGAAGGTTTTTGAAAAAGAGGGAAAATGGAATACTTACTTGAAATTAGAAATGTAAAGCAAATTCAGAGAGGTAATGCCGTAACAGATCTTTTGAAGGGATCTGTAGTTCTAGTACATGAAGAAAATTACCAAGATTGTTATGGAATATGGGAGTTGTACAGGAGTGTCATCCAGAATGAGAGGGAAAGATAAGGGCTTGCACTATCCGTTTAGCTAATGGAAATCATCTTCGTAGTCCTGTGCAGTTATTATACATGTTAGAAATGACTAGAACTCTTTGAACTGAACACAGTGAATTTAAATTGCGAAAACTGCGTCTATGAACATTTAAACTTGAAGAACATTAAAAACATTTAGTGTTCAAGATAATTAAGACACAATAACACGCCGAATAAATACTAATTCAGAAGTCAAACAACAAAAATCAGCGTTATACCTACAAAATTTTCACAGGACTAGTTTCGATGGTTTTACCGAACCATCATCTTCAGCTGCAAAACCGCAAATGAACAACGTAGGAAATAATGATTAGATAAGATAAGAAAGCCTGAACAAGAATAAGCAAGTGGCGCCATCTGTTGGCGAAACCAGAACTAAAACATAATTTCTCTAAAAGCCGAAGGCAAATTTGGATTGGAATTAGGATCGTTAACTAGAACAGAAAGATTTTATGAATGTGAAATGCCTCTAGAAAATCCAGTTCTCCAATGGAAGATGTTTTTTGAATAATTTTGGCAGCAGAAAAATTGAAAGTGTGATTTTCGGACCAGCAATGTTGAGCAACAGAAGACTTCTGTGTTTCCTTTTTTCTAACATATGCCTCATGTTCTTTGACGCGAAATTTTAAGGCTCTCTTAGTTTGGCCAATGTAAATTAAACCACACTGGCAAGGAATCCTATAAATACCCCAGGAATTCATATCCGGAATGGGGTCCTTGAGTATAGAAGTTGGAATTTTATTGATGGGAGAATAAACAACCCGAAAGTTAAATTTCTGCAAAATATGTGCAACTTTATAGCTAATTGATGGAAAGAAGGGAATGACAACAGAATTTTTATAATCTCCTAAAATAAGAGTGTGGCTTTTAGTGTGTTCAGATGTGAATTTTTTAACTGCTTGATTAATAATGTTGGGTGAAAAGCCCCTGTCAATAGCTATTGCTTTTAAATAATTTATTTCTTCATCAAGGGCTAGTTTGGAGGAGCAAACTTGAAGAGCACGGAAAACATAGGAATAAAATGAAGCTAACTTTTGTTTAGTCGGATGACATGATTTAAAGTGTGGTGGAAGGCAAACCGATGAAGGTTTACGGTAAACTGTAGTACTGAAGTTGAATGCGTTACGTGTGACCAGAATGTCGAGAAACGGAAGAGAATTGCAAGTCTCAAGTTCAAAAGTGAACTGAATAGCAGGATCAATAGATTTCATTGTTGAAAGAACTTTATTTAAATCATCTTTATTACCTTCAAACAGGGTAACAGTATCGTCTACGTAGCGGAACCATGCCGGGAAGTTTAAAGTTTCAAACAATTTTGATTCATAATAATGCATGTAGATATCAGCCAGGATGGGACTGAGGGGGCTTCCCATGGCTAATCCCTCAGTTTGCTTGTAATATTTATTTTGGAAAACAAAATGTGTTTGTTTCAAACAGAGTTGAGTGAGAGAAATTAGCTCCTCAATTTCGATGCAAGAGAAATGAAATTCGCGAAGTCTGCTTTCTAGACATCTTAATGCACCCTCCACTGGGACATTGGTGAATAATGAGTTTACATCAAAAGAAACCATGAGTAAATTACTAGGAGAAATGTTTTTAACCTTTTTTACAAACTCTATTGAATTTTTTATGGTGTAAATGTTATTGTCTAATAGAGTGGAAAATCTAGAAACTAAATATTTAGCTAAAGGATACGAGGCAGTACCTAAATTTGATACAATAGGGCGGAAAGGAATACCACTTTTATGAATTTTGGGAAGAGAATATAATCTGGCACAATTCGCAACAGATGGGATAAGCGAATGTTTTAAGTTGCTTGAAATGATTTGCGAAGATTTGATCGCAGTTTTTATTTTGGATAAGTCCGAAGGTGAAGGATCTTTATATATCTACATGCATTATTATGAATCAAAATTGTTTGAAACTTTAAACTTCCCGGCATGGTTCCGCTACGTAGACGATACTTTTACCCTGTTTGAAGGTAATAAAGATGATTTAAATAAAGTTCTTTCAACAATGAAATCTATTGATCCTGCTATTCAGTTCACTTTTGAACTTGAGACTTGCAATTCTCTTCCGTTTCTCGACATTCTGGTCACACGTAACGCATCCAACTTCAGTACTACAGTTTACCGTAAACCTTCATCGGTTTGCCTTCCACCACACTTTAAATCATGTCATCCGACTAAACAAAAGTTAGCTTCATTTTATTCCTATGTTTTCCGTGCTCTTCAAGTTTGCTCCTCCAAACTAGCCCTTGATGAAGAACTAAATTATTTAAAAGCAATAGCTATTGACAGGGGCTTTTCACCCAACATTATTAATCAAGCAGTTAAAAAATTCTCATCTGAACACACTAAAAGCCACACTCTTATTTTAGGAGATTATAAAAATTCTGTTGTCATTCCCTTCTTTCCATCAATTATCTATAAAGTTGCACATATTTTGCAGAAATTTAACTTTCGGGTTGTTTATTCTCCGATCAATAAAATTCCAACTTCTATACTCAAGGACCCCATTCCGGATATGAATTCCTGGGGTATTTATAGGATTCCTTGCCAGTGTGGTTTAATTTACATTGGCCAAACTAAGAGAGCCTTAAAATTTCGCGTCAAAGAACATGAGGCATATGTTAGAAAAAAGGAAACGCAGAAGTCTTCTGTTGCTCAACATTGCTGGTCCGAAAATCACACTTTCAATTTTTCTGCTGCCAAAATTATTCAAAAAACATCTTCCATTGGAGAACTGGATTTTCTAGAGGCATTTCACATTCATAAAAATCTTTCTGTTCTAGTTAACGATCCTAATTCCAATAATAATAATTAATAATAATTAATTTGCCTTCGGCTTTTAGAGAAATTATGTTTTAGTTCTGGTTTCGCCAACAGATGGCGCCACTTGCTTATTCTTGTTCAGGCTTTCTTATCTTATCTAATCATTATTTCCTACCTTGTTCATTTGCGGTTTTGCAGCTGAAGATGATGGTTCGGTAAAACCATCGAAACTAGTCCTGTGAAAATTTTGTAGGTATAACGCTGATTTTTGTTGTTTGACTTCTGAATTAGTATTTATTCGGCGTGTTATTGTGTCTTAATTATAGAAGCCCCAAACAGGCTTACATATTGCTTTCTGTTTTGCACGTGGTGTGGCCGCCATTTTGTGATTGTAGGAGTTTCGGTGAGTACATTTTTGCAATTTTCAAGTTATGTTTATGTTTTGTACATTTGGATATTGTGCTTTGCTTGTCTGATTTCATGCATTTTACTTACAAACGTTTTGTTTTCTATTCATTTCACTGAGGGATTTTTCTGCTGTTTTGTGTGTACTTTATTATTGCTCAGTTAATTTAGTTTGATTTTCTGCATTGTTTATCATGCCTTCATCCGTTAATCGTTTCACTAAATTACGCCTGAAACGGCAAAAATTCCTGAATCATCTTGACTTTTTACTTAAATGTAAATGTAAAAAATTGATCCCCAATTTTATTCAAATCAAATCTAATCAAAAACCTTCGAGTCGCGTTTCAAGAATTCTGTTAAATTGCAAGCTTGCCTTACTTCCGTCCGTGATAAGGGATACACGTCAACAATTGTCCAAAATTGAACATGAACTCTATAAGCTTCATCTGGAACTCGCTAAATCATATCCAAAATTCACTGCCCTTGAACAAAAGTCTTGGTCTAGAACGGAGAATGCAGTTAACCGTCATAAAAACACCCTTGCAGTTAAATTCGAAAAACTTCTTTTACAGTCTTCCAGTTCAAGTAGTTCAAAAAATCTTCCCATTGTAAACACCAGGCCAATAGTTAATATTTCTAATGTTAGTCTTTCAGAAGAACAAGAGAGAATTCTAAAATATAATTTTAACTTCTCACAAACCTGTAAACCCTCGATTCCAAAGATTTTGGCTCGTATCGAAAAAGCTTTCAAGTTCAGTAAAGTTTCAGATTCACAGAAAGAAATGATTAGGCATCTTATCGCTCATAATGGGAAATTCAATAATAAACCTTTGAAACCAAATCTAACTGCGAGAGAAAGAGCTACAATGCGCGAAATTCATTCTAACCCGGATATTATCATTTCAAAGGCCGACAAAGGTGGCCAGATAGTCGTCATGGATAAGAACACTTACATCGATGGTGTCACTAAACTCTTAAACGAAGGACCATATAATCCGATCCCTAAAGATCCTTCACCTTCGGACTTATCCAAAATAAAAACTGCGATCAAATCTTCGCAAATCATTTCAAGCAACTTAAAACATTCGCTTATCCCATCTGTTGCGAATTGTGCCAGATTATATGCTCTTCCCAAAATTCATAAAAGTGGTATTCCTTTCCGCCCTATTGTATCAAATTTAGGTACTGCCTCGTATCCATTAGCTAAATATTTAGTTTCTAGATTTTCCACTCTATTAGACAATAACATTTACCCCATAAAAAATTCAATAGAGTTTGTAAAAAAGGTTAAAAACATTTCTCCTCGTAATTTACTCATGGTTTCTTTTGATGTAAAATCATTATTCACCAATGTCCCAGTGGAGGGTGCATTAAGATGTCTAGAAACCAGACTTCGCGAATTTCATTTCTCTTGCATCGAAATTGATGAGCTAATTTCTCTCACTCAACTCTGTTTGAAACAAACACATTTTGTTTTCCAAAATAAATATTACAAGCAAACTGAGGGATTAGCCATGGGAAGCCCCCTCAGTCCCATCCTGGCTGATATCTACATGCATTATTATGAATCAAAATTGTTTGAAACTTTAAACTTCCCGGCATGGTTCCGCTACGTAGACGATACTTTTACCCTGTCTGAAGGTAATAAAGATGATTTAAATAAAGTTCTTTCAACAATGAATTCTATTGATCCTGCTATTCAGTTCACTTTTGAACTTGAGACTTGCAATTCTCTTCCGTTTCTCGACATTCTAGTCACACGTAACACATCCAACTTCAGTACTACAGTTTACCGTAAACCTTCATCGGTTTGCCTTCCACCACACTTTAAATCATGTCATCCGACTAAACAAAAGTTAGCTTCATTTTATTCCTATGTTTTCCGTGCTCTTCAAGTTTGCTCCTCCAAACTAGCCCTTGATGAAGAACTAAATTATTTAAAAGCAATAGCTATTGACAGGGGCTTTTCACCCAACATTATTAATCAAGCAGTTAAAAAATTCTCATCTGAACACACTAAAAGCCACACTCTTATTTTAGGAGATTATAAAAATTCTGTTGTCATTCCCTTCTTTCCATCAATTAGCTATAAAGTTGCACATATTTTGCAGAAATTTAACTTTCGGGTTGTTTATTCTCCCATCAATAAAATTCCAACTTCTATACTCAAGGACCCCATTCCGGATATGAATTCCTGGGGTATTTATAGGATTCCTTGCCAGTGTGGTTTAATTTACATTGGCCAAACTAAGAGAGCCTTAAAATTTCGCGTCAAAGAACATGAGGCATATGTTAGAAAAAAGGAAACACAGAAGTCTTCTGTTGCTCAACATTGCTGGTCCGAAAATCACACTTTCAATTTTTCTGCTGCCAAAATTATTCAAAAAACATCTTCCATTGGAGAACTGGATTTTCTAGAGGCATTTCACATTCATAAAAATCTTTCTGTTCTAGTTAACGATCCTAATTCCAATAATAATAATTAATAATAATTAATTTGCCTTCGGCTTTTAGAGAAATTATGTTTTAGTTCTGGTTTCGCCAACAGATGGCGCCACTTGCTTATTCTTGTTCAGGCTTTCTTATCTTATCTAATCATTATTTCCTACCTTGTTCATTTGCGGTTTTGCAGCTGAAGATGATGGTTCGGTAAAACCATCGAAACTAGTCCTGTGAAAATTTTGTAGGTATAACGCTGATTTTTGTTGTTTGACTTCTGAATTAGTGTTCAAGATAACTTAAGAATCCAAACCTTTGATGAACCAAGAGTTCATGGAGGGGGAGGATGTTACAGTTTTATGTTGCTGGCCACAAAAGGGCGCAGCTTTTTATTTTTATGCTTGTGATTTTTTTTTCTCGCATTATGTTTTTTATATATATATATATAAATGTAGTGGTAACCAGAGAAAAAGGATGAACGTTCTAATGTAAGCATACAATTGCTGTAAATAGATGTAAATAAAGTTTCTTTGTGATAAAAATAGAAAAGAATTCCAAGCACCCTGTGGATTTTCATCAAAGAAGGTAAGCAGAAAGATATATATATAAAATGTAAAAAATAAGATTAAGAAAGTAACAAATAAGAAAAAAGACAATAATTTCAGACCCCTGTTCTAGACGCAAAGAATACTTGTATTGCGTTACTAATAAAGGCTATTAATTTCGTTTCGGCATATTACGTCGTAAACTTTAAATGTCCATTTCACTTTTCAAATTGTTGCCACCAAATATTATCGCCCAGTGTTATATTTAAAGAAATTAAAAAATGAATAATCTGCATAAATGCATGTATGTATATCGCATTGTTATAAAACAACGGTACCTATAACCATCTAATTTTTCATAACGTAATCCTCCACCGAATATGTGCATCTGGAAGCCCTGATTTGGATTTTTTTTATTATCTGTTTCGTATTTTGTTGGACATTAAAGAATTTTTTATTAACAAACTCAACGATTTCAAAGCGAGCAATGGCAACACTGTACCCAAAAAAAAAAAGTATTTTTTTTTATCTCCAGCGCGCGACACTGTGTATCGGAAATTCTTAAGATATGCTCTTTTAAATACTTTGTGATATTGCTGTTGAATTGAATTTTATGGTTTAGGTTATAAGCAAAGATAACACACAAATGTTAAAATACGCTCCTTTGGGCGTAGTATAAAATATGAAATCTATTGGATTTTTTTTTATTTTATAATTTTTGTTGCGATATAATGCAATTAATGAAAAAAAATCTCAGTTGCATTGTGCTATTATTGGCCTTTAGAAAATTACAATCCCATTATTTAATATCCGGATATTGGAAACCGCTTAGTTTTATCAGGTTTTCTTTTTTGTTAAAGACATCTGAAATAACTTCTCTCAACGGAAATTTCAAACTTAATTAAGCTCGCAAATTAAGCTTAGCTTGCATTAGTAGCCAACATCTGATAGAGTGTTCTGTTTTCAGATATTTTGCGTTACTGTTTAGCTGTTGATTAATAACTTCTGAATATTGATTAGCAACCTGTACGAAAGACATCTGGATTTAAATTCGTAAACTTTGTGTACTGTATAAATTTAAAGTTAGAAAAAGTAGATTTCTCTACTTTCTTCTTCTAAAATCAATAATAATTACTCACGTTCAATTAATTTGCGTTACATTTTAAGACATCCTTCCAAATGTTTTAGATAATATTTTGATTTAAAATCTGTTATATCAAAAATCTGTTATATCTGTTATATTATATTATGTATCGGGTAGTCATAAGAGATCCTACTCAGACCAATATACGACTCGCACTGGTTGACATACTTCGTTGAGATTTGGTATATCCATTATGTGGACCACTGGGAATGAAAACTGCAATAAAAAATAATAGTTCAAATTTCTACCGCTAGATGACGCTTTTCGTGTAATGTAGATAGGATATTGAGCGAATTAAGGAAATTTTAAAACGCCAATAATTAATACCATAAAATCATTCTTTACCACGCCTTTAATAACGAAAAACTGAACTTTACTGGCAAGGCTTAGTTTTTAAGATTAAAAGTGCCGAATCCGTATGGAAGAGTCTCAGAAAGGAAGCAAAAAATAAATAAATATAATAGCTAAAAATTAAAATAATTCAATTAATATAAAGGAGATGTAAATAGATAAATAGAAATTTAATTAAAAAAATTAATAAATAATTTAATTATAAATAGTTAAATAAAAAATTAATTTTCGGACCTAATCATATTTAGGGTTGCTGCTGGAATTACATTCAGAAGCAAGAAGTAGTTCCGCCGATCTCCGTCTGAATTTAAGCATTGATTATTCGTATAATATATTATTTCAAGGATGAGAGATAGAAAGCCATTCTTTTTTGCAGCTCACCAATGTAAAAAGGTAAAACGATTAAAACGTTACTAAAAAGAATAGTAAGAATTCTGGAAACAGTATGAGTATATGGAAGGAAATTTTAACAGAAAAATGTAGCTTTGAAAATACAAAAGGAAAAGTACAAGATTTCCTGATCGCGATGCTCTGTCGATATAATTCTAGCCCTCAAGCAAAATTTTTTCTTGAATACGATCCGATAACAAAGTGAAAAAAAAAATCTGAAAGGTTTCCACAGAGCTCAATTTTGATTGGTTATTGCTTTCTGATGAGAGTTTCATTCTTTTAGAAATATGGTTTTGGCAACAGTTATCATTCGTTGCTTTTGGATACTGGACGGATACTGGACTGCTGACAGTTTTCTCTTGAAAATATGAGATTTATTCCTTATTTAATTGTAATATTTTATATTATGTTTTAGTTATATATAATTTTAATTATATAAATTGTTTTGCATATTTTTTTTAGGAAACTAAGTTCTTAATTTCCTTTTACCATTTGAATTCTTAAGATTTTTCAGCGGGAAGTTGGTTTATTTATTTATTATAAAAATTCATATTTGTGTTAAGGGATATTGCTTAATTCATTGTAATTTTTTATATATATAATACATTTTCGTTAAAAAAAAATTTTTTTTTTGATAAAATTGTTCTGTAGAGAAAAATGCTGTACAGTTTTTAAATGTAAAGTTTGGTGTTCCTTTTAGGCATTTTTCTGGTACATTTAAAAGCCAGACGAAGGCTAGCCGCTTAGCGACTAGTCGATAATAAAATAAATTCTAAATTTCAAATTTGGGCTTTCAGATGCCCATATTCGCAGTACGATTACGTCATCAAAATCGGGATGGCTCTAGGTACTGTTGTTTGGCGAGAAACATACATACATTTCTGCAGATTCTTCATTATTTAATTATCTTCAACTATAATACATTGTGATAATATTTGGTGGCAACGATTTGAAAAGTGATACAGCCTTTTAAAGTTTTCAACGCAAAATCGCAAAACGAAAACAATAGTCCTTCAGGGACAAAGCCCCTTTGGACTAATAAGCGTAAATCACCTGTACAAGTGAAAGTAGTGTTTCTTCGCGTTTGGTTACATCGATCAGAATGTCTACGAGAGCTCTGCAGTAGAAAGTCACTAGAGTGGTACATGCATGACTAAGTACTCCTAGTAGTTTCAGGAAAGAAAAATTTGCCCGCATGATAAATTCATTGCACTTTCTGGAAAGTATTCCTTTGACGTGTAGACAAGCCTGCATTCAGAAGTTAGAAAGTTAGAATAAATTTTTAAGGCATATTTGTTCTTAAAATAAAATTAATCTGTTGAAACGGTGGCTCACTTACAGGAAAGAAGAGTAGGAGCCTTTTCATTTAGGGCCTCGGTGCTTTCCGGCTAGAATTATGATTTATCTAAAAAATTGAGAGGTATAGGAGTTGGGCTCCGATGGACTCCGGCGCAGTTTAAGCTCTGTTTACTGGTTAGGGTTTTTTAATTAAAATTGCAGTAATATACTGATGGTCATTAAAATTGATACAACATAAGCAACAAACATCAGATTTGCATGAAAGATGCTGATATATGCAAATGATTAGTTTCCAGGGCACGTGCACAAAGCGGGTATGAGCAATGCCATCTACATTGTATATAGTAAATGGGAAGACTGCTCCGCAGGTTTCTCATCTAAAAATCCCATGTGAGACGTTGGTTGCATCTATAAAAGTCATGCTAAATTCCGTGTAAGAAAAACAAACTCCTACCAGCTCGTGTTTGGAATTCCACTCCGGGAGGGTCTAGTTTATCGAGACTGTGGTTTATCATTCTGGGGCATTAGTATTCGTGTTGGTCAAAATCCCATGAAGGTCAGAGGAATATGGAATCAGTGTATCCAACTGCACGGCGTGAAGTACCAAGCTCAGTTCTGTTATGTAAGTACTGTTATCCAAGTTCACTTCGACTCAATGACAAACCGAATTACATGTTGCTACAGGTGGCAGGTCTGTACACTGAATTATGCAGGCTATGTACTCCAAATCACCTGCAAATTAATCATATCTTCCACTTATTATACCGTAGAAGTACAATAAATAAGATTCTGATAATTTCTTTCTTTCCTGCTGGAGCAATTTTAAAGGCCAGCAATGCGGTTTAGCTGACCTTGTGAAAAGGACGTATGCTGAAGAATTGTTTGAAAATGATTTTCCTAAATTTCAAAAACTGGGCTCTTAACATGTGCTGCCAGGAAGACTACGAAAAGAAATATCAAATGAAGCTTCTTTAGATGAAGTAGCTATTGCTGTGGCTGACAGAATGTCCTATTCTCAACATTCTTGGCCAAATGCTCGATGATTTACCCACATGATTTATCTATTCTTTGTTCTATCTTGGAAAAGTTTTGCGAAAAAGTGATATTCATTTTTATGTTAAAGTGATACTCATTCAAGATCCTCATGCACGGTGCTGGGTGCAAAAGCTCAATCCTTTTGTTTTGAGAGGCTTTGGAGGAAAAGCCGCTGATAGTAAATGACCTTTAAATAACCTGTGGTCAGGTGAAGATTGTCGACTATGTGGTACTGCCAATACCAATACTGAGCATGAACACCTTTGGCATTTCTTGTTCTTTATGGGCCATTTTTCTGCCTGGTGGTTAAAATTTGAACCATTACTTTTCATTAAAGTTTTCTTTTTCCCATCGTCTGTATAACGTATATATCGAGTTTCAACGAAATACGTCAGTTAAAATGGGTTCTATATAAGTCTAAGTAAGGTCACTCTAACAATAAACATCGTGCATGTCATGAATCTATGGAGTAGAGCAATCTGTTTAAAACCATTTTATAAATGTAGCTTTATTATATATTTTCTTCGAACACTAAAATTTTTTCTCTTCAGTCCCTGTAAAGGGAACAGCTATCCGATTCTTTTGCATGATTTGATTTTAGAGTGCACTTCAAACGTAAATATGATGAAATGATTTGACGTTTACTTTTTCATATCTCAGAAGAAATTTATTTTTCTTGGGGAGGACATGTATTATACTTTTCAAGCCTTTTTTCGTTATTTGATAATACGGTAGCTTTAATTATTAAAACCCATCATGGAAAGAAACTGAAGTTATTAAATAAACGATAGGTCTGAATTATTGAGGAAACTAAACAATACTTTCATAACATGATTAGTGAATTATGTATACGTGTATATTGATATTTGTATTGCATGCTACCTAGCGGAAATCTTGCTCCTCCATATTCTTTCTTTTACTAGTTGAGGAACTTGACGATTTTTAATGCCTCGCAAATTTCAGTTCCTTTATGTTCCATAATGGCCTTCTCTGAGAGAATAAGATAAAAACAAAATCAAGGAATTTGTTAAAATACTGTTTCAGCTGCTCATTTTTTTATTCGTACTGTAGAGGATTATTATGCTTTCCGAAACTAGAAAACGTAAGAAATCCATTGTGTCTTGGCAGGGATTCGAACCATGAATCTTCCATTTATTACTTGGCTGTGCTAACCACTTACACCATAAAAGTATGTCTGGGAAAATGTGATAGTTCTAATTTGCAATAACTTGAACGTTATTTTACAAACTCATAAAGGCATTATTTCACTACTGCTATAAAAAATTGCTCTGGTAATTATCGAGACTGATTCTATAAAACGTAGAGATTTTAGTTCTTTGTAAATATTTATCACATTTCCTTCAAAGTAATTCCCTCCGATTGCAGTGTCTTTATTCCAACATTTTCCCCAATCTTTAAAGTTGTTCTCGCAACAAATTTTATTTTATTCCATTAATAGACTCAAAGCGGTGACCCTGAAGCAGAAATTTTAATCGTCAAAATTATACAAGAGTCATATGGTGTCAGCTCAAGTGGTTGCATAGCCTGCTGAACCGCATTCTTGAATTTTCGGAAAAACGTTTAAGAACAATAGCATTGCTAGAAGGTATGGATTATCATTGTGCAAAATCCATGAGTTATCTCGCCACAATTTCGGTCGTTTCTGTGAATTGCTTCACGCAGAAAACGCAAAACACTTGAATAGTATTCTTTGTTAACAATGTAGTCATATGGCAGAAATTCGTGATACAAAGTACCGTTACAATTAAAGAAAACAGTCAACATTACCTTGATTTTTGATCAGTTTTATGGTCTTTTCAGGCTTTTTTAATCTTTCGAGCGCCATTCACTTGATTTTGGAACTTCTCTTTATGCCAAAATTCTAGACCCATTTTCATCATCGATAGAACGCGTTTTGAAAAGGACTCGCATTGAAAAAAACGCCTGCTAGAGCAGTAAATTTTCTATTTAATGACAACATTTACGTGAGCCAATATTTTCGATATTGGGCATGCAAGTATATAAACTAGGGATGTAAATTAAAACATTTTTTGATAATAAATCTAAAAATTAAAAGGAAATTCGTTCTAAAACATATCTTTAGTATATATACGAATACAGTTTTATGTCGCATTAAAAACAAAGTCTCTTACTACTGACATGAGTGTTCAGGTTTAGTCCGTAAAGCCTTCAAACTTGGATGAATATTTTTAGTGCTGGATGTAGAGCTTCTTCAGCGCCTTGGCTTAGTAGAATGTAAAATATTTTTTTCTTTCTTTTTTTAAAATGTTAATGATTGAAAATACTGCTTCGCATAAATACATAATACAAATGTTGGAAGTATGTTCGTAAAGTGTTGGAAATGCTGTCCTAATCTCCAACCAGAATGCATTAAAAGTTTTTATTTTTCTTTTGTTTTTTTGAAAATTCAAGTTTTAAACGTATTTAGCTCAATAATTCGACAGCTCCTTCTAAAGTTTCGATGGTAAGTGACTGCTGTTAATCATTCCAAGTAAAAATGATTTATGAACCTGAATTTTTTTTCCAACAACAAAACTTGAGAAAAAAATAGTTTTGATATTATGTCTCCAGGTATCTCAAATAGTCACTTTTGACATTTAAAATTAAATCTCTAACAATAAGAAAAACATCTCTATCTGTAAATATTTCTAAAAATCTATTCATCATTCTCTTTTTCCATTTCTTGATCATTCTGAACTAAACTTCAGCACACTACACCGTATTTCCTTACGCACTTCCGTACAGCCATAGTATTTCTCTATGCAGAAGCTCTGATAATCAGAAATCTTATTGTTATGAATTTTGTACATAGATAGACAATTTTAGTGAAATTGTTGTATTTTTCTGTATTATATAACATGAAAAGCTGAGAGAAATGATGCTCTGCCAGAAAAGTAAGAATACAGGGACAAGTCTATTTAACATTTTTTTTTTTTTTTTCCTTTGAGAACATACAGACTCCCCGTGCACCACATATGTACAACACGAGGCTTACAGAAGTAAGTTAACTAGAACATTAAAGGTTACATGTATAAATAAACATTAAAAATTACATGCATAAATAAAGCGAACAAAAGCAGAGAACAGCAGTCTGGACTTCACGAAAACAGATAAGTTCACTGGCCAAGTCACTCCGAACATTTTCAAATCGTTCTGTAAGCATAATCTAGGGCCATCAAATGTAGGGCACGAGAAAATCAAATGTTCCACATCCTGAGGAACTCTTTTTGAACATTCACATAAACTGTTTGATCGTAGATTAAAACGAAATAGATAACTTGCAAATTTACCGTGACCAGATAAAAACTGAGACACTTTAAAATTTAACGAGAGGAAAGACTCGGAATTCAGTCTATGGTAAATAGAAGGAAGGAACTTTTTGGTGACTTCAGCATTACAAGATGAAATGTATTCCTCATTCCACATAGCTAAAAGCTTTTTATAATGAAAGGACTTCCAATAATGTTGATATCAATGGGTAAATTTAAGGCATCTTTAGCTAAGAAATCAGCTCTTTCATTTCCGTAGAAACCATGATGAGCACGCACATAAGCAAAGCAGATATCAATACCTCTAATTCTAAGTGAACTAACAGTTACTAGGGTTTCGATAACTAATTTATCGCAGCTGGTAATACTGTTCAAAAGTTAAAGAGAAGAAAGCACGAAGCTGGCAACAGTTTTGGCTATTATATCTTGTAGCTAAATTTGGTGAGAAGCTGCTAAAAGTCGCCAACTTTGACCACCATTTGGCGACATTTGGGAACGGTCCCTGTATAACTGTAATAGATATTGTAATTGATGCTCTGTAACAGTATTCGGCACTCATATGCTTTCCAGTAGTTTTGAGAGAGCAGAGAACGCTAGAAATATCTAGGTGATCGGTTTAAAACTATATAAGAACCGAGACAGCATCACTTTCTTTGTTGCTGTTGTGATTGTTGTTAATCGCTTAATTCAGGTTAAGTTTGTATCACTAAGATATCTCTGTGTTAGCTTCGCTCTTTAGATGCGTTTTGCTTTGCGTTGTGCTTAATGTTCCTAGTAGCTTGATGTGTAATTATTGATTGTACTCTGTGAGAGTGTGAAGAGTTATTCAAATATTTTTGAGGAAAGTTTTAGAACTCTTAAAGTGTTTCTTTTGATAAAATAAATTTTATCCACCTACCATCGGACCTGTTTGTATTCAGTCTATTATGAACCCCTACGCACGCAATAATATCTGTGAAAACGTTTATGACAGAAGATTGAAGGTACTGGATTTTATTTAAAATCAGTGATTCAGATAGAATCGCGAAGAATTAAAATCTGATGATATCTTTGTTGATATTTTGTACGCGTGCTTCCCGAGAGATTATTCAGTGAGTAAACATAGTATGCTCATCTCCATCAGCACTATCAGGTTCTGTGTTCCGCCTTACTTTCTTTGAGAACATGCAGAGACCTGACTCGGAACAGGGAGCTTACTAAAGCTATGTTCAATAAATGTGGGAAGTAGACAAGATACACAGGAAGGGTATACGAAACCCTTTATTTTTCACTCTTTACAATAATTTCCGAACTTCGGAATACAGAGACCAACCACTTGTGGTCTGAACGTAAGAATATAAAAATATTAACTAAACTCTAACTTAACTTTGGAATAATAAACAAGGGCCTACATGGAAGATTGTCCGTATATTAACAGGAAGCCGTATGTAGTACAGAGAACTGTTAACACTACAATACGTTTAAAATTATCAAGAGGATTAAACCTCTGGCCTGGAAGGCAACCAGCAACCGAGTAAAACTGCTAAGGCAAGCGGCCTACTTCGACTAACTCCTTCCTCTCTTGCTTGGCAAAAAGCCACAACTTAAGTACTTGGCGTTCGCCAGACAAATTTGCATAAATAAGTTAAAGCTTTTAATTCTGGCCGGAAGTAGAAAATAAGAAGTGATAATAAAGATTTAAAATAAAATAAACGTTAGTAAAACTTAAGATCCTTACATACTTCCCGCCAGAGTTAAGTAGTTTGAAACTAAGGTCTAAAACGACCTTGTTGAAAACTTTTAGCTCTAGAATCTAACGCGAGGCCAATCTTTTACAAACATTCCTCACTAGAAACTAGAAATTAAAAAAAAAAAAAAAAAAAATTGTTTTTTACATTATCAGCTCCATGGACAACCACTTTTCATCTGTACTGCATCTAAACAGGAGCTTTTAGTTCAAATCTGGTTCCTTCCAGAGATCTGGAAGGAAAACTAGTTTAATGAAATGTTTCACAATGAAATGGCAAGTAACATGAATATTTATATTTCTCTTAACATTCTTATTTCATTCATGACTTTATTTTAATTATCTCTCCCCGTGCTCTCTGACATGTGTTGTAAAAGAAAACACCAAACACGAATGTGTTTATGTATACGTGTTCAACACTGCCTCCTACAATCAAAACACTAACGTGTTAAAATTCAACATAACAAGACCTCGTAACACACCCTATCTTCATCTCTAAACCTTGAGGTACTATTCTGAAAGTGGCTAACTCTGAAGTGTAGCGTTAGAGAGCCTAACTACATTCATTCAACCTTTAACACATATTCACAATACTTTTCTTTTTTTTTTTTTTTTTTCTTTTTCTTTCTTTTTTTTTTTTTTTTTTTTTTTCAGTCTCACGAATAAGTTTAAAATTTTTGGCATTACTTTCACTTTTACCATATCACAGTATTTCTTAACATTTAAAATAACAGTTCACATTGTATATAAGAACATATTAACATGCCGTTAATATTACGCATTTTAAAAAATACATTAGTAGTACATTGTTAACTTCTATTCTTTTCCAAGCAAGTGCCAATTCTTCTGCATTGAAATACTACATTTCAAAAGTCTTTCAGACCAAAACTTCTTTCTTGCCAGAATCTTTTAAATAAAATTTATACAATAACTTTTACAATATTCAAGTATTTACACATTCCTATTATACATCAACTTTAGTTTTACTCGCGAGTAATTGAAAAACATAATACCAAAATAGGTAACAACTCATTTCTCGCCTTTTTGGCGATAAAGGTAGACCTCACATGAAGTAAAACGTCTTGAAATCTGCCACTTGCAGTAAGAATGAAAGATTAACTTAAGTTTGCAAAGTAACATAAAATTTTACTTATCTTTGTGATATTCGGACATTCTTTTCTCAGCCCAGTCCTGGAAGGTAGCAACGATTCGTGTTTGATTTATCCTCCTTCTTGTGCGGGCTCGCCCTTCAGTACCTTCCTCTATAAGCTTTCTTTTCCCTCCTGTTCGGTCACCCTTGAATACCTTCTTTTTCGCCTCCGCCTGTGGTCCTGGCCGTTTGATGGCCGCTGGTCTTGGCGGAACCGGGACACTTCTCTCTCGTTCCTGCTTGGACCTCGTTGCTGGCCGTTCAAATTTTCCTTGTATCTTTTCCTCCGCCGCTGGTGGTCCTTCCGCAGTTCGGCGACATTTGCTACGTAGAGTCCTGTCCGATGAGTAGATCTTCCATTTGGGAGCCGGGTTATAGTTGCCGTTATTTCTCCTGGCTCTCTTTGCATTCATCGTACTTCTCCCTTCTTCATTCTGGGGGTGGTCGTGCGCTCTCTTTTGTGGTCGGTGGAACGGCTTCTTTTTCTTGTTACGTTCAATTTTCCAACGGGGAAACTTTCTTTTCAATTGCTCCTGCCTCCTAATGGCTTGTCCTTGTGCTTGACGTTGTTCCACCTCTGGAGCTTGTGCCTGCCGTGCCGGATCCTGCAAAAGATCTGTAAATATTTGCATTTTATTACGGTCATAGTACGGTTTTATTTGGTCAATGTTTGCGGAGCATGTTTCACCATTCCTGGCTTTTAACACCACTACAGCCTGAGTTATTTTTTCTATGACATATGGTCCTTCAAATCGTGGAAAAAATTTGGCGGTTTTATCTTCTGGTGCTGAAGAAAGTGAATGCTTAATTTTTAACACTTCATCTCCTACTTTATAAGTTACTCCCCGTCGTTTCATGTCATAATAGAGCTTCTGTTTTCTTTGTGCTACTTCAGTGTTCTTTTTTGCTTCTTTAATTAATTTTTCTATATCACCCATTTTAAATTCTGGGGCTCTTTGTTGAACATAAAATAATTTATCTAACGGCGTTATAATCTTTCTGCCTAAAAATAACTCAGCAGGAGTTTTGCCCGTTGTATCATGTTTTGCGGTCATAAGGGCGAAAGCAAATTCATTGACATAGTTATCCCAGCTTTTATGAAAATTTTTAACATAAATACGGATAATTTTCACTATATTTCTATTGACCCGTTCCGCTATATTTGATTGCGGCCGATACGGGACCATTTTTTAAATGACGTATGCCCAGTTTTTGGCACATGTCTTCAAATATATTACTTACAAATTGAGGACCATTATCCGATATAAGTTTTATGGGCGCCCCGTATTTTAAAATATATTTATTTAAAATAGAATCAGCAACTAATTTCGCGGAGGCTCGTTTTAAGGGAATAATTTCGGTCCACTTACTAAAATGATCAACCATAACAAGGAGATAGCGACTTTTATTTAACTGACTTTTTGGGGAAGGGCCCAATAAATCGATGCCAATTATTTCATTTGAAAAATCGGATTTAATAGTATTTAGAAACCCGACCGGGCGGAAATTAATATAATTAACTGCTTGACATGCTGGGCAGGACTGGACATACGCCCTTGTTAACTTTTGCAGTTCAGGAAAATAGACTGCCTCGCGTACGCGTTGGATAGTTTTTCGAATACCAGCATGAGAAGCTAAAGGGCTGTCATGTAACTCCTGCAGGATATTTAATCTAAGACCATCTATTAGTTCGTATAGCCCTATTTCTTATCGCCACAATATCTTGGTGGCTAAAATTTTCAGGATCCTTTAAATACTCATAAATGTTTCCAAACTCAGGATCCTTAACCAGTTCGGTTATTACAGTTTCTCGGGAATTTATTGTACATGCTGTGAGCATTGTCACCTTTACAGTATTACCTTCTTCATCTATTTTTATTCTGGATAGGGCATCTGCTACGATATTTTCCTTTCCGGGGATATGCTTGTTTACCAGATTATATTTTTGTAGCTTGAGTGCCCATCTTATTAACCTTGGGGATAAGTTTTTCCCTGAGTACAATCTAGTTACCGCCGCATGATCAGAATACACTGTTACTGGCGCCTTTCCAAAATAGACTCGGAACTTTTGCACTACTAACAGAACTGCAAGTGCCTCTCTCTCAGTCGCGGAATAATTTCTTTGTGTTTGATTTAAAGTTCGACTAAAAAATGCCACGGGCTGCTGATTTTGCGAAAGTACCGCTCCTACCGCATAATCCGAAGCATCCGCTGAAATTTCTAAATTCTCATCCTTTTCAGGAAATTTCAACACAGGGGCTTGCGTTAATGCTTGCTTTAATTTTTCGAAAGCACTATTGGCTTCGGCCGTCCACGAGAATCTTGCCTTTTTCCTTTTTAATTTTAACAATGGTTCAGCAATAGCTGCAAAATCTTTTATAAGGACCTATAATATTGTACCAGCTTTACATATTATTAAAATCTTGTAGTTTAAATAATTTAAATAGATGAACATTAAGATATTTGTGAATGGCAATATTTGAAACGAAATCGAGTGCCACGTGCGACTCTCGCACGAAGAATGTAATTTATTTTTAAATGTTAGAATATGTTTTTTTTTCTTTTGTATGTCGCCAATTTTTTTGAATGTTAAATAAAAGTTATTGCTGTGTTCCATCATTGGAGTTGCTTCAGATCGCCAAAGAAGTATTACAATATGAACAAAATCCTAGAAAAGAAGAGAGCTTCTTCGCCGTATTTGGCGGCGGATACTTTTGCACAGCGATTATTTTTGATTCGTCTGTCTCGATTCCTTTCTGAGATATTTTGTAACCTAAATATTTTAATTTGCACTTTTCGACATTAACTTTTAGACCGGCCTCATTTAATAATGAAAACACCTGTCTTAAATCCTGTACATGTTGGTCCAGATTATCACTAGTAATAATGATATCGTCTAAATAGATAAATGTGGACTTTCCAAGAACAGACCTTAACACAATGTCCATACATCGCTGAAATGTTGCCGGTGCCCCTGAAAGGCCAAACGGCATACGCAGGAATGCATAAGTGCCAGACTTGGTTATAAAAGCAGTCTTAGGCACGTCCTCCGGTCTAACTCCTATTTGAAAATAACCAGTCGTTAAGTCTAAAGTCGTCATATATGTGGTAGACGTTATGTTCCTTAGAATTTCTTCAATAATAGGTAACGGATATACCGGATATTTAGTTATGGAGTTTAATTTACGATAGTCAATCGCGAAACGCCACCTTTTTGGATGTGTTAATGGATAATCATTGTTTTTCTTACATAAAACCACCGGGCTAGCATAACTACTTGAGATGGGCGTTATGATCTTTTTACGTATCATATCGCTAATGTGCCATTCTATAATTTTTTCTTTATTCTTATCATACCGGTATGCTTTGTGGCGAACTGGCAGTGAATCTCCGGTGTCAATACTATGGTTAGTAACTTGAGTAAATCCTGGAATATCACTAAATAACGAAGCAAATTCACTTACCACTTGTCGGATTCTTTGTTGCTCTTCCTTAGGCAGGTGATCAAGGTTTAACATTGGCGGTTCCGATTTTTCTTCTCGAACTGGTTTTATCGTCAGCTTAAGGGACGTTTCATTAAAATCCAGCGTTGCTTCTGCCTCTGAAAGAAAATCTATTCCTAAGATAATATGTGCTTGCAGATTCTTTACTATAAAAAACATAATTTTTACTTGTTCGTCCTTGATACGAACGTATAGCGGTAATTTACCTATGCACTTACATCTTTCTCCCTGCGCAACTAACACTGTCGTAGTATCCGAATTATATATACGATATTTACGAAAATACTTCCTAAAAAATCTTCTGCCACACAGGAACACTGCGCGCCTGTATCCAGGAGTGCGGTGGCTGGGATATTATTCACCAACACTTCAATCTTTGGAAGAGTCAAATTTTTCACCATCACTGTATTTAACTTGAAGGAAGAGGGGTTTTCTTGGCCTTCGGATTTCCGCACCCTCCCGTCAGCAGAAATCCGTTTTAGTTTAAATCCATTTTAGTTTAAATCCTTTTTTCTTTCCATGCTTTCCTTCTTTTTCCACTGGCCTTGAGAATTTTCCTGGATTGCTATTGAACTGTCGACGTTCGCCGGCTGTTTTTGGATGCTCGGGTTTCCTTGCCCACTGATTCGCTTTGCTTCCGTAGCCGTGTGCTTGACATTGCTGTGGTCTTGGCTCACCAAATTGGTTTCGTTGTTGATATTGGCGTCTTCTTTCAATGTCCGCCGTTCTTCTACTTTCAAACTGGATTGCTAGCTCAAATAACTTTTCCAGTGTATTCGGATTCCTTAATTCAATAAAGTCTTGCACTTGGGGAAGTAACCTCGGCAAAATCACTTGAATTATCTCAGGAGCCGGACGGTTTCCATACAAGAGTTTGAAGACGTGAATTTTTCTTAAAATAAAGCTTGAGAAATTTTCAATTGGTTTCTGGTATATGCTGAAAAGTTCCGCTTCTAATTTCGCACGATCCCTTACGACAGGGAAGGCTTTTAATGTTGGGAAGTGTTGAAATTTTCGTAAGTATAGGTGGGACTTCCTGCTTGACCCAAGAGACTTCTGCCTATACATTTGAACCAATTCAGCGCTTGGCCCCTCAAAGCGCTAGCAGCTAAGATGACTTTCTGGAACTCGTGCACGGGATACATCATGAAGTGGTCCTCCAATTTTTCCAAAAAACTGGTTACCGGTGAGTTTCCATTCAATGTTGCTTCTGGTTTCATCGAAGCGCGCATGGTCTGGACGATGTAACCAAATCCTTCCAGGGCAGCAGCTGGCATTTCTGGATTCTGAGCCGCTTCTGCAGGCAGCACAGGTTCTTCTTGAAACTCGGCCATGATTATTCTTCTTCGTCGGGCGGCACTATCAGGTTCTATGTTCCGCCCTACTTTCTTTGGGAACTTGCAGAGACCTGACTCGGAACAGGGAGCTTACTAAAGCTATGTTCAATAAATGTGGGAAGTAGACAAGATACACAGGAAGGGTATACGAAACCCTTTATTTTTCACTCTTTACAATAATTTCCGAACTTCGGAATACAGAGACCAACCACTTGTGGTCTGAACGTAAGAATATAAAAATATTAACTAAACTCTAACTTAACTTTGGAATAATAAACAAGGGCCTACATGGAAGATTGTCCGTATATTAACAGGAAGCCGTATGTAGTACAGAGAACTGTTAACACTACAATACGTTTAAAATTATCAAGAGGATTAAACCTCTGGCCTGGAAGGCAACCAGCAACCGAGTAAAACTGCTAAGGCAAGCGGCCTACTTCGACTAACTCCTTCCTCTCTTGCTTGGCAAAAAGCCACAACTTAAGTACTTGGCGTTCGCCAGAAAAATTTGCATAAATAAGTTAAAGCTTTTAATTCTGGCCGGAAGTAGAAAATAAGAAGTGATAGTAAAGATTTAAAATAAAATAAACGTTAGTAAAACTTAAGATCCTTACAGCTTTAACTTTTGAAATTCTAGTATTGTTACCCATTATTTCCGTTTTTACAGACACATAAATCTACTACTCCATTATGAATTCTCATTTGTAAAAAATTCATTTACGTAAATAATTTCCCTTCTTCTGCGCGTTCCCAAAAGATGACAAAACAATAATTCTCATAAACTAAGAATTGTACCAAGTCAGAAGTAGCCGTTGTTTCATCCAAAAGAGCTGCTAATTTAGAGTTTTTCTTAAGCGTAGTAATAAGCTCTTGCAAATGCTCATTGCTAATTTCAGAATATTTTTTGAAAACTATAATTCGATAAGAGAATTTTGTGAATTTCATCTCCATGAAGTATTTTATTCCATCCAACATTTTATTGCAGCAGTCTTCTCCTATCGAGTAATGCTCTTTATTGTTTGCACCTAAACAAAAGGCTTTGTGAGATGCACTTCAGGACGTTTAGTTGACAGCAAAATACACTCATGTCCATAAATTAAGGATAATTCGGAGTAACGCGGAAATCGAACTCTAAAATAAATATATCACCTGTAAAATCACTACACACATCTTCAAGAATCATATGCAAATTTCAGGGAGTAACCAGATGACACCGATGGTACGTCACAACGACGAGAGTGTAAGAGAATGATATATAAGGAATACAGGCAAAGAAGTAAAATTGTTTGCAGGCGCTTTATAAGTATTTCAGTGCAATAACCGAATAGTTATGATACAAAGGACGCATTTGGATGATTTTTTACGTTGTCGAATTATCGGCCGTCTTGAATGTGGGCGTATGCAACTGGAAGTATCAGACTAACTTGGAATTGCCCAGAGTGTCATCTCCAGGCTTTGGCAACGATTCCAAGATGATGGTAATGTCAGTAGACGTTACAGCACAGGTCGCCCCAGAGTTACAATGCCGAATGAAGACCGGTATTTGGCAGTTACTGCAAAAAGAAACAGTCTCAAATCTGTCTCGTCAGCTCTCTTCAGCCACTGGTACAACAATTTCAAGGCAGTCCGTGTACAGACGCTTAGCGCAGATTGGTCTATATGCTCGTAGACCTGTCAGATTCGTTCCATTTACTACAATTCACTGTCGCCTGCGGTTAGCCTGGAGTAGAGAGCATGCATTGTGGACACCTCAACAGTGGGCTTGTGTGATGTTTTCCGACAAGTCCAGGTTTAGCTTGCAGTCTGATTCTCACCGGACTTTCATATGGAGAGCTCTAGGTACCCGTTACCATCAAGAAAACATCATTGAACGACACCGTTACGGTGGTGCAGGAGTGCTCGTTTGGGGTGGAAATATTCTGGGTTCCAGAACTGACCTGCATGTTCAAATTGGAACCAAGACAAGCCAAATCTATCGGGACGTCATTCTGGAACAACATGTACATTTGTTTCGGGGCGCCATGGGCGCACAATTTGTGTTTATGGATGACAACGCCCGTCCTCACCGTGCAAGCATCGTAAGCGAATGCCTTCAATCGGAGGATATCACCCGTACGGACTGGCCAGCATTATCACCGGACTTGAATCCAGTAGAGCACGTGTGGGACATGCTTGGCCGACGAGTTGCAGCCCGTCAACCTCCTCCTACATGTCTACCGGAACGTCGGAGAGCATTGCTTTTTGAGTGGTGTAATATCCCCCAAGATCAGATCGATAATTTGATACTCAGCATGCCTAGGAGTTGTACGGACTGTATTGCATCGTCTGGGAGACATACAATGTATTAACAATCATACCAACGATGTAATTTTGTTTTTGGTAAATAATTTTTTTTTTTTTGTAATTTGCTCCAGGGAGAAAAAATTGCTAATTTTTTTAATAATATCAAACACATAGCATCTTTTTTCGCTCTTTACCTTTTGTTTAATAAATAAGCTTTACAAATAAGTCACATTTGCTTTGCTTCTAACTCTTCCTTTGCCTGATTTTGCATTATCCTTAATTTATGGACATGAGTGTATTTCTCCTGCATTTAAGGACCTTAGAAGAAACTTAACATGCAAGTAGAAAATTAGCTCCTACTTAAATGATCATAACTTATTTATATACATGCTAGGTATTTATGTTACATAAACGCACATAGTAGCTGTTACGGATTCTCTTAGTCCTCTACCTCTAATCAATAGGAAAACAAAGTTATGAATAGTTACAGCACCATTTGGAGACGTTAGGATTAGGCATTAATTACATCCTGTAAGTTTTCAAGTAAATGTAAAGAATTATTTGGTTGCAAAACGATCCCACAATCTTTTTAAGACTAGGACTCAACTACAGTTTTCTGTAAATTGACTCTACAAAATAAGAATTTACAAAATTATAAGCTGTTAAGCTGTAATGTTTCGTTTAATAAGCATGTTTGTAATGATGTAAATAAAGATGGTATTGTGGTCAGAGATATGAGTAAAACAATGGAAAAACGAAAATATTCTTTTTTCCCTGCATAAGACAGTCAGATAGTAGACACATTACTAGTTCTGAAAAAGACTGTTTCTTCTTGGTAAAACAAACAAATACTATAGCTGAAACATTAACTAGCGAGAAGACGTGAAGAACTCTGATAAGAACTTTTCTTTTCTTGTAAAACAGAGAGACAACTGCTAATTCAAAAGAAATGCTAGAGAAAATATTTGTCGCCACCTATTGGTAATAAGCATAAAAAAAGTATACTAAATTCCCTCAAGTTCGCTCAGACGTTTTACGCATAGAGAGCCAACTTCAGTCATCCTTTTTTAAGTTATAAGGTATTTCTCCAGCCTCCTTAGCCTGCCTTCGTGGTGTAGTGGTCAGCCGCTCGACGCGTATTCGAGATGTCTGTGGTTTGAGTCCCAGAGAAGTCGTTGCTCATTTTTCATCGCTGCTGCTTCAAAAATACCTAATGTCTCTACGGTGGCGCCCGAACTAAAAAGGTGGTGGATAAAGATTCTCCACCACCAGGATTTGGCTACTGGGTCCCCTAATCCCTACTCGCCCTTTAAAAGGGGGAGTATATAAGGTATTTCTCCCGCCTTCTTAGCATGCCTTCGTGGTGTAGTGGTCAGCATGCTCGACGCGTATTCGAAAAGGTCCGTGCTTCGAGTCCCGGCAAGGACGTTGCTATTTTTCAACTCTCTTGCTTCGAAATCACCTAATGTCTCTACAAAGTCATTTTTGATCAAGGGGGATATGGTAGTTAATCGCAGTTGGTGAGTTGGCAGTTCACCGTTTTCGAAACAACTCTAGAAAAAACTCGCTGCAGATCAAAATGACATTTTAAAATTGCTTCATGGATGCAATCTGGGAACATGTTTAATAATATCCCTAATTGTATTTCTAATTTATAAATGGCGACCGTTAAACACCAGATTTCTGACTTGATCAAAATGCTTGCCAATGAAGTTCTATCACAGCGTGGTTCATATTCGATGAATTCTCTGCCTTTCTTAAACATCTTACAGAAATGAAAAGCTCTTGTTCTTTTATTAGGTGTCATCCTTAATTTTTAATTTTTATTTTTTTATTTTCGAAGGAACATTTTAAAGGTTTTGTAGTAGAAACCTTAGAATTCTCTTTCGAAACCAAACTTTAATTCATGCTCTTTTACATTGCATGTTATTTTGAGAAATTCCCAAACCAAAAATATCTTATTCATTAACAATTAACATGAATTAATTTGAAACGATAAAAAGAAATGAAGTATCATATTGTTAGCAGATGTCGATGAAGATGAAAACAATTTTTGACAAAACATTACAAGTGATTTCTTGTGGGCATGCATGTAGTCATTAGAAGCAGGAAACATGAAAAATGAGCACTGCTTTTTACGGGACTCGAATGTGAACCTCTCAAATAAGCGCCGAGTGTGCTATTGTTACACCCCGAAGGCATGCTGGAAGGAGGGAGAAAATACCTTATATATATTTTAAATGAACCATTCCCGATATTTTTTATCTCAGTGTATAACTTATTAGTTCATTTGATTACAGAGTATAACTCATTAGTCAAACAATTCCCTTTTCACAGAAATGAATAGTGTTTTCTACAAAAATGAGAGCATTACTAGACAAGTAATGTATAATTTTTTATTCTTTCTTGATTATCATACTAACCTGTAGTATAGAAAATAATGGTTATATTAAATGACCTTTGAAGTAAATCAATAAGTGGTTAAAATCGCTATTACACACATTTTTTTTTCTTTTTTTCCATTGATAATGCGGCAACAAGAGAAGATGATGGCTCAGTATGAAAATTTTTTATGATGAAATCAATGAACTGTTGACAAAGGCAATGACGTTTTAATTAAAATAGCATTGCCTCAAAGTTTCGAGACATCTCTTTATAGAATAAAGAGGAGAGCTTAAGGTTCTGTGCAGGGACCAGGTAAGGCTAATGATATAATTGTTTCTAACGATTTTACCAGCTTTCTTTTGTACGATTACGAAAACACATACAGAGTTCTCATCTTTAGTACTGAAAAGGGAACACAAGTTTTGAAACATAGCGTAAAATGTTTCATGGATGGAACTTTCAGAAGCAGTTGCAAACAGTTTTCTTAATCTTATTCCTTACACGCACATCTGGGTAGCTCAATAGACGAGCGTAAAAGGGCATCGTAACATATGTTGTGATGCCCTGTAAAAAAATAGCCTTTATTATAACATTTTTCAAGTGTTAAAGAAAGACACTTAGCAGAATCCGAAAAATATTATCATGGGTTTTGAGCAAGCAGCAGTTAAAGTCATAAGATGTTTATTTTGCAATACAGCTATCAAGGAATGCAATTACCGTTTGACACATGAACTGTGGGGTTGCGCCTAAGACATTGGTATGATAAGTACGTATCGAACGAACCAAGAAACTCGATTAGTTGATCAGCATTAATGCATCTTCGTTAGCAACTTGTCAATGAATTCTAGTTATTAATACAAGAAAATTGCCCATTGAAGCCTAAGTTTAGAGAACTCTTTGACTATTTTGTCAGTCAGTAGCTGAATAACAAAAATAGTTCTGTGGACATATGGAATTGTTATAAGGAGAAGCACATCATATGATATAGTAGAAGGGCGGAGTCACAGACTGAGCAAGCTTATTCTTCATTCATCATTGAAGCAACGCATCAAAACATTTAGAAAAGATTAAAAATACGACTGTCAAATCGATTTTGCGGATTTGAATTTGTTTGGAAAGAAATAAAAAAATATTCAAGTTGAGAAGAAGACTGAAAATACTAAAATTAATTTTGAGTCAATGAATGGTATCCCAAAGTGGCTATAAGCATTTCAAAACTGGAGTGAAGCTAAGAATATACAAGAATATCTTGTTTGTTCCCCTGAAAGAAGCCGAAAAATTGTACTGGCTTAAAAAGTTTTATCGATTATAGCCCCTCATACAAACCTCAATTTCATTATACAGATATAACCAAAGTAATATAATTAAGTTGTTTATCAATTCAAATAACCAATGATACGCGCGAAAGGCAAAATTAAAAATTTAGTTTCTTCCCAAATGTAGGAAATTATTTCTTTTAATGGTTAACATAAAAGAAATCTAACAACAGAACGCGTAAACAGAAATAATGTAAAAATTATTCGCAGTTATGTAAAAATTTATCATTGACGCTGAGGTGACTGTGTCAACGAGTTGGCTTTTACTCTAAAAACGGCTAAACGCGTCACAACCGGAAAGACTCCATCCGAATTATTTTGGGGGAGGAAAATAATTACCCTCTTGGACAAATTGTTCTTTGTGCAGGAAAGGCAGGCAGCATTTAAATTAACTGAGACTCAGAAAATAACTAACGAAGCAATAAGAAATTCAGACATTGCAAGAGCAAAACAAAAAGTGTATTATGATAAAAAAAGAAGAGATTTTAACTTCAAAGCCGGGGTTGGAGTCTTTGAATTAAAACTTTCGTTGTCTTGCGCCCCACAAGAAAAAGTGGCTAAATATTATCCCAGATTTGAAGTTCCTTTCATTATTCAACGAATTTGTGGAACTTTAAGTTACTTAAAAGGAGATAACGGAATAAACGTTGCTGCTAATGTTGATCAAGTTAGGAAATACTACGACCGCCCTGACATACCAATTTTCCAAGATATTTTGCAAGACTCGCCATCTGACAGAAGAGAAGTACCAACGCCAAGTGCAAGAGATGGGTCTTCGTCTTCAAGATTTGTAGTTTCAGAAAAGAAAAGGAAGGAGTCCAGAATGGTGGAACTGAAAACTAAAAGATATCGACATAAGGAGCTAAAAGGCGACATCAAGGAAAAACTGGGACTAGCACAAAAGAATAGCAAGTCGGCTGGAAAGGAAGTCAGACGGAGACCCCATACCAGATCCAGCGAAAGAGGAACCGACAAATGACGCCAGCTAAGAAATCAGCGATCTAGTTTTCAAGTACCGAAGAAGGAGATCAGTGACCGTACGGCAGCGCAAATTCCACAGCGAAACGGGCATTCGAAGAAGAACCTTCCCAGCGCAAGAAACTGCTTAGGAACTAGCGGACTGCTACGACTGACCAGGCCAGCATTCTCCGAGTAGAGAAAAGAACTTCGATGGCAAGTTCCCACAAGCGTCAAAAAGCTCCAGATTTTGTTCAACGCCAAAAGAAGGTAGCCTGGGAGAGAAGATTAAGCCAGAAAAGGGAGCAGCTGATAGACAAGGAGGAAAAAGGCGGCCCACGGCAGCGGATAAGGGTTCAACAAATCAGCCAAGTCCCTTCCTAGAAAGAATTTGTAAAGAAAAGGATGACGGACTTCGCCAAACAAACGATAAATCAAAACTATTCTATTTAAGTTTATTTTAAATCTAGATCGAAGTTGGCTGAAAATATTTCTTTTAGTTAACATTTTTTTTTAATCAAGCAAGAAGCTTTCTATTTTTGCATTAAGCAAGAAGCGTTATACATTTCTAGCGAGTTATTTCGCTTTAAATAAGAACGAGATGTTCACTTTCAGTTTTAGAGACTGAGAAAATGTTTGCATGTTTTCAGTTTAGTGAAGCAACTTCATTACTCGTTAATCTAGAAATTTTGTTGCATATAATTAATTTGAAATTGTTTTCAGTAATGGCAAGTAAAGAAATTCTATATGTAAAAATTTTTGTGATTGTGCTAATGCCGAAAGTATTTTGCATGCTTGTAAACGGAAATAAATGTTTTTGCATGGAAGAGTCAAGTTAAGCTTAATTGTAGAATGTACGCTAATAGTAAAATCTAGTTTGAGAACGAATAGAAATTAAAGTTAGGCTATCTAGCCAACATTAAGTTAATTTTTCATTAGAATTAAGACCTCAAGGCTGAGAATAGAATGTAGGTTGCGTTTCTGAGGTCTAATGTCCAGTTTCTAACAAGTAAGATGTGGGTTAGTTGCCAGTGTAGCACACCTTCTACATAATCACACGCTCTCATATCAGTACACCTTGCTGGAGAGCAGAGGTTATTAGTTTTAAAATTTGGGCACGAATGTAATGAATAAAAGTACTCCCATATGATGCTAAATGAAATATATCTAATAGCGTACAACCTTCGCAAGCTAAATGAATGGTAAATGTGTGCAAATCTTTCTAAAATATTTTCCTGACGAAAAAGTCTAAGATAAATTGTATGGAAGTGCCACGATATTTCGTCTGTAAAGATTTAAATTAAGAAAATTAAGATTTAAATTCGTAACGGTTGACTCAAGGTTAGATTTAGAATTTCAATATCTTAACCAGAATTTTTAATATTTGTTATGCAATAGTTAAATTATGGCGGGGAAGGATGTTGTGTTCCCCTTAGTTCATTAACTAGTTATTTTAATTTTAGTATCTTTTCTGAGTTCTCTTATTTTTCGTTCGCATTTCCTCGCCAGGATATGCAAACTCATTCCAGAGAGTATTTAAGCAGGTGAAACGAGAAAGTTAGACAGTAATCAATCTAACAATAGACTCAATGCTTCCATGCTTAATAACATTCCAACAGACCAGCAAGTTATTGTGGCCGGTGATCTTAATGCAAAGCATATGGACTTGGGCTGCAGGCATACGAACTTTAACGGACAAATTTTTCCCAACTTTTTTTTCCAACTGTCCTGTTGCTCTTCATGTTCCCACAGATAGCACATATCATCCAACAAAAATTCAAAAAGCTGACATTTTAGACATCCTGGTTACGAATATCTCTATTCGTATTGCATTAGAAGTTAAAACTGAACTCATCTCTGATCACATACCAGTTATTTCCACCATAGGAGTCTCTATTAAAAATACATTCAGGACTTATTAAACAGATTGTAAACATTTCCATGAAGCACCCACCTTGTTTTTTCTCTCTTAAACTCCCACAAGATGTAAATAGTGCTGTAAATGAATTTGCCAACTGTATTATAAAAGCTTACAGAGAAGCTACCTGTACTACACAGCTTTCCAACTATTATACAAGACTTCCACACAGTATCAGACAGCTGATTAAAGACCGTAATAGACTACTTAAGGAATGGCACAGCCACCTGGAATCCCGATCTCAAAAGGAGCACTAACAGACTAAATCGAAAAAGTAAAAAACTCATTAAAGATTATAATGATTACTCTAGGGAAAAAAAAGATCTCAAATCTGATCATTAATGGCGGCTCTCTCTGGAAATACCTTCAAAATCTTAAGAAGAAGCATGTATGCTCCAAGCCTATTCACACAGAAAATAAAATTGCTTGCTCGTTCAAAGAAAATAGTTGAACTCTTTGCAGAGCACCTAGAATCGCAATTCTCTTCAGACACCGACCCTATGGATCCACAATTTAAAGATTATGTGGAAAACTATGTTTTTACATCGACTCATGCGTCTTCTGCAACTTGCCTGCCTGATCTCGTCACTCCTTTAGAAATCCGAAACATCATTAGATATCTCAACATTAATAAAGCACCTGATATTGACGGAGTTACCAAAAAATTATTACAAATCTCCCTATCAATGCTCTCTTCAAACTTCCGAGTATCCTGAATGCAGTTTTGTCAACAATTTTTTTTTCTGAACCCTGGAAAAAAGGCAAAAATATTTTTACTTCCCAAGCCCGAAAAAGATGCTGAAAGTCCAGATGGCTACAGGCCTACTAGTCTTTTATCAGCGCCTGGAAAATTTATGAAATGGTCATTATTAATCGGCTTGAACCTTACTTTCACCTTCTTCCAAATGATCAATATGGATTCAGAGAAAACCTCAGTACAACAAAGCAGCTGCTTATAATTACAGAATTCGTCGGTGTGGCACTCCACAACATACAGAATGTTGCACTCCTTATGAAATGACGTGGCGAAAGATTTCGACCGCTTCTGGCATGAACGGCTCATTTACAAGTTAATTAAGTTTGGGCTGAATCGTGAAATGATTCTTTTAATCTTTTCTTTTCTCAAATAGCGCACCTTCGTTGTAATTTATGGAACTTATCTCGAGGTTGGGGCACATAAAATATGGAGTCCCCCAAGGTAGCATCATTCATCTGCTGCTTATCTGTACTACATCTCGGAAAATTGAACTTTAAATTGTAAATATTTTCGTATTTACTTTTTTCCTTTCAATATTGTAATACATATGCTTTTCTTTTCTTGAAACGGTAATTTGAACTTTTATTTCACCCTTGCTGTAAGATTTCACATTTTGTCTGTTTTCCATTCTAGCAGTCCAATCAGATTCTAGTTTTCATATTTCTCACTTTGCTTCTCTGATCTTCGGTTTTTCGGTCACCCCTTTCCTCCCTGCCTTCGTTTTTTCCTTAGCGAGACTACTATGCAGGAACTTCTTATTGCCATGTGTTTTAGGGCTTATTTACATAGAGCCGGCATAATTACACGAAAGTGTAATAGTTCCAGGATTGGTGTATAAGTTAAAGTTTGAGAAGCTTAGACAGAAAGTGATTTCGCTAGTGTAGAGCACGTTTGCTGTTTTGTCCTCCAGCTGTTAATCTTAGTAGCGGCTACGCATTCTGGCAGTGTAGTTCGTATGTCGCCGGTGTAAGTTGCTGAGTCAGCCTGTTAGATTAAATTAAAGTGTGGTGTAGTCTCGCACTACTTCTTACATTTTGAATTTATTGTTAAATTATGTTGAAGTTCTCACCGCAAGAAGTCGGTGCTATTGTAAGTACGAAATCCGTGCCTTTCTGCTAAAGCCTGTTCTGTTTTTGAGTTGTGATTAATAAAAATGGTCTTTCAGATCCTTTCCCTGTTGTGTTCATCTTCAAGCATGTGCGAGAAGTCGTCAGCTTGGACATTGAGATCTAGTCACATTGCATGATAGCTAAAAAGTTTAGACCTTACAGTATTTCTAATCTTTTAGGGTACAGACCAACTCTACATTCTCCACCTTATCTTATTTAGCTACGATACTATTATGCTATATGGGGAGAACTGATTACGTTAGTCAACAAAGATGTTTCATAGAATTACAGCTTGTTTCTAATGTATTTGCACTTGTTGATTTCAGACATGCATTCAGATGTTTTCGTTATCACTTCGGGGCCGATTAAAAAGGTTGGTTGTCCTACAATTCTGTGAACGGCTGCCAAAGCCTAGTTCCTTTGTTTTCATAATGGAGAAATAAGATTATTAGAAACTGCCGAATGATTCTGGGAACTTTTAAAATCTGAAGTCCTAAGTCTGGTTCTTATAAGCTTAAGACAGTAATCAAGACTTTTATCGCCTGCGGTCATCTTTTTATGTTACTTAGTAATACGTCAAGTGCTTCTTTCGTAAAGTATGTTAATGCTTCCTAAGAGAATATGACACAGAGAAGTTTTAACAATACGTGCAAGTATATATTGAAGTTTTAATGAACGGAAAGCTTTATATTTCCTTTTGTGAGCTTTTTCTTGTAATTTATTTCCTGCTTTTATATTACCATTTCAGTTTCCAATTAATTGTAACTTCGAATAAAATTGTAATTCTTAACATAAACAGCTCCCATCAATACATTAGTTCATTCACTCAATATGAAACAAATTAACAAAAATTTGAAAATCAAAAGTATCCAATTTGAGAAATATAAAGGCAATATCTGGGTAGATTTAAAAGTAACTCAATGTTTTCCTTACTTTTCAATTGAGCTACAAAATATATTGTTATTTATTTTAATTTGTGAATGAGACAGCATGGACAAAAAAAATTTTACAGTTTAAAACACCTGCTGGAAAAAAATCGCTAATGTCAGGAAAGTTTAATACATTTAAGAGAACATTTATAGATCCTAAAAACTCTATTTCTACCCACATTAAATATGAACGCTCCTAGTAACATTGTTGAGGTGATGGATATCAATAGCTTATCTGTCCAGAAACTAATTTCTTAATATAAATAAGTAAATAAAATAGCATACATAGTAAAATTAAAGAAGATATTTTTGGGATACCATAAATAAATAATTAAAATTGTTTGTGGGTCAGTAATTTGATAAGCTTTTGAATTTAGTTGAAAAGATTCCTTCATGAAATTTTCGGATAAAAATATAGGATATTGAAGCTATGCAAAATATTCTTTCCTAAGAATGCTGGAGCAAATTAAAACGAGTGCAATCAGAATTTTGAGAAGGAAGTTTCTAATACTGAAAATTATTGCTAAGGCTTTTTCTATTTTAATATGTTTGCCGATTTCTGCTCAGCCTTGAAACAAGATATTTCTTAAGTGCAGCATAGTATCATATACTTCCGCCTTTTAAGTGCTTTGCTTCCTTGATGCACATAAAAATTTATGCATACTCGTATATTAATTATACATTGCAAAAAATCTGTATTTATCTAGAAAACTTTGATATCATGTTCAATTCAACAAGAAAACTGCTGCAAAATTCATATTTTTATTTATTTGTATATTAAATGTAATATAAAATTTTGTTACTCAATATTTTGTAAAATCAATTAAGAAAAAAAACGATATTTCAATTTACAAAATACGGTTATACAAATAAGAAAACTACTTTTGAATTACATTAAAACGCATTTAATAAAAATCATTCAAAATGATATTTTTTCTTAAATTAAGACACGACATTTCTTGTATAATTACAGTATTTCACTTCTCCTTCCCTCAATTTGCACGCAGTAATCATTTGTAATTCAATAATCATTCGTAATTAATGCACTTGTTGCGGACCTAGTTACAATGACCTGATAACAAAGCAAGCAAAAGAATACTTGCGTTACATGATTTCTGGTATCAATGAAACCGTGAATTACTCAATATTTGTCTTGAGGCTAAGGTCAGAACATGACATAATTTTTTTCGTACCTCATCAGCATTCGAAAACGAGTTTCGATTTTAGTCAAACGTTGAAAGGATAACCCTTTTTCTTTTCAGTAAATTGGATCCTCGAATGCTTTTTGTCCAGAAAGGCAATATTTATACAGTGATGTAAATATCTTATTTTAAAATTAGGTGTTTAGAATTTAATGAAATGTTGTTTCATAATTTTTTTTTTCCATTTTAGGCTTTTTAACTAAAAAAATTTGATTTATTTCCTCTCCCCTCTTCTTCGACAATTTTGAAATATATACCATAGGGAATATTCTCCAATTCATTCGGGAGTTTTCTACGATTCATTAATATGTAAATTATTCAAGAAAAATTTAGGAGATTATAAACATGGGTACTATTATACATAAGCCTATCTGGATGTTAAAAATTTTGGGAATTATTCGAGAAACTTGGAAATTAGTATACAGTTAAGAAATATTCCACACCCGATATTAGAAAAACTTGGAATATTATAAATTTGAAAATATTCAGTTGTGAGTCTGGTTATCAAACAAAGTTGCAGGGGGGATAGAAATTTCATTTGGATAATCAGGTAATAAGCTCCACCCTCTATAAATTAAGTGTGTATTTTCTTTAATGCAAGAGAGAAAATCTGATCTTTAATTTATTGTATTTTATTTCGACAATAATTAAACAGTTAAAAAAATATTTCTGCCTGCTTGAAAAAAAAAAAAAAAAAATGCAAAACATAAGTTTTCTGCAAAATTAAGCACTGAGATAAAGACAAAAACGAAGGAAATTAATTCTTATTTGCGCAGCCCTTAAAACTAAATATACTGTCTTGACCTGCACAAAGTATTGAACAGCTTTCGTATAGAATCTTACTGAAAATCTGTAAACGTGGTTGACTATCCTGATATAACGTCGTTCACTAGCCTGGGCTATTAAGGGAGTATAAAAACTTCTGTGAGGTAGTATTTTTAATTTGCGTTCTCCTGTTTAGTTCCCCCTTGCCGAGGTTTACAAGATTTGTATTGAATTTCTTGGCCAAGTACTGGAAACAGCATCCTTCAAAATCTGCGGACTAATGAGTTGTTTATTCAATGTCCTATTTCTTCCACATATCGACATGATCTATTCTAACTAATCTGCAAGCTCTTCGTCCGACGTGCAGTTTTATTATTTAAAGCCACAAACTGAGCACCTTTCCCCTCATAACAGGCTGATACTCTCTTAGATTTTTCCAATATGCGCTGGATACATAACTACCAAAAATACGAAAGTGAATGAATGAATGACCTTAGTATAGGGAGAAACTTCAAGGCTGAATTTTCTAGACACAGTGTCTTGAAAAGATCGTCTCGTTGAATGATCCGTGAAGGCCAAGTCCTGTTTACAGTTGCATAAAAGACCTCAAATAAGAGATACTAAATGCAATGCAGTATGGCTCACATTTTGAAAGGTAAGCATATTTCAAGCAGCTACTGTGTCAATCTACGATATGTAATTTTGGGCAAAACGTGTTGAAAAGTGATCACAGATCTGCTGGATTGCATATTTTCTCGTACTACTGTAGATTATAGAATTGCTAATTTTGTGAATGACCACATTTACGAGAAAAGTTAAAGGTCTCCAAACACCGTAAGCATACGAACTATTTTAATATTTTTGAGTTATTATAAATAAATATTAAGTAGATATTTTACGTATAGATTTTAAAAAGGATTACAAACCCTGCACATCAGAAATGTTAATGCGCAGGTGTAAAATGACTTAGAAACATTAGATTTCTAGCAAAACATTAGATATGCGCTTAGATTATTTATTGATTAATAATTAAAAAATATATTGAAATAAATAGAATTTGAAAGTGAAAAACTCTATTTAGCAAGAAGATTATCAACGACTTAGCAATTATCTTAGCAATCCCCCCCCCAAATTTTGATTAATATTAAGCCTTGCCTTTCAAATTAAATAACGATATAGTCGTAAGAAAATCTGATCTGAATCAAATTTGTATCAACGAAGACTGAAGATAGTAAACAAAAGAATGCCTTTTCTTTGACAAAAATTGGGACTTTTTAGGGAGGTAGCGGGAGGAAAGACTAAACAGTTTCTTTAGTTCTTCAGCAGCGAATCACCTTGAACTTAATGGTGAAGAAATATCCTCTTCGAAATTTTTAGTGCAGAGACTTCAATTAACTTCAATTTACTTCTTAACTTCAGTTTGATATGCTACTTTGATATGCACAATAATCAGTTAGCGCGATTGAATGAAATAATATTTCCCGTTTTATGTGAATCATGAATCAGTTAAGTGACCTCTTTTACGTTTCGCGGAGTTTTGCTATCCCTAATGCAGAGAAGATGTATTATTTTGATATCGACAATTTTGACGTCTAGAGAGCAATAAAACTCATAGCTTGTTAATAAATTCATAATATATTAATGCATAAGCGAAAAACTGCTCTTCATTTGTTGTTCTCAATGTGAAACAGTACTTAAAGAAATATCATTTGTTAGTTAGCGTTTGAATATAATGTTACTGTTCTAATGACGAGGGTGTGGCTCTAACTATCATCATGAAGAATATTGCAAGATTTCTTTCTTCTTCAGTTATGGATGTTGAACATGAATATGAGCCATTTATGGTTTCAACAAAATTGCGTACAGAGCCAGATAAAATATGCGACATATATTTCCGCCAAAAAAACTTTAGGAAATTCATAGATAAATGATTTAAAAAAAAAAAAAAAAAAAAAAAAAGAGGGGGAAAAAAAAAGAAAAGAAAAAAATCAAAAAATAAATAAGAAAAACAGGTTTTACTTTTATGAGAAATATCAGTGTTGGATTATTTAATTATGATTGTTATTTTTCGTATCATCGACCAATTTTACAAATTTTTAACTACGCTACGTTGTATTCAGAAATAATGTTAAGAAACGAATAATTAATACATTGTAAAGACATTAGTTTTTTTTTTTTTTTTTTTTTTTTTTTTATGCGGGAGCAATACTTTCGCCGGGACTCGAACCTGAACCTGTCGAATACGCACCGAGTGTGCTACTGTTACGCCACGAAGGCATGCAGAAAGGAGGGAGAAAATACCGTATATAATCCTCCCTTAAAGGGCAACAGGAGATTAGGCGACCCAGTCGCCAAATCCCAGTGGTGAAGAATCGTCATCTACCACTTTTTAGATCGGACGCCACTGCAAAAACAGAAAGTTTTTTTTAATATTTTATATTTTTTTTTTAATGCAGGAGACATCAAAAATGAGCAATGCCCTCTCCTGGACTCGAAGCTGGACTTCTCGAATACGCCCCGAGTGTGCTACCGTTTCTCTAGGAAGGCATGCAGAAAGGAGGGAGACAATACCGTATAATATTACTATTACTTTCATTTTACTTTTCAAATTTCTGTAAAAATTCATTATTTAAATTAACAAAATAACATATAAAATAAACAGAAAGAACACTTAATAAAATAAAAATTAATAAATATGAAAAGTCTTAGGAACTAGTCCTGTGCATTTCAACGGACGTTTAGAACAAATGTAACAGCTTCCCATCAATTTTTTTACCTTAAATTTTTACCAAAATGTAAGTACTTGGGATAATAGATAGTCTTAAATCTATTTATTGCCATTAACTGTCTTTACATACTTCGGAATTTTAATAATTGTAATTATTGCTCTGATTTGAATCTGACAGCTATTATTTTTATTTTTTAATTGAACCTTAACACTGTAACTACCACCGTCACCCGGATCTTCACTCACAGACGATGCAAGATGCACTGCGTCATCTTCTGACCCGTCCAAAGCATTTCTTTTGGCATTAATTTCTCTACTACCCTCAAGTCAAAAAAAAAAAAAAAAAAAAAAAAAAAAAAATAGAGAGAGAGAGAGAGAGATTTATATCTGAAATGTGAGCAGTTTTACTTTGCAAATATCAGGAAGCTTCTGCGTCATTGAAATTCGAGTCAGAATTTGAAGTCGTCCTACCATGTCGTCTTGTTCAGCCATAACTTCTCCTACATATGCCTTCTAGAATTTTCATGTTTTAATTAAGCTTCGAAATAAATCAGCTTAACAGGTACTCAAATCCAAAAGCTTGTTTTTACGAGCATATCTCTACAGATTTTCTTGCACTTTGGGTGCAAACATTACAAAAATGGAAGTCGCGAAAGAACAATTAAATTGTTCTTCATTTAATTGTTGTTTATTTAATTGTTCTTTCGCGACTTCCATTTTTGTAATGTTTTCTCAAGAGCATCCTTTGTTTAAATGCATCGCCATATATTTTTTCCATCTACATGAGACTTCCTTCTTAATGCTCAGTTTCCAATTATTTATGCATAGTGCACCATTCGCAATTCAAATTTCGCTACGTAACTCATTCTTACTTGATTCATGTTACTTCCTTTCATTGAGTCATGTTACATCCCTTTGTTTGAAATTTGACATGTTGCCATAGTGTGTACAACATGTTTGTTTGTGTTTCTATTCTTGTACTTAGGCGAAATCATAAGAGATTTATTTTTTCCTGGGATAAGTTTCATTAAACGACGTACGATTTGCGCAATCATAAATAAGGGAATTTCTAGTTATGGAAACACTCCGTGAACCACCCTCTTTTTCGATCTAATGTCTTACCAATTCTTACTTGTGATGGAACCTTATAAGGTATTTCTCCCACTTCCCTAGCGTGCCTTCGTGGTGTAACGGTAGCATGCTGGTCCGGTATTCCAGAGGTCCGTGGTTCGATCCCCGGCGAAGGCGGTTGCATACTTTTCATCTTTTCTGCTTCCAATTAACCTAATGACTCTACAAGTGGCGCCCGAGCTAAAAGGGTTGTGTATGATGATTCTCCGCACCCAGGATTTGGCGACTAGGTCCCCTAAAACCCTAGTCGCCCTTTAAAAAGGGGAGTATATAAGGTATTTCTCCCACTTCCCTAGCGTGCCTTCATGGTGTAATGGTAGCATGCTGGGCCGGTATTCCAGAGGTCCGTGGTTCGATCCCCGGCGAAGGCGGTTGCGTATTTTAGATCTTTTCTGCTTCCAATTAACCTAATGACTCTACAACCTCAAGGAAGAAGATAGTACATGATGTAGTTTCCGTAAACTACATCATGTACCACAGTACCTAAATTATTATTATTAATAATAGTAATAATAAAAAGGCCATCAGACTGTTATCACGAATATTACGAATATTTCTGACGATATATTGCGACGAGCAGTGAACAGTTTCGATTGTCTCTTTGACTAATATTTTGCGGAGATGTCAACAGAGGCAATGTCGTAGCTAGGGAAGGGCAAGGGGGAACATCTGTACATGGACGAAGGTAACCCTGTGGCAACAGCGGGAAGGAAATTTTGATTCGCGCAGTTAGACTATAGCACGACCGGGGGAGGGATTTTCATTAGCGCAGTTGGAGTACACCCGGACGAAGCATCCAGCAAATTTATGTTACGAAATTTTTGAATGAAATATTTTTTGTTCTCCATGAACAAGAGGAGAGGCGAAATATTTAGTTGTCTCCAAGCGCTGAAAACCCTAGCTACGGAGGATACATTCAAACAGTGGTTTATAAATGTTATTCATAAGATTGTTATTCGACATAGAAAATAATAAATAATAAATCTCATAAGGTATGTTTGCATAAATATGCAATGATAAATAATAAATAATAAGCAGTTGCACCCACTCTCTATATTATTGAAAAATTTCAATAAGTTGTTAAAATGCTACTCGTATTGAATAAATAAGATTTATTACACTTTGCACCAGATTTTAATAAAGGCAAAAAAAACTCTCTTTTATATAGTTACTTAAATTGAAACAAGAGTCAAAGTTTTCTTTTAATGCAAAAGACTTACTCGTTTTCGGAGGGCAGCCGGTAAATTGTTCTCTCGAGCGATAACTAAAACTACTAATAGTATATACGGGGTGCAAAATGTACACTGCGAAAAAAAAGGGGGGAGGGACAGTTTCTATGCAAATCTCTATGCATGTGAAACATATATGACTCAAATGTATATCCAATTTGTAGTACATGCAATAGTACAAGTATACATATCCTATATGCCAATCACTATCTGCACTACAAAGTGAGCGTATTACTTCCATAACAGTCTGTATTAAGTATTATATATAATCTCCAATCAGTAATATGTATTATGTACCAGAACTATGTGTAATTCAAGTGCCTGTAATGCATTATGTATAATCTGCAAACTGTATTATGTATAATCTGCAAACTGTATTATGTATAATCTGTATTATGTACAACAATCTGCATTACGTGCCGTGTATAATCTGCAATCTGCACTACGTATTATGTGCCTGTATTAGGAACCAGTACGCCTTATATACCTGTATTATGTACTTGAAATCTGTATTATGTGTTTTGTACCAATCGCGTCTCATATTGCAAATCTCTTTACAACTGCAACATATGTGACTCAAATGCACATCCAATCTGTAGTACATGCATTAGATCAAGTATACATATCATCAACATCGTAAAAAACAACCTTGTATTTAGCGTAGGTATAATGAAACACTCAATCGATTTCGAGGGCAGCTAAAGGTCCCTTCTCATCAGGAGAAAGAAATACATAGAAAGAAGAAAATAGGAGAAGGAGTCACAGAAACACGTGGTCCTTATCAGCACTGCACGTGGTTATAACTAGATTTTTAATCAGAGTTGCACTGGCCGCCTACTTTTACTGAGCCAGGCTATCTGATCAAGCATAAAGAAATATTAGCGAAGTTAAAATAGGGAGCGAGGGGCAAATGCACCTTACGCTCAAAATCTGAACTTCAAATAATGGAAAGCCTAGTCTAGTCTAGTCTGTGCGGCTATTGCCGAAATGTCGCGCAGCTGCGCAACTTGTTATAATGGAAAGCAACCACTGAACGGATTTTTATACTCTCTAGTAGTACCAAACGCGAGGAGGTAACGCCATCTATCGGCAAAAATAACTGAATTAAGATAGTAGAATTTTAAAGGCATTAGGAAGGACTGGATTGGACTTTAAATCATTAACTAAACTTGCTAAATCTTTGTGAATGTGAAAAGCCTCAAGAAAATCCAATTCACCTATGGAAGAAGCCTTTTGAATGATTTTTGCAGACCCAAAATCAAAATTATGGTTAAAAGTCCAACTATGATACGCTATTGAAGGCTTGTTAATTTCGCCTTTTTTGACATAAGATTCATGTTCGTTGATACGAAACTTCAACGCTCTTTTTGTTTGGCCAATATATCTTAAACCACACTGACACGATATACTATAAATTCCCCAAGAATTCAAGACAGAAACGCAATCTTTTATAATCGAAGGGTGAATTTTATTAATAGGGGAGAAACCGTCTTGAAAATTGAATTTCTGGAGAATCCGTGCAATTTTATAGCTAACAGAAGGATAAAATGGAAGCACGACAAGGTCATTAATATTATTTCTAACAGTGGAATGTCTTCTTTGATGGGAATCTGAAAATTTTTTAACGGCTTTATCAATAATCACGGGAGAAAATCCACGGTCAATCGCAACTGCTCTCAAATAATTAAGTTCATTGGTAAGCAAAGATTCAGAGGAACAAACTTTAAGCGCGCGGAAAACATAATAGTAAAAAGAAGCCATTTTTTGCTTAACAGGGTGGCATGACTTGGCATGGGGTGATAAACAAACTGCAAAGGGTTTACGGTACACAGTGGTGCTAAAATCGGTTTCATCGCGGATTATAAGAATATCGAGGAAGGGGAGGGTATTGTTGGATTCAATTTCAAGAGTGAATTGGATGGCTGGATCAATTGAATTCATAATAGATAGAATCGCGGATAACATATACATATCATATATGTCAATTACTATCTACATTTCAAATTAAGCAAATTAATTCCATCACAATCTGTATTATGTATAATCTCCAATTTGTATTATGTATCTGTACTATATGTAATTCAAGTGCCTATATTGTATTGTGTATAATCTGCAAACTATATTAAGTATTATGTCTAAACTGTAATATGTATAACAATCTGCATTATGTATAGTATATAATCTGCAACCTGCATTATGTATTATGTACCTGTACTGTGTACCAGTAAGTATTATATACCTACATTATGTACTTTCAAACTGCATTATGTATCATGCAGCAGTCGAGTAGTAAATTGCAAATCTCTATGCAACTGCAACATATGTGACTCAAATCTACACTGCTAAAAAAAAAAAAAAAAAAAACGTGGGGACAGTCCTATATCTCCCATTCTACTGGGCCGATTGTCGAAATTCAAATTGCGTTCTTCATGTCTCGAAAGTGCGACTTAGGATATATATTAGGTTTATATATAGTACTATTCTAACATAGGTATTTTGACACAAAATCGGACTTTTTCTGAAATAACATACCAATTTTTTTACGTATTTCGATTCAACGACTCAAATTATGCCTAAATGTTAAATTTTGTAAAATTTGGTGCGAAATTTACGGAGAAATTCAAAAATTTATATTGGCGCTTTTTTTCAGATTGCGCCAAGAATAGTTCACTTGCGAACTTAATATGTGGCAACCTATTTTCATTTTCCTTTTTATATCATGCGTGAGTGGGGAAAAAGTTACAATCGTTCCTTCTTTCAAATAATGTTCTTTATATTATAGTTTTAATTATTTTAATTATTTTTTTCTTTTTCGAATTTCATTTTAATTGTTTAAGTTGCATGGTTTCTTTCAAATAACTGCTTTAAAAATTTCTGTTTATTCATTCGAACAGCGTAGTTTAAATAAAAGGTGCATCGTTTATTTATTTTTTTTTTCAAATAGTTTTCTTTATACTATATTTTTTTAGTCACAGTTATTATTTTAGGTAATTTTTAAATTTTTAGACTTTAATTTTAATTGTTTGTGTTGCATTGTCTCTTCAGATAATTGTTTTAAAATTTTCTATTTATTCATTCGAACTGAGCATTTTAAATATATTTATTAATATAAATTTTCCAGAATTTGATTTTGTTTATTTACATTGCGTTTCTTTCGGAAGAATACTTTGTGACCAAGACTATGATGCATTTGAAAACTGCATACATTAAAAGAGAAAATACAGTAAAGCACAGTTAGCACGACTTTCAGTGTTCCGTTCAGAAAAGATATACAAGTAAGAGAGATATATAATCGACATTTTAACTTAGGATGACTTGCATACATTGCTTTAAACAGTTTTATCAGTGTGCCGATTGCTTTACACAATTTAATCATCGTACATTTAGTTTTTTAAAATGTTATTCATATTTAGTCAAATGTTTTATTTTATAAATCGCAAGAATCAAATATCATAAGATTAAAATAAATAAATAAATAAATTAAAAAAACTAAATTTTATGCAAAAATTCATTTTTTCTTTTTAATGGCTTGCACTTTTTCTTCAGATATTCTGCAAGTATATTAAAAAGTATTCATCTTTTCGGAACATCTTGGTATTTCTTACATTCATTTTAAATAAAGTTATCGCCTTCCATTTCATTAAAGCCCACAAACGGCCAAGCGGTTAATTCGCTGAACACTGGTAGTTCGCTCCGGGGTTTGAACCTCGGCAACCGGGCTGGTTGCATGGGCGTTTTCGTTGTTTTTCTCATGTGTAACGTGTATGCCAGCTGGTTTCCCTTAGAAAGTTCTTCACAAAATCATCCTTCCTTTTAAGCAGATAGCCCTGCTTTGCCGTAACTTAATAATCCAATTCAATCCATTTCCTCAGTTTTTGGTGAAAGCCTTTATCTGTCTTTAGAGGCTGAAGGCATGAGATGAAAGGGAAGATTGGTTTCATCAAGAGGGAAAACGTCTTTAGATGATATACATATACGTTTTAGAAAGATTGGGATTTTTTGGAAGCAGGAGACTTGAAAAATGAGCAATGTCGTCACGGGAATCGAGCCACGGACATCTCGAATACGCGCCGAGCGTGCAGACCTCTATACCACGAAAGCACCATAAGAAGGCGGGAATAATACCTTATGAATAAATTCCAGAATCTTCAAATAATTCGACTGAGAAATCATGGGATGTTCCTTTTATGATACGATATGATGCTCTATGACGTAATTTCAATTTATGCAATTATATAGTTGAAAACCAGTCGCTCTTATATTTAATATGCAATGATGTGGTTTTTGTCTTTTCCGTCAGTACTAACTCAATTCCTGCTATTTGCTGGTGTGCACGTCTAAGTGTTTTGTCTGTGAACATCCAACTTCCTTGAAGTAGACTGCCCTTTAAATTTTTGCTTCCCCCTAATTTCCTTTCTTTAATTCTACATTTGTTTTCAGTGCTGACACAAGAAAATTAAGATTTTTCGATTGTTACACTTCCATAAACTTTGCATTCTTGTCAATTTTTTTAAAATATTCGTTGCATGAAATACGTTTCGGTTGAAGATAGCTTTTTATTTTCTAGGCATTTTAACCATAAATAAAGTTTAAAGCAAAGTCCAAAGGATAAATATCTGAATTAAAAGATTTTTGTTAAATGAGAAAGAAATAAACTACTCCAGCAACGCTTATTCTGTACCACTGAGTGGACTGATTCTTATATCGGGTGCAAAACTATCTAAATAATATTATTTAGAGTTTTTAAGTCTAATAATTTCTATAATAAAGAACATGTTTATTTTATGTAATATACTACACAAGAGATAATTACTACTTTAAAAAAGTCTTTCTAAGAGAATTAATGTAAAAATTTATACTATTCATATATATTTTTTTAAAGCTGGGACATGACCCAAACTCTCAACGTCTTGTTTGCTTATAAACATTGTGAAAATAAACATCAAACGAACTTCTCAGTTTTAGACAATTCAGTTTAAATGGAGTTAAAGTAGTAGACGATAAAGCGACAAAGGTAAAAATTTACTCTGACAAATATTAAAAAAAAAAAAAAAAAAAAAAAAAAAAAGGAAGAAAGAATGAAATTAAAAAAAAAAAGTTAAAATTGAATAATATCATCTGTAATTTAAAAAAAAATTTTCATATAGCATTAATAAATATTTATTACGCATCATAGAGGGAAAAAATTCATATAATTACTTCTCCGTAAAAATTTATTTGAAATTTAAGGTTAAAAATAGCTGTGGCAATTTACTGTAACAAAATTCATAAACCACATTTGGCGTTATTATCGCTCAAAAAAAAGATGCCAAATTTCAAAACGGGAAAACATGTAAATTCGTGTATAGATTAGAAAATTTTGAATAGGAAACTCTAATTTTTTGCAGGTATGCTTAGAAATACGCCTACTTTAAAATGATGGTAAAAATTTTATAGGTTAGAATTAATTTTTTTTGCGAAAAATTTATAAAAATTACTTAAAAATACAAATTTTAAAAATAAATCATAAAAATAGATAAATTTCATTTGAAATGAACTTAAATTTCGAAATGCGAAAGGAAGAATCAAAAACATTTCATAAAAAAAGATTAATAAATATATACCTAATTCAATTAACATTGAGGAGCTAAAATTTTGAGAGCTGGTTTTTTAAAAACTACTCATGCGATTTTTTACAAATATTGGTAGTTTGACGTAATTTGAGTCGTAAAATCGAAATATGTATTAAAAAAAAAAAAAAAAGTGGGTATGCTATTTCAGATAAAGTCCCATTTTGTGTCAAAATACCTATGTTGGAGTATCGCTATATATAAATCTAATATATATCCTAAGTCGCGCTTTCGAGATATGAAGAACGCTATTTGAATTTCGTCAATCGGTCCAGTAGAACGGGAGATATCGCACTGCCTCCCTTTTTTTTTCCGACAGTGTACAAATCATGTAGAACGCCAGAAATGCTGGGCCTGATACAAAGTTTTGAAGATAAGCATTCCCCTCCCCTGCTTAACCATGTACCTTTTCTCTTCATCCGCATTCTCAGTTTCGTTAGACAGAGAAATTCCTTCGACAATAAAATAAATACCGAAATTGTAATTCGAATGCGTAGTATTCAAAACTGTATCACATCGAGCCATGTTATGACCGGAAAATATAATGTAATTTTATATAATGTTACGCATTGTGCTTTTCACAGGAAGGCGATGGATTTTTTTACCATCCATAAAACAAGATAACAAGATAAAAGAAAACAAGCGAGAAATTACTGGGGGAAAAAGTACTCGCTGAGCGGAAAAAGGTCAACACGGAAAACTGGGTCAGGAAGGAGAAAAAAATAAGTAAAAATTCAGTAAAGGAGAAAGGCTTTTATATATTCTCTATTAGACACACGTTCTAGGATACTAGAATAAAGAATCGCGTCTGGAGCAGGGCAACGTCCGAGGCTGCTAGCATTTAAAAATGTGTACTTATTACAAATTCTGTTATTAGATCGCGTGATTGCTTGGTTATTTATTGGTCAACTTTATTTGGTATATAAACTTGTAAAAATGACATAAAATGTTTTTATTATGCGTAAGAAGAGTATACTCTGCTTTTAATATGATTATGGATTTTTTTTTTTTTTTTTTAATATGCAAGAATGTTAACGACTACAAACGGTAGACGAGACAATAGAAAAAAGAAACATTAATACAGCCTCTTTTCTTTTTTTGTACGGAAAAAGCGGCAGCAGAATTACTTCCGCGATTACTCTATTGATTTAATAAATACGAATTCAGTTCTGTAACGCTTTCCATATTCTGCAATTCCTTAATGGCTGCATTTTAAACTAAATTTGATGAATAGTATTTATCTAAAAAGCAGTTTGGGCGTACATTAGCGATGCATAAATGATGATGAAAAATGCAATAAATTCTAACAATTGTTTCTGTAGTCAAATAATCAGTTAATGGAGTTTTTGTATTGTTAAAGGATGAAATGATAATTTGCGTTTTGCCTTTTTATTGCGTCTGCATCAATGTGAAAACACAAAAGCATGGCAAAGATCCAAAAATTTTGTAATCTCTCTCATTCACGTCGTATTTCAACACTTGATAATGTAGTAGGTTCAGACTGTGTCATCGAACGCGAAAGTCCTTCGAAAAATCAACTGCGGCGGGTATAAAATTCGCTCCAGCGGTTCGCGTAGGAATAAATGACAATGTTTTAGGATACGAATAGGAAAGAAAATCGTTTCTTCATTCCTTATATTTCTGCTATACTACTTCATTTATATTTAATGCTTAAGAATTAAGATATTCGCAATCAGCAAAAATAATCCAGATTAAAAAAAAAAAAAATTTTAATTCGCCATTAAACTCTCGTCCAATGAGAATGGCGGGATTTTTAACGCGTTTCTTTGCCGCGGGATATGTTTTCCTCAGTTTGTCAACAAACGAATGGGTAGTGCATGCGTACCGCGAACCTTCTGATGCAAATCATGCGTTTTCAAATTTCACACATTCATATTTGTCATTTTTGGATGATTTGTATAGTAATCTTAAAACAAACCATGGCAATGATTCCGAAAAATGTAGAACAGAATCTGAAAAGCTTTTGGATTTAGTGTCAGCTGGGGATTCCAATGCTTTAAAGGGTAAGTAATTTTGCTTTTGTCAAACTTTGCATCGTATTTGTCATTTTTTATTTTATTAAAGAAGTAAGTTTTAATAATTTAAGTATTTTAAGTAGTATTGAATCAATAATTGTGATTTTTTATTACTAAAATAATATTTTCTGATTTAAAAATTTTGAATATTTTTAATCGTAGTATTTTAGGTATCATGCTTGAATCTTGTGAAGTATGAAAGAATAGAAGCAGAAGTGTGTGGGGGGGGCGATCTTCCCATGTCTAACTCCCTTTAAATGCGTAATATACTAATAAATAAGAATGAAATATAATTTTTCAATAAAACTAATTTTATGAAGTTGTTTGAAAATTTTCCGTATCTTTTTTTGTAAAGCGCATATATGTTTGTAGTCATTCTTGGTTAGAAATGTCTTCAGAAAATTTAACTGATAACTGAAATTTTTCATAGCAGTTCTATTTTAGAATTAAGCTTTATAACATCAATTTATAAATTTAAGGGTAATAAATTCTGCTGTGTTTACAACTCAACATATTAAAATTGGTGTACACCATCAAGTGGTGCATCTTATGAAGATGAGAAATTATGTTACATTGCAATTAAACACTTTATTTAAATAGTTGGTTCATCAGAATGAAAATTTTTAGTGCAAAATGCTATTTCTTAAATTTATGTATTTCATTTTTTTGCATTTTTATAAATCCAATTTACGAGTTAATTCTATTTGAGAGGTGACTGAACTGTATGCAGTCCAGTTTAATTTTTCCTTCCGTATCTGAAAATATTTATTTAAAGAAAACAAGTGATAATATGAAACATATTTTAATAGTACGATGAACTGCAGCAATGGAATGTTAATCCAGTGAAAACTAGAAATAGAAAATTATGCTGATGTACTGTTTTAACAGGGCCGGATTTACGTACGAGCTACACAAGCTATAGCTTGGGACCCCTACTTTCCTGCTCCCCCCCTAAAAATGAAAATATAGTATAAATAGTATTAAAATATATTGTAACAGACTTATAAAGGGCCTCATAGTTTCAAATGGCTTAAGGCCTTATCGAGTCTAAATCTGGCTCTCTGTTTCAAGGTAACTATAAATTCTAGGTAAACTGTGCTAATCAGTGATTAAATCTAGTAAAACTATTTTCAGTGCAAGAAGAATGATCTTAAAATCATAAATGTCATTGTAAATATGAAAATTTCATGGAGAATATGTAGTTCAATAATTTTTGCATTGCTAATTTGGGATGTGTGTAAATTTCGCTTGACATTTAATGAACAAAATGGGGTGCATTTATAATTTTATCGTTTTTATATATAAATATATCCTTTTTAAATAATAGAACGTGAAATGTAGTTCTTCTATTTCTAATTACACATACTTTCTTTTAAATTTTAGTTTTAGATTCAAGCGGAAAACCTTCAAGTGGACTCTTGGAAGGTGGGGTCTATTTTATTGGATTCTATTCTGAATGTGTAAATGCTGTAGTGAAAATCAGTGACGATTCTTCATTTTCTGGAAAATACTGTTTGCTAAATTTGGAATTTCCTGAAACTAATAACCAGAAGGTTTGTTTAAAACTGATTTATGCAAATCTGTATTTTTTTTTATTTCAGTGTAAGTTAATTTTTTCTTGCTTTTCTGTAAGCAAGTAAAAGTGTATACAAGTAAAAGTTTCTGTGAGATAGTAAAGTATGAGCAAGCATATTTCTGTACTGTTTTTATTATCTTCTTTCTTTGTTTTAGGATATTGGCAACTCTTTTTTAGGATATTAACTAACTCACTAAGTTATTAAAAAAAAGGTATCTTTTTACTGTTGCTAAATTTTAAAGTGTGTACATTTACTTGAAGACCAGATATATATGTAGGTTATTATTTTTCATACTGAATACTTTTGCTTTTAATGTCTTTAATTTTTATGAAACTGTAGTAACGATCCTGTGATGATTTTAAATACTATTAACTGTGGTATTTTTTTAGCTTGGGTTTAATATTATTTTCATTTAAAACTTTTAAAATCCTTTATTGATGCATCTTGTATGAAAAGCTTTGCAAATTTTTGTAAGCTCCTGAGAGGGGAATTATTTTTTTTAAATTTCTGTTTTATTAATATTTAATAAATTCTTTTGAATAGTTTATATAATATCACAAGAAGGAAGATGAATGTTGTTCTTCTTTGGAAGAAATAATAATCATAAAAACTGACATTAAATCTAACAACATGTATGGTATGGTACTTACTTAAATTTCCTGTCTACCGTGAAAGTTAATGGAGATCCTGCTAAACTTATACCAGTCATACTTTTGGAAATTTGAAGTAACAGATATTTAATTAGATAATCAGTAGATAGATAGATATTATCAGTAGATAGTAGGTAGATGGTTATTACATAGGAAAAACTTACCATAAATATGAGCATCCAATTATTCAGATTCATTAAAATATATCAGTTATGCCGGCAGCTAAAAATTCTTTATGGTATTAAAAATAACAATAATAGGCATCTTCTTTGTGAAACCGGTATTTTGTGATGCTGTATCTGTTATTATCTGCACTATATTGCTGAACATTGTAGAGACATTAGTTGGAGAGATGAAAAGTGAGCAATCACCTTCACCGGGAATTGAACCACGGACCTCTGGAATACTAATCCAGCATGCAGAACCACTACACCACAAAGGCATGCTAGGAACACGGGAGAAACTCCTTATATACTCACCCTTTTAAAGGGCAACTGAGGTTTTTTTAAGGGACCCAATCACTTAATCCTGGGTGGGAGAAATCATTGTCCACCACCCTTTTAGTTCAGTCGCCACTGTAGAGACATTAGGTTAATTGGAAAAGCTAGAGAGAGGAAAAATGAGCAATTGCCTTTGCCAGGAATCGAACCACTGACCTCTGGAATACCAGCCCAGCATGCAGAACCACTACACCACGAAGGCACGCTAGGAAGGCAGGAAAAATACATTATGGCTTAAAAGTTAATGTTTTAAATAGTACTAGTATACACAGTTTTCTAATTTTGAAAATACTCCACTGTTTTCTGCTCTGTAAAAATTAGGTTCCAAATTTTAATCATTTCCTTAAATTCAAGAGAAAAAGTGGTCTATATTCTTCTTAAGAAATACTAAAGTGGCGATTTGAGAAACTGGCTTTTTGGGCATAAATTTGAGATTTGAGAAACTGGTATAAAACTAAAGCAAAGACAGTGCTCATCCATTATTTGTGTTATACTGCATGTTTGGTGACAGTTTTGTTTGCCAAAATTGGTCAACACAAATATGTACCCATGCATGTTATATGAAGTGACTTCAATAAGTTGAATATTGATATTGAATAGTCTGGCGATTTCATCTTCTGCTTATGTATTTTTAAATATCAGCAGTGAACCATACCTGTTATATCCTTTTATTTATCTGTTAAGATCAAATTTCTTGCAGGCACTTTGAAGCATGTGCAAAGAGGAAATTCATGGAGAAGCATTCAGGCTTTCCAGTTTAAGTTGCATGTTTTCCTTTATTAAGACAAATTTGATGGAATTACGTATTTATCCTTTTATATAGTCCTCTTATATGGAAGACAATGGTGGTAGCTACAGATTTTGTTTTCTTAAATATTAATCTTAAATCTGCATTTAAATTAAAATGTTTCTCAAAACAAAATAAGGACTTTTATGAAAACTTTTACAACACCAGGAGCTAGAATATTTTTGTAAATGCAGAATTTAATCCTTTATATGATTCCCACAGAGAAAGAACTTCAATCAGCAAAATGTCTGATATGCTTTCATAGAGTATAAAAAATTTCATGCATTTATGTGCTGAATTTGGGGAATCGTAAGAAAAAACATTCATTGATTTAAAGATATTTTAAGTGCATATCAATCAAGAAACTATGATTAATTTTCATTCTTATTTAAAGACAAACCATGAAATATAAGTTGTTCTTTTCAGCAATTAGTAACTTCAGGTGATAAGAACAGTAGTTATTATTAACTTTGCAGTGGGTACCTAGAATTAAATTTTTCTTTTGAGGAAGTAAGGTGCAATCTCCATCATAATGTCAAAACTACCATTGCTATTTTTTTCTAATTTATAGTTTTCCCATTTAAATACTTAATCTAAAAAATCATACAGCTGCAGTTAAATTCTATTATTTAAGCAAAATACATAACATTAATTCAATTGCATTTGTGTTATGATAATGATGAAAGTTTAATAAAATACCAATCAAAAATGCAATACTTATTTTGATCTGATGCATTATTTTATGAGGTGAAAAGACTTCATAAAAGCAGTTTTTTAATTTACACCAAGTTGTTTGTTAATTTTTTTTAATGTGTAAAACTTCTTTATAAATGCATATTTATGTACACTGTGCAAAAAAAAAAAAAAAAAAAAAAAAAAAAAAAACGGGAGGACAGCTTTACATCTCTCGTTCTACTGGGTTGACTGACAAAACTCCAATTTTCATGCATTTTGCATGTCTCGAAAGTTTGACTTAGGATATGTATTAGATTTATATACAGCATTGTTCTAATATAGGTATTTTGGCACAAAATCAGACTTTTTTTGAAATAATATGCTAATTTTTTTCCATATTTCGATTCTACGATTCAAATTATACTTAATTTAAAATTTTGGAGAAATTCAAGAATTTACTTTGGTGCGTTTTTTTTTTCAGTTTGCGCGAAGAATAATTCATTTGGTGAACTTCTTATAGCAAGATATTTTCCTTTCCTTTTTTATATTGTTAACAAAGAGGAAAAAAATCATCATTAACTATTTCAAATAATTTTAACAGAGTGTGTAAACCACATTTGGCATTATTATCGCTTTTAAAAAAATATGCCAAATTTCAAAACGTGCCAATATGTAAATTCACATATATCCTAGGACATTTTGAATAAATAACTCTAATTTTTTGCAGGTATGCTTAGAAATACGCCTACTTTAAAATGATGGTAAAAATTTTATAGGTTATAATTCAAAATTTTTTTTAAAATTATAAAATTTATTTAAACGTAAAAATTTTTAAAAGAAATCATAAAAAATGGTCAAATATTACTTGGAATGAACCTAAATTCTGAATTCTGGAAGAAGGAATCAAGTAAGTTTAAGAAAATAAGATATATTAATATCTTCAAATTCCAAATTTAATTAACATTGAGGACAAATTCCAAATTTAATTAACATTGAGGAACTAAAATTGTGAGAACCAATTTTTTAAAAACTACTACAGTATAAAGTCTTTAATCCGGATGTTCATAATCCGGAATGATCTATAATCTGGACCTCAAAGCTACAAACTTTCTGTGCATGCGTAAACACATTATGTGTTTATGCATGCGCATAATACCTTTATGCATGCGCATAATACCTTTATGCATGCACATAATACATTTACACATGTGCGTTTAATGTATAACGGACGGTATAAGCTAGGCTGAAATTATCTAATTATCTGTTTCAGTTAATGTTTCAGATTGCGTTGTTCCTTAATATTTTAATTGGATCCGGCTTACTACTTTTTGCAGACTGTTAGAGCAATTTTATAAAAAGTAAGCTTGAACTTTCAGTTATGTCAAAAAGAGTTTCCGATTCTGGAGCTGCCAAAGGATCTACAAAGCGAAAGCATGTTTCGATGTCCATCAAACAAAAAGTGGAATTGCTGCCAAATGATCTACAAAGCGAAAGCATGTTTTGATGTCCATCAAACAAAAAGTGGAATTTCTGCAAAAAATGGATAAAGGCATGAAGAAAGTGACAGAGATGTGATTTTTTTTTTTCTCTAACCATTCCGAAATCTGTTTATCAATTTCACGCTGCTCTGCGGGGGAAGGGGGGAATATTGCGCACAATGAACTGGAAGTTGATCTGTCAGCACTATCCTTATCTTCAGGGCAGATGTTTTTATTTTATTCGGCTTATAATTCCTTACTAAATGTAGTAGTTCATCTCGATGTACTCCATTCATATGATTTAAATAAAATTCCTCGTCATTATAAATATCACGAATACACATCAAATAGTTTCTGGTTGCAACTTTCTAATTTCGTCTATGCGTAATGTATGCTTTACGCATGAGCGCCTAGAAAGAAATGTTTAATAAAGTAAACAAATAAATATTAAGCTTTTTTTTTTTTTTTTGTAAATTTTGATAACCTTTAGATCATAATTGTTCTTTATTTCATAAATTACGATTTCATATTTTTAATTGTATAATTTCTGCATGCAAGATTTAAAGATTTTAATTGATTTACAAGATTTAAATTGATGATCTATAAACCAGAATCGCCGAAGTCCCGACAAGTCCGGATTAATGACTTTGTACCAGAAGCGTAGCTAGGGTTTTCAGCGCCCGGGGACAACTGAAGATTTTGCGCCCCTTTCTCTGTGCCAAGAACGGAAAGTATTTCATTCTAAAATTTCGTAACATCAATTTGGCGCCCCCTGAATGCTGCGCCCGGGGACAGATGTCCCCCCTTGCCCCACCCTAGCTACGCCACTGCTTTGTACTGTAGTACCATTTTTACGAAACTTGGCAGTTTGGCATAATTACCCAATATTAGAACAATGCTATATATAAATCTAATGCATATCCTAAGTCGCACTTTTGAGGCATGAAAAATGCAAGTTAAATTTTGTCGATCAGAGGGGGAGATATAGAATGTCCCCCTTTTTTTTTTTTTTTTTTTTTTTTTTTTTGCGCAGTATACGAAATTTTTAGTGTTAGATTTTAAAAATGTAATTTCTCTCACTGCATTCAGAGGATGAGCTCCCATAAATTTTAATAGGTAGATGTTTGAGTGTGCTTTGCCATAATCAACTAAACCAAAACTCTAGATTTTAAAAGGGTTTAGTCAATGTAGTGATTGTTTTTGTCTTACTAACAGAGACAAATCTTTGCAAACTGCTTGTGAAGCTCATGACTTTCTCTTCTAACTGTTGAACTTTTTGTCAGCTTAGTACAAAAACATAACAATTACCGCGAAACAAATATAAACTGACATTGAGTCTATGATTTCAAACTAACATTCAGTGTACGATTTCGCTGAGTCAGCTGCACATAAGCATCTATAATTATTTATGCATGATTTGAGGCCTAAGAATAGCAGAGACTAGAGAAAGAGCAAGATTCAAGTTACAGGGGACTAGAAAGGAAGATAAGTTATTAAATATTGTAAAGTTAACATTACAATGTATTCTTATTGGAATATAGGTTTCTTTAAAAAGAAATAATATTGGGATAGTTACCTGTAGCTTATCTATGTCTACTTTTCATAATCCATTTTCACATTTACCATTTTGTGAATAATTTTTAGATAGCAATTCTACCATAATCATAACAACTTTGGGCCCCTCTATCCAACCAATGGAACAATGTTTTTTCAGAGATTCTCTTCTGGACACAAATTCTTGGCACACAATTTAATATACAGTCAAAAGTCTTTAATCCGGACTCGTCGGGACTTTGGCGATTCCGGATTATCGGTTTTTCTGGATTATAGATCATCAATTTAAATCTGGTAAGATAGCATGCAAAAATTATACAATTAAAAATATGAAACCGTAATTTATGAAATAAAGAACAATTATGATCTAAAGGTTATCAAAATTTACAAAAAAAAAAAAAAAAAAAAAAAAAAAAAGCTTAATATTTATTTATTTCTTTCTAGGCGCTCATGCGTAAAGCATACATTACGCATAGACGAAATTAGAAAGTTGCAACCCAGAAACTATTTGATGTGTATTCGTGATATTTATAATGACGAGGAATTTTATTTAAATCATATGAATGGAGTACATCGAGATGAACTACTACATTTAGTAAGGAATTATAAGCCGAATAAAATAAAAACATCTGCCCTGAAGATAAGAATAGTGCTGACAGATCAACTTCCAGTTCATTGTGCGCAATATTCCCCCCTTCCCCCGCAGAGCAGCGTAAAATTGATAAACAAATTTCGGAATGGTTAGAAAAACAAAGGATATGCCTTTATCCATTTTTTGCAGCAATTCCACTTTTTGTTTGATGGACATTGATTTAAAACAGAAAATGCTATTTTTAACAAAATTAAACAATGCATTTTTCGGGAAGGGGGGGGAAAGGTGTCTAAATGCACAATTCATTTTTTATCTACTAAAACAATGAAAGTAATTTTTATTTGAATAGATTCTGAAATGAAATAAATAATTTTGTTTTTGACTTTGCTGTCTGAAAATTAAACAAAGAATTTTTCATCTTTTGACAAAACAAACTATATAATGTATTTATATTTAACTAAAATTAAACTAAAGTATACATTTTACTGTATTTACATTATAATAAAATTTGCTGTATTGTTGTATTTGGAAATTCACTTTCTGTGAGAAATATGTCATGTATTATTTTCATCAGTATGAAAATCAATGAGAAATTAAAAACATGTAAATCAGTTGCTGAAAAAGTTTAATTTTTATTGGCTTTGATAAAAGAATAAACCCTGAACAACTAGAATTTTACTTTAGTTTGAGATGCAACCTAAGCAATGGGCTCTGTTTTGATTCTGTGACATTGGTAAAAAGTATAAGACATAGAATAACCAAAAAAATGTTTTAGAAATTTTTATTGTTTGCATTTTCCTGATGAAAAAAAATTAAAATGAAATTTTAATTTAAATACAATAAATAATTTCAGATTAATTAAAATGCAATTATTCCACATAATGATTTTTTTTTTTTTTTTTTTTTTTTTTTTTTAAGGATATAATACCAGAAGCATCATGGTTAGTTTTTACTCAAAGTCAAAAACCACCTACTATTGGAGTTTGTATTCCATCATCGTGTTCAGAAAACGATCTTGCTTATGCATCAACAGTTAGTAAGTGCATGATTTTTTATATTCTATTTCAGCTTTTGATATCTTTTTTAATTTTTTATACAGTACAAAGTCTATAATCTGGACATCCATTATCCGGAATGATCTATAATCCAAACCTCAAAGCCACAAACTTTTCTTTTGTATGCTTTACGCATGCACGTTTAATGTTATGCAGGCATGTTTAATGTTTACTCATGCGCGTTTAGCACAAAAAACGAAGCAACTTAAAAAACTTACATTCAAAGAAACGTTTAATAAAGTAAACAAACAAATATTGTCGCATAGATGAGGGGATCCTACAAATGAACAGTCAAGTATAAGTCTAAACTCAAGACTTTTTATTCACTAGAACTGAATGAAGAGTTACTTATATACAGCTGGTGAACATGTTGAAACATTCCAGACTTGGAATGTTCTAGAAAAATAAGAAGGAAATTTACATAAATAAGATAACATTAACAACAAGGAAATTTACATAAAAACCAATAATCAGGCATCTTGCCGTTGATGGGTTTCGAACTTGGTACTTTCGGGTTTCGAGTCCTGTGCCTTCTCCGCTAAGCTATGAGGAGCTCGGTCGAAAAGAGCGATTTTTGCTACAATATTAAGCTTTTTTTGTTTTTGTAAATTTTAATACCCTTTAGATCATAATTGCTCTTTATTTCATAAATTACGGTTTCATATTTTTAATTGTATAATTTCTGCTCACCATCTTACCAGATTTAAATTGATGATCTATAATCCAGAAAAACCCTTAATCCGAAATCACTGAAGTACCGACGATTACGGACTTTGTACTGTATGTGTGAAAAATAATTTTACTTTTCACTATTGTGTATAAGTAATAAACTGAATTTCCATCCAGCAGAATACTGTATAAATGTTTCAATGAAATCTCTCTAATAGATGCATTTTTTTTCAGAAATCATCAGAAAAGCAATAATTCAATTATTTGGAGCAAGCTTATAAAAATATTTTGAATGGGTTATTCATTCTTTATGGTTAATATATAACCATTCATTGTGGTGTAGATTGCATTTTTATATTCAACAAATATTGAATACAAAAATACTATTTTCATTTTGAATTTTAGCCTTTTTATTATTATGTTGTAGAGCAATTAATAGAATTGAAAATAATAGTTTAATAAGATATTATATTTAGTTATAAGTCTTAAGTTAATAATTTAGTAAGTATTATGAAGTAAATTTCATATTGAAAAAAAATATATATTGTATAATTGCAAGAGATATTTAAAAATTACTATAAAATTAATTTAAAAACTATTTTGTTTCAGAAAATAATTCCTGCAAACTTATTCTAAACCTTTTTCTGCCACTCATAATTTGAAGTCTAGTTTGAGATTTCTTTTGGCAGATATATATATCATATGAATGCAAATAAATTGTTTTGAACCTTTATTTTAAAGTGTTGAGATATTTTTAATTAAAATTACTCTTTATCACCATATTTTAATTTTTGTTGTTTTGAAATTTAAAAAAAAAAAAAAAAAAACCTTCCTACTATCTAACAATATAAATTATTGAATGAAAAATAGTGTATGATGATTGCCTGCTAAACAGATGGAAAAAAAAATGTATGCAGATTAATTGAAAGAAGCTATGGTTTTTTATTTAACTTTGTTCAAAAATGTGTCCTTTCATGATTGAGAGCAAAAGATCCAATAGTGAGTATTAATTTGTAAACTTTTAAATATTAAAGTTTATGGAATTTTGGAAATTTGCATTTATCACTAAAATTGAATTCAATCAATAATATGGAAAAGTAATTTTTTTTTTTTCATCAAAGATTAAACATCAAAGATTAAAAGCAAATATTTTAAAGACTTTTACAAATAATCTGTGTACAATATTTGATAATAAAATTCCAGAATTGTTGCTGTGAGGAAAAAAATTATAAATGTATTGCAGCAAATTGTGTTCATTATGTAATTTGTGATTGCTTATTAATTTCAACATTATTTTACATAGGATTTAATTAAAAAAATAATTTGACATCCAGCTTAGAATCAAGCTGAATATTCATTATTCAGTATGTGATTGATTTGATATCTGTTGCATCTCTTCTAATTTTTTATCTATATTTACACTGTGCTGTCTAAAAAATATTTCTTAGTGCTGTTCTCCATATCATTATCATTCATACTACTGATATATTGTTTGCTGTTTATGTCTTATTCATTATATCTCATGATATGTATATATTATCTATTTTGACACTAGAATCTATAAATTATTGACTGTTCATGATCTGATTTGTTTAGAAATTCTATATTTATTTATATTTTTTATATGCAGCCTCAATTTCTGTTACATGCATAAATATCTTAAGTTATAAACTATTAAATTTTAAAAAATAGAAAAATTCATGAAAAAACTTCCCTTAACCATTCAGGAGTGGAACTGAAACAAAGAATATATAACACTATTAGAAAGGAATTCACTTCATTGTAATACCTTCCGAGCTGTGACTTTGAGCGTGTTGGACACACTTTGGTTTACTGCTCAATTTCCTACAAACTGACCCAGTCCCGTAGGCGGTCAGTGAGTATACGTTTAGTCTACTGAGTACCCTCTTGGATTACACACATGATTCCTATGGGTTTCACTGTTAATCATGTCCTTTTACAGGACAGTCAATACTGATGATGATATTAGCGATTGTACAGACTTGGAACGATCAACTTTATCCCTACCTACCACCTCAAAGCTTGGTGAATTCCTGAAGGATCCAAGACTGTGGAAAAAAGGCAAAAATAAGAAAGGGGAAGAAAAGTCTGAAAAAGGGGAGATGGATGCTGCAAAGGCCCGGGAGAAGAAGTTACAAAAACTGATCAGAGAGTTTGGAGTGGATTACATAACGAAACACTTGGAGTATGAGGCAAGGCTAAAAGTAGCTAAAACACCAGAGGAAAAATCCAGAGTCATCTCTGAACACTGCAAGGAAGCCGCCTAGTATCTCAATAAGAGACAATGTACTGACCTAGTTACTGAGAATCCTGGTGCAGTTGAAGAATGGACCATGCCAAAGAAAATTGCAAAAATCAAGGAAAAACCCAAACCGATGGAAATCCCCCAGGAGAACCGGTTGCAGTTACTCAAGAAAATTTCCGAAGAAAATCCGGAAGGCAGAGCCAATGCATAAGTCCCTCCCCCATCCATTGTATTCTCACAGAGTGTGATTGGATGATACTGGACGAAATGTTTATGGAAAACGGCACTGAGCCCCACGAATGCCAAATGAAAGAAAAATCCATCTTCGTCTATACTAAGAACCTGAAGGATTACAGTACAATGAACAAGCTACTATTAAAAAAAGAAAATCCCCTACTACTCCTACCAACTTGATTTTGAAATGCCAATACGTGTCATCCTAAAGAACCTCCGTGCCACTTATAAAGAAGAAAATATTCTACAAGACCTTAAATGCAGGAACTTCCCCATTGAAAAAGTGAAGCAGTTTTCGAAACGATGTGATGGTGAAATAATTCCCATCTTTCTACTTGAGTTAAAAAGCACCCCAGAAGGTAATAAGATTCATCAGCTCAACAACATGTTCAGCTTCAACATTACTGTAGAAAAGTTTAACCCTAAGAAATGACCAGTGCAATGCTTCTGCTGCCAGCAATTCGGTCATTCTCAATTTTATTGCAGTAACCCCATTAGATGTGTGAAATGCGGGTAACAACACAGAAGCAACCAATGCACCATGAAACCCGAAGACAAGCCAAAATGTATTTTCTGCAGACTTTGTCATGTCAGCAGCTACAGAGGCTAAAGCGAGTATAAGAAAAGATTTGAAAAGAAAAGCAGCTCCTCCCTTCCAGCCTTAAGTTCCCGAATTCACAGAGGAAAATTTTACTAATTCAAAGAATACTATGTTACCAGCGCAGAAAAATCCACTCCAAGTCACTTACAGCAAGAAACTGAAAGATAAAATCATGCCCCCACCGAAGGACCTAAACGACGCTATTGCATAGATCCGAGATGACAAAATTAACATACTCCTAACTTCAATCATTTCATGCATCGGAAAAATCAGAACTGCAAAAAGTCCAGCAGAAAAATTACAGACAGAATTTTAGGCAGCTATGCTACTCATCAATTTTGCAGAGTCTGAAGATTAGAAAAGAATAAGTACTTCTTCTATGACGGACCAATAGGATTGCTGGAAATTCACTCGGCTAAATTCTTGACTTCACATTTTCATTTCTACCTTTCTACTTGTGCAGCAGCGGTCTGACTGTTTTCCCTAGTCGGGGTAATTCCGAATATGTTATACGCAAGGCTCATTCCATCGCATCATCGAAAATCCTTTTTTTTTTAGAATTCTCAGCCAACATTCTCTAATGTTATGGTAGGAAAATTATGTCATTTCTCCACGCGTTACACACAGGATGCGCCTTATAGCCCAGGGGCCTGCTTTCATGTGCTTCGCACCTGAGCCTTCATTGTAATAATGCTCACAAGGAATAGTATAGCCATTAACATGACAACACTGATTGGAAATATTTCTTTTTAATATATATATTTTGGGCATATTTTAAATGTTTCCAGACTTGTCACGTGCAAAACTTTGTTCTGTTTATTGCTGGTGTTAAAATTTCCAGGACATGAAGCAGTCTTGGTAAGGTTTCTTTTGGATTGCAAATAGTTCATTTTGTAAATTTTCCCAATCATATCAAAAAAATAGATTTTAATTTTGAAAACAGGAACATGTGAAAGGAAGCAGAACAAGAGGCTAGAGAGACTGAAGAAGTATGATCATCTCTGTTTTGGCTCATAAACCAGGAATATGGAAATAATACATATCCCGAAAAGTTAATGTTATTGAAAACAAAGATACGTTCTGATACAATTTACACACTTTTCTTTTCATTTTTTCTTGCAGGTAGCTCAGGATTTGCTCAAGGTGTGGCATAAATTCATTGTCCACTTGTAAAACTTCCTTTATTCTCAATACTAAAGAAGATAATCAACTAATTTTTTTTTCTTTTATCTGATCTGTCAATACACGAGGAACTTTTCTAATCATTATGAAAATTATATTTTCATCTCCGGCACTGTAATTGCAAATTCACTTCTCAACATCATCCTTTTTCTGCTTCATTTATATTCTCCTTACATTTCTGACAGATTGCAATGATTATTTTTTTTACTCTTAGTAAGAAGGCACAGTATAATTCTGAAATCAGAATGTAGCAGTTATGGTGATAATATTTGTAAAATAATTTATAAATGTAAGAGCATTCATTGTAATGTTTGTTTTCTTAAAAATCATATTTTAAACATTATTTCTGTAACGTGTGAACAAATTTTTTAATTCAGGTATTCTGAGCTGTTGGTTTTTCTTTTAGGTTTAAATAAGCATTTTGAAAACATAACAGGGACTGTGTCTGTCTGCCATTCTAATGAAAAAGGATTTTCTAAAGATGGTCCTGCTATAGCTACTTTGTAAGTTATAATTAGACATTAAATAAAATTTTTAAATCCAAGTTTTATTTTCTTACTATTGATTCTTATTTAGGTGGATCTGATATTTTTTGGTTTATACACTGACTACCAATAAGTATTTGAACACCTGTGATAGAAAAGAAAAACTAACTTTATTCAAAATCAATAGTTGGTAGAGCCTCCACAAGAGGTAATTACAGCGTGGTCCTTCCGGGGCATACTTTTCACAAGTCTTTGTATGACAGCTAGTAGTATTTTCTTCCACTCGGATTGGAGAAGACATAGAAGTTCTTTCACCGATTTTGCACAGGTAGTGCATAGTGCACCCGTGAATTCGGCGATGCAACTCGTCCCAGAGGTTCTCGATAGGGTTCAGGTCTGGACTCCTGGCAGGCCAGTCCATTCGATGAACTTCATTGGCACCATACCAAGCCTTGGTTAACATCAAAACATGACAACTGGCATTGTCGTCCTGAAAGTAACAGGGGTCCAACCTGTAAAACTGCCACAACGTAGGAAGCACATTGTCATCCAAAATAGACATCGGAGTTGAGTTTACCATGAATGGGGACCAAGGGTCCCAGCCCATACCAGGAGAAACACCCATAAACCATAATTCCACCTCCGCTGAACTTGACTGTCGGCACAATGCATGCTGGCAGGAGACGTTCTCCAGGTAGACGCCAAATCGAGACCCTGCCATCCGAACGGTAAAGGGTGAACCTTGATTCGTGACTCCAAAGAACCCGTTTCCACTGATCTACGGTCCAATTTCGATGTGCTTTGCACGACATTAACCGAGCAGCGCGTTTGGACTTTGTGATCAAAGGCTTATGGGCAGCAGCATGACCATGAAAACCAAGCAGATGTGCTTCCTTACGGATGGTATTCATTGAAACAATACTCCCGGATGCCTGTTGAAACTCCTCGCGGATGAGGGCCATCGGTTGGGTGCGGTTCTTCTGAATTTCTCTGGATAGCACTCGTTGGTCTCTATCTTCCAGTTTCGTTAGTCTGCCGACTCGGGGAACATTCAGACAATAACCGCTCGCCTTACACTTCTTAATCACATAGGCTACTGTCGATTTTGGGTACTTCAGATCGCTAGATATGTCCCTTAAGGATCAGCCAAATTTGTGATACCCGATAATTATACCTTTCTCGAAATCAGAGAGCTCCGAACTGCGAGGCATATTGCATGCGACTAAAGCCGATGTTGTTTCCTACACGATATATACCGGTGGAGTCCCTGACTTACCTTAGGACCGCAGATATCGTCATTTGCATAGGTGTCCAAATACTTATTGGTAGTCAGTGTATGTATTATAGCATCGGTTTTTATTATAGCATTATATCATATTTTTGGTTTATATGTTTATAGCATTGCATTTGCAACACCAAGTAGGAGAGGATTATAGGTTGTAGCTAAGATATCAGTCAATCAAATTATGTTAACCTTTCCTGCAGCTAAGGCGAGACCCCATAAACAATCTCCATCGTATTAGGCTAGAGAGCTGGTCAGTGTCCACAGAAATATCCTCAAAATAGGGATAATACACATTCACTTGCTACACTTTAAGGGCCTCAATCCCGTCAGGGAGAGGTTTAAGAAGAATTCTCTTTTTAACCCTCTAGGCTGAATTGGGCCACCAGGTGTTCATTCTTCACCTCAGTTTTGGAGACCAGCCAGGGGAGAGGCAAACTATGTACACTTGTTTCTGGCCATCGTACTAGCCCACTCAAAAAAACCTAAACCACACCATCTTTCTGGTCATTGGAACTGGGTTTGTGTTATCAGGCCTGTGAAGCTGCTACTGTCATAGTATAATATTAAACCAATGTAATGCAATCCCGGGAGGTATAGTTAAGATATGCACATTATTTAATTTTTAAGCGCCTAGCTCTAGTCAGTGGTATGTAGGTGGGGCTTCAATGGTATAAAACTCTGATTGCTGCATTTTTTTTGGGGGGGGGTCTTTTATTTTTGCCACATGGGATTTTAGAAAATTGGTTTAGTTTTGTGGTTTGATAGAGTTCTATCCTGAGTTTGTTGACATGCTATTTACGATCAACTGCAAAGAATGAATAGTGAGGGACCCCTTGAATGTGGAGATGTTGATTTATTACTCTTATATATTGCCTAGGTCAATATATCAACACCATTCAACAGTGTGTCTACTAGTGGTTGTGAGAGTAATGATGAACTCTAATGGCAGCCGGCAGTGACCATAGACAAACTTCTGTTTGAATGGGTTGTCACATTAGAAGTATGATGTATAATGGTCTCTACCATCCTGCAAGTGAACTTGAACATCATGCACTAAGACCAGGAGATCCAGTAGTATTTATGCAAATTATTAGAAGATACTTCTCTGATACTGGCTTATATAACACAGATGGCCAACAGTAGGTGTTATGTTGATCTCAACCAGTCAAATACTATTCATGTTGTACATTCAGTTTATAATGAAGGAAGGGCCAGTGCCAGAGCATGTGCAGTTAATGCGTCAGAATCTAGAGGCAGTAAACTTCTAGGAAGGAACTAGTGGCAGAAACTTTTAATTGTGGATTTTGCACCAGGCAGCAAAAGGTCTATCACCAGCCCTGAATAGAGGCTATAATGGAGTTCTGCTCTCGTTGACAATCAGTCTCACGTCTGTTAAAAGGCCATCAAGTTTGTATAGTAATTAGAGATGCAAACTGTCATATCAGTGGGCCCAGGCTTGAATCCAAGAGAAGACACAAATGTTTGTAAGCCTATAGTGTCTGTGCTGTGAGGAAACACTCAAAATACACGTTAATCCAAGTCTTTTCGAGAGGTTGATGGTAAGGGAAGAGGGTGAAGACCTATGGGCCACGCATCAGGTGTTTTCCCTTAAATCTTAACAGTTAGGTAGCTTGAGCAATATTTCAATCACCTGTGGTACTTACAGAGGTGCTGGCGAAGCTCTTGCCTGTACCTGCATTATTTAGCAGTGATGGTGGGAGACCATATGGCCAACCATGCCATGCTGTCTCCAGTGGTATGTAGGTGGTATCTCCATTGTTGGCGTATATTTTGAATAAAACTGTATGACTGTCGTGGACAATTAGACAAAGGTTCCTTTCCTTCAAAAGCAAAATTGCTTTGCTAATTTTTACTAAAAAAAGTACTTGTGTCTTATTGTTCTGAATATTAATAGAGTTTATTCAAAATCTGTAGGGGAAAAATATGCTTTTTTTGCTAATTTTAAAAATGACCCATATAAATAATATCTGAAGAAAGAAGAAATGGCAGTAGTGCATTTAAAAATCTTGTGTGTCATAAAATTTGGAAAATTGAAGATTGCAGAAAACAGATCACAGTCATAAACAGTCACATTTGATACACTGGGGGAAAAAGGGCTGTCTCCCTCTTTTTTTGGTGTGGCTAATGTTACTATACTTTTTCTTTTATCAAACTGTCACTTTGCTTCTGTATTTAAAACCATGGCAGAAACTAGTTATATGTTGAATAATTTTAAGGTTTTTTATGCAGTTTGTAAAAATTATATTTTAGAATATTTCCTCGAAAAGCAAAATTGTTTTGCTAATTTTTGCTAAAGAAAAAGTACCTGTATCTGACTGCCCTCAATGTCAATACGGTTTTAATTAAAATCCATGAATACAAAAAATATGCTTTTCTGGCTAATTTTAAAAATAACCCATATAAATAATAGTTATTATCTGAGAAGTACTAGAAATGGCAATTGTGGATTTAAAAATCTTGAATGTTAAAAAATTTGGAAATTGCAGATTGCAGAAAACACTAACAGTCACATGTGATATACTGGGAAAAAAAAACAAAAAAACACCCTTTTTCCATCATTTAAAAAATTATTTGGGGGGGGGGACTGAATGCTGGGACAATACTGAATGCTATTTTTAGCCCGGATAAATGTCTAGACACACATAACTTTTTCTACATCTGCCATAATTATTTTCCGCATGCGTGAAATATCTGTCGCCAAAAAGCGCCAAAGCTCGAAGCTGATGTCGGAGTTCGAACAGGTTCGACAGTCACATTACGTCTATGGAGCCTTTCCTTCTTTTACATAGACTTTCTTCAACTCAGCCGACACACGTGTCGGTATCGGTGCTACTCTGTATAAATGTGTCGGTATCGGTGCTTAAAACTATTTGTTTAAAAAAATACCCTGGAAAATATGACTACAGGAAACAAGAGATTAAGCTATACAATTCAGTATAAACTAGGAGTGTTAAACTACGCCAAAGTGCATGGAAAGAGCAGCAGAAAGGCGTTTTGGTCCACCAGCAGCATTTTGGTAATTTCAGCAAGGCATTTCGGTAATTTTCCTTAATAAAAATATGTTTGGTAATTGCATTAAATGATTGTTTATTTGACTTTTACGAAACGTGAGAACTAAAATAAATCACATTTTAAGTTATTGTGGTACCACGCTTTTGCGCGTACTATTGAAACTTTTTTCCCTTGTGTGTGGCCTTCTAAATAAGGGTGCATCTTATATGCCGTCAAATATGGTATTTTACTTGATGTGTTAAATATTTTTACTCTGAAGATCCACCATAACCAGGAGCTGCTTGATAACGACAAGCCACAAGGTTTCTCATTCGCAGTCAGTTTTCTCAACAGAATGACTATTGATCTGTCATGGCCTTGGAATATTCTGTGGAACGATGAGGCTCGTTTCTACTTCAGTGGGACATTCAACACACAGAATCGCCGCATTTGGGCTAAGGAAAATCCACTGATCCACACTGAAATTTCCCTACAGTCTCCAAAGATTCTGTGTGTATTCATGGCAACATTCATCCTTGGACCATTCTTCTTTGAGGAAATCGGTGAACGTGGGCCTGTCACATGTTCCGTTATGGGCCATCGGTACCATGACATGCTGCAGACGTTTGTTGTTGTGCCGCAACTACAGCAAAGGTGGATCCTTACATCAACCATTTTCATGCAGGATGGTGCACCTCTACATATCCATGGGTCTGTGAAGGTGCTATTGCACTTACCAGAGGAATGTTTTAGTCGCTCCTTTCCTAATTCATGGCCACCACGTTCATCGGATCTAACTCCGTGCGATTTCTGGTTATGGGGCTATTTAAAATGTCTGGTGTATCATGGTGGTGTTGCAACATTGAATGACTTAAAGAACTCCATAACGCTTCATGTGCGAAGCCTCACAACTGATTAGTTACAATCTGCTGTTAAACACACTGTCCATCGACTTGAAATTTTTGCAGGTGAATGAGGGTGGTCACGTGGAGCACCTTTCCCTACATCGTCCTAGACACAATTAACAACTGCTCCTCTTGTGCAATTTCTTCCTAATCTGTTCTTGTTTCTGCAAACTGAACTGTTTTTGTTTCTCCCTTACCCTTACTTAATGTGGTTTGATGACAAGGTGATCAGAAATTAGTCAATAAATGTTAATATTGTCTCTGTATTTCGTTTTGGTCGTTTATTGTGTTAAATTTCATGTTTTCCCGAAAAGACGCTCTCTCGTGGACATTTTGGAACTAAAAAATGTTTTCCGAAATTCCGTGAGTGCATCTCATGTGCAAAATGTATGCCCATGTACAAAATTTTCTTGCATTCCATTCACCAGTTTGCGCTGTAGGATGCCTTTTATAGAGGACGTTTAATTATATATAATTATATTTGTGTTAAAGTAAATTCTATTTCATGCCTGATGAATAGCAGTTTTTTTATGTTTTAAATATATATTAAGGTAAAATAAGAATATGTGCTAAGAACTTGGCATTGTTTAATCGTCTTTGATAACTTTTCTCTTACATCACACCATTAGTGCCAAGAACTTATATTGCATCTTTATGAAACTGAATATAGAAAAATCATTATAAAATTAATTCCTTTCCTTATATATAATTTTTAGAAAATTATATGGCTATATTCCTGTATTTCTGTTAGCCAATGTATGATATAAATCAATGCTGTTTCTCTTAAAAAAAATAATTTCCAAGTTCTAAGTTTACAAAAATTAACTACTTAGCTGTTTATATTTAAGAATAAAAAAAGAAAATAATTACTTTTCACTTCTCATATTTTTAAATAACTGCAATGCTAAAATGGGGTTAAGCCTAAAATTGTAATTTTTTTAAAGGTCGAAATTTTAATTAATTTTTTTAAGAATTGGGTTTGAATGAAAGTTTCCCCATCACCACAAATGTTGTTGAAAACAATTCGTGTTGCCATGTTTAATCATATTTTGTCAAATGATTTTTGGCATTTGAAAGAAAAAGACTTGCTTTAAAACATTGGGCTGTGAAATTTGTGAAAAAAATATCATTATCATTAAGTACATGGTGCCTGAAATGGAACTATCATACTACCAGATTAGAACCATCATTTACTTCCAAAAAAGTTGCAAAAAGTCAGCTACAGAATGTCACCAAATTATGGATACAGCTTTAGGTACTAATTTTGTATCAGATACACTGTGAAGGTTTGGTACCGAAAATTCAAAAACGAGGACATTCAAGAAGCAGAGCGCTGTGGCCAACCTACTGATGTTGATGAGGCTCACCTGCAGGAACTTGTGGAAGATCAGTATGCAACCACTCGAGAGCTTGCTAAGGACTTAGAGGTTAATGCCATGTCTATTAGTCGTGGTATGCATCACATAAACTTGACATACAAGTCAATCACTGGGTGCCACATGAGTTGACTTAAGCAAATAAGGACAGACATGTTCGGGCCTGCACTAATCTGCTCAAATATTACTGCAAGGACAAATATCTGGACCAGATCGTTACTTGAAATGAAAAGTGGATTTACCTCAACAGCACAGGCCGAAAAGTGGGTTGGTCTCTGCCTGGTGAGGCCATTGGCAGCTTTGCAAAGTGCAATTTGACTAACAGAATGATCATGCTTTGTATCTGGTGGGATTGCTGTGGTATTGCCCACAAAGGGTATCTGGAAAAAAGGTAAAACCCTCAACAGTAAGGTGTACACTAAGATGCTAGTACGTGTTGATGCTGCTATCAAGGAAAAACGTCGAACTAACTTCGCCCCCAAAACGTGATATTCCATCAAGATAATGCAAGATCATATGTGTCTGCATTCACCAGCTGGACTCAAATGGGATCTTTTGCCACATCCATCATATAGCCCTGACATTGTTCTATCGGACTTCTACCTTTTTTCACATCTACAGCTACGTATTGCTGGTGCTATATTCCATTTTGCACAGGACATTGAAATGAGGTTTATCTGCTTTTGGACTCACGGCCACCAAGTTTCTAGGCTGAAGGCATTAAAAAACCACCAAAATATTGCAACACATTTGCTACATGCTGGTGGTGATTACTACCCACACTATAGGTACTGCTTTCATGTTGTTGTTTTTTTAAACTTTATTAAGAACGTTTTTTGGCAGAAAACTTCATTACAACCATATATTTGATATAGTCATTAAATATTCTAGTTTGAGCATTCAAAGCAATTGTTGCATTTATCAATTCATAAATATTAAAGAAATGCTTTACAATTTGCGTAACGTAATGCAGTTACAAAAGTTCAACTGACTAGATGAAAATTTATTGAAATCTCAAATTTAACAAATGTGTGCTGAGATATATAATCTTAATCAGATTATTTTAGAACATTCTGAATGAATTATGTGCTTTAATTTTTGTGATATTATATCATTATAATCATAGACATTGTATTTATTCTTTTCATAAAGTGTTCATAAACATTACTGTGCTTGTGTATTTTATGTAAATATAACTCATTTTCAGGTGTGTGCTGTTACTATTCGTGGCTTTTGCAATATTCGCTACAATATTAGACTGCCTACTTAATACAGATAATTCAAAAACTTCTTGCTGTGGGAATGGCACTGCAACAACTGCTTCTACTGAAGTATTGTGTGGAGAAAAGACTAAAAGTTATTATGAATTTTTCATTTTATTTGCATTTCTTTATTTTCTTTTCAGTTATTTCTGTGTGCAGTTAATTTTGCTAATTAATGATTATCAATTTAGAGCACAGTAAGGCTATGCAATGTGTATTGGCTTTCTCCTTGACAAAAAGTGCCAAGAAACTTTTTACTGTTGAGAATGGTGCACAAAATATTAAAGCCCTCCATGGACTAAGATTCCTGAGCATGACATTGATCATCTTTGGGCATACATACTCCTTTGCATCTCAAAATTTGTATTTTCGTAAGTACTGAATATCAAAGTTATTTAACATTTTGTATAGATTCTGTTTTATGTGTATTGTGTTTTATATGTGAAAGCATTTTGTGTAGATTCTGTTTTATGTGCAAAATTTCAGTTTGTTTGATCAGATATCAGTTTTGGTATCAGAAGAATATAATTCTCTTTCTTCGTTTTACCTCCTTTGCACAACATTTCTGAATGCAGCAAAATAGATAATATTTTATTTTTTTAATTCTCATATTGTTCATTAATATTTCTTAATAATTAATATGCTTTAAAAATTGAATTTAAGGCACATTATGCTTTCTTTCAAAGAACACTGCATGATAACATTGCTTTTTTGTGAGGAGGGGGGGAGGAATTCCTATATTACTTTTTATCAGATAACAATGCTATCCTCTTCTGCAATTTTTCTTTCACTGTAGAAATTTTTAAATTTTGGGAAGAAAGGGAAAGAAAGGTTTTTATAGTTTTGTTTAATTATGATTATATGAAAAACTGAACATTTTGTAGATTTTTTATGAAACGATATTTTTTGTAGATTTTTTATTTCAAATCTTTGCTAATGAAACTATTTTAAAGTGAATTAGTTTTCTGTAATATGCAACAACCTTAGTAGAATTTTATTCAAAATGCATGGTGATTTAATTTTTTAGGAGCTCTGATGCTCTGTAAAATGAAATGCTTTTTGTTTCCTTCCCTGTGCAGGTAATCCAAGAGCTGCAGCAGGTGCACCATCAGATTTTTCATCTCAGCTATTTGCAAATGGAACTTTTGCAGTTGATACATTTTATTTCATCAGGTTAGTGGGAAAAGCAAAAACAAAAAAATCCAGTTTGCTCTTTTTTTTTTTTTTTTTTTCTTTTTCATAGTTAAAAATTTTCTCAGACTATATGTTAAATTATGATTTAATTTATAATAGGAGTTAGTTATTTCTCAAATTTAGAATCTTAATTTAAATTATAGTGTTAAATATTGAAAATTGGTGCAACATATTAGTACTACTTACCATCTTAAAACTAGGTTTCTATATATATGAAATTAATTTTTCATAAAAACATAAATAAACTGAACCTTTTTCTTCTAAGACTTTAGTAGACTCCGTGCTAGGCTTAGCTGGGAGTCATAGCTGATTTATAATATCTATAATTATAGATATTATTTATAATATCTATAATCTTGCTGATTTAGATATTATAAGATTTATAATATCTAAATCAGCAATTCACAAACCTTTTGATCTGTGTAATCCTGCTTAGAATTAGATTCTCTAACAAAGCCCCTTAGGCCCCAACCTATATCTTACATGATAATGATGTTTAAGAATGAGTAGATTAGCTTAGCTTATTTGACTATGGCAAAGCACATGAGGGCTATCTGCCTATTGATCTGCCTATCTGCCTATCCTGGGCAGGAAAGAGTATAGATAGTAAGGATATATCTAAAGAATTGTGCAATGTCCATGAAATGAAACTATATTTTAAAATTTTCATTCTTACCATCATATTTCAGTTTATTATTGACATTGTATTGCCAAAAGGTAGTGATCGCTACCTTTTCACAATACAATGTCAACTAAAGATGTCACTAGATGTCAACTATATGTCACTAAAGATGCAAAAGCATGCCACCCAACACAGTATTACTATCTAAATGATTAGCGTGATGTACTCTTATTTTAGTGAACTGGTAACTACAACAATGTTTTAGTGATTTAGTAAAGAATTCAAAGTATTAAAATATTTCCATAATTTTGAAATTTTTAAATTATTGAAAATATTCAATATAATCATTTGAAATTTCCTCATTGTACTATGGTTGTATCTCACTATATTAAGCTTTTATAACTGTAATCCATTTATATTTATTACATATGTGTATGAACCATGGTGTAGAGAAAATGCTGGACGTAGTATATATAATGCAAAAGTGATCATATGGACATTTTTTAAGTATATTATATTGCAAATACTTTTTTGAGTATTATCTGTTCAGAAGCTAAATAATTTTGCTTTCATTTTATAGAATTTAGTATTTAAAGACACTTTACATTTTTCCAAATTTTCTAAATTGTATTAAAATCTTAGTTCTTATTATAAATTATTAAAAATTTAATGTTATTTCTTAATTTAATATCTGTTCCCCCCTCTTTCAAAATAGAAATATTTCAAAAAAATATTCTTTGGCTTGCAATGTTTATAATAACTATATTTCTTATAATGATAACTATATTTCTTAACTTAATACCTTCCCCTCCCCATTCTAAACAGAAATACTGTAAAAAAATGCTATTTGGCCTGGAATATTTTTTTAACAGTTTAGCTTTTAATACTGTTTTCTGTTGTCCATTTCTTTCTTCCTTAATTGCTTTCCTTCCAGAAAAAGAGCTAAATTATTTTGATAATTGGAGGAAAGAAAAACCGTTTTAGTACTAGATTTATAGGATATTTACCTATTTTATTATCTTGTTATATAACGAAATGTCTCGTTTTGAGTTAAAAGTTTTTATAAATCAACACAATCATAGTTTCCAAATTAATTAACTACATAAAACAATTATTGTTAACAAAGCTGACTTTTGGAAAATCTGTATTACTCACTTCTGAGAATATACACTATACTATGACCTTCATAGCAATGCTTAAATACTATTCATAGCTCATACGTTAAACTGAATGAAATACATTAAACTTATGTGTTAAAGTTCACAAGTTCTTTATTTAATCAACACATATGGAGAGTAAACACTTATTGTATACTGACTTGAATGATAGCAGCAATAATTAATATATAATAATTGAAGATAAATTTTAAAATTATTATTTAGAATGAAGCGATTATCAATGAAAATAATAACAGAGATGCATGAACTTTATAGAAGTGCGAGAAAAATCAATGAAGATTTTTTGCTATACACAAATTTCTGCAAGCATACAATGAAATCAGGGCATTTGGAATTATTTTAATATGATTTTTCAGAGAAAAGATGAGAATTCGGAAAATGTGTTTTGATGTAAATTATGTTGTAACATAAAATATAGGCATTTTTGCTATCCTTCTCCTTTAATATAAACATGATTCAGTTTTTTATTTAATTTAAATAATATGAAGAGATCATATTTTACAGTGCATGCTTTCAAATGTTATTAATTTAAACTAAATGAATCTGTACAACACAAAGCCACACCGTTTTTGGGTGAATCAGGCACTTGAAAGTAATGGGGCACAGTACTGCATAAATAAGTATTTGGAAAGTAATAAAAATATTTAGGAGAAGCAGTTATGAGATTAGTTTCAGATATTAAAATCTGATGATAAAGCCCTGACGCTTTACTTTCTTTAAAATACTTCATTTTTCTTTAAACTGGACTTTCTTTAAAGTTTTCATTTTATTTCTTTATTGAAATCAGAAAAGATTTCAAACTGTTAAGATGTAAAAAAGGCATCAATGTTTTATTAAGGCAATATGTTTCTGCCTATCCTGGGATCTTACATGATAATGATGTTTAAGAATGAGTAGATTAGCTTAGCTTATTGGACTATGGCAAAGCACATGAGGGCTATCTGCCTATTGATCTGCCTATCCTGGGCAGGAAAGAATATAGATAGTAAGGATATATCTAAAGAATTGTGCAATGTCCATGAAATGAAACTATATTTTAAAATTTTCATTTTTTACCATCATATTTCAGTTTATTATTGACATTGTATTGCCAAAAGGTAGTGATCGCTACCTTTTCACAATACAACGTCAACTAAAGATGTCACTATATGTCAACTATATGTCACTAAAGATGCAAAAGCATGCCACCCAACACAGTATTACTATCTAAATGATTAGCGTGATGTACTCTTATTTTAGTGAACTGGTAACTACAACAATGTTTTAGTGATTTAGTAAAGAATTCAAAGTGGAAAGATTAAAAGGCAATATGTTTTAGTAATGATATTATAGTTTTTTACTAGATGGGAATTAAAGAAACAGTTTCCTTAGTATACTTTTAACTGAAGAGAAATAGATTATTTGATTTCTTTAATATAAAAAATAGGTTTTAATTTACTTTTAGCACAGTAAGTATGAACACGTTTATGCCTTTGATTTTAGAATGTATGCAATTAAAACTGAATTTCAGTTATTTACTTAAGTTCAGATTGAAATTGGCTGTATTTATGAAAATAAAAGTAATTCCACTACTTAATTTTGTATTAATAAATTTGCAACTTTTGTTAAAATTAAGAGATAACAAAAATATAAAACTCCTCCTCTTACATTAAAAGAAATATTTGCTTGTCCTTCAGTATAATACAGCACAATTATGTGGAGTTTTCAGAACCTTCGATTGACTCTCCAGGAATTGGCTTTCTGTTATAAAATTCCCAAACAAATTTATTTGTTTATTTAAAAGCGGCAAAGAATTGAGGTCTGTCCCAATAAAAAGATTCCATTAAGTTATATTTTACCTTAAAATCAGTTTTTCTTCCCCTGTATGTCAAAAATTTCACTTTAATTAATCAGTGTTTTATAATATGCAGATTTCCAAGTTTCCAATGAAATCTTTTCAATGTCTATTCTGCAAGTGATACATTAAAGCAAAACTAGATGTGATAAGGTTAGATAATTAAATAATAGAGGGTTAAATGTAATTTTTAAATTTATAATAACAAAGTAAAATATATTGTTTGCAGAAGTGAAATATATTAATTTAAAATAAAATTATTATTTCAAATCAAATTTATCATTGAAGCTTAAACATACATTTCGATTTATAGTAATTTATAGTAAATTGTCTGCAATAGATGAAATTTTCTTAAAATACAATTTAAAATTCGGTTTCTTTATAACATGAGTTAACTTGTACTTTTAGAGACAAATTAATATTAATTTATACTCTTTTTGTCAAAAGTGAAATTTTAACTTCCTTCATATATAAGTAACGATGAAATGTAATTTCATTATTTTTATATTGTTATCATTTAAATAATCTATGTATCTATTTAAAAAATTAATACCATGAATACATTCTATTAATCTCTCAAGCAACAAATACTTTTGCACAGTTGGTTTTCATGTTTTTCTTAATATGTATAGTGAATACAAGTACTTTCCTTAGAAAGGCACCCCTTCTCTTAAGTAGGCAGCCCTCATGTGTTTTGCCATAGTCAAATAATTTAACCTAAACTAGGAAATATTTTTCTCTAATTAAATCTCTTAATAAGGAAATTGGGTTACTTTACCAAAACAACTTAAATATATTATACGTAAAAGTGTGACATAATTTGTGAAAAGAAAAGATTTGACATAATAAATTTAAAAAATAATTTCAGAAATTTACATATAGGAAACACGTAGAAAAGTTGAGTGGAAAAGTTCAGTGTTTTAACCCCTTGTGGTGCACTATACTTTAAAGTCAGAATTTCAACAAAAAAAAAGTTGTATTCAGTCTATTTAAGCCTAAAGGACTATGCATGTAAAATTTTGTAAAAATTGCATTTACCTTTTAATTTTGTGGGGGTGTTCCATGAGGTGCAACGCTGCGCTGCCAGAGCTCTTAAAGTGCGACTATGCGAGCATTGTAGTGAAACACGAAAATGAGTAGAAGCTTTTGTATAGTAATGAAAAAACAATGTATTACATGTTTTGTACAATGTAAACAATGTATTACATGTACATGTTTTTCTGGATAAACACGATATTCTTGAATATATATGGATAAATGATATAAATATATGTATATACACAAGTCCTATGTAAAAAATATTTACATATTTTTCGATTTCTTAGCTTCATGAAATTGTTCAAAGCATGTCACACCTTTTTGATGGAACCACAAACCAACTTTGCAGGTTTTGCACACAAAACTTGTTTTGTGATGACTCAAGCTACTGACAGGATGACTCAAGCTATTGATAAAATTCCCGCCTTAATTCACAAAAATTTCAAGATGCTAATGTTAGGGTTTTCTTATTACAAACCACACCTCACCTTCAATACTGCTTTGTTTGAATTCATTTCCCCCAAAACAACAGAAAATGTATACAGCAGATGTTTCTCCTAAGAACAGATGTTCTGATGCATAATAGCATGAGATTGCTAAAGGTGTAGTGTTCACGCTGATGGAACACCATGTTTTATTCGATGATTCTGCACATGTTTTTTGTATGAAAAATTTTAAAAAACAGAGAACAGATAATATACAGTCATTAAAATTATACAGAAATTCTTTTTCAAACAATTTTTTTTTGTGTCACAAAAAAATAGAGAAAATTACTTGAAAATAAGTGGATTTTAATAACACATCATAGGTAACAATTCTGGGTCTCCTTTTGATATGTTGCCTTGTACTATTTAAAAATAAAGGTTCAAAGTATATTATAATGGTATTTTTATTCATTTTTATCCATTTACGGTTGAATTTAACGGTTTCAGAAGCGATTCAAGTTGGGTGTTTCATGAAGTGGAACATTGAGCAACAAAGGGTTAAAGTAATACACCATTAGTAAAGTTATAGTAATTAAAAAACGTGTTTTATATAACTAAAACATGGTTATGAAAGTATGGCATCATTTATAATGTAACGCTAAGTCCACACATGGAAGTAAGTGCAGTCAAAAGTCGTTTATCCGGACTCGTCGGGACTTCGGCGATTCCGGATTATCGATTTTTCCAGATTATAGATCATCAGTTTAAATCTCGTAAGATGGCATGCAGGAATTCTAAAATTAAAAATATGAAACAGTAATTTCTGAAATAAAGAACAATTATGATCTAAAGGGTATCAAAATTTACAAAAAAAAAAAAAGCTTAATATTTATTTGTTTACTTTATTAAACATTTCTTTTAATGTAAGTTGTTTAAGTTGCTTCATTTTATGTGATAATACTTTCTCTTTAATACTATAAACAGACATAATTTCTTGTTCAATTACAAAGTTTCGCTGTTCAAGTCCCGTAATTGCTGTGCCGAGAATACCGACTAACTTGTCAATCGAAATTTTTTCGTTTTCACTAACCTCTCTGTCACCTGCTTCATGTCTTTATCCATTTTTTTGCAGTAATTCCACTTTTTGTTTGATGGACATCGAAACATACTTTCGTTTTGTAGATCCTTTGGGAGCTCCAGCCTCGGAAATTCTATTTGACATAATCGAAAGTTCAAGTTTACTTTTATAAAATTGCTCTTACAGTCTGCAAAAAATAATAAGCCGGATCCAATTTGAAGATTAAGGAACAACGCAATCATCAACATTAACTGAAATAGATAATTAGATAATTTTAGCTTATACCGTTTGTTATACATAAAACGTGCAGGCGAGAACCTATTCTGCACTTGCGCACACGCATATGCGCAGTCATAAAGATCTTACACGCACGCGTAAAAGCCTATGCGCATGTGTCAATGCGACGCATGCGCAGAAAGTTTTTAGCTTTGAGGTCCGGATTATAGATCATTTTGGATTATAGGTGTCCGAATTAATGACTTTTGACTGTAATTATTTTGCGAATAATTTCGAAAAATAGCTGAACACGATGAAAGTACTGCAGTAAAATGCATAAAATCAGTTCTTTCTTCACATTATCTTTTAACATTAAAAACAACAAAAAGTGAATTATATCTACCAAATTAAACTCCCTAAATTAAAATTTCTAAGCAGTTAGACAAAAAATGAGAGTAAACCTTTGATAATGGCCCTTGCTTCTGAACTCTTTGTAATACAAATAAAAGTTAATCAACTGCCAGTATTTCTTTTTGTTTATAGCATTTAAACTACGCTTTTATTATTATGTATTAATTATTACTGATATCATTCACACCAATATACAATAAACAGTGCTTACCTGAAAATGTAGCACAGACGATGTGTTCGGCGAACAGAACTAAAAAAAATGGTCACAAAGATCCTTAAGACAAACAAACGCTATATGGACAACAAACTCTTTCGTCAATCTCTCTTAATAACACTAGATATGGTAGAATGTGAATTCATTCACCACAGAATATAGTTCAATGATTTTGAAGTACCACATCAATAAAAACTGTTAATATTTTTAATAAAAAAGAAATAATTAAAACTGCAAGCTATTAGCATAATAATTTATTTAGAAAGGTTTACTGAAACACATAGCAATGAATTGGAGGGTAGGTCAGCATGCAAGAATACCTCCCATTAAAGAAGAATTATGTGAGCAAGGTCAAGAAAGGTCAGGGTGGGGAAGACTGCAAAATTCTTGTCGTCACATTAAACGTTTGCTGTGACATGTATGTGACATCCGTACGACATCCACATCACAATGCGACATTTCTACGACGTTGAACAGGGGGCACAAATTTAATGTTAAGAAAATGCAACATTGAGAGGTCACTGCAATTGCATAGCAACTCAGAGTGCTGTATGGGATAGTATCATTTTATTGTGATTATTGATTAAGAAAGTAATATTAGGTGCATGACGGCTGATGAGGCTCTGTGTGCTGACTGTTGCACGCGTGCATTTGGTTCACCATCACTGATCTAAACGAATTGCCATAATCAGAAAATATTTCACAGACACAAGGTCAACAATGCATATGTTCAAATAAGCTAACTGTGGTGGACACAGAGTGCCATGTAGTGATTTAAAAAAATTCTAAAAGAATGTGTATGTTTGAGAATGCATATATGCAACACTTGTCTGGAAGATCAATGCAAGCAGCAATGCACCAGTGCATCACCCGGCTGCTAGAAACATTTGTGATGATGCATATATAACATATCCATCTGCCAAGGGTTTTTAGTTCAGCAACATGCCATCGTGAAGTGGTTAAAGGTTCTTCCAAAGTTCAATGAAACATACCAATTTGTATTACCTCATATTTTACATTATTCTTGAGAGCCTCATCAAACTTATTACAATCAATTTGGTTTTTAATGAGTTAATCATTACCTGGAATTAAATTCAAGCACATATTCACTCAATACTTGTTATTTGAAATTTTTATTGCTCGTTATAGAAGTGAGTTACAATTTAATTTTTTAATGATGTAATTATAGGGCACTGTGGGCATAAATTAAGACATCAGATAAAAAATTAATGCCACTGATATTTTAATGCAACTGGTTGCCTTTCTGTGTACATGTCAGTGTCTTGAGAGGATCATCTTACTCCACTGTGCAACAAGAGGTATTCATAGTGGCTTCCCATATTCTTCACACATTTGTATATAGTCTGTCTTTAAAAGGTCATGATCGTATTTATTATTTTCGCGTCTGTTTTTAAAAGGTCACGATTATATTTATTATTTTCACTATCACCTTTATTAATAAACATATACTAGTTATACAACTTAATTCATAAGGAAATCAAAACACAGAAAATTTGTGGAAGATTTGCTAAGGAATCATGATATCACTATGAACTTTTACTGTTAACTAACTCCCAATCGACAAGCCACTGGCATTTATGTGGGGCTAGAATTCAAGAAGCTTTGAGCAGATGAAAAGGAATTTCAAAGGATCAAAAATGAGTGAGAAGCTTCTCGAATGTTCAGTTCTAAGTAATGGCCATGAATCGTCTGCTCGAGGAGACACAAAATCCAGCTTGGCAGATTTCCAATTTAAATATAATTTTTAAATTTCTGTTTGATTCTATTCTTTATTTCTTTTTCTGCAATTTCATTTACTTTTTATTTATTTTCCTGGAATAGCCAAATAGTCCCTGTGAAGTGCACTGAACCCTTAGGGTTTCATGGAGCACAGATTAGAAACCACTAGTCTAGATTAAATGAAATAACATAAAAACATGACAAAAGATATTGAAAATTCTGAAAGCTTATTGTGATATGCAGAAAATGTAGCATTATTTGTATATATGTAGAATATTATTGGAATGTTGTATATGATTGCACATTGATGTTATTTTATTACAGTTTTGATTTAAAAAGTAAATGCTGATTTTGTCAAATCTCTAAAAGTTACAACTGAACCCTGTTAATCCAAATTAAATGGGTATCATAGCTGTCCAAATTTAAGACAAAAAGAAGATTTAAGAGAAATAAAAGAGCTTAAAATATATGTTAAAAGGTATTAAAAACTACAAAAGTTTAAAAAAAAATAGCAAAACTTCATAATCTGGATGATTTTATTGTTTTAGAAAGTATGTTTTTATTATAATGGCATTAAAATATTAATAATAAAAATTTGTAATTTGCAGACAGTTCGACATGGTTTAAGACAAATTTACTTTGAATCATATTCCTGGCTTGTCAGTTGCGTGTTAAAATAGTTGGGAGTAATTTATGATCTTTTTTTTTAGTTACTAAGTGTCCATTTCTTCTATTATTGAATTGTGAATATGCTTTAAATAGTCATAACATACTGATAAATTCTGATTTTTTATTAGCCTCACATTTTAAATAATTACATTTTTCTTTGAGATTCTTTTTTTCCCCTTCATATTTTCTTGCACTTTTTCATCATTTTCATCTTTGCCAGACCTGGTGTCAGTTGCCACTATTCTACAAGGTCCGCCTATTACTTTCCAGGACTGATGTAACTGTAGGAAAAGAAAAGTCGGAAGATGGCGCTAATGATTGCATATTGAAGAGCGTTTTCTTGCGCATGTGCAGTGCAATCGGTGCCATTCTGAAGTAAGTGGTTCTCATGCAAAGGCACATTAAAACGTAGCTCTTAAATTCCTGTTGTCGAAGTGAAAATGGAGCAAAAAATTAACATTAAATTTTGCTTCAAATTAGACAAGACAGCTGCAGAAACCTACGAAATGTTAAAACAAGTTTACGGTGAGGAAGCATTATCCCACTCAAGAACTTTTGAATGGTTTAAACACTTTCGGGATGGGCGCAAAAGTGTCGAAGATGATCCACACACAGGTCAGCCGCAGTCCGTACGGACGTCGGAAGCAATTGAAAAAGTTCGCGATATGGTGAAATGTGATCGTGGATTGACTATTCGAGTACTCGCCAATGAATTCAACATGGACAAAGAGACGGTTCGGCGAATTTTGATGCAAGACCTAGGCAAACGCAAGATTCGTTCCTCACCATTTAAGGGACAAACAAAAGCAATTGAGACTGCACGCATGTGGCGAACTTATCGACAATGCTGATGCTGACACTGCTTTCCTAGATAGGATAGCCACGGGAGACGAGTCTTGGTGTTATCAATATGACCCTGAAACAAAGCATCAAAGCTCTGAATGGTGGTCTCCAAGTTCACCAAGGCAGAAAAAATTTCGATTTGAAAAGTCCAAAATCAAGGTCATGTTAATCACTTTCTTCGATTGCGATGGACTCATTCGTCATGAATTTCTTCTTCCTAACATGACTATCAATGGACAGTTTTACACAGAAGTTCTTGACCAACTTTGAAACCGAATTCGTAGAGTGAGGCCCCATTTTCAACAAAATGAGAGTTGGCTGCTGCTACATGACAATGCCCACCCACACATTGTGTTGCCTGTGAGGCGATTCTTAGCCCAGCATGGTGTCATTGAAATGCAGCATCCACCATACTCTCCAGAACTTGCACCCGCAGACTTTTTCCTATTTCCTAAGCTGAAAAATTCGATGAAGGAAATAAGATTACAGGATGTCGAAGCCATCAAGAAAACTGTAACGTCACTATTAAAGAGCATTCCAAAAGAGGACTTTAAAACTTCTTTCTGAAATTTGTGCAGCCGAGCATAGACATGCATTATGGCTGATGGGGATTACTTTGAATCATATTAAATGGCTATGTGTTTAACCTTTTTTTTTATGAGTTATTCCATGAGTCCTGGATATTAATAGCCGGACCTTGTAACATGCAATTTCGCTTCATTCATAATTTGATACCCTTGATAACCTTCCCCCCCCTTCTTTGACCAAATTGCAGCATCTTCTAGAGACACTTTTCCACCGCTCTGACTCAGTACTTTATGAACATTGTGCATCTCTAGCCCAGTTATTTTAGACTTTCATTTATGAAAAATAATTTGCAAGAATTATCCAGAACTGATGTTTTATACTTTACAACAACTGTAAAATTGAAATTTATTGATGTTAATTTGTATGTTTTTCAGTTCTGTAGCTTTTACTAACTTCTTTTATTCACTACATAAGTGGTTGCTCCTAAAAAAGTTATTCACAATCTTTTTCTTATAAAGACATTTAACGGCATAGGTGATGTCCTGATCAATACAATTCATTCGTGACCAGTATCTAAATTATTAGTTGCAGAGTGATTAAAAACATATTGAAATTTGTTACATCATAAGAAATCTGGATCAACATGATCCAAATTAATGAAGGATTGCTGAAAGCATTCAGAGATAAAATTGATCGAGGACTTGGAAGATAAATTATGAAATATATATATTTCATAGATATGTAACTAAAATTTATTTTCTAAGTTGTAAAATCATCTTTTGGGAATCTGTAAAAAATCTAGGTATTAGGAAGCCTGAATACTCATTGAAGTCCAAGCTGTTTAATTTGGTAAAAATTTTAAATGTCTTAATACCAAGAAATAAATTTTCATAGACGTGACCTGTATATATTTATAGTAAATTCTGTTATTCTAAAGTTTTTCCCTCTCTATATTTGGATATCAATATCTTAATATGTATGTAATTTCAAATTTTAGGTTCAATATTATAAGTGCTTATATTTTGTTTTTATTCTACTCATATAGTAACAAAGTTATTTATTGTATGTTTATGTCTTTTAAATTTTAAATAATAATTAAATTATTATTTAAAAATTTTTAATTTATTATTTAAAATTTTTTAATTTAAAAATTTAAATTAAAAATTAAAATTTTTTAAATATTTTTAGTGGTCTTCTTGTAGCTTATGTATCGTTAAAGCTGATGGATAAACTTGGAGGCAACCTAAATTTTCTATATTTTTATTTGCATCGATACTTCAGGTAATTTTTTACATCTATATTAATTTTTAAATATTTACTCTTTTTGATTTTGAAGGTAATACTCATTACAGATGCTATTTTTATTTACTGTATTTAAATATCCCTTTTTTGGTATGCTATGAAATAAAATGATTTACTGCTTGACACAGTAAATAAATTATAATTTCCACTTTCTTCTTTTATGGCATTTCAGAAATTGAATAACACTGCTATCAAGATAAGTTTTACAGATAATTCAAAAAATATAATCCAATTTTGATTTAACACTTGTTTTGTTTGGTCTAGTTCAAAAGACATAAATCAAATGAAAATTAGCCTTAAGTTTTTTTATGTAATATTTTTTCTGTGTACTTAAAATAAAATACAGATGCATAATTAATAAGTGCAAACAACAACTTTTAGCATTTTATATATATCAAGTCTAAAAATGAGTTAAGATATTTTTTCAACTTAATTGTAATCTTGACTTTATGATAATTTTCAGTAATTCCTTAACGTATGTTAAATTAGGATTTGATTGTGTCAGTTGATAATAACTAAAGTATACTAGTATGCAACGCATAAGCAATTTTTCTGATTTGGGCTGTAATTCCACAAAATATCAACTTGGAGACATGAAGTTCGTACTATAGAGGCACAATACAATACTTAAAGGATGATGATATTATAGTATAAAAAATGAATAGGCTGCATCTGATACGGAACAAACAGAAAAAGGCTTTGTTGAAAGAATGGTGTTAGTACAAAAACTGTCTGGCCAAGAGGAAGAACAACAGACCAAAATGCCTTAGTAAGGGATATGACTTCCCTTAACTGCAATGGTTGTGTTGTGCTGCCTGTCAATTCTCAACACCAGATTATGTAACAGGGAGCATTTGTTTCAGTTCTTTAATGTTGTCTGGCACATAAGATCATGTCACCAGGCATCTCCCTTAAGTTTCTGCACATGTTTTCAATGGAATTTTAATCAGGGGAGCATGCTGGCCAATGCATTCTGTGGATATCTTCACTTTCCAAAATCTCCTCAACAACATGAGTCCTGTCATGCATTTTCATCCACAAAAACAAAGTCAGGACCAATGGCACCCTGGAATAGACATACTCGAGGAAGAGTAACTTCCTGTTAAATGAACCTCTGTTGAAAATGTGGAGCTTCATCCATCTGTTTATCATAATGCCTTCCCATACAAGCACACCAGGACCACCTCAACAGTCTGTTTCCCTGATGTTAGTTGGATGAAAGGCCTGATCTTTCCATATTTGCTGATGCCGATAATTGATCGTCAGACTGAAATGACTCTCATTGATGAAGAGGATGTGACTTCATTGATGAGGTGTCCAGTCTTTGTGTTCTCTACATCACTGTAAACAGTGCCATCGATGGGCTGCTGTCAATGGCATGAGGCATTCAGGACATCAGGTGAATAAGCCATTTTTATGAAGTCCTCTGGCCACAGTAAACTGAGACACCTATCGGTCATCAGTCACCAATTTTTCCTTGGTCCACCACCACCAACCTTTCTTATAGCTGTAACTATAATTTGTAAAGCTTTCCAAACTTGTGAAACAGTGCTTTTATCAGCTCCAAATTGTAGGGTGACAGATGTCAAACTGCATCCCACCTTAAGCTTGCCACTCATTCTACCACGTGTAAAGAGAGCCTGATATTTTCTTACTGCACGTACAATCTCATTTTCATTTGCAGAAGAATGCCTGGAAATATACCTTTTCTTCTTTTTAAGCTTGCTTGCACTGCACATGCTGACTCCTTAAATTTTACATGTCCTGACATACCATCTGACATCATGATGCTGATATTTACATAAACATCACCTTTCTGCTGAGTTGGCTTTTCATTGTACTGATTGCAAAAAGCTTTTTTCAATGATTTTCATGGTTGTGTGTAGGAAAATGGATTTGTTGCTTTAAGTTTCACATACTAGTGTATTTTGTGTTTAAAGCGTTCTCGCGTAGAATCATGAGAAACTTGAAGGGCTTATGATGTGCTATTTAAAAATGATATGTGAGAGAGAAAACCTGGTTCCAAATTGCATCGCTAAAGTATACTACATGATTTATCTATTGTAGATTTATTACTTTTGAGCTATGCTGTTTATTGTACTTCCATTCCCAATAAGTTACAAACTGCACCATATATATCAGGTTTCTCAGGCATTTTTCATGACCTCTTGGAAGAAGTTTGTAATATATTTTCAGTTTGACGTTTACATCATTTAAATAAAAACTTAACTTGCAACATATTTACCATAATATTGGTACATTGACTGAAAAACAAGGGAATATTTTTTAAGGTAAAATGTAAATTACTTGATGGATAAAACATCAGCCCAAAGACTGTAATAATAGCAATTCCAGTGGGCGTGTGTGTGAAAAGTATTAAAAAGTTATTACATTGATTAAATCACAGTTAAGTAAAAAGCAAAAATAAAAGTGAAAACATAAGACAATTTGCACTATATAAACATTGTAATATTTGTACTATATAAACATTGTAATAACAAATGATATTACTGTAAAATTAAACTCTTCTAACCTAACATTCTTAGATTAAAATGCTTCCGACATTAATCAACTATAACTTTGTTATGGAACTTTTTTTATTATCAAGTTAGAATTCTTTTGCTTGCTGAATTTGTAATTTTTAAAACAGAATTATTCATTCCTCTATGCCAGGTACCAATTTAATTGTGTTTTTCAACCCAGATATTCATGGTATGTGTTCTTTTTCTAAGTGTTATCTGTTATATCAAGAAAAAATAAAATAATTTTGTTTGGACTCTAGTTAATATAAATATGTTGCAAGAGAATCATTTGATTAACGTGGGAAGCATTTTAATCTAAGAATGTTAGGTTTGTAGAGTTTAATTTTACAATAATATCACTTGTTATTTCAATGTTTATCTAGTACAAATATTACAATGTTTATATTGTGCAAATTGTCTTATGTTTTCACTTTTATTTTTTATTTTTACTTAACTGTGACTTATCAAAATGTCAGTTTGTGGCACAGGAACATAGATTGAAAGAAGAAAAGAGAAGTGTGTACCTTTTATTAAATGCAGCGCAAAATTAAAAACTTATTTTTTTAAAAGAATGATCTCGTGCATCATAATGGTGTAAATTCATTACTTGAAGTTTTAGGACATCAGTAGCTTCCTGAAGAATGTAATGTATTCGTAGACCCCTCAGTCTAAGCAGTCCTATTTCACAATTGAAATGACTTGTTTATTTATACAATTTGCTCTTGCTGCAGATAATGAAAAAATTGCAGGAAAATGATAGATTGCTGCTAAAGGACATAAATTATAAAAAATTAATGACATGTCTGTAAACGCGTGAAAGTGATACCTTTACTCTTTGGACCACAGGTTATACAAAAAATGCTTTTACCTCAGAGTGTGATGGTTAGGACAAAGAGAACTATTGTATTAAAAAGGTCTGTCTAAAAAAAAAATGGAAAAAATATAGCTTTTGAATATATCTTCAGTCTTAAAGAGTGTGACCCTAAAAAAGTTTTTATCATCCTTTTTATATCAACTTATTAAATTCAAGAAATGTTAAAACACTTTAGTTTTGAAAATAATGGATAGAATAAAAGAGGAATTTCATTTTCTGAAAATCAAGTTCTCCAGCAGTTGTAAAGAAAACTAGAGTCTTATGTTTCATCCAATATTTTTACATTTCAGTGAATAATTTTAATCTAAGGCCTGAAAAGTTTTTTTTAATACATGGTGATGAATTCTTAGGTGGCTGAGTAGCAGCAAATTATAAAGAACTTGTTAATAAACTTTTGAAAAATTATAATGTGATATATAGTGTAAGATTAATTTTTTGGACTCCCAACTTGAATTTTTCACAGGGAAGTCAAGAGCTATAAATGATGAGCATGAAAAATGTTTATGTATTTACATATGTATGTATGTAAAATGGAAATTCACTATAAGACACTATCAAATTCCAAAATACAAAACAATTTCTTTTGCTCAGTTGCCATCTAGACAAACACTAATGTGATGGGAAAAGGAAGAGTGTTAACACTATCTGTCACCAACTGCATGAAACTTGAGAATTCCCTCTTTCTATGTATACATTATTCCATCAAAATAGATTAAAATCTGAACAATTATGAGTTCTTTTAATCTGGATGATTATCTTTTAAATATCTTGATATTCCTGCAAAATATGACATTTGAATCATTGGATTACTTTCTAGAAAGCCTAAAAGAAATATTTTAAATTATGGTCATAATATTGCATTATCTAGAATTTGGTTTATGAATAATTTACATTTGTTATTTAAATATAAAGTTTGAGATAAGTAGATTACTAAAAGAAGTTTTCATTTATATTACAGGTTAACACCAGTACTGTTGGCTGTAATATTATTTTGTGCATATTTATTGCGATATGTTGGTTCAGGCCCAAATTGGCTATTTAGTATTCAAATGTATGATGTTTGGTGTAAAAAGAATGGATGGCTTATTCCACTGTATTTGCATAATTTCATTAACACAGAAGAAATGGTATGTTTTGTGGTATTGTTTTTTTAAAGCTATTTACTCTTATTAATTGTATAAAATTACTAAAATAATCTCTTTTTAAAAATATGTGTTTCTTTTTATGCATAGCAAATCAAATGACAAGTAGAAAAGATATAGTACTAAAGTTTTTAATATGTTAAATTTTCTTAGACTTAATAGCAGAATTCATTATAAAAGTATGTTCTCATTCAATTTTCTGTATTTTTTTATTTTACATGTTTAATACGATAAACTTCATACATATCTACCAGTTTCTTTCTTGTATTCTTTAAAAGAATTCAGTTAACCTTTAAATGGCAGTAAAGTATGGAAAGATTTTACGTTAAAAGACGGGAAATGGGAATGCACTTCCAACTCTCTCTCATCTGGCATTGTAAAGAGAACTACTGCTTGTTTGAAACTAACTATGCATTTAGGGGATCACCTTTGTTAATTTTCAGATAAGAGGCTAGGAAGTAGAAAAGTATTTTTTATTGGTTAAAGAAATAATAGAGTAATAGAAAAGTAGTTTTCCTTATTGTAGTTCCTTATTATATTTTTTTAATCAAAATTTCGAAAGATATATGTGAATTTATATATTGGCGCATTTCGAAATTTGGCATATTTGTTGAAAGCAATAATAACATCAAATGTGATTTAAGTACTTTGTTAAAACTATTTGAAAGTAGGAACGATGTGACTTTCTTCTTGTGCACAATGTAAAAAGGGAAAGGAAAATAGGTTGATATATATTAAGAAGTTCGCCAAGTGAATTATTATTAGCGCAAACTAAAAAAAAAAAAAAAAAAAAAGTGCACCAAAATAAATTTTTGATTTTCTCCGTAAATTTCGCACCAAAATTTGCAAAATTTTAATAATTTGAGTCATAGAATTGAAATATGGAAAAAAAATTGGCATTTCATATCAGATAAAGTCCGATTTTGTATCAAAATACTTATATTAGAACAATGCTGTATATAAATTTAATACATATTCTGTCAGAAGATCATCAGGAGGGTTAGTATTGTGTTTACCTTTTATTCTGCAGGCAGACTCTATAACGTTTTATAAATTCTTTTATTACTACCCTAAATATTTACATGTAGTTTAGGAATATCAGTCACCTCGCTCACTTTCTCTAAATTCTCTGATTCTCGATTAGCATCAAGCACCCTCTATCTGCAGCTTTTCTACAATGCCATCTATTGGCTGATTACAATCCTAAGTCGTGCTTTCAAAACATGAAAAATATCAGATAAAGTCCGATTTTGTATCAAAATGCTTATATTAGAACAATGGTGTATATAAATTTAATACATATTCTGTCAGAAGATCATCAGGAGGATTAGTATTGTATTTACCTTTTATTCTGCAGGCAGACTATAACATTTTATAAATTCTTTTATTACTACCCTAAATATTTACATGTAGTTTAGGAATATCAGTCACCTCGCTCACTTTCTCTAAATTCTCTGATTCTCGATTAGCATCATGCACCCTCTATCTGCAGCTTTTCTACAATGCCATCTATTGGCTGATTACAATCCTAAGTCGTGCTTTCAAAACATGAAAAACGAAATTTGAATTTTGTTAATCGGCCCAGTAAAACAGGAGATACAGAACCGTCCCCCTTCTCTTTTTTTTTTCGGGGTGGGGGAAGCTCAATGTGCATTGTGTGTGTACATACAATTATTCTGCAAAAAGAGAGAGAAAAAAAAGGGACAGTTCTATGTCTCTCATTTTACTGGGCCAATTGTGTTTTTCATGTGTCTTGAAAGTGTGACGTTTGGCACAAAATCGAATTTTTCTGAGATGACATGCTGCCCCCCCTCCATATTTTGATTCTATGACTCAAATTATGCCTAAATATTAAATTTTGTAAAATTTGGTGAGAAACTTACCAAGAAATTCAAAAATTTATCTTCGTCCACTATTTTCAGTTTATGCCAAGATTAATTCACTTTAAAAATTCATAATTTATAGAATCCTATTTTCCTTTACTTTAAGTGAGCAGGAGCAGGAAAAAAGTGCATCATTCATTCTTTAAAATAATTTTCTTCATACAGTCACATAATATTTTTTAATTATACAGTCAAAAGTCGTTAATCCGGACTCGTCGGGACTTCGGCGATTCCGGATTATCGATTTTTCCGTATTATAGATCATCAGTTTAAATCTGGCAAAATGGCACGCAGAAATTATAAAATTAAAAATATGAAACCATAATTTATGAAATAAAGAACAATTATGATCTAAAGGGTATCAAAATTTACAAAAAAAAAAGCTTAATATTTATTTGTTTACTTTATTAAACATTTCTTTCAATGTAAGTTGTTTAAGTTGCTTCGTTTTTATGTGATAATACTGTCTCTTTAATTCCATAAACAGACATAATTTCTTGTTCAGTTACAAAGTTCCGCTGTTCAAGTCCTATAATTGCTGTGTCGAGAATACCGACTAATTTGTCAATCGAAATTTTTTCGTTTTCAATAACCTCTGTTACTTTCTTCGCTATTGGAAGCAAATTATAATGATGAGGCATTTGATTTAAATCATATCAAAGACGGAGTACATCGAGAGGAAATACCACTTTTAGTAAGCAATTATAAGCCAAATAAAATAAAAACATCTGCCCTTAAGATAAGGATAGTGTTGACAGATCAACTTCCAATTCATTGCGCTCCACAGCGATAAAGATAAATAAAATTTAGATAAACAAACGTTAAAGTTTAGATAAGCAAAGGATATGCCTTTATCCATTTTTTGCAGCAGTTCCACTTTTTGTTTAATGGACTCTGAAAGATGCTTTCGCTTTGTATATCCTTTACATAATAGTAAATATATATCGGAAATTCTATTTGAAGTAATCGAAAGTTCAAGCTTACTTTTATAAAATTGCTCTAACAGTCTGCAAAAAATAATAAGCCGGATCCAATTCGAAGATTAAGGAACAACGCAATCTGCAATATTAACTGAAATAGATAATTATATAATTTTAGCTTAGCTTATCCCGTCCTTTATACATTAAACGCGCATTCGTAAACGTATTTTGCGCACGCGCACACACAAATTCGCAGCAGTAAAGGTCTTACACGCATGCGTCAAAGAGACGCATGCGCAGAAAGTTTGCAGCTTTGAGGTCCGGATTATAGATCATTCCAGATTATGGGATAACTACTTTTGACTGTAGTTTTTTTTTAAAGATATTTTTTTTCCCTTTTTAGAATTTTATTTTGTTTGAGTTGTGTGGTTTCTTCAAATAATTGTTTTGAATTTTCTATCTATTCATTCAAACTGCATATTTTAATTATATTTATTAAGTTTTCAAGAATCTGATTGTATTTATTTCAGTTGCATTTCTTTCAAAAGAAAACTTTCTGACCCAGACTATAATACATTTGATAACTGCATATAATGAAAGAGAAAATATAGAAAAGCATAGTTAATATGTCTTTCAGTTGACTGTTCTGGAAAGATGTATAAATGAGAAAGATGCTTAACAAACAGTTTAATTTTGGTTCAGTTACATGTATTGCTTTAAATAGTTTTATCACTGTACCATCGTTTTACACAATTTTACCATCCTATTTTTAGTTTCTTAAAATATTATTCATATTCTAATCAAGTATTTTATTTTAAAAATTGCATGAACTAAGTAGCACAATATTTAAAAGGTCTTTAATTTAAAATTGAAATACAGCCAAAAGTTGTTAATTCGGACACCCATAATTCGGAATGATCTATAATCCGGACCTCAAAACTAAAAACTTTCTGCGCATGCGCCACGTTGACACATGCGCATAGGCGTGCGCGTAAGACCTTTTACGACTGCGCATATGAGTGTGCGCAAGTGCAGAATACGTTTTCGCGTGCACGTTTTATGTATAATGGACGTATAAGCTAAATAATTATCTATTTCAGTTAATGTTGATGATTGCATTGTTCCTTAATTTTCCAATTGGATCCGGCTTATTATTTTTTGCAGACTGTAAGAGCAATTTTATAAAAGTAAGTTTAAACTTTCGATTATATCAAATAGAATTTCCGATATATATTTGTTAATATGTAAAGGATCTAAAGCGAAAGTATGTTTTGAAATCCGAAATCTGTTTATCAATTTCACGCTGCGCAGCGGGGGGAACGTCGCGGGGGGCGCGTAATGAATTGGAAGTTGATCTGTCAGCACTATCCTTATCTTCAGGGCAGATGTTTTTATTTTATTTGGCTTATAATTCCTTATCAATGTAGTATTTCATCTCGATGTGCTCTGTCTTTGATATGATTTAAAACAAGTTCCTCGTCAAGAAAGTAACAGAGGTTATTGAAAACGAAAAAATTTCGATTGACAAATTAGTCAATATTCTCGACACAGCAATTATAGGACTTGAACAGCGGAACTTTGTAACTGAACAAGAAATTATGTCTGTTTAATAGAATTAAAGAGAAAGTATTATCACATGAAACGAAGCAAAACTTAAACAACTTACATTGAAAGAAATGTTTAATAAAGTAAACAAATAAATATTAAGCTTTTTCTTTTTGCAAATTTTGATACCCTTTAGAACATAATTGTTCTTTATTTCATAAATTACGGTTTCATACTTTTAATTTTAGAATTTCTGCATGCCATCTTACGAGATTTAAACTTATGATTTATAATCCGGAAAAATCGATAATCCGGAATCGCCGAAGTCCCGACGAGTCCGGATTAACGACTTTTGACTGTAGTACTAAATTTTATGCAAAAGATTTTTTTTTGTTTTTTTGTTTTGTTTTAATGCCTTGTCGGTTTTTTTTTTTTTTTTTTTTTCTGGCATTCAGTGAATGTATTAAAAGTTTACTATATATCGCAAAATTTTTTTAAACCTCTTGGTATTTCTGACACTCATATAAGTACATATTTGTAAAGGTATCGCCTTCTGTCTCATCCTCATTTGGTCAGAGTTAAAAAAATGGGAAGCGATTTCTATTATGATACTTAATGTCTTTAGATAAGTACCTTGAAGGCAGGAGATAAAAAGAAATAACGGTTTCATAAGTGGGGAGAATGTCTTTAGATAATATCTATATACGTCTTTGGATAAATTCTTGAATCTTCAACTAATTTGACTAAGACATCTTGGGATTCTTCGTTTATGATATAATGAGGTGATTTCAGGCATAATTCAAATTTACAAAACAGTTAACAGTTGTCCTTTGCTTTCACTTTTGATGATTTTTCTCATGTCTTTTCCATTAGCTTAGGCCCATTTGCTGGTATATTTGACGCACTGCACTGTGCAAAAATTGCTAGCAAAATATGGTGTAAACTTCTGGGTTATTCTCCTTGAACACACAACTTCTTTAAAGTAAATTTCAGATTGCTGTTATTTTTTCTGATTTCATTCCGTCTAAATTTGTTTCTACATTTGTTTTCAGTATTGATACAAGAACATTAGATTTTTTTGCTTTTACATTTCTATAAATTTTGTACTCTTGTCAAATTCCTTTGAAATTTCAGTTGCATATTCAGAGAGTTTGCTTTAAATTTTCTAGACATTTTAACTGTAAATAAAGTTTAAAGCAAAGTCCAAAGGATAAGTACTTGAGTTAAAATGTTTTTACCAAATGAAAAAGAAATAAAGCATTTCCAAACTTTCCTGGTCAGCAGAAGGCAACACTTATTCTATTCCACTGAGTGATTCGATCCTGATTTTGGTTGCCAACAATATAAATCATATTATTTTGACATTTTTAGATCAGTAATTTCCATATTAAACAGCATATTTTTTTATATAATCTATAATAGTATTGTTAGTATGCATATAGTGATGGACTGTCGCCATTAGCACGATGAACAGTGTAATCTGCATATCCTGCAAAGGGGTTAATTGTGTAACAATTTTTTTTTCTTTACTTTACTTTTTCTCACTCCTTCAGGAAAGGACAGTGATGTGACACTCTCTATTATATAACTCTCTTTTTCAATATGTATTTGGAATGCTAACAAATCTTAATCTATTTTCATGTATTAATAAAGTATGTGTTTCACTTACAATTTCCGTCTACAACCTCTTTTTTTGGATTACAAGCCATGCTCTCGCTTGAAACTGCACAGGATGCAAGGTAAGAGCGCAAATTAATAAAAGTAGAGAGCAATCACTTTGCTCACTACTTTTATTAATTTATGAAATTTCGAGGCTATAAAAATGTTTTACAACAAAAGATTATAAGATCGAAGGAAAGATCATAGCTTAATTAAATAATAATAATAAAAAAGAAAAACTGTAAAAACTAAACTGTTTCATATCAAAAACGAAAATAAATTTTTTTTAAGGTACAAAAATGTTGAATTTAAGTCAAATGCAAATTGCAAAACTGAATTCCAGCAATTACTCAACATGGAAATTCAAAATGCAAATGCTACTAACAAAGAAGGATCTTTGCGATGTAATCGAGGTAGTTCCTCCAAGCCATATTACAGAACAATGGAGTAAACGGGATGGGCAATGTTGTGCGATGATAAATTTATTTATCAAAGACAGCCAAATAATTCACATCAAACATGAAACTACTGCTAAAGTTACCTGGGAAAAACTCAGGCAGGTACATGAAATTTCTAATCTTTCAAGTAAACTATTTCTTTTGCTAAAGCTTTAGAGTTTGAAGCTTGAGGAAGATGGAAATATGCAAACACATATAAATACATTACTGGAGTTAGTTGATAAACTCAAATCAATGGGTGAGAACATAAAAGACGAACACGTTTCGGCACTTTTGCTTTGTTCAATGCCTAGTTCTTATGATACGCTCATTACGACTGTTGAAGCGAGAGCAGAATCAGAACTGAATCCAGAATTCTTAAAAGGGAAATTAACTGACAAATTTAACAAGAGAGTTGAAAATAATTCATCAGGTTCAAAGGCATTTAAAGCCTCATTTGAAAATAAGACAAAGAGAGGAAAGTTTTGCTCATATTGTCACAAAAATAACCATTTTAGAGTGTTATCATCTAAAATTGATACAAAAAAATGAACCGTGCCCAAACTCGAAGAAAACGTGCGGATTCTAAAACACGGCAAGCAAAGAATGCGTGTAACCTAGTGACGAATCAGCAATAAAAAAATTAAAACACTGGAAATCAGAAGGAGGCACTCAAACCCGGAAAGGCTGCTTTTGTTTTTTGGAAGAGTCCAAGATTTGTAGATATGGTATAGTTCGACTGCCTCATCCACGAGCATGAGCGCAAATGCGCATGTACCATTCAGACCAAATTATTCTCAAAATAGGGTGGAAGGATGGGGACTTTCTTTTCCTCCAGCATAGGTCTTTCCGGAGAAGAGAAGACCTTTCACGTCGTAGCAAGTAATACCGCCCCTTTTGGATGAGTCTATGTGTTTTGGCAGAATAACAATCAGGGTTGCGATTAAGACGATTGAACTATACTTGAAAGTAGGGATGAGGTAGGAGGAGAGGACGACAATACATCATTTTCGGCTCGTGCTTTGTGTGTGCAGCTAGCATCTTGTTAGTACAAATATAATATTTATTATTCTTATTTTTATTGATCGTCTGCTCTTTTTTAAATTTTGGTTACCTAATTTTAAAAAAACTGTGTTAAATTTAAATAAGATCTGGAAAGAGATAATACTTGTTCTTTATACAAAATGGAATTAAAACTAAATTGTTCTTTCACAAGTGAATACAATACTCTGTTCGTATAAAGATAGGCTTTTAAAGCTCCATCAGAATATATCATACTAAAACACATTTTTTATTTTGTGTAGCGGATTAGAAGAAAGTTAAATAATTATGTTTTCTTGCTGTGGTTTTAGCAGTAAATATTATAAATATAAAAAATTTACAGTTACAATTTTCTGCAATACCTCAAGTAAATAAAAACTTTACGGTTACTTATTGTAACTTCATGTTATACTCAGTTACTTTAAAGGAATAAGAGTTCTAGAGAGTTACTTTACCAAAATAAAAGTTCATTAAAATATATCATACTAAAACACATTATTTATTTTGTGAAGCAGATTAAAAGAATGTTAAATAATTATGCTTTGTTGTTGTGTATGTTATTAGAGGTAAATATTATAAATATAAAAAATTTACAGTTACAATTTTCCACAATACCTCTAGTAAATAAAAACTTTACAGTTACTTATTGTAACTTCATGTAATACTTAGTTACTTTACCGAAATAAGAGTTCTAGTAAATATTAGATTTCGTTGGAATAAACAAGATTATGTAATTTTGCCAAAACGTTATGCTTTAAGAAAATTTTAAATAAGCTTACAATGCGTACAATTTCACATTTCACAAAGGTATTTCTCTTCGAAGTATTATTTTTGCTTCATGAATTGATAAAAATTAATTTTTCCTAAAGAAAATGTTCAATAAAACAGAGAGCATAAAAATGTGCAGTGAAACTCCTTCGACAGTTTAAGAATAAGCCTGCGAGCATATCTCTAGTGCCCACTAAAAGCCATTCCGCGATCTATAATCGTTCCATTGCAAGCCATTCCTGAACCTTTCCTTTCCTTTCTTTTCCTCTTACCTGCGTAAATTGAACTCACCCAGCTAACAAAAGCAGCTGTTCCAGGATTGATAATGAAGGAATTTTTGTGAACAATGCTAATTCTTTCCAAAAAGATGTTGAACATTTCTTTTCCTCTCCTTTTGCGAGACCATGGGCGAAGTAAGTGAATATATTATTAAGCTCAAACCCAAAAAAGCACCTGGATTGTAATCTATCTCGAATTGTATGATTAAATACCTGTCTTCCAATTATCAATTTTTCTTAGTAATGCTTATAAATTATATGATCATGCATTGCTATTTTCCTCAAAGCTGGAAAAGAGCACTTATTCTGCCTATTGCAAAACCTGGCCAGAGCCATTCTAACCCTCAAAATTATAGACTTATTAGCCTCCTATCTTTGTTATCTAAGATATACAAATTTGTGCTACTTAAACGCCTGAATGATTTTCTCCTAAATCACAATCTTCTAATTGATGAACAATTTTGATTTCGAGCAAAACACTGCACCACGCACCAGCTGCTGAGGACTGTGGAGTTCATTCACGGAGGGTTTTGTAGCAAAATGCTTACTGGCGCACGTTTTTCTTGATATTGCCAAAACATTTGATAGGACTTGGCATGTAGGGATTATTATCAAGCTCATACGACTTGACCTTCTGACCCAGTTAATTCACAGTTAACTCGTATTTCGCTAATAGATCTTTTTCTGTATGAGTTAATTCTATCATTTCAACTCCCCATCTAATCCTTAGCAATGTAGCTCAGGGTAGTCTCCTTGGACCGACTTGTTCAACCTTTTATTAACGACATACCAAAATCACCTGGTATCATTCACGCACTATATGCAAAGGAGCTCAAAACAAACACCTTGAAAACCTGGTTCACAATATTCAGAGATATCTCTCAAGCCTTGAGCACTGGCTCATTGCTTGGAAAATCAAAATTAATGTTGCTAAATGTGCTGCTATGATTTTTAAACGAGGTCCCCTCCCATACCCTACCATTAATTTATGGTTTTTTAATGACTATATTCCCTGGTCAAATTCTTACAAGTACCTAGGAGTGTTACTTGATTAAAAATTACTCTGACACCTTCACATCGATCATACATTGAATAAAGCAAAGGCTGCCACATCCCAACTTTATTCAATTTTAGCTCGAAAGAGTCATCTGTCAGTTAAAAACAAAATCCTTCTTTATACCTCTGTTATAAGACCCATATTTATGTATGCTTGTACCATCTGGGGTACGTTTGCAAAAACGCGTGAAAAAATTTAAGTCCTTTTAGAGTAAAACACTACGTATGGCCCTGAACGCAACCTGGTACATCTGTACAGATGTGATTCATTCTGACTTAAACATTAAACCCGTGGATTATGTTATTAAAAAATTTAGTCAAAATTTATTCATCAAAATTGAGCAGACTGATAATCGATTATTACAACAGCTACCAGAGTACGACCCAGCGAACTGCAACTCAGGGAAGAGACCAAGAGCCATCATTGGTCGGGACTATAACATCTACCCACCACTAAAAAGCGTAGACACTCCCCTCCAGTTCCAGACGTCGTGCCATGAAGGAAGGATGCTTTCTCAACAAGCTCCCATGTAATTGCTTTCATTTACTAAAGATATGCCTTCATCCTATCCTGCAACCTGAGAAGTGGTCATTTTGCAAAGTTATCACTCTGTTCACTATAGAATCACATCTCCCACAGAAATTAATTCTGCCTTGAATGTTTTCTCGTGATAACTTTATTATTTACACTCCCATTTTATGCCACATGCCGATGAGCCTATTAATCATAAAATCTCTCCTCTCCGCTTTATGCTTTAGTGTTGTATCGTGGATATAAAAAATATAAAATACCAAAAAAAATTATAAAAAATCAAAAACACAAAAAATGATAAAAAATCTAAAAAACTTATTAAAATTCATGTATTCTTAGTTTTATAATTTCTCGCTATTCCTAACCTTTTTTGAGCCATGTGGCTCCCTCTAGTGAGCATCAAGTTTATTACTTATGCAATTTTCCTATTTCTGCTCGCTTTTATGCAATTCTGATGAGTAGGTACATGGTTTTGAACCATAGGCACTCCGTAATTTTTAATCATTGGCATTGACAGTTTAGTGAAATCAGATCCAGATGTGGTGGCGTCGCTCTATCTGCTAATTGCACAGTACATCAATCATCCAAGAGTTTTATTTTCGATACCGGAGCAAGTAATCACCTGGTAAATAATAAGAAATATTTCATAGACTATCAAGCCATAAATCCATCAGATATTATAACTGCGAATGGGCAGTGTATGAAATCAACAGCGATAGGAACTGTCCGTTTTAAAACATTAAATGCTAAAAAAAAAAAAAAAAAAAAAAATAACTGAAGTTTTCTTATCCGAAGTTTTATATGCTTCTGAATTAGAAGCGAATTTAATTTTAAGAAAATAACTGAAAAAGGACTTTCAAAGAAGTATAAATATATACTTCTTTGAAGGAAATAAATGCATGATCATGAAAGGACATCACATAATTCTAGAATGTCATGTAACTAACAATCTTTACCAAATTAAACCAATCAACAGGAATAATGAACCATCAGTTCGTGCAGCATTTCAGTGCAAAAATGAGAACTGTGTTCAACTTTGGCATAGATGCCTTGGTCACAGAAACAATGACGTGATCAAACAACTTGTAAACAAAGAACTCGCTGAAGGAATTAAACTAGATAATTGTAAACATGATACCAAATGCATTCAGTGCATAAACTGACTGATTTCCCATATCCCAAAGAATCGAAATTCAGAGCATTTAAACTGTTAGATCTTGTTTACACTGATGTTTTAGGACCAGTACAAACACCGTCTGTCAGTGGATACCTGTACTTCATAACTTTTATTGATGATTACAGCAGGTTCACAATGATTTATCTAATGAAAAAGAAAAATGAAGTATTTCTAAACTAAAACAATTTATTGCTCTTAGAAACAATAAATGCGGGAGAAAGCAAAAACGCTAAGAAGTGATAACTGTGGTGAGTACACAAGTAAGGAACTTGAAAAATATCTTATAAAACATAATATAAATCACTAGCTTACTGTACCGTATTGTCCAGCTCAAAATGGAGTCAGTGAACGCAAAAATAGATATTTGATGGAGATGACAAGATGTCTTTTAGCTGATCCAGGTCAACCTCACACATACTGGGCAGAAGCAGTGCTGACTGCGAATTATTTACAGAATCGTATGCCTACAAAACAAATGCAAAAACTCCATACGAATTATGGAATAACAAAGAACCCAACCTCTCTCATCTGAGGACTTTCAGGTGCAAGGCTTTTGCTTACATCCATAAATCTAAAAGAGGTAAACTGGATGATACTGCTATAGAAGGAATACTTGGCGGCTATGGCAACAGAAGTAAAGGCTACAGAATTTTAGTTCTTGGACACAAAATCATAATAAGTTAATCTGTATGATTTATTAAAGACACTGGGACTAACAAACCTGTAAACGTCTCTTTAAACCAGGGTGAAGAAAATCCTAATGAAGAAAGCTCAGAACAGGAAGAAATAAAAATAGAAGAACCCGAAGAAGAAGAAATATCAAAATATATAAGTTGAAGCTAACATAGCACTGCTTTTCTGGGTGTGAGATATTAAATTTGGAAAACTTAATTTCCATAATGATTTGTAAAACTCTAACTTTGGCATATTTAGAAGCAACTGCTTGAGATGATTGTTAGATAGCAACTCAATTAATTCAAGCTGCAAATCTTGTTCCAAAAAAGAACCTTTAGAACTCAGAAGATCAAACAGAGTCAGAAAAGGCAAACCTTCTGATCGCTATGGATTCCATGTAAAATATCCAATCTTCCCCGAACCCAAAACCTGGAAGGAAATTCAAACTTTGGAAGAAAATGGCTGACAGCTGTTCGAGAAGAAATTAATTCACTAGAAGAAAACAACACTTGGGAATTAGTTGATTTACCAAAAGGAAGAAAACCAATAGGATGTAAATGGTCTTTCAAAACCAAGCCCAATGCAGAAGGAAAAATTGAACGATAAAAAGCCAGGTTAGTCGCAAAAGGATTTAGCCAGAAGTTTGGATCTGACTATGATGAAACCTTTGCTCCTGTAGTAAAATATATAACTTTACGCACCTTTTTATGTGCAGCTTCGTATAAAAGCATGTTTGTCAGACATATCGATGTCAGGGCAGCTTTCCTTCATGGAGAACTAGAAGAAGAAATTTTCATGACTCAACCTGAAGGATACTTAAAAGCTGGAAAGGAAAATAAAGTTTGCAAGCTGAAGAAATCTGTATGGTTTAAAACAAGCCATTAGAGCTTGGAATCTGAAAATTGGAAAAATACTTCTAAACATGTCATTTAAACAAAGTAAAGCAGACCCATGCTTGTTTTCCAAAATCATCAATGGAAATTTCATGTATATATTATTATATGTAGATGATATGCTTATAGGAAGTGAAAGAGAAGAAGATGTAATGAAAACAATCCAACAACTGAACACTAAAATTGGAGATCAAAAACTAGAAGTCAACTACTACCTCGGCATAAACATCGAAAGATTAAAAGATGGAAACTTTGCCATAAATCAAAAGAATAAAATCAAAGAAATAGTTAAAAAATTTTGACTTCAAAACGAAAAACCAACATATACAAACTACACTGACTACCAATAAGTATTTGGACACCTGTGATAGAAAAGAAAAACTAACTTTATTCAAAATCAATAGTTGGTAGAGCATCCACGAGAGGTAATTACAGCGTGGACCCTCCGGGGAATACTTTCCACAAGTCTTTGTATGACAGCTAGTGGTATTTTCTTCCACTCGGCTTGGAGAAGACATAGAAGTTCCTTCACCGATTTTGCACGGGTAGTGCACCCCTGAATTCGGGGATGAAACTTGCCCCAGAGGTTCTCGATAGAGTTCAGGTCTGGACCCTGGGCAGGCAAGTCCATTCGATAAACTCCATTGGCACCATACCAAGCCTTGGTTAACGTCGAAACATGACAACTGGCATTGTCGTCCTGAAAGTAACAGGGGTCCAACGCGTAAAACTGCCACAACGTAGGAAGCACATTGTCATCCAAACTAGTGCAGTAGGCATCGGAGTTGAGCTTACCATGAATGGGGACCAAGGGTCCCAGCCCATACCAGGAGAAACACCCATAGACCATAATTCCACCTCCGCCGAACTTGACTGTCGGCACAATGCATGCTGGCAGGAGACGTTCTCCAGGTAGACGCCAGATCCAGACCCTGCCATCCGAACGGTAAAGGGTGAACCTTGATTTGTCACTCCAAAGAACCCGTTTCCACTGATCTACGGTCCAATTTCGATGTGCTTTACACGACATTAACCGAGCAGCGCGGTTGGACTTTGTCATCAAAGGCTTATGGGCAGCAGCACGAGCATGAAAACCAAGCAGATGTGCTTCCTTACGGATGGTATTCATTGAAACAATACTCCCGGATGCCTGTTGAAACTCCTCGCGGATGAGAGCTATCGGTTGGTTGCGGTTCTTCCGAATTTCTTTGGACAGCACTCGTTGGTCTCTGTCTCCCAGTTTCGTTGGTCTGCCGACTCGGGACACATTCCGACAATCACCGCTCACCTTCCACTTCTTAATCACATAGGCCATTGTCGATTTTGGGTACTTCAGATCGCTATATATGTCCCTTAAGGATATGTCTTTTAAGGTCACATTTGTGATACCCGATAATTATACCTTTCTTGAAATCAGAGAGCTCCGAACTGCGAGACATATTGCATGCGACTAAAGCCGATGCTGTTTCCTACACGATATATATCGGCGGAGTCCGTGATGTACCTTAGGACCGCAGATATCGTCATTTGCATAGGTGTCCAAATACTTATTGGTAGTCAGTGTACTGCAAACTAGAAACTGAAGATGATCTTCTAGAGCAGGGATGGGCAAACTTTTTCGGTTGCGATCGAAAAATCGAAAAAAAAAAAGTTTGGTGGACCAAGATAAATTTTTCTAAAATATTAAAAACAGCATACAAGCATTACAATTTAAATATGTTAATGAGATGAATGAAATTGCGATTTCATTTTTATAAGTTTATATTGAGGTTCGAAGTGAGATGTACTGATTCTAAGTAACCATGCTAAATGCTCATCTGTCAGTCTGCTGAAATAATTCTTCCTAAGGTTCATAGTTGAAAACACTTCTTCACATATATAAATTGAAGCAAACATAGCACTTCTTTTCTGGGCGTGAGATATTAAATTTGGGAAACTTAATTTCGATAATGATTTGTAACTTTGCCATATTTAGAAAAAATTGCTTGAGATGATTGTTAGATAGCAACTCAATTACCTAGTTCAAACTGTAAATCTGACTTCACTGCTTCACAATTTATGCTGAAAGGCATGGTAAAATTATCCAATTCTGTTTGAATGGCACTGAAATCTTGAAATCTTTGTTCAAACTCAAAATGCAGTTTTTCAAGCCATTTTCATAATTCTTAAGCTTCTCTTCATTTACTGAGAGTATTGAATTTAACCTCGGGAAATGAGACAAGTCGTTCTTAGCTAGCTGCCCAGCAAACAGATTAAAATTTCTTATTAAGTGTTAAGATTTAAGTTTTTTCTAAGAGGTCTAATTCACCTATATTGGATTCCCATATGTTTGTTCCCAGAGAAAGAGATAGCGCTTGTTGGCGCCAATCTACAGCTATAACTAACAAAGAACTTATGCTTTTAACACTTTACCGATTGAAAACTGTCTGTGCTTGCTATTTCCCTCAATTTATGTTTTGTAGAACACAAATAGTGAAAGTGCAAAGATCATCAGTTCTTTGGGAAAAAGGAAGAAAAAAATAATATTTAAACAAAGTGGAAAAGGAGATGGATATATAATATACAGTCAAAAGTCGTTAATTCGGACACCCATAATCCGGAATGATCTATAATCTGGACCTCAAAACTACAAACTTTCTGCGCATGCATCGCATTGATGCATGCGCGTAAGACATTTAAGGCTGCGAATATGCGTGTCCGCATGCGCAAAATACGTTTACGAATGCGCGTTTAAGTATAACGGATGGTATAAGTTAAGCTAAAATTATCTAATTCGGTTAATGTTGCAGATTGCGTTGTTCCTTAATCTTCGAATTGGATCCGGCTTATTATTTTTTGCAGACTGTTAGAGCAATTTTATAAAAGTGAGCTTGAACTTTCGATTATGTCAAATAAAATTTCTGATATATATTTACTAATATGTAAAGGATCTACAAAGCGAAAGTATGTTTTGAAATCCATTAAACAAAAAGTGGAATTGCTGCAAAAAATGGATAAAGGCATATTCTTTGTTTATCTAACCATTCCAAAATCTGCTTATAAATTTCACGCTGCTCTGAGGCGGGGGGGGGGGGACACCTAGGCGCACGATGAATTGGAAGTTTATCTGTCAGCACTATCCTTATCTTCGGGGCAGATGTTTTTATTTTATTTGGCTTATAATTCCTTACTAAATGTAGTATTTCATCTCGATGTACTCCGCCTTTGATATGATTTAAATCAAATTCCTTGTCATTATAATTCGCTTCCCATAGTGAAGAAAGTGACACAGAGATTATTGAAAACGAAAAAATTTCGATTGACAAATTAGTCGGTATTCTCGACATAGCAATTATAGGACTTGAACAGTGGAACTTCGTAACTGAACAAGAAATTATGTCTGTTTATAGAATTAAAGAGACAGTATTATCACATAAAAACGAAGCAACTTAAACAACTTACATTAAAAGAAATGTTTAATAAAGTAAACAAATAAATATTAAGCTTTTTTTTTTGTAAATTTTGATACCCTTTAGATCATAATTGTTCTTTATTTCATAAATTACAGTTTCATATTTTTACTTTTATAATTTCTGCATGCCATCTTACCAGATTTAAACTGATGATCTGTAATCCGGAAAAATCGATAATCCGGAATCGCCGAAGTCCCGACGAGTCCGGATTAACGACTTTTGACTGTATAAATATATACTTGTTTTAATTTGCCCCAGACCGGCAAATTTAAATTCTATCAGCGGGCCGGATAGAACCTTCTGGCGGGCCGTAGTTTGCCCATCCCTATTCTAAAGGATAATACAGAATATAGAGAAGCAGTAGGGGCATTATCATATCTTGCAACAATCAGCAGAGCAGCTATAGCATGCACTGACAATCTACTCAGTAGAAGAAACTAAAAGCCTCAGAACATAGATTGGAATGCTGTCAAGAAAGTCATTCGATACTTAGATACAACTAAAGACTTTAAGTTGGTCTTTAACAAAATTCAAGAACCTATACTAACTGCATATTCAGATGCAGATTGTGCAGAACAACAAGAAAATGCATTAAAAACTAGGAAATAACTGCATTTCATGGAGCAAAAAATGGGAAAACTGCATTGTACTATCTTAACCGAAGCAGAATATATTGCAGCAGCTAATACAGTACAAGAAGCACAATGGCTGTTAAATTTGCTTAAAGATCTAGGACTAAAACAAAATCTGCTGATTACTCTCTATGAAGATAACAAGTTATGCATCAAACTATCACAGACGGAGAAAAATAGCTCCAGAACAAAACATACAGACGTCAAATACTTGCGTGAACTTCACTACTTGCGTGAACTTTAACAAAACAGGATCCTGAGCCTAGACTACTGCAGAAGCTCATACATGATTGCAGATCTACTCACCAAACCAGTATACAAGCCTGTGTTCGAGAATTGCTGCAAATGGCGATGCTGCCCATCTAGTAGGGGTGTTGGTATGCATATAGCAATGGACTGTTGCCAATAGCGCGATAAACATTGTAATCTGAACGTCCTCTAAGGAGTTAATTGTGTAACTTTTTTTTTTTTTTTTTTTCTTTATTTTTTTCTCACTCTTTCAGGAAGACAGTGATATGACACTTTCTATTATATAACTCCTTTTCTTTCAATATGTATTTGGAATATTAACAAATCTTAATCTATTTTCATGTATTAATAAAGTATGTGTTTCGCTTACAATTTCCGTCTACAACCTCTTTTTTGGATTACAAGGTAATTAGCCATGATCTCGCTTGAAACTGTACTGGATACAAGGTAAGAGGAATCATTTTGCTCTCTACTTTTATTAATTTGTTGTGAAATTTCGAGGCTATAAAAATGTTTTACAACAAGTATGAAAGAAAATTAGCTACTTGAAACATTCTTTGTAAGAACATTAATGTAAAAATTTATGTTTTATGTATTGTTATTATAATCTGGTATATGAATCAAACTGTCAAACTCTTAAAGCTTAAATTATCTTGTTAAATTTTAATTTGAAACTATGCACTGTGAAATGGGGATATGGGATTTTTGATTTTATGGATAACAGAAAATTATCAATCTAAATATAGTCAAGTTTCCATCAGTCAAAAATGAAGGAATCCCTTTTCCAAAAAAGAAGTACCGAAAACACGACCTTGAGTTAGTTGGATTTTTCAAATGCATCTTTTGATATTCACTGTGATTTACATTTGAATTTTTAGTTTTGACAACTATTTTGTCAAAAATTCTGACTTACTAAAGCTCAGGTAATTGAGTTTTAGTATATATTCAGTGTATGACAATTAAGTGATCATAGTATATTAAAAAACAGGAGCTTAACACTGATACAACTTTCTCCCATAATGCAACTACAACAGGTAATGAAAGAGAAGGTTTATAGAGGACTGTTTTTGACATGCCTGTGAGAGTTGCTGTTGTATTTTTTTTTTTTTTTATTTCATTAATCCTTTTAGAGGCATCTTTAGTTTTAGGGAAAGGAAAACAAATACAAGGTGACAAATCTGAAGGACATGTGGGATAACTAAGAGCACACACTTATTTTAACCTTCCAGCACGCGCGTATGCACAAAATTTACAACAAATTCAGTTTTTAATGCACACTTTTCTCATATCGAAGCTGAGACGTCTGAATGTCATTTCTATTCCTCTTTTCTACCCTTTCCCACTTTTTTTTTTAACTGGGCATTTGTGCTACGTGGCAGCTTTTTTTGTAAAAGTTTCGATACGCTCGTGTTCATGATTGAAAATTTGGAAAATATTTTTTTCTCAAATATTTTAAAATTTTGTGCTATTAATTGCCATGTATTATTTTAATTTGAATACATTTGGCTCTGTAAATTTTATATCAGTTTTCATGGCAAAAACATGTGCAACCAGCTGATTTTGCTCGCATCCTTCAAGAATTATCTGATGAAGAACAGGAAGACAAGGAAATGCAATGATGTATTTCATTATAGAACATTTTAAATTTATTATTTAATAATTATATTTTTAAATCGAAGCTAATTTTAATATTCATCAAAGGCAAGTATAAACAAATAAAAAAGGAAAACACCTTGGTAGGAAAAAAAGTAAGTTTAGCAGTACTTACTTCTGCAAGGAAATTTACTTATAAAAATATTAAAGTTAGTTTAAAGTGCATTTTTATAACCAGTAAGAAGTAAATTTTCTTGCAGAAGTAAGTACTGCTAAACTTACTTTTTTTCCTACCAAGGTGTTTTCCTTTTTTATTTGTTTATACTTGCCTTTGATGAATATTAAAATTAGCTTCGATTTAAAAATATAATTATTAAATAATAAATTTAAAATGTTCTATAATGAAATACATCATTGCATTTCCATCTCATTAACATAAGAACTTAAAAAAAATAATTTACTTATATTTGAATTTGATATCATTTGTATTTTGCAATAATAAGATTAATATTTTACTTTAACAAATTTATTATTAATATTCACTCATTTCTGTCATTTTTCGTGCAAAAAACGGTAAAATAATGGGTGTTGTAAAAAATACGACGCGTGCGTGCTCATGTAAAATTGCCAAGCGCATGTGCTGGAAGGTTAAGCACAGAGCAGCTCTGTGAAGTAGTTATTGATATTGGTGAAAAGATAAATTATGTTACAGTAGAATGGTTTCTGGCTGAATGATGTTAAGATTAAATATCTCTGCTATTTAGGTCAGCATCTCAACCAAACATTTACATTTGCAGCATTGTTTTGACACCTCATCTTATAAAATAAACTTAATGTCACTTTATCTAAACACTTGTTTAATCTTTCCCGGTGAATAACACAGGGAGATAATTATCCTGTCTTTAGCTGAGATTCCAAGAATGCCAGTAAATACAATAGCAACATATGTAACTGAAGGTTCATTTGCACTACAGCTTGGTAGTTTGAAAGCTAACTCACTTGCAAAATTTAAACTCTCTCTCTCTCTCTTTTTTTTTTTTTTTTTTTTTTTTTTTGTGTGTGCTTCAGATTATAACATTTTAAATAGTAAATTAGGGACTATTAACCTGAGTTCTAATTTATGTGGTTCTACTAGTGGCCAAACAGTTAAATATTGCTGAATATGTGTAATTTGTAGTGGATGCCATCCCAGTAAAATTAGATAGCTGCTTAATCTATCTAGCAATAAATGTAGCTATTTTATTGATGATTATTATTTTATGATTTTATTTATTATTATCTATTATACATGAAAGCTGCTGCACAGTTCAGAGTGAAATTCAATATGGATAGATAAGAGAAAAAATTCGAAGCGTAAATTCATTGATACATTTTATAACAAGAAGTAGACAAGAACAAATTTACACGAAAAATGGAGTAAGAAAATTAATATAGTGTATTTGTTCTTTTTAATATGTCAATACCATTTCAATAGGCATTTATGTGTTAGATTAAGTGAAACAAACTTTAAGCAACTGCTCCACTTTCCAAGTTCTATTCATAGACTCTGAAAGGTTTATTAGAGAAAAGCTAATCTAGTCTGGACTTGAATGTGATCTGAATGAATCTAGTCTGAATGAGATTTCCTATAGTGGAAACTGCAGTATGAACTTCAATTCAGATTAATGAGGGACAATACAAAACCAGTGATGCTGACAGCATAATATTTCCTGGCCAAATTTAGTATATATATTTCATTATCATAAACGTAACTAAACATTGATATCTTACTTTCAACAATAAATTTTAGATCACTATGTTTACAGTACTGTGGAACTATTCCACTTTTAAAAATAAATTAATGCCCTTAATTCTCTGCATTTCACTGAATTACATATGACTCTGAACTTTTCTTAACTGCTTTTTTTTTAAATTAATAAAAAACCATGCAATAAAAAATGTGTATTAAAGAAACATAAAAAACTTTGTTTCTGTGGGTGATGATGTGCTTCAAAGTGTAAAGTTAATAGTCATAATTTCTTTTCTAAAATTTGTATCTAATTTTTTGTCACTGATTTGCTGCTACTTCTAGTTGTTTACCTGTGTTGTTGTGACCTTTATCCCGGCTGCATAATTCACAAGTGCACATCAGTATAGCCACTGATTGAGGGTTTAAAATGTTCATATCAATGAGCTTCTAATGCTCTTGTGATGCTGAATCGTTGAAACTGTACATATGAGCATATGTTGTTGTTTACCTTTTAATTTTGTTTTTGTTTCGCAGTTGTCAATATGTGGCGTATAAATGCTGATATGATATTTTAGTATAAAATCTCGTAGTGCTTTCATTTTATATGTTTGTTTAATCTTCAACAATTCACTTTCACGAAACTTATCAAGCACTGATATCTGAATGTTTGTGGCATGTTATTGCTCTTTATATCAAGAAAATTGACTCAAGCTACAATTAGGCTGGAATATTATACATTTATTAACCCCTGTGTATTAAGAGTCATAATTCATCAAGTAATGGATTCAAGTGTGTAATTTCTTATTTTATTCAGCTGAGAATAACTGGAAGCATTACAATGAATCCAGTATTTTATTATCTCATCCTTTTGATTTGCCTTTGACTCATGGTTTGCATGCCTTTGATTTTGAAAGTGTAAGATTGAAAATAGGTATATATTGTGAATGATCTGATTATACCTATTGTTAACAGTAAATGTTATATATGAGTAAATTAAATATAATCATTGTGAATAAGATAAATTCATTCTGTTTGAAGAGTATTTCTTGGCAATACATTTAAGAGTGAACATTTATTAATGTGAAATTTAACGCACTGTGTAGGAATGGGAATGAACTGAAATAGGAAAATTCAATTTGAATAAAATTGTGCATTGGCTATTATTATAGAATAGGTTTTTCATCTAGACTGCAATAAAAATGTGAAGACCTGTAGTAGAAGACGTATATAATAATGCTTATATTTGATTTAACTTCGCACTGAAAATTTTCACAAGAAATCCACGATGCTTTAGTTATTTTGTATAGGAAATTGCATGGCAAAACATTTTCAGACATCTTTCTTAACATGTGGCCAAGGCCATGTAAAATGACACAAATGTTACTGGAAGCCCATTAGTCCATTTTAGAAGCCACTCCCGTGGTGGTGATACAGATGTGCACTTAAGAAATATGTGTCCTGGCTTTCTGCTGAACTATCGATAATTAATAATGCTAAAATCTTTATGCATTTGATGATTAATTGAGGATTATTAACTATATATGTGGTAATACCTTCTACAAAAAAACATCTAAGAAACTACTTGACAGCATCTTTTAATTACATTTAAAGTATTTACATTTTTAACAAATAAGTTTGTATAAACTGAATATAGTCTTCGATATATTTTTATACACGTCTTTATTGTTGTTCTTTTAATTTGAATTTTGAGTTTTTACTCATCTAGTTGCCAACTGACAAAACAAAAAATAAACCATTAAAAGAATTATACAATGAGCAATCTACGCCATCTGGTATTCAACACTGCCACTACATATATATATATTTGCATACTTAACTACATACACCCACCATAAAGTAAGTTATTCTTTCTTCTGCAGCTATATATTATTTGTTGAGTAATGGGGGAAATTTCAAAATTTTGATACATTTTATACATATTTTGGTATAAAGAGAAGAAGTATTTTATTAAAACTGTATTAAATTCTTTTAAAATTCTATTGAAGAGTCTAAACTTTATCAGTTATTTAAAAAAGATTAGATCTAAATTAATTTTTTGTTCTTTAGCACAGACTTCTGGGTGTGATAACTAAATTTAGTGAAAAAAAGGAATTTATTTAATACATAAAAGAAGAATTTTAAAAACAAATATCTTTCTTAAATTTTTATGTTTAAAAGAAAACTGTGTACCAACTAAATTAAATAAGTAAGATCTAAAACATAATTTTCGTTTTTACGAACATTTCATAACAATAAAACATGTTTTCAATTTATAAACTCTTTTTATATTTTAGAGTTTTTCTTCTACTATTAAATTTTTTTAAGTTGAATTTTTATTTCCAGAATTTAACATTTTAGTATTATAATTTTTTTAAAATTTTCTATTAAGTTTTTTCTGATTAATTTTTAAGTAATAATGCTTTAAATTGTTTTGAAAATGCAGTAAATATTATTTTCATTTTCAGTGTTTAAGTCACACATGGTATTTGGCCACAGATATGCAGATTTATATCATCGTGCCAATAATTCTTATACCTTTGTATAAGTAAGTATTATTTTCTTTAGCTATTACATACAATACAAAGTCTAAATCCAGACATCCAATAACCAGAATCTGTTGTGTTTTTGTATGGGTTCATGGATTTGGAGTGATTAATGAAAACACTTGCTGAAGAATGAAAAAACAGTTTATTAGCTAGTATTATTCAGGAAAGTTCCAAAAACACATTTACAGTCATTGAACAACAAGCATGCTGAAACAATCAGCAACACAGTCTTCAGGCTATGGGGCAATAACGGTGGAAACAGATTCACGGCAAAGCACCAGAGCACAGCTTGTGATTCGGTTCAGTCGTCTGCAAAACTCTATGTATCTCGAGACTCTCATGCTACAACTTGCTATGCAGTCGACGATACACTCGCTAGACTCGACGATGCAGTCACTAGATTCGCGATACTCTTGACGACCAACTCAACACTAGACTGAGATTCAACTTGCTAGATGAGGCGTTGACTCACTCTGCATGCAGGCAGGGTTTATATAGCTTTTGGGCTGCCTTCAAGAACATTCTGGTCCAAACTGGTAAGAATTTGTTGTAGAAGATCCTCCATCTCTCTATGGCATATCGTCAATTATGTCGGCAAATGGGCAATTTCTCGCCAAATGTGGCAAACCTTCCTTCCCTTACCTTTTCTGGTAACCGTAAACCCACTTTGCAGGGAAGCTATCTTATCACACCTGGACATTTCATAACAATATAATATCCAGACTACTAGGAAATCTATTTTATTTTTCTTGGAAATTTTTTTCGAGAAAAGAGAAATGAATTAGATTCTGAAAGTTCTATCTAGCTTTAGTATAGTATCTTCACACATGCACAGTAGACATTTCTTTTATAACTGTGTGAAAAGTTCTGATTCTTAATTTCATTTCAGCACTAAATAAAAAAACATCTCCATCTTGAACAAAGAGTGTATTAGTGTAAATCGATGCAATCAATAATTTTTTATCTCCATAGCTGTCATTTTGCTTGGCAAATAAAAACATTCTACCAAAGATCATCACTGATTTTACAACTACTGAACTTGTCCCCTGACACAAATCTGGCAATCTTTTTTACTATTTTTTTGCTTTCATCACTGCATGACTATCAACTCATGGCAGCTTGATAAATGACTCATGCAGCGGTGTTTAAAACTTTTTTTAGTAATAGCGATTGAATACCAAACAGCATTGTAATCTGTTATGTTGGCATTATGATGATTATTTTATATCATCAACTTAGTGGCAAGCATTTTTCCCATGGTCCATCAGGAGCATGTGTTGCATTTTACTTGAGCTACATTTACAATTTAAATGTTGTTGGATTCAGAATTGAAAGATCTGCAGTTGTATGTATTAAAAAATAACATATAACATGCAGCCACAAATTTAATTATATACAGAATAAACTATATAACTATCACCTTAAGAATGAAAAATAAATAAATAAGTATAACAATATAAAATACTACAATACATATAAACCATAATGCAATCAAAATGAATTTAAATATTTGCAGTGAATTAAAACATTACTCCCTCTTGGTGCACATCTTGGGCAGTGTAGTCCCCAAAGGCCAGAGACAGCTAACCTTCATTGCTAAAGTAAGATGCAAGTCTATTATAGTGTTTTACTTTAGGTTTAGAAGAAGATCTTCAATATGCAGTATGTCAATCAATTTCTTCATCATGTGAAAGGATCCTGCCCTGGACATCTGCAGTTTGTGTGAAATTACTTGACAACACTTGGGGTTAAATAACTAGACTTGATCTCTTTTCATGAATTTCATTTTTACCAGCTTGGCATCATATCTTGCCTTCATCCATTTGGTCATAGTGTTGAGCTTTTCCTTGGTGAATCAATAAATATCTTCTAAATGACCCTACAGATCTTCCAGGTACTGCTCAAGAGAAGAAAGTGTGTTAGGCTGTTCTGAAAGAGTAGGTCACGCTGCACATAAACATCATGGCCAAAAATCATTTGAAATGGAGAAAATCCATACCTCTCATGAATGGCACTCTTAACATGCTTGCAAGAAATGGCAGGTTTGTGTCCCAGCCCTTCTGGCTTCAGGATATGAACAGAGAGAGATGACCCAATATTGCACAATTAAATCTCTTCACAATACCATGCAATTTTGGATATAAAGAAGTGTTTGAATCTATGCTGAGAGTTCTATATAGTCCTTTAAATATGGCAAATGTGAAGTTGTTTTTCCTAAAGTGAATGAGAAAAGTCACTCGAAATCATGAAATGCAGCTTCATGCTAGAACTTTTATGATGCTCTTCTTGATCAGGAATGGCATAAGCAAGTGCCATGGACTACTTTAGTAAATGCCATTCATCATTTACTTAAGTAGTCCATGGCACCTAAGATATACGTTTTAGCCATAATCATACAATGTAAATGTCTGGCAGTATTCAAAAAATTTGAAGAAAAAATTTTAAAATAAAAATTAAAAATTACAAAAAAAAAAAAAAAAAAAAAATGAATGAATGAGTAAATAAAAAAATAAAACAGAAGAGTTAATTCTTAAAATTAAGTAACATTAGAGCACAAAATTTTTGAAATGAAAAAATATATATTTGTTCTGCTTGGTAGCAAAATATTAATGATAAGAATATAAGGTGCTAAGTAATGGATTTAGATAAACTGTGAATTTTAAACTTATAAATAATAAAAATAAATAGGAAAAAACCTTCATTTTAAATAGGTTGTAACAAAAATGAATCATTTTATAAAAGTAGAAAGGAAAAGTCACGAATTACCTGGATTACAAATTCAAAACGAAATTCAGTACTAATTGCCATAAATTTAAGTTAGAGTGAAGAATCAGTTTGCTTCAGTTCAACAAATGGAATAACCATTAGCATTTATTATTAATTAATTCTTCAGTTGCTTTTCTGAAATTTTTTAATATTTTTAATTTTAATTTCTGTTGTTTGTTCAGGAACAAGCTGATTTATTTACTTCTTTTGTTGTACCAACCCCCTGATGACAATGCAGTGAAGGATGTACATTTCTTATTTCATTTTTGGTTTTAACATGTTTTGCTCCTCTTTTTCTTGCAGTTTGTGAATGTGCCAAAATATGGTTTATGTTTTTGCATATATTTATTCTGAATTGAATATGAGATGAATTTTAACTGTATTATTTATTTTAATTTAGTTTGCATTGTTACCACTGCTTGTTGTTGCTTTTGGAGCACAATTGGATGAGGTTTTGAACTACATTTTACTGTGTGTATATATAGCATATAACAAATAGTTTATGTTTTTTAATATAAAAATGCAGAAAATGTAAATAAGTACACACACATTAAAAAAAAAAAAAAAAACTTACATTAACTTCTGTTATTGATTGGCCTTTCTGTTTTTTTCTCTCCCAGTTGTGGAAGAAGAGTTTCACCCTCAGTTTTTTTTTACAGTGAAGTAATGTGTGAAATGAGTTTGTACATACATTCGCTTTCTAAGATATTCTGCTTTGAGGACTAAATGCATATAATGTTAAGGTAATGTGAAGAGCAAATAATGATCAGTGAGGTGATTTTTCTGTAAACAAAATGTAGCCTATGACTGAAAGCAGCTCTTTGCATAGAAATCTCAAATATACTTCTGATTATAGGAGGAAGTAGGGAACAAAAGTATATCAGTTTATCAAACAACAGTGTAACAAAATAATTCTAAAAAATGCTGGCTATGGAAGTTATTGCATAAATTTTAGTTCATAGTTGATGTATTCAAAACTCACTCATTTTATTCTGTGAACAATAAAATTTGGGAACAATGAGCAGATGACCAAAACTGGACTTGATGGAAATAGATACAACACATACACTTGATTCAACTTAATTTGGTTTAAGTTTAGCAAGCATATAAACAAGCCAAAATATGGCATCTACAGAGTAAAATAGTAAATTCTTGCTTAAAGTTATTGGAAATGCAACTAATGATCTAAGGCATATTTTCTTTAAAGATCCTTGATTTCTTATTACTGTAGAGCAGCTTTTAAATGTTCAGATTTAATCAGCATAACTACTGATCATGTACACACTTATATATATGTCATTTTTCTTGATGAAAGGCTTAGTTACTAGCAAGATAAAGTACCATGCCATAAAGCATCAGTTGTCACATGGAGCTTCCAAAAAAACTGTTAATAATGACTTTCAAGTACTGATCTGGCACACATAAATTCAAAATTATATCTCTGTAAAGGATTAGGATAGGACACGAAGAGTAGATGACAAATGTCTCGTACATTATATGGAATGAGCTTAAAAGCATCTGGCCAAACTCACACAAGCATGGTCATAAATAACTGCAGAACAACATCAGTTGATTCTTCCTTTCCATGCCCAACTGAGACTGTAATGAAGGTTCAGCCTGGTCAGTATGGTGTGAGTTAAATATAGAATGAAAAACCCCTAAGCTAAGAATAGCTGAGTCATTAATATATAAGTATTTCAATAATCTGCAATTACAGTGTTATCATCTGAGACATATTATATAGCAGCTGATATAATGTGATAATTTATCTAGTAACTTCTATGTTAATATATGAATTAAACATGAATTAAATGCTGTTGCATAAATAAGTGAAAAAAGCTTAAGTAATATTTTATCTTTTCAGAAAATTAACATATGGCATTATTTCTATGGTTACATTGCTCTTCATAACAATTTTGACTACAGCTGTGCTTACTGTAGTACATCATTATCCAGCAGTGCCCTACATCAACTCTGATGTGTAAGTTTCATTTTAAATGTGAACATTAAATTAACAGAATATGTATGCTTGAGTATTAATTATGATAATGGGTGTACAGATCTTCACTTACTTCTTTCTTTGATGATTCTTGCTTTGTCATTATTATTATTATTTTAATCTGGTACAAAGATTTGAAATTGTAAACAATTTGTACAAAATAATGTGCAAGATGACAAAAGTGCAAAGTGACAATATTAGTTACTGAATTTGATGATAATCATGATATACGAGGCGTATTCAGAAACTAAGTACCGTTTTGAAAAAAAAAAAAAAAAATAGTAAAACAATTTTTTTAATCCAATTTTATTTTTACATGAAAATACATGTCTTAAACTATTTTTCAACATAGTTTTCGCCAATGATCAAACACTTGTCATAGCGGGTGACCAGTTTTTGTATACCATCGTCAAAGAAACTTCCCGCCAGTTTCGATAACCACGACTCCACAGCATTTTTCGTGTCATCGTCAGATCCAAAGCGCTTGCCACCAAGCTCGCGCTTCATGTACAGGAACAAGTGATAGTCGGACGGCGCCAAGTCCGGGCTGTACGGCGGGTGATCGAACTGCTCCCAATGAAACTGTCGAATTAAGGATTGAGTGACACCAGCAGTATGGGGCCGAGCATTATCATGGAGCAACACAATTCCTTTACTGAGCATTCCTCTTTGTTTGTTTTTAATGTCAAGCCTTAATTTTGTTAAAGTCTCACAGTATTGTGCCGCATTAATGGTTTCACCTCTGGGAAGAAATTCAGTAAGCAAAACGCCTTTCCTATCCCTGAAGACAGTGCACATGATTTTTTGTGATGACATTGTCACTTTGAACTTTTGTTTTTTCGGAGAATGAGTGTGTCTCCACTCCATCGATTTTTGTTTCGATTCTGGTGTGAAATGACACACACAAGTTTCATCACCTGTCACAATTTGGTTTAAAAAGTTTTCTCCCTCATTACTGTACCGCGTGAGAAATGTCAGGGCACTACCAAGTCGCTTTGTTTTGTGAACATCAGTGAGTGTTTTTGGAACCCATCGAGAACACAGTTTGTGATAATTCAAGCGGTCAGACACAATTTCGAACAAAACAGTACGTGAAATTTGTGGAAATGCCTGTGAAAGAGTTGTCATTGTGAAGCGTCTGTTCTCATGAATTGCTTCATCAACTTTCCTTACCAAATCATCGGTGACAACAGAAGGCTGACCACTCCGAGCCTCGGCGTGGACATTTGTTCGACCTGCATTAAACATTCTTACCCACTTTCTCACCATTCCATCACTTATCGTGTATTCACCATAAACTTCTGTCATTTGACGATAAATTTCGACTGGTTAACATTCCTCATGTTCAAAAATTTAATCACGGCACGAATCTCACAGTCAGCGGGAGAACTAATTGTCTTAAACATTTTGAATGTGCACAGCAAACTGAAAACACAACATAGAGCAACCAAAATGGCGACAATTGAAAGTCAGTGAACAAGAAAGACTAGTGCACATGCGTAGGACACCTACCACAGCGCTGCGACGGCGCTAGAATGAAACGGTACTTAATTTCCGAATATGCTACGTATAAAATCTAAATGTACATATTCTATTTACATAAATTTCAACATTTTTGCTGTCTTATGGCTAATGAAATATTCTGAAGGTTTTGCATAAGATTTTAACCCTTTCGCTGTCCTCTCCTGTCCCCAAAAATTTCTCCCCAGCTGCCCTCTGTTTTTCGTAGTGTGTAATGTTGTTTTCTCTGTACATCATAACTTTCCATACATAACTTTCGTAGTGGATGAATGTCAATGAATATTAAGTAAAATTATAAGGAAGTAAAGCATAATGGAAAAATAATATCTCTGCTTATTTCTTAACACCAGGATAATTTGATAATATCTGATCTAGGCGGTCCACTCCTCCCATTTTGTTGTTGTAATCTTTTACAATTATTGGTTTTTTATAGTTCTTTTCCGTGTTCCAGCATCAATCATTGAGTTATTATAGACGTATATCTTGTCTTTTTAATTCACAACTTCATTTTTTTCTCTTTTTCTGCTCAGTAGACGTTGAAGCCATCTCTTATTGTCTTATGTAAAATGGAGCAAATATTCATAAAACCTGGGGCAAATTCAATTAGAAATAGAATTTCTGATTAGTGCTGCCCTGTATGAGGTGTTAGAACAAACAAAAATAAAAACTCAAAGAAGTTAACATTTAGAAAGCGTTTTGAATGTTTAAAAGTTTTAAAATGTAGAAGAATGCTTGAAGCGTGTTATGGCCGCCCTGCAGAAGTTTCACTTGAATCCGCTAGATGCGTTAACGGATGACAAAGAGCTTAAATAACTATGCTACTATTTATTTCATTTATTCTTTTTATGCAAAATGTGAGGCCTGTAGTTTCACCTTTTATTCCCTACAGTTTGATGCTGATTTCGTAGTATATATCCAAACATATCATTAAATTTTGTTCTTTCAGTTTTCCTTTTTAAGTCCGTTTTACTCTACCTGTTGGCATTATTCATTAGAGGCTCATGGAATGCCACTCATGGATTTTCTGCAGCAGTGTTCTATGCTATTCTCAATCATTAATGTATACGAGATATTTGAAAAGCTAAAATTATTTCTGTAAATATTGATCCAAGGCATATACTTCCAGTTATATTCTCAAAGAAAATTTTATCAAGCACTTTCAGTGCTGTAGGTAAAATGGTTAAACGAATCCATAATTTAATTTTTGTAACACCATCATAGAGCAAAAGGTTTAAATTGATGGAAATTGCTCAACAATAATAGAAACAAAACAGAAAAAGTGTCTTAAAGGGTAATTTCTCCTCCCTTCCAGCATGCCTTCATGGTGTAATTGGTAACACACTTGGTGATTATTTGAGAGGTCCAGGTTTGGGTCCCGGTGAGGGCATTTCTGATTTTTCATGTCTCCTTCAAAGTAATGTAATGATTCTACAGTGGCACCCAATCTAAAAGGTGGTGGATGATGATGATTCTTCACCACCAGGATTTGGCGATTGGGTCCCCTAATTCCTAGTCACCTTTTATAAGAGAAGTATATAAAATATTTTCTCCCTACTTCTAGCATGCCTTCATGTTGTAACGGTAGCACACTCGGCACATGTTCGAGAGGTCCAGGTTCGAGTTCCCTGCGAGGGCATAGCTTATTTTTCATGTCTCTTGTTTAAAAAATACCTAACGTCTCTACAGTCTCACCATTTAGAGATTCATAAAAATCAGGACAAGCCTATAAGAAAGTTGTGACCCCGATATTACTAGAAGAGGCACACTATCGAACGCTAAGAAGCGAGGGAAAATGTAAAAAAAAACTACAATCTAGTGTTCCAATTGTCCAAAATCGCTTAAAATATATTTGTTTTAACAAATACCATGTGATATAGTGTAATATATTATATTATACTAAATATAAATTAATAAAAATACAACAAAATGGATATATTTTTAATATATTTTATGTTGCATATCTTATATTTATATCCCAGCGCTTATTCCATTAAATTCCTTTTTGAAATCCAACTGAAAATCCTATTTAACTTGAACAAGAAAAGTGCCACTTATATTTGGGTGACGAGGGCCCGCAAGGAAGCATACCCATCACCCAGAAATGGGTGATGCAGTGATGAACGTGTTAAATCTACTGTTTCGAATTAAATATCATTTTCTAAACTGCTATTCTAAGAGCTTGCCATTAAAAAAATCTTTCATTTTAATACTTTTATATGAATGGGATATTGGCATATTTTATTGTTTTTTCTCACAAGTAATGATAGAAATTATTGCTAATCAATGTGACCTGTCGTTTATCTTATAAAATTTGGTTTGCTTATCCATGTAACAAAATGAATAATACAGTACAAAGTCCAAAATCCGGACTAATCGGGACTTTGGTGATTCTGGATTTAGGATTTTTCCAGATATTAGATCATCAGTTTAAATCTAGTAAGATGGTATGTAGGAATTATAAAATGAAAAATATGAAATCGTGATTTATGAAATAATGAATACATAATCTAAAGAGTATCAAAATTTACAAAAAAAAAAAAAAAAAAAAAGCTTAATATTTATTTGTTTACCTTATTAAGCATTTCGTTCAATGTAAGTTGTTTACGTTGCTTTGTTTTTTGTGCTAATACTTTCTCTTTAATTCTGTAGACAGACATAATCTCTTGTTTAGTTACATTGCTGAAGTCCTGTAACTGCTGTTTTGAGAATTCTGACTAACTTGTCAATCCAGGGTTCGTACGGTCCTTAAGAGTCCTTAAATTTTTTTTAATCGGTTTTTGGTCTTTTAAAGTCCTTAATTTTGGCCAAAATCAGTAGAAGTCCTTAATTTTAATCATCTGAAATTTCTGTCTGTTTTTACGACTGCCATTTTGAGTGTGAATTAGCATTTTGGAGGAATATTTTTGTCTATTCATTGACGTATATGGTTATCTTTTGAATGGGTTCATGGGTTATAATTTGTTTCTATCTCTGATGATGGGATACTCGAGTTTCTAAGCAAGAAGTGAAACATAAGCATTTCAAAATTCATTTTTTTTAATAAAAAGCTCTTAAAAAATTTTTTGCTTTTGGGGTTGTGAATTCTTTTATTAAATGGTTCTAAATTTGACAACTTGTCAACATTTTGGCGATTTTTAAGATCAGTTTCTGTAGAAAATTTTTAATTCCGAGATCTGAGAATTTTTCGGCGATTTTTTTTCTTAAGCATCATAACATTGTTCATAACTGTTCTTATTTGACATAACATTGATTATAAAATGACATGACATAACATTTATCATAAACTTGATAAATTTCATTAAAATAGTGGTAATATATTAGAATTATATTTAAAAAATAACATTAAAATAAAAAATTTTTATTTTTTGCTGTCATGTTATAAAGTTTCATTTGAAATTTTTTATTTTTTGCTGTCATGTTATAAAGTTTCATTTTGGCAACTTATTATACAATATTTTAAATCTGAAAAATAAACAAGGTATGTAGCTATAAAGCATAATTTACGGAACAGCTCTTAGTAAAAGCAAAATTAGCTATGTAATTAGTTAAAATCTCTTATTTTTAATTTTTTAGAGTAAGCATTTTTCCCATGTAATTGCCTTAAATTATTCAAAATTCTCAGAATATGCATCAGTTTTTTCTATAAAATTAATTTTACACTTTTTCCTTCCCCTCTTTTTTTTTTCAAAATATTTCTGTTTTTTTGCAGTTATAGAATTGGTTGGGATAATTTTTCTTAGTACTTTTGACATTGCAGCATGGAAAGTTTAGAAGGATTTGAAGGCAAGATTTATAGACCCACGATTCTAGAAGATTCGAGAAATATGTGACAAAATGAAAAATATCATATGGTATCAACATATCAACATGTAATGGATGCATTTTACAGAAAGTTTGCGATGAATTTCTTACTTTTTGGAAAAGGTCTGGAAGAACATTGGAAACATAATATTTGAATGTTCTACTCCTGATACTAGAATCTTTTTTCTTAACATGTTTATCTTCCCTTTATTTTCTCTACTTTTCACTAGACAAAAGCATGGAAAATACAACAACTTCATATAACAGGTAGACGGCTCACCCACAGAGAATTCGTCTGCTAGGTTGTCTCCAACATATACCACGTGACTTAAGCTGTTGGCGCCCTTGGGGAGTGATAGCTTAGGCTGTTTATCGCCAGTTTGGCGCGCTTTTGATATGGCTGGTAGTGCTTTTTATTTCCGTTATTCCTTATTCTTATAATGTTTGGTAAGTTCAAATTCACTGCCACTTTATTCCTGCTTTACCAGATCATTCTTATGCATTAGCTAAATTAAAAAAATTTAGGATTTATTCATGCATTATTAGCTAAGATATACTAGTATACAAATTTTCAGCTCATTTATAGATTTTGAATTAGCTTTTTTTTTTTTTTTTTTTTTTTTTTTTTTTTAAAACCAAAGTAAACATATCGCACAATCTTATCTCAATAATTTAATAATAATAGCATTTTTCTTTCTTTCTTTTTTTTAATAGCAGGCAGTACTTGTTTATGAAACCAAAACGCGTACGATTTGGCAAAAAAATGTTAGCGCCAATTGGCACAGCTTTTTATTTCAACGGGATACACGGAAAAAGAACATAAAATGCAATTATTTGTAAAAGGTGATTCCAGTAAATAATGTCACAGTATTTATTACATTTTGATGCTATTAATACATGCTGAAAATGTCATACACAGCGGAAATTTTCTTATACAATATGGCTGAAACTTTCCAACCAATTCAACAGAGATAGTAAAATGACAAAAATACTGGAAATAAAATAATAAATCATGCAGTTTTAACTTAGCTATGAAAGGTTACAGGTCCCCCTTTTACAAAACTTTCTTTACATCCATAGGCACTGCAGCGGATAACCATTTTTTCTTAAATTTTATGTGACCAAGCAGAGCAGGCGTCTTTCGTCTTATAGAAATTAATGTAAAGTATTTACGGACTTTTGGAATTCGACCAGCAGTCACGTGACACTAATGTTGGAACCAGTCGGAGGTTGCAATAAGCTCTCTACCAGTATATATCTCGTTGGGAAAATATCAAAAATGCTTCTAATCTTATCTCTTGGGCAGCCATTATAGAAAGAGATTTTTTTTTATTAATAAAGAAATTGAAAACTTACAATTTTAAAGATTCATCTAATATGTCTAAATGTATCGTACACAGAGCTGGTGCTATGCATTTTCCCACCTGATGCAATCTCTGTGTATACTAAATTCTGCTGCCTAGTGCCTATCTAAATTCTGCTTCCAATGCCTGCTCTAAATTCTAAAAGTTTTGCCATTTCTAGATTTTGTTGTTCTGTGTGTCACTAAATTCTAAAAATTCTGCCACACCAGCTCTGTAACCGCCCTTTGCCATATATATTTCATATTTCTTCTGAATGTTCATATTACTAAAGAAATAAAATTAGCCTCTTTTTCTGTACATTCTAAATGCATTTAGTATTTTTTAGAATAACAGAAATCCTTAATTAAATCCAAAAATTCTAAAATTAAACGGAAACACGTTGAAGAAAGAAACCGATTACATAAAGAAAACTATTCTTCAAAGATATGTGCAGTTATTAAATTACACAATTGTTTATTATTTCAGCCTTTACTATAATTTTCCATTTCTGTTTCCTCATATGATAGAGTTACTGAGCCAGATTAAATTAAAATTAAACTGTATAATCTTTGACCACTAGTCCACGTTTTTAGTTTGAATTTGACTGTTGTTGTTTAATTATGTCACCTTGAGCTGTAATTCACTTTGTTAGCATAAGAACATGCCTTAATGTTCTAAGTTCTTTGTCTGATATTGTAGTTACTTTCAGACATAGTGATAATTTGCTTCACGTCTATCGGATGGGGGTTGGGACTATTTAACTTTTACCAGATCAAGTAAACCCTCATAGGTACATTGTGGAGAAGTTGACAGGAGATAAAGCACACAGATACTAGCGAGAACATTGGTTTGCATATTGAGACAAATTTCTCATTATTGTCAAAAAAGATTGATAATTAAAGAGAAAGAAATCAATATAAACTAACCAAAATGTTTGGGACGCCTTGTCTTCTCTGAACTTTCAGTAACTTTCTTCACTATCGGTAGCGGTATTTTCTGGTTCTAGAACCATGCTAGATATTTCACCATTCATTAATTGATTGAAGATTGAGAAGCATTGTCATCACAATGAAAATCTTCTTTTATATCATCTTCATTTATTACCACTTCTCCACATTTCTTTAGAAAATCCGTTAACTGGAAAATTTCACCTTTATTTTGCGATATTCGAAAACCTTTAAAATTAATGGCTATCATCATCAAATTTAGCTATACTTCATTATACATATTTGGCTATGGGTCATGAGCTTGGTGACTAATGACAAGTTGTTCCGTTAAAATTTATCTTGCTTCTATCGTGCACTAAGACAATTAAGCCTGAAATGTATTAGTTTAGTTATTTATTAGACTTATAACTATTTCTTGCACATGCTTAAAGCTTATCTAAGTCCTGAATAAATAAATTCCCACATATACTTAAGGCTTATGGAGGGACGGTGCTAGATATCTTACTGCCTGATGCAGTCTCTGCGGGTTCTAAATTCTGCTACCAAGCATTTTCCTTTGTCTTCTCTAAATTCTGCCACCCATTTTGGGCTTTATGTGAATAAGAAATTAGTTATTTGTAATTCAAAGAGCGTTAAATGTAATCTTTTGGCCTATAAGTATCATAAACAAAATCCATTTTTAGCATATGGAAAGAAATTTTTCCTCGTCAACATTTCTTAAAAAAAATTAGTTATCCGTAATTCAAAGAGCACTGAATGTAGTCTTTTAGAATATGAGTATCATAAACAAAATCCACTTTTAGCATAGGAAAGAAATTTTTCCTCGTCAACATATCTTAGCACATTTAACTTAAATCATCTGTAATCATTGCCAAGCATAATGTCAACATACAAGGTTACCATACTCTTCGTTATTCAATTACTAACATTAAAAAAAAAAAAAGAAAAGTGTTTAGGCATCGCTATGTAAGTCATTAGTCAAGTTGTCATGTGTTGATAAACATGCGGTAATGAAAGCAAAATACAGTCAAAAGTCGTTAATCCGGACTCGTCGGGACTTCGGCGATTCCGGATTATCGATTTTTCCGGATTATAGATCATCAGTTTAAATCTCGTAAGATGGCATGCAGAAATTCTAAAATTAAAAATATGAAACCGTATTTTATGAAATAAAGAACAATTATGATCTAAAGGGTATCAAAATTTACAAAAAAAAAAAAAAAAAAAAAAAAAAAAAAAGCTTAATATTTATTTGTTTACTTTATTAAACATTTCTTTCAATGTAAGTTGTTTAAGTTGCTTCATTTTATGTGATAATACTTTCTCTTTAATTCTATAAACAGACATAATTTCTTGTTCAGTTACAAAGTTCCGCTGTTCAAGTCCCGTTAATTGCTGTGCCGAGAATACCGACTAACTTGTCAATCAAAATTTTTTCGTTTTCACTAACCTCTCTGTCACATTCTTCATGTCTTTATCCATTTTTTGCAGCAATTCCACTTTTTGTTTGTTGGACATCGAAACATACTTTCGTTTTGTAGATCCTTTGGAAGTTCCAGCATCGGAAATTCTATTTGACATAATCGAAAGTTCAAGTTTACATTTATAAAATTGCTCTTACAGTCTGCAAAAAATAATAAGCGGGATCCAATTCGAAGATTAAGAAACAACGCAATCATTAACATTAAGTGATATAGATAATTAGATAATTTTAGCTTACACCGTCCGTTATACATTAAACGCGCAGGCGAAAACGTATTCTGCACTTGCGCACACGCATATGCGCAGTAGTCAAGGTCTTACGTGCACGCGTAAAACGCCTGTGCGCATGTGCCAACGCGGCGCATGCGCAGAAAGTTTTTAGCTTTGAGGTCCGGATTATGGGTGTCCAAATTAACGACTTTTGACTGTATAATAAATAATGATTCGCCAGCTTGGCATCAGACATATAAAATATAAGAAAATGTAAATTCAACAGTGTATGTATGTAGAATGTTTCGGTTTCGGATGTAAGCCAAGCAGGCAATTTGGGAGCTACAGAGCCAAGTTATTGATGATACAAATTTATGCTAAAATGATTGCCAGTGTCAATGATTATAAGTTACGGAGCGCCTATGGTTCAAAACCATGCACCTCCACATCAGAAAAATATCTAAGTAGTGAACAGAAATAGGAAAATTGCATAACTGGTTATTGTGATGCACACTAGAGGGAGCTACATCAAGTTTTTATTTATTTATTTATTTATTTTTGTGGGGGGGGGAATTTTATGATTTTAAACTTTTTTTTTTTTTTTTTAATTTTATAACACATAAATACGACACTAAAGCAAAAAGTGGAAAGGAAAGATTTTACAGATTATTAGATTCATTGGCATATGGCACTAATCATAGTGAAGTAAACTATAAATTTTCGTGATGAAATATCCAGGGCAGAAATTTATTTCTGCGAGCAGGATGATTAAATAGTGAACGGATTGATAAGAATGCAGAGGTGGCCACTTTTCAGTAATATTGAAGTAGATCTAAAATGATTGCTTCTTCAATAACAAAATATCTTATTTAGTGTTGAAGTGAAATTAAGAATCAAGACTCTTCCGATGGTTTATTATGCGTGGAGGGGGGAATTAAATGTGCATGCCTATGAGAAAAACATTGTTGGTGGTTTTGAGGTCCGGATTTTAGATTATTCTGGATAATGGACGTTTGAAATTTGTACTGTATAAAAAATAATTTTAGTACATCTAACTAATGCAACAGTTATTATTTTGTATCATGAATGTGATAAATAAAATAGATTTTTATTATCTTGTAGTACATTGAATCGTAAAACTTCTTTTTAAGTGATAATCTGCGTCACAACAGTTTTCCTACTTACATAATTTTATGATTAAAAAAGCAAATACAGAAGTGAAGTGTAGGCCTGAGATTTCAAAATTGAATTTATTTATATTATTAGGTAAAATTCATTTTTATTAGCTAGCAATAGTAGGTATTATTTATATGTATATAATCTTAGAAGAGGGATACTCCTTACTGTATCAGATTTTCCATCTGGAATTTTTGGTGTATGTTTTTCGTTTTTATATGTTTACTAAGAATTTCTTTCTTTCTTAAATGTTGTAAACTGCACTAATTAATGTTTTAGCAAATTTTTAAATTATGATTATTTTTTAAATATTTTTTTTTTTTTAGCAATGGCTTAGGATTATAAGCGTTGCTCCCGCTTGACATTACAACTCACACTCAATGCAAACTGAGAAGCAGAATTTTAGTCTAGATGCTAATGTATGAAATTATATGTATCAAATCTCGTATTTGCTTAACTTGTAAAAGAAAAATATTTTTGGTTTGTATGTGCGAGAGAGATGAATGTTTTCTGCAACACACATCAAAATAACATTTTTTTCTTTGTTTGTTTAATTTTCTGTCTACAGTATATAAACATTATTGTCTTATTGACAGCAAAATTTCTTCTATTGCTAATATTTGCTTATATTTTCTACTTTTATTTATTTATTTATTTTCTCTATTTTTCTTAGGTCTCTAGGTGTAATAAATGACTATTACAAAAATGTGTATATCAAACCATATTGCAGAATGGGACCATATATTGTGGGCATTGCTGTTGGATATTATTTATTGCATAAAAAAGAGCTGCCATTAAGCAGGGTATACTTCATACTTACAGACTATTTAATAACATTTGTATATTTTATTACATGATAAATTTATTATATAGACTAGAGATGGCCAAACTTTAAGACGATGGGAGCCACGTAATAGGTTTCATGAGCGTTCGAGAGCTGCAAGTCCAAATTGTTGCCCTGTTTTAAAAATAATGAGACATGTTTTGAATATAAAGAAACTTTTAAAGTAAAATTAATGAATATGTGATTAACATGATTACATATAAATATGAATAAATACATGTCATGACCTACTGTTTTGTGTTCAGAAAAGTTAAATTCCAAAGAAATAAAAATTTTTAACTCTTGAATTGGGCAACAGAGCTTTTTTCTTCAGGTAGAGAAACCAAATATTTTCTTCTGATATACTTTATACCTATCTGTTTATAATTACTGTTGTTTTATTTTAGTAGAAGTAAAATTAATCAAAAGCATATTCATTGGTCTACAATTACATAAAAAATTTTATTTGAGTAAATTATAAATCATTATTTAAAAGAAAATGGAGCATTTTTTTTTAACTCGTGAGCAATCTTTTAGAAAGGAAAAATTAAATGATACCGGTCAACACGCACTGCAGAGAAACTGTTATTTGAGAAGGAATATTTATTTAAAAATAAGCTATTAACTTTGCTTAAAAAGTAATTTTATTTCTCCGTACAATTAACATAAGGACCAACATACTGAGATCATTTGAATCTTGGAGAACCTAAGAAATTGTTAGACATTTTCCCCCTAAAACTTTGGAATAACTATTTTTACTAAAGCCTAGTATAGAACAATTCACACACACACACACACACACACAGAGACACATACAAAAAAAAAAAAAAAAAAAAAAAAAAAAAAAAGAAAGAAAGAAAGAAAGAAAGAAAAAGATTATGATTGCAATTTTAGTGGTGTTTGAATAACCAGTATCTCTCATAGTAGCCCCGACTTTGTATTTCAGTGTGGCATCCAACAAAATCTGCCAGAATGTTTTAATCAGTACACTGTGCATCATTGAAAATTCTCGAAACTATCTCTCGAATCATTCCAATAATTTTGGACATAGATAATGAAGTTCAGGAGCATCATTGAAAATTCTCAAAACTTATTTCTAGCATCGTCCCGATAATTTTTGACATAGATAACAAAGTTCATGCGCATCATTGAAAATTCTTGAAACTATCTCTCGAATCATCCCGATAATTTTAGACATAGATAATGAAGTTCACGTGCCTATCGTTGAAAATTCTTGAAGCTATCTCTCGAATTGTCCTGATAAATTTGGACATAGATAACGAAGTTCATGCGCATAATTGAAAATTGTTGAAATTCCTCCCCCCCATCTTGAATCGTTATGATAATTCTGGACATATAAAACCTATTGCTAATAAATCTAATAGTTCATGTTGGGCTATATAAATGTTTCATGGAGCACGTATTCCATCCATCTACCAGCCGAACTCTTCAACATAGCTATTTAATTTTGAGCTGTTTTTCAGATACATGGCAAATCAAAACTAATGTTACAGAAAGAAAACATACCTCTCACTACTATAATGAATTTATTTCATAAATGCAGATATGACATGAACTCGTAGCTCTTCACATTTCTGTAAACATGCACAGATATTTGATATGGAGGCCTTTTGTAACACAGTAGATGTCTGCATAATAGTTTAGATCCTAAGCTCTTGCCAAATAGATGAACGAATCCACCAGATTCTAACTGCTGGGCCCATAAAGGCAGTCAAATGACTTACTGTCTCGTTTGAATTTGTAAGCAAAATAACTTCGAAGAAAGTTTAAAATAAATAATTACCAGCCTGACAGTTACATAGTACAACTTTCCAATAGGTTACCTAACCTGCGTACAGAAAATAAATCTCAAATGGAGTTTGAAATGGAGTCTGTCGGCAGATATTTTAGAAAATAAAAGATCAGACTTTAAAAATAAAGACTTAAAGGAGCAACATTTCACATTATTGCCTGAAATTTGTAGTGATCAAGCAGTGGATCATTGTACAACTTTTCGTTTGGCTACTAAGCTTTCATGAAGAACATGTCAGACATACATGATGATCGAAAATTAGAATGACTAAAATATCATCAGATTAAAAAAAAAGTGTAATGCTGGCATAAGAGCCGGGGCAACTGGTGCAGTTGCAAAGCGTCAGTACTAAGGGGTGAAAAATTTAAAAAATGCCGGGTAGCAAAATGCCTCTAACCTAGTGCAGCAAACTGCATCTAACATAGTATGAGGTAGAAAGAAAGCAGTTTGTCAATATCAATATGCCGAATTTGACTGAAACTTTGGAGAAGAGAGATATTTGTATTCTGTTGATCTCTCATAGCTTGATGTAACATTATTAATATGAAGATTTGATGATTAAGGTAAAAGATCTCTATCTGGAATAACAATATTTGATAAAATAGGAAATAAAAATTTTGACTAAAATTTAAATCATTGTCAAACCTGTGATTCTTCTTGTGACTCCAAATATTTCAGCATGCACAACCATTGATGAAATAAATTATGATCTTTACCTAGGATTACCAAGGAATTATTATGAAAGATAGAGTTTTATGCAGGAAAAGTATTTATTAAGCATATTATTGTGAATGGTTGCAAAATATGTGAAACAATTGCATAAAAATGTCTGACTTGCTTAGGGATAAAAAATTAATTTTGAAGGAGTTCCACAGAAAGTCTCTCCAAAGTCTCCTAACCAAGTAAAAAGCTGAAGGTTTCCTCCCCCCCAAAATAAAATCCTCACAAAATTCTTCCCCGGATTAAAAAAGCTGTATATGGATTGCAAGTTGAAACAGGTTTCTTCAGCAGTTACTCATGCCATTCAAGGACTGAATAAAAGTAGTACCTTAGAACGTATAGCAAATCTTCCAGGTGGATCACAAGTGTTGTGAACAATGGGATCACACAGGAATGTAAGCAGATACTGCCTGAGATAAAATTAACTTGAGAGAAAAAATATTAAGAAGAATAATTAAGTAAAAACATTAGCATTGAGTTTCAGCTTAACCTCATATTAGTATATTCCGATGACCATTACCTGTTCAAAAAGTAACATAACCGGAACAGTAATTACCAGAAATAGAATTATATGTAATTTTACGTATTTATTACTCTGACGATAAGCCAGCAGTGGACAGTTTGACATCTATCAAATTTTTACATACAGAAATTAAATTAGCAATTTAGAAATAATTCACTGTACAATTTCTATTTCAGATTCCATTTTTATTAAAAAATTAAATTATATTTATTCAAAACAAGCCACATTTCAGATAGCAAAGGATTGCAAGTAGCTCGCGAGTGGTAGTTAAGATGTCGGAGAGCTGCAGTTTGGCTATATCTGGTATAGACCATCTTTATATGTATATATTTATTTGATTTTACCATTATATTACAGTATGTTTGAATAGTTTTAGCAAATTTTTGTTAGAAATTTAAAAAATGGTTTTAGTTATTACAAATTTTTATTATGTTTTTAATATTTTAAACACCATATGGTCAGAAATTAGCAGAATGATGGAAATGGATGAATTAATATTTAATAAAACAAGCTTAATAAAATTCTTCAGTGAAATTTCAAATATGGAATATCTTGAGTTTAAAATAATAATCTTAAAATATGCAAAATTTTAACTCCAATCTTATTTCAAGAAATTAATGTATTCTTATTTACATATGCACGAAATAATGTAGGGCAGCAAGTACTTTTTTGTGTAAGTTCTGTGCATGTTTCATAAATTACTTGCTTTTTCTTTTCAATTGCAGTGGAAAGTAGCTGTTATGTGGATTCTTTCAATAGCTTTGTGTCTGACTATCATATACCTTATGTGGCCAGCAAATCAGGGATATCTACCCTCAGACTCTGAAGCTGCAGCTTATAGCAGTCTATCTCGAACATTATGGGGCATTGGTGTTGGATGGCTAATTGTGGCTTGCTATTATGGTTATGGAGGTAACTCTTATTTTTTTTCAAGTATTTTAGGCTTGATAAAATATTGATCTCAAAAAAAAAAAAAAAAAAATGAACATGGTTGATTTTTATTCCTATAGATCAGTCGTTCTCAATCTGTTTTGGTTCATGCATTTGTTTAAACCCTTGCTAAAAGATCATCCCCCCCCCTTGTTTCCCAAACTAATGTATACATTTATTTAGATTTAGATTATTTTTAACATGTTTAAACATTTACATTTATTTAGATGCTGTTAAGAGTTCTAGCGTTCAACTGCACATTCGAAATCATTACATATATATTTTTAATTTCAGTAATACCAAATAAAATATTAAAAATTTAATTAAAATATTGAAAGCAAAACTAGCATAATCAAATTTTATAGGAGCAGTTAATAATGTAGCAAGTGAATTTAATCTTTTAATCCTTATAATATACATGTGTCAATGAATATTATTATGGTAATTTTTCCCTCTCATAACAATATAAACAATCACTTAACAATAAAAAGTTTCTTTTTTCATTAGATCAAGCAGTTAGATCACATAATGAGATGAAACATGTCACCTCATTTCATTCTATAAGCATTCATCTCTATTTAATGTTATCAGTTTGTTTATAAATGAAAATAATTAATAGTATCTTCCAAAATATCTTTTATCTAGTCTCTATTTTAACATTAATTACTCTATCTTGTATTCTTAGAATATTTTAAATGCTTATTTAAAAATTACTTGGCACTAAGATAGACAATCTCCTCAATACCTCAGAAGAAATAGCTTCATAATGATGACAACACCTTTATGCACATTAGCTGCTATTTGACAAAACAGAAAGCTTTATAAGAGTGCCCCTACAATAAGGTTTTCCTATCCGTATGAAGGTCAAATTTTAACTTGTAAAAAGCAGTCTTCATACTAGTACTTCATACAGCTACTAATAAGGTAGCAAATTTTTGAATTCATTTGTTTTGCTGTGCTATTCTGATTTGCCAAACAATGAAAAATTTACTTACATAACAGCATCTGATATAAAGGTGTCATAACCAGGAAGGTAGTTTTTTTAATTTTTTTTTAGAAATATATCTGCACAAGGATGCATCATCTTGTGCAAGGTACCATTATGAAAAATTATAATTATTTCATAATATGTCAAGGTACTATTATGAAAATAAGTCTGGCAATTATGAAATTTTGAACATTGTTCAATCACATAAAAATACTGATATCAAGGCATTTTTCTAAGAATATTAACTGGCATTGTAATGACATCATTTGCTATTCTAGGCTCAGTGCAAATAAGCTATTAAGTAAAATCTTTATATAATCTCTAAGATATGCATTTTTATATTAATGAAATTACACTTGATATGTAATGTCTTCATTAGGAAGGATTACTTTTTAACGTGGAAAGATATGTTAAATCAAATTTAATTTGTAGAATGGAAACAGATGTGTAAATTTTTGCAAAATGAATATCCCCCCTTTAACTTCATCTGACAATAATTAAATATTAATAAATAATTTTTAAAATATATTAATTAACTTAATTGAATTGATCCAAAAAGAAAACAATTTGCTTAGCATCAAGATAATTTTACAAAAGCAGCATTCAATTAACATGCAATTATGTACATCACATGAAATTTATGAAGAGGAAATAAATTTTTCAACTTAGTTTTAAGGCAAGCAAAGAGTTTCAGCAAATGTTTACAGTTCTAAAGTTGGCCTATAAAGCATTAGAACAGAAACAAAAATACCTTACATGTATACATACTATGTCAGAAGTCAAACAACAAAAATCAGCGTTAATTTACAAAAAAATTTACAAACCGCAAATGCGGTTTTGCAGCTGAAGATGATGGTTCGGTAAAACCATCGAAACTAGTCCTGTGAAAGTTTTGTAAATTAACGCTGAGTTTTGTTGTTTGACTTCTGAATTAGTATTTATTCGGCGTGTTATTGTGTCTTAATACATACTATGGTTTAAAATTTGTCTAAATATATGTCATTCTTAAGTTTTAGAGATATCAGAGTGAGAATTTTTGTAATTAAATGAAAGGAAAGGTATGTAAATTAGCAACATTACCAGCAGTACATTTTTTGCTTTTAAAAGATCTAGAATAAAATATGAAACTAGAATGTAACATCTTCATTTATTAAAAAAAAAAAAAAAAGATAAAAATTTAGTAACATTTTTGGAATTTTTAAAATAAAGTAGTTCAGAAGAACAGAAACAATAATTCACTTTCAGTTTCAAGTTTAATTCGCTTAGCAAATTCAACCTTGTTCTGTAAAGAACATTAATATGTGTTAAAATAAAATTTTACACCTAATACTTGCCAGAAGTCTACAATGGTTTGCTTAAAAATTTAACTCATGAGATTAAATATAAAATTATATTGCTTAAAAATTTAACTCATGAAATTAAATAGAAAGCTATATCTTATATTACTTGAATTAATATAAATAAATTGATGATCTAGTACATAATGATAACTAAAATTTCAGGCTCTTTGATCAAAAATAAAAATTGTAAATAATTTTAGTTTCTATATTCTTGATGTTTTATGGTTAACATTATCTTATGCTTACTTATAGGTAAATATTAAAAAAAGTATTTATACAGGATGCTTTATGTATTAAATTACTAGTTACATATATAGCTATTTTAAACATTTTGATAAACCAGAAACCAATGCACAATTAAACGTAATATGAATAAATTCCTCCAGAATATGAAGCAATGCCATCTCAGTTTTCAATGAAAATTTTAAGATTTCTACATTCTTGGGCATTCTGAGCAAAATAATAAAGAAAACATAAAGAAGGTAAATAACAATAAAATTAGAAATGATACTGCAAGACATATTAAAAAGTTAAACAGAGTAACAGTAAGACTAAGTTTTTGAAGTCTTCCTTGAAAAATCAGTTTAAATTCAAAACTTTATTTAATATCTCAAAGTAGCGTTATTGTTTTCAGTATACAAATTTCATGTCCTGGCAAAATAGAAATTGTCATTTCACTTGCAAGAAACATTTGTTGCAAGCCCTATATGCAAGTAATCTAGTGCAAAAGGTCAATTGTGACTTGAATAATCAGTTTCTTTATTAACCCTCTGAGCATTACGGGTTTAGCCCTGAAATTTCAAAGTTCCTCAAAATGTCATGAATAAGTGATATTTTCTTAAATGACTCTTTCATTTTGTACCTTGATTCCTTTCCTTCCAATATACATCCAAACTGAAATCAGATACATTAAAAGCTAGCGGAAATTTTCATGTATAATGAATGTAGAAGGCACGGAATTGTCCGGCAGTTACGCTGAGAGGGTTAAATGCATGAAAAATTTCTTATGTTGCATTAATTCATGATGCAATAATACCACATTAAGGTTCTTCCCTTACAGTTTGGTACAGCTATTTCGGAAACCTAATTTAAAATATATGCCCTGATGTAAAAAATCACAGTATTTCTTTCTTTTTTTTTTTTAGATATATTTTTTTTTTTCTTTTTTCTGTCTTAAATTCCCCCTCCAAAAAACCCACAGATTTATGAGTTAGATACACAAAATATAATTCTCCATACTGTTAATGCATGCATTTGCTTACAGATACTTAAAAAGAATTAAATACACAGTAATTTAAGCTTCAGTAAAATTATATATTTTAGTAGCTAATAGCAGTTACCAAATTTTAGCTTAACATATTTAAATTAAATCAATTCTTAGTTGGCAGGTGAATTTAATTAAGGCAAAATATGTAAGAAATTTACCAAAGGATGAATACTTTCATGAAGGATATAATGTGTAAATGTACATGCTTCATGAATAATAATGCAATTATCCAAGATTCCACATAGCAACATTATCCATTCAAAATTGAAGAATTTTCAGATTCTCTAAAGTCTCGGCGGATTGCTGGAAGTGAGAACTTATGCTGTTTGCTTTGTCATTGGTTAATAAACAACATTTATCACATCAATTTTTTTCTTTTCATAATCAGACATGTTAAGAAAGTCTCTATATTAAAATCTGAAATAAATTTATTTTCATATTATATAAATTTCTATTCAGAGCACTCTTGTAATAAATTAATAACACAATTTTTATACAAGAATTAGAAATGCCTCTCAGTGTGTATACTCGGTACATAATTGTAAAAGTGGGTAAGTTTGTGTCAGTGAACCATGTAAATTTTACTTTCATTTAACAGGAAGCATAATACTCATTCTGAAAATCTCCAAATTAAGATTATTCATAACCATTTCAGAAAAATATAATTATTTTAGCTTTGTTAAATATTTAATTTCCTTAAAAATTAGTGAGAACAAAGCAAAATAAAATGTTTTAATATATATTTTCTAAGCATATAATTAATGTAATATGATTGTTTGATAATAATTAAACTCTTCCCATATTCTGTGCAACATAAATTAAAATAAAAATCAGGTCCCACATTAAAAATTGTTCTTATATGAAAAAATATTGGAATCAGTATATAAATTTCTTCTATATTTTAAACACCATTTAAATATTTTAGCTGTCATAGTTATAATACTGATGTCACATAGTTATAATACTGATTAAAGTCATTTAAATTTATGCAAAATATTGCGATTAAGTTTTCAATCTCAGATAATTATATTATTATTAAATTATAAAAATAATTATGGTATGGTATTAAAATTCTGTTAAAAAGTACTTTTGCACACTCTTTATTTTTCTTATTTGAAGAAAAAATAAAAGAACTGTAAACAAAGGGGGGGGGGAATACTCTGAATTATAATTTTTTTGTAAGTTTTAGAATTTGTATAACATTTATAGTAATAACAAATAAGAAGTATTACGATGTTGGTAGTTTTTTTATCAGTACATTTGGCTTCATATAATTTTCATGTAAAGAATGTTCATGATAAAGCATCAACAATAGCTTCAGCCTTTTTTTACTCATATAATTTTCATAAAAGTAACATACAAAAGCACCATACCCATATTTCACTAAAATTACAGATATATTTTTAAGGGCCTAGGTATAATAGACATTTGATTAAAAAAAGTGTGGTGCTTTCAACAAAGAAATTTCTCTTGTCTTTAATCAAATATCTACTCAGTTTTCTCTTACTGTTATTAAGCTGCTGATGTTTAATCCCATACAATGGAAAAACATCTTTGGTTTTACTAGGTGCCATTTGAAATGATAATAGAAGCAAGTCAAATGGAGACCTTCTAATTAAAGCATTTTAACTAACCTTATTTCTCCATTATTACTATTAATATTTATCAAATGTCGGTGGTTGTAAAGGAAAACCAACATCTTATTTTACATTGCTTTCTTTTAAAGTTAGAGAGTGATTTAAGAATTTATGAGGTCATGCAAGTCGCATGGCCTAAATAAGTTCAGATTCTAATTCCTCAATCAAAGCACCTAAGTTGCTTTACTATTTATGCTCTTGTACTACATTTTGTTTTTTGTTATCCAAGGTCCACTTTTGATATTTATATGCTTTGAACAGTGAGTTAGCTTCAAAATGGATTATTCTAAACAGTTCATTCATATGTTCTAAATTATTCTAATTACTAGAAGCAGAATTAATGGCAAGTTGCACTGCAGTATCTCATTTGGTTTATACGAAAAGTCTTCATTCTCCTATAGAGCTAATCATCATAGCTCACAATTTGTGGAACTATTTTTGTTTATTTTCCGTTCTTTAAGTTACCGTTCTTAAGTTTAAGGTACGAATCATGTTGTTTGTGTTACGTACTCTGAAGCCTTACCTTCTTGGAAATCCAGTTATTTGGTCATCACTTTCAAACTCCACTTAATTTTTTTCTTCCCCTGAGTAAGAAAACTGCTGATCAACAGTAGTTTTATTTATACTATTTCATAAACTTTACAAGCACTACTGTTGCCTAAATTGCTTTCATTTGTAAAAAAATGCATTACTTGTATTATTATTGGTATGATTAGTATGATAATATTAGTATGATTATTTCTATTACAGTAAGTACATATATCAACACTCATGAAATTTATATATGATATTGAATTAAATTTATTGAAATAAATTTTTAAGGATTTATGAATATTTTGTTTGCAGGTTTTGTGAACAAATTACTTTCATGGAGTCCTTTGATTCCCATGAGTCGTTTAACATACTGTGCATATCTAATTCACCCTGTGATCATGAATGCTTATTATGGTTCCACTGAAACTACAGTTGACTTTTCGAACAGTTTTATTGTAAGTATTTTTTTAAATTTATATTCATGATTTGAATTATGTAATTAAAATTTTGATCTCATATTCATTATATTAAATAGTTGAAGATAAAAGAATTAACTGTTCTAACTTTCATACATACTCTCTGTGTTGTATTTTAAATGAAAATATTCATTAGTCATTTTTTGTATTATTATTTCTATTACAATATCATGTAACATTATACTTTGATTTATGTTTGCTTTTACCTTTCAAGAAGAATTGCATATTTGAACTTGCTTAGTTTCCACATGTATTACAATACTCATCAATTAATTTATGTTTAACATATTTTAGCAACCATTCAGGTTCTGATTTACTGTTTAATGCAATTGCAGACAAGATGTATGGATTTCATAAAGAGCACAGAAAAATTCTATTAAGTTATTTTTCTTAATTTCTTCAGCTATATTCTGAAGCTTTTCAGCTAACTATAATAGTCCCCTGATATATTCCAGTGTTTTAAAACTTTCATTATATTTAATAGAATATAATTTTCTAAGAAGAAATAATTTACTACACATTCCTGAACATATATTAGCTTCTGCTATATTTATTTAGCAAGTTTACTGTATAAAAATGAATCCGAAATGTTTAGGTACATTAAAAGCTTTTTGGTCACTTTTTAAGTAAGTTTCACTATCAGATTCTGGTTTTCCTTTGAACACAATGGTATCTAAACCTTCTTTTATTAGAAGTTGTTCTATTTTAAATTTCCAGACTGAATAATATTCATCTGTTAACTTTTTTTATATAAACTGATTCTTTTAGAAAGGATATTAGTATTCATTCCAATTATTTTTCAAATTTTGTAACTAATATTTTCAGCAACAAGAAAAAGTCTTGATACTTTATGCCACAGTAATTCTACTGTATAGCATTTCAATTTTCAATTTTAGTTTTTAGAACTTATTATTTTCTTTGTCTCAGAATCATTAACATGTTCTGCATTAATACAGCTAAGACATTTTGAGTACATATCCTCTATTAGCTTAGTTTCATTAAAGAATCAAAACAACTATGAGATTCTTACTTAATAAATAACAGAATTTTGCTTAAGTTGAACAAAAATTAAATTCACAATCTTGACAGACATTTGAAACTGAAGTGTTGAAAAAATAATGTACATAAATGCATATTTGCCAACCTATGACACTCAAAAATCAGGAGATTTTTTTAAGAAATCAGGAGATTTTTCACAATGTTAAAAAGACTTTTTAAATGATAAAAATATGGTTTTTAATAATGAATTAACTTTAAATAGTAACTAATTCTTAAATGCAAGCAATACAAAAATACCTTACACATAAAAAAACATTTTTATTACTTGCATCATTTAAGAAAAAAAAAAGGGGGGGGGAATTTTATTTTAGAAAAAGTTTCTTTCTAAAGAAACTTCCTACTTTTGTTCACTGCAATTGCCACATAGGCCTGCTTTTGCTAATAAAAGTTTTTCTAATGTGTCATCACTAATATTAAATCTAAATTTTGTCCTTGTTTACGCAACAACACTGAAAATCCTCTCACACTCTGCACTACTATGGGGAACTGTCGAGATGGCCAACACAATTCTAGACAGTTGACTATATTTTAAAATTCCATCAGCACCTTTCAGTTTTCCAATTAAACTCCACTGGGTGTCAATCCTAGCTGATTTTATAACTTCATTCAAGTTTTCTAATTGTAAACTGCTGTTATGCAGCTGTTGGAACTGTTTCAATTTTTCCTTCCTTTTAGAACTCCTTTCAAGATAATAATAAATATCAACAATGTGTTCATCCAAATTTATTAGTAAAGAAACTGCCCCTTTTTCAGCTGCTAAATTTAAGAGGTGACAGGTGGACTTCATAATCTGCAAATCTGAATTTTCCTTTCTTAAGATGCCTGCAACACCAGTCTTCAAGCCTACCAATACTGGTGCATTATCGGCACCAAGTGCTAAGCAATTATCCAGAGGGCCTGCATTTTCTTTTAAAGTTTAATAATTAGCTGTGGTATATTAAAGCCTGTCAAATGTCCTTCTAAAATGGGGACAGAAAGTAAACTGCACTCATTTTCTGAAGACTCTGGATCAAAAAAAGAAACAACAATTGGATACAGTTTTGAATCGGTATTATTGCTTCCATCCGTAGAGAGGCAGAACGGAGCTGTTTTTGTGCAATCAATAACTGAAGATTTATTTTTCAAACCCATTTCTTTAACAATTGCACCTGTTTTGGTTCTTGCACTTGAGTATTTCTTAGCAATTCCTCTATCGGGAAACATTTTTCTAAATAAAGCTGCAGCGTGATCCGATGCATTCAGTGGCAGGTTGTGCTCCAGTAAAAAGGCAGAGAACAGACATTCTGCATTAATAACTTTTTGGTCCTTTGTTTCCGAAGAAAAATTTAATTTTTCGTTTTTTTAAAAAACAACTCATGTTATCCTTGTGTTTTTGTGTTCGCACATGTTTGAAAACATCCGCCCTTCCACATTGCGAATTCGAAAAATCGCAACGACAGGCGGTGCACATCGCAAATTTATTACATTTCCTTGAGGAAATAATGGAAAGAAAGTCAACTGTGTACGATTTTTGAAACGTACACGAGTATTTCATTCTTGCAGACATAACAAAAGATGATAATTTCTAAAACTATTTCCCGAAGGCACGTGCACTCACACAACTCAGCACAAATTGAACGAAATAAGTAAAAGAACATCCAAATAACAGCTTGCCTTGTCCTCATTGGCTAATATATGCCAGCTGATACGCAGTGGAGTTTGATGCCCATTGGAGAACTGGAGAACGACGTTTCTGGGATACGTATAATACTCTCACTCACAAAGCAGAAGTTATCTGATTCCTAAGGTTTTGTTTTAAATATAATCTAGAGAAAATTCAATTGTTTTCAGACATCCAAAATCATTTTTGTTCATATAACAAAGTATTAAGCCAAGTTCCATAAAAATCGTGAGAAATTTTAAGAATAAGAAAAAGTCGGGAGAAATATATTGTAAATCGGGTTGGCTGGATATCGGTCGAAAATCGGGAGTCTCCCGCCTAAATCGGGAGAGTTGGCAACTCTGTAAATGTAAATACACTTTCTACCGATAAGTATTTGGATACCTGTTATAGAAAAGAGAAACAGCATTTCTTCATGTTCTATAGTTCTTAGAGCCTCCATGAGTGACAATTACAGCCTCAACTCTCTAGGGTATGTTTTCTACAAGTCCTTGTATGGTGGCTATTGGTATGTTCTTCCATCCGGCATGGAGAAGATATGCAAGTTCCTTCCATTCAATTAACCCCATTATCACCCTACCAATCCATGGTAGACCTTGCAATACGATAGCTGGCATTGTTGTTCTGAAAGTAACATGATTCCAACCTGTAAAAATGCCACATTATAGGAATTTAATTGTCATCCAAAATAGTGCAGTAGGTATTGGCGTTGAGCTTAGCATGAATTTGGACAAAGGATCCCTGTCCACACCAGGAGAAATTCCACCTCTGCCGAACGTTACTTTAAGCACAATTCATTCTGGCAGGAGGAGTTCTTCAGCCATTGCTATACCCACACCCTGCCATCCGAATGGTAGAGGGTGGACCTTAATTCATCACTTCAGAAAACCCATTCCCATTGATTAGATTGAGACAACACTCCCAGCAACCTGGTGAAACGCCTGGAGTATGTGGGCCACCTGTTGGTTGCAATTCTTTTGAACTTTTATGGACAGCATCCATCAGTCTCATGGATCTGCCAACTGGGGCACATTCTGACAACCATTGCTCATCTTCCACTTCTGAATCACATAGGCCACTTTCAATTTTGGGCATTTCAGCTTGCTAAATATGTGGCATCTTGAATGTGACTAATACCATGACTATTTTGTGGCAGAGGGTGTGACGTATATCAGGATCGCAAATATCAGCATTTTTATGGGTGTCCAAATACTTATTGGTAGATAACGTATCTTCAGTCTTACGTGTTTGGAAATAATTGCAGGAGTATTTTACAAGACAGAAGGTAACATGGTTGAAAGAGGGAAAACTATGATTGATACTCTGGCTCAAGCATAGGGTGAATTATCCTTACCAATATATATAGCCTGATGCATATTTCTGCTTCCTAGTTTCATTATGCAAAACAGACATTAATTTACTCTAACAACTGCTCATTCCCAATTTTATTCATCAAAATTATCATTAGTGAGCGAGTCATAAATAATTCAGTTCAGTTAGGAAACAGTTCTGATCTGATCACACAGATGAGCATTTTTACTTACCTCTTACTATGTTAACAGGCCACATAGAAGAAAATTTTTAAATATCACAGGTAACATGGATGATAGCAGCATGTAGCTAAATGTACTGTATTAGACAAAAAAAAAAAAAAAAAAGCGAAAAATCTCCATTAAAGATGTTTCTAAATAAAAAAGAAAACAAAAATTCACTTAAATTAAATCTGATATTTGGGAAAATGTAGGAAAGCCAAATAATTCTGTAAACATGATGCTGGAAGCAACTATTATTCATTACATTCCGATTCTTGATTACCAGCTAAAATTAACTAAAAATATAATAACTAAAATTTTTATCTTTCAGCTATATTGTTACAAAAGATTTAAAATCATTAAGACGTGCACTTATTGTTTTTAAATTGCATTGTCTGTTAATCTTATACAATTAGAACTTGAAAATGAAGCTGTTTGGAATGTCAAATAACAATACTCTGAAAAACTTGCCAGGTCACAAGATAATAAATGCCATAGTAACATCAAATTTCTAAAAAACTCTATTTTGTGCATTTCCAGTGCCAACAAATCTCCATACAATATTTACAGATGAATAATAAGTTAAAATTTTAATATTAAGCTTTATTTCATAATTTCCTTAATGTATCATTTTTAAATGCACTATTTGAATTATCATCATAAAATGTAAAAATATACAACTACTTTAACAAATTCAGTAAGTGTAATTTCATAAAAAATATTTAATATTTTTAATTCGACATATTGCAGTTTAAATGCATTTTTTATTTAAATCAATCAAATTAAAAAGTAGGAAAAATGTTTTTGATTGCATGCATTCTTTTAAACCACTTGGATTGTAAATCAGTAATACACAGATTCTGAATAAAATGTAAAACTTGGTTGCCTACCAAAGGAGCATACTTGCTATAAATTAAACTTTCATAGGTGCTTTCCTTGAATCAATGAACAGGATATGTTGTCATAGGTTGCTATGACATGTGAAGAAAAAACATATTGATGAAGAAGGATAACAGGTGATCAACTTGATTGGTATGTTGGCAGATGCTTGGCTGCAACAATTTCATATAATACTTTATGTAAATGTTGTCGGGGACACTCTGCTAGATTCTTATTCCTATTCTAGTCTTTGACAGCTACTTTCCATGTCAGTATTCAATGCCTCACATCACCACACTGGAGAGAATCAGGGGTACTGGCCACATCGATAAACAGGTACAACACACACTTCGGATAGGCACATTGGGAGGACATGCAGTCTTCGTACACATCTTTCTTGGCTTCTACTACAAGACTATATAGCACTGAACTTTATGTACTGTGCAGCCGATAGGGAGAATGCAAATTACCCAACAATTTTGAACAATGGTGCCTTTGCTCACTTTTAGATTGCTGATATTTCACATTTTATTAATAAAAAATTCATCAAGTACAAAATATGTAATAAATCAAAAACAAATTCAAAGTTCTGAAGGTGCATATGCTTGGGTGGAGGACTACATGTGTTCAAAATTTGGTATCTCTAGGTGTTGTAGTTTTTCCTCCACAATGTGAGGAACATACAAACATACATGTTAGAGATAACTAAAAATTTCTCCTACTTGCTACCTCTTTATGCCTAAAGTTAATAAATGTGGAACTTATAAGCACAAGAATTATTTTAGTAACATTTTCATATAATTTTTAAATAAATTTTTAGCCATTTCTTGAAATAAATGCATCATATATTAAATGTATTTTGCATATTTGTATTTTTACATATTTCTCATTGATTTTAGATTTATATGTTCCTTGGAAACTTCAGTGCAACTTATGTGCTATCTATAATCATATCACTGCTTTTTGAATATCCATTTGTTGCTTTAGAGAAAGCAGCTCTCACAAGATCATCATCTTGATAATATACACGACAAATTTTAATTGATTATACAATATTATGCTGAAGCTATGATTTATTAATAATCATAGCATTTAACTCAGTGTTTGATTGTGATATTTTTGTAAAATACAAGTATTTTTTATGCTAAATAGAAATTGTGAATAAGTACAAAATCTGTTATGATAAATACAAGTATTTTATATTTGTTATGTATTTCCTCTGAATAATTATTAAATACAAATTAAAAACAACTTTTTTGTACATGTTCTTTGTATTTTTTAATTTGTATAAAATATTTGCTTTAATACATTTTACAGACCTATGAAAGATATGCTTCGAAAAATTTATTATAGTTAGAATTGTTAAGAAGCTGCACATTAGATATCTAGATATATTAAAAAAATAGCTGATAAAAATTAATTCTATCCACAACTGTACAAATCGATCTGTTCACGTATAACTGCATTCCATCTTCAACAGTAAATGTGTATATAGGAGAAATCTTATGCTACTTATAAAATTAAAAATTATTTAAACCGTTTGTAAATATGAAGAATAATCATTCAATGAATTATGTCAATCTTCCTTTCTATCTTGGGTAACTTTCTATAAATACAATTACTTTTTATATATCTGTATTGTTGCATGCATACGGGTTCTAGTACATTGAATACACACAACTCCGATGATAGGTTGATAAAATGTATTTTATTGAAAATACAATCAATAGTTACACTTCAAATTACTAAGAAGGTTAAGACACAATGCAGTGCAAAGTAAAGCGCATCTAGAGAGCAAGCTAACTCAGAAATATCTCAGTACTTCGACTCACGCTGAACTAACAACTGAGAGCAGATGTTTTCTCCGATCTTACAGTTTTCACCTGCCCACAGAGATATTTCTAATTCTGCTTCTCGAAATTATGGGAAGGCATATGACAGTTACAGCTACATACAGTATCAATTACAATATCCATTACAGTTTATACAGGGACCAGACAGAAATGTTGCCAAATGGTCAATAACTTTTCATGCTTTCTCGCCAAACTTGTTGACAAAAATTAGTCGCCAAAACCGTTGCCAACTTGGCGATATCTCATAAATTTAGTGAGGCAGCCATTTACTCAATATCAAATAGACTTGCCCTTGTATTTACTTTTCCAGTAAACTTCGCTTTTCTAGATTTTCATGGATATAGAGAAAAAAATGTAACAGTTTCATATATAATTGCACTAAAATTATACATTCTATGTACAAAATTCATAGCATTGCCCCCTTCCCCAGGATGGCACATACTGAGCAGTACAATACCTGGACAGAATGCCATATTTACAATTGAGGCAAATCAATGTAATACTTAAGCAATAATTTCATTTAAAGAAGCACTAAATAAATGAGTGCACAAATTGAGAAACAAACATAGCCCTCTTATACTATTTACATTATGGGGATTACATACTACAGTAAAGGGCTAGCCTGTCATAATGAATGACTTTAAACTTAGAACTTGATGGCTTATGGATCCGAACTACGTTGTTCACCCGGTTTAGGACAATCTTAGTGACTGTAGTTTAGGAGAGCAACCTTTCCATCAAACCAATTTCCATAACCACACCTTGTCACCTTCGTGTCCTACAGTTCTCGTGTCGCATTGGGTCTTCATCTTCTCGGTTGCCAAGCTAACTCGCTCTCATGCAAAATTGTACATCACTTCAAACGGTTTCTGGAGATCTTGGATGTACTCCTCAGGCGATGAAGGTGCATCCGGAGGGTGACCAAACAAGAGATCACATGGCAAACGAAGGTCATCTGAGATGAAGAATAGGCAGTAGTCTCGTGGACAGTACTGCGATAGACCCATAAGAACAGTGGTAAATTCTTGTCTCAGTTCTGTTAGTATTTGGAAATCACCAGTGAGATGTATTAAAGATAGTTTGATTAAACCTCTCTACCATGCCATCTGCCAGGGGATGTAAAGGTGTCGTTTGGGTTTTGTTGATGCCGAAGTAGCTTGCAGAGTTATGTAACTACAGCCAAGGTAAAATTTCCTTTATTGGAATGTAACTGAAGAGGCACACTGAACCCAGAAATTCAATGCTATATCATTACCTCTGCACCGTGACAGCCTCTTTATAAGGAATAGAATACGCTTCAGGCCACTTTGTGAAGTAATCAATGAGAGCGAGGATGTATTTGATGCCATCGGCAATTTGTGGCAGAGGTCCAAGGTTGTCAAAGATGATGCTTTCAAAAGGCGCTCCTACACTATAACATTGCAGGTTCTCTTAGCTGCATTTCTTCAGTCCTTTCCAACCTGCACAAGTATCGCATGCTTAGCACTATTGCATTACTTTCATAAAAGCGCTCTCAAACTCTGTGCAAAGTATTCATTACTCCGAAATGGCCTCTTGTTGAGCTGCTATGTAATTTTTAAGGACGTACAGGATCTGGGATCTTGGAAGTATCAGCTGACAATGGCATATCTTTCCATCATCCGATTCAAATTCTGGGAAAATATGCCATTTTGAATATGGAGAGAGCCCAATATTCTTTTCTTGTAGGACTATAGATCGGAATGTCTCTTCCAGGTAGGTTTTCTATTTGAAGATTCTATTAAGTCAATTATTGGTTTAATGTCACCATCTTCCAACTTGTCTTTCCTGACCTCCTTATCACCATAGGTTTGGGTTAGATGATGCTACACTTGTAACTCGACATACAACTGGATTAAGAAGTGTGTCACTTTGACTCTGGAACAATATCAGCAGCTTTTTGGATAGAGTCTTCTAAGACAGGGCGTTTGTATGTTATGATCCTTTCCAATGACGAAAATTTGTCATATTCCTGGAGTCTCTGTATCCATCTGGCTATTTGAATTTCAGGATTCTTGAAATTTAAGAGCAGGTCAATGATGCACGACTGTGCAGAGCAAAAACTTTCTGTTGTACAGATAATGATGCAGGGGTGTTTGTGGGACCCCCAAAAATCCCCTGAAACTTTTACGAACTTACTACCGACATTTTGGAGTTTCGAGAAGGGGGCAGGAGAGAAATGAAAAATTACAATTATGAAGTATTGAATGACCTAATTATAAAAGTTCAATGAATTACTTTTTTTGCAAAATTAATAACCATAAATTTTAAAACATATAAACTACTACATTTTATGTAAATATTTTAAATTACCTGAATTAATTCTTTAAAAAAAATTATCTAATTTCTGCTGCTTTTTTTATTTTCTGATGTTTGTGGGCTTGTCTTTCTTTTGTGGTGAACTTCATGATTGCAGGAAGGTTGACTTTTATTTTCCTCATTTATAGTTGAAGAAATTTCCCCGAGAACTGCACATGCAGAGGTATAAGCAGTTTGCTTTTCTGCTAATGTAGAAGGTTTTTCAGAGACTTCTATAGGTGACTCATCTGAAATACATGTTTTTAAGTCCTCTTGATATGTTTTCCAACTTCTGTTCATATTCAGAAAGTCGGAGGAAAAAAAAAGTTGAGAAGCGATCAATGACAAATAGCTAATACGGCAAAAAATCCCCCTTCTCTACTTATTGGGGCCATGCCAGGAGAGATAAGACCTTTGAACCCAGAGTCACGTGATCGCACATCTGGTCGAATGAAGACTCTCCCTTTTTTTTCTGCCGCGCCTACTTGCCGAAAAGAATCCAGAAGAGAATTTCCGAGAACCGGGGAAATGGGTCATAACTCGCAATAAGGAAAGAACAAAAAAGAAGTATTTTCACGCATTATCACTGCCTTTGGAGAAAGAAAGGAAAAGTTTTCACCACACACATTAACCTTGCGTTTTCTGCTTTCAAAGCAAACAAAATTACCCAGATCAAAATAAATAATTCATTATTATTCCTACTTCCTTTTGAACGATGATCCCTGGAATTTCCGGGTATCGAAGTTCAAAATCCCCGGAATTCCGGGGTTTCCCCGGAGCACAAACACCCCTGATGATGGATATGTTCTATGGCTTTAACTATTGCAAGTAACTCTTTCCTGGTGACACAGTAATTCCTTTCTGGTTTAGATCAGGGTTTTTTAAACTTTTTGGTGTGGGGACCCCCTAATATTTACAAAAATTTTGTGGGATCCCATAAGCATTGCGCAAATCCGACACATGCGTGAGTGAAACTATCAGTTTTTGGACTTAATTTTTAAAGTAAAATGTTTCGAGTATTAAAAAATGAGTTAAAACTTTTTTCCTTTTGTCTGTATTGTATTATCTTTATCTATTTTCAAATACATTATGCAGAAACATTTGGCAATTATAAAATTATTATAATAAATTTAAAGAAATATCAAAACTGCTAAATTGTTGACGACCCCCGCAACCCAAATTGGGTTCGATCCACAGTTTAAGAAACTGGTTTAGATAAAAAACACTTGCTCCAGTATGCTTCTATACATTCTTGACCATTTACTTCTTGGGGCAAAACAGCACTGATTCTCTCATTGCTCGCATCTTGTCGAGCTGGATGATATGTGAGGATTAGAGCAGATGTCAAATCTTTCTTCAGTTTCTAAAATGCAACCTCGCATTCTTTAGTGCACAAGAACCTAAGAACGTCTATGTAAAGAAGGAAAAGTTCAATAGACATAATGTAAACCAGTTTAAGCGGAAGGAAAATTCGCCAAGGGATTTAGCAAAGGAACCTCGCAACGAGAATTTCCCCCTCCGCGATATGTACAGAAAATTGAGGAACACGTGTTAAGAAGAAATGTTCTTGGACAAAACGTTTCTTCTTTGACTTTTCGTGATAATTTAAATTCGGATTTTGGCACTTTTTTTTGCTCAAAATAACTAATCTATTAATTAATTTACTCGCATGAAAAAATATTTTCTTTTCCTTTAAAGTTTAAAGAAATTTAAAAATATGGACTCTTGATAAACATGACCTTCGAACTTTGGCGATCTGGCGACAGATATTTCATGCGGTTCCCAGACAAAAGCCCACTATGATAATTGCCCACGCAACAAGTACCCACAGCGACGAAAGTGCACATTGATAAAAGCCCACATAATCAAAAGGGACTTATATATTTTTTTACTAAACTGTGTATTTATAATTTTAATTTTAATAAATGGAGTATTCAGATCTGAATTTCAATGTCTCAAATATATGTCGCTTTGTATATTTTATCACTACTTTATTTGTTTAATTTATTATGTTGAAAGTAAACTTTCCACTCTCTCATTGATTAGCTATTAACGTTTCGATGATAAATCTGAAATTGCATTTTATTATTTATTTACTTATTTAACTTTGGTATGTGTATGTGAAAATGAAAAATAGCATTGTGGAGTTTCTCACATGCTATTTTTAAGGTAATATGACTGAGATTAAATATAATTGTTTCATTATTAAAACTATTAGCTTTTTAATTAAAAACACTTAAATTTTATTTTATTTCTTTTTAGTTTTTCCTTTAGTTCCTTTTTAGTTTAGGAATATTAAAACAGTTAAGCACAATGAAAATTTGGCTATGAGATATTTTATTCTTTACTTTAGACTGAGCTTTATCACAGTTTAAACATATTCTCATTGAAAGCTTTTTTGAATGCAACAATTATAATTTGGCGATTTTCTACAGACATTTTCTTTTAGATTTCTGAATAAATTAAAACTGTCAGCTGACATCTTGTCAGAAAATGAATTTCAAATGTAACCTCTTAATATTTCAACTACAGCAATTTGGAATAGTGTTTTTAATTTTACTTTTATTTATTTTTTGGGGGGGATGGAACAACTCTTAGAAGTCAACATACCTACAAATTTAAGTAGAACAATCACCTCAAACTATAGTAATAAATATGTAGCATTGTGAAGATTAGAAAGAACTGTGCATATAATAACATCTAATAAAATTTTGTAACTACATAAATATATATTTATAAAGTCACCAGATTCAAAGTTCATCGTAGTTAGATTCTAAGTATACATATTATATAAATTCATCATTCATTAAAAGTATTATGTATAGTAATAGAAAATTAGTATTAATGTTTTAAATTGTAATTTTTTAATAATTTGTCTTGCATTTGCTGTATATTTGTTCAAGACATATGGATATCAGTTATATAACATGAAAAATACACAGAAAGCAGCTAATCTTATATAACAGCTGATTGTGAAAGAAAAATTACAGTTATAGTGCTTTTAAATTTCTCTATTGTAAATAGCCGTTTTCTAATTGACATTAGATTAAATTAATTCCATTATCCATTAGAAAAAATTTATAGTGAATTATATCTATTTACAACATTTCTAAAAAGTCACCTTTTGAAAGAGACCTGTATTTTTTGTGAACATAAACAAACATTGCCAATGAATATCACATCTCTAAGACCACCATATCTACAACCAAAATCCTTTAAAACCGTGAACAGTTGCATTTATAGAGGGCTCACTATATTTTTAATAAAACATGTACATCTTTATTATACACTTGCTACATTTTGATTTTCTGTCAAAGAGGAACAGTGGTTCTATTTCTTTAGAAGTATGTGAAATTTAAAAAAAAAAAAAAATGGACACTATATGACAAAAATATAATTAGATTCAAAAACACACCTCTTGAACATGTCTGAAATTCATTATTTTGCTCGGAATGAATTTATCTAAAGAAAATGTTTAATAAATATTAGAACTCAAAGGGTAAGTCAGGTCAAAGTAGTAAGGGTCATTTCATCTGAATATATCTTTTCTTAATCATAAAGTGACTTTTCGAACAGCGAATGAAACGGAAAAGACAGGACGAAATGACACTAAACCAAGGGAAGGCATGCATTCGTGGAGGACTTTTAAAGGAAACTTGCTCGTATGCATGTTACGCAAGGGGAAAAACCACGAAAGTGCCCATGCAGTCAGCCTTTCCATCGAGATTTGAACCCTGGACCGAGGTACCAGTGTTCAGTGTTCAGTGTTTTTACCGCTTGGCCGCTGGTGAGCCTTGTGTCTACATGAAAAGCTTAAGAACTGGATGACTGACGCTTTCTTAACGTACAGCTTTTATTTTTTTTATTAATTTTTTCCGATATTTTAACTTTTTCTCAGATTTATTTACAAAGGAACAATGTCTAGAAAATTTTGCAAATTGAAAATAAATGATTAAGTCTTAGATGAGATACATTCTACCAATCAAAAAAATGTTTTCACGTTTAGAATGCAATATATGTAAGTTGTTATGCATACGGCTTATCTTAACTATGCTTATCTCAAGAAATGTTGAAATTTTTTTATGAAACTAACCCCTGTAAAACGTAGAATTTTATTTAATTTTATGTTTGACTGTTAGCTTCAATAATGAAGCTAAAAAACAAGTTATAAGGTCTAATCGTTCACGGGAGCATGCAAATTGTCAATGACCTCCTGTAAGATTTCTGGTGACTTCTCTCTAGTCAACAGAGTCCGCTGAGCGGTAAAGTTGCGGAACACTGGTAGTTCAGTTTGAATTTCGAATCCCGCACACGGGCTGGCTGCATGGGTGTTTTCTCCATGTGTAATTTGTATACGAGCCAGTTTCTCTTTGAAAATCTTCCACGAAGGCATCCCACTTCTCAGGCAAATAGCCCTTGAGGCTTTGCCGTGCTCACATACACCAAACCAAACTCAGTAATCAACTTGATGTTCAGTAACAATAGAATAAAGATAAAGGTTGAAACTTTTTATCCAAGAGAACTATTTACAAAAGTACACCTTGTGCTTAACATATAGACCACTGCTTGTGGTGTTATGTTACGTAAAGTGAAGGGGGCTGTTATATATGTAACTGTAACTGTTATATATGTAACTATTATTATCTTTAACCATAACTGTATAGTAGATGAGTAATGTAGAATAAACGATGTTTGTGTACATCTTGTAATCATCACTGAGCAGGTACCCAACACATATAAAATACCAACACATGGTGCAGCCCGTTGTTGATTAAAAAAGAAAATCTTTTTTCAAGAACCATGCAGCCTCAGTAAAGATGTTCTAAACAAAAACATCATGGGAAGTTGTTTACTGTGAAATCAAAACTTATATCGCTAGTAAGTGAGTTGTTTATTTTTATTGGAAGTGGCTAAAAATACGTATATATAAACTATTTAAATTCCTAAATTAAATATGGATGGATTAAAGCCAGCAAATAATCTAAGTTTCAAAGGAAATTTAAGCGAAAATTGGAAGAAATGGAAACAAAAATTCCAAATTTATATGTTAGCGTCTGGTGGTATTACTAAATCACCTGAAATTAAAGTAGCTATTTTATTGCATATTATTGGTGAAGAAGCACTTGAAAAATTTAATACTTTTAATTTAAGTGAAGAAGATAAGAAGAATGTTGACAAGGTAATTGAAGCTTTCGAAAATTTTTGCATACCGAAAGCAAACGAAAGTGTTGATAGACATATATTTTTCTGTCGAACACAACATGTAGGTGAATCGTTTGATGATTTCTTAACTGATTTAAAGAAATTAAGTAGCAACTGTGGATTTGCAGAATTAAAAGATAGTTTAATAAGGGATAGAATAGTAAGTGGAATTCTAAATAAAAATCTCAAAGATAGATTATTAAGAGAAGATCAGTTAACATTGGAGAAATGTATTAAAATGTGTAAAGCTTCTGAATTAGCAGAACTTCAGCTGAAAACTTTTAACTGAAGAAAATAAAATAGAAGCTATCAAACGTAATAAATTTCCACCTTCAGAGGAAAAAAGTCAGCCTTGTAAGAAAGACTTTCATGTAAAACAAAAGCAACAAAGTACTAAATCTTCTTCAAACTATCAAGGAAATAAGTACAATAATCCAAAACCATGTAGAAAATGTGGAACTTTTCATAAGTTATACAACTGTCCTGCTTATAATAAGATTTGCTTGTACTGTAAAAAGAAAAATCACTTTTCTAAAATGTGCACTTATAAAAATGTTAATGTTGTACAGAATAATTTAGAGCATGAGTTACATAATAATGGTAATGAATATATTTTAGGGTCAGTAGAAGATATAAATCCATTTTCTAAAAATAAAACCGAATGGTTTGAAAAACTAAAAGTAAACATATCTAAATATTTATTTGTTAAGTTGGATACTGGAGCTCAGTGTAATGTGCTACCATTGCCTAAATTTAAACAATTAAATTTAAGAGAGAAATGTTTGACTAAATCAAAAGTCACTTTAAATAATTACAATGGTACTACAATTGATGTAGTTGGAAAATGTAAATTATTATGTGAAACATCGAAAGGGGACAAGGATGAAGTAGAATTTCAAGTCGTAGCATGTGATAAAACTGTTCCAGCTATTTTAGGTTTACCTACATTGCAAAAATTTAACCTAATACAAAGGATTTGTACAGTAAATCCTGATTCTAATGAAAAGTTACCAGAACTTTTAAAAGGATATCAAGATTTGTTTAAAGGAACTGGGAATTTAACTGGATATACATATCATATTAAATTAAAACCAGGAGCTGTTGGTAAAATAGAACCCTGTAGGAAAATTCCACTTAGCTTATTAAATCCATTAAAAAAGGAATTAGCAAGAATGGAAAAAGATGGTATTATAAAGAAAGTTAACCAACCAACAGAATTCGTGAATTCATTAGTGGTAGTAAGGAAAAAGGATGGAAATTTAAGAGTGTGTTTAGACCCTCAGCACCTTAACCAAAAGATACTGAGAGAACATTATCACATACCAACCTTTGAAGAAATTTCATCTCAAATGACAAATGGAAAGGTCTTTAGTATTTTAGATGCAAACAAAGCATTTTGGCAAATTAAACTGTCAGATTGAAGTTGTGAATTTACAACATTTAACACTCTGTTTGGTAGATATTGTTTTTTGAGGTTGCCATATGGACTGAGTTCATCACCAGAAGTTTTTCTAAAATTTTTAGTGATTTAGAAGGAGTTCAAATATATATAGATGACTTATTAGTTTGGGGTAAAGATAAAAAAGAACATGATTCAAGATTAAAGAAGTTGTTGGACAGAGCCAGAGAAAAGAATGTTAAATTTAGTTTAAATAAATGTAAATATGGGCTGAATGAAGTGAAATATATGGGACATATATTTTCTAAAGATGGTTTAAAACCAGATAAAGACAAAATTAAGGCTATTCTAGATATAAAACCACCAAAAAATGTGAAAGAATTAGAATCTTTCCTAGAAATGATTACATATGTTTCTAGATTTATACCTAATGTATCAGAATTGATATCATGTTTAAGAGATTTGTTGAAAAAACAATTATCTGGAACTGGAATGCAACACATGAAAAAGCAATTAGAAGACTAAAAGATGTCTTGGTAAATAAAACAGTTTTACAGTATTATGATATAAACATGCCAGTAGTTTTATCTGTAGATACATCTCAAGAAGGACTAGGAGCAGTCTTACTGCAGAATAATTTACCAGTGGCATATGCATCTAAGGCATTAACAGATACACAGAAGAATTATGCTCAAATTGAAAAGGAAACTTTAGCTATTATATTTGTGTGTGAGAAATTTCACCAGTATATATTTGGAAAAAATATTACTGTGGAAAGTGATCATAAACCACTGGAATCAATTTTTAAAAAGCCATTAAATAAATGCCCTGTAAGACTACAAAGAATGCGTATAAGATTACAGCTATATCAGTTTAAGGTAAAATATAAACCAGGAAAAGAACTTTTTATAGTGGATGCATTATCAAGATCATTCACTGATAAAGGATCTGATTTCTTTGAAGGAGAAATAGAAGCTCATGTTGGATTAGTTGTAGAATGTATACCAATGTCTAATGGTAAAATGGAAGTTTTTCAACTAGAAACAGAAAAAGATTAAGAACTACAAGTTTTAAGAAAATTAATTTAAACTGGCTGGCCAGATGAAAAATGTATGGTTCCAGAACTGGCAAAACCATATTTTAACTTCAGAGAAGAACTATCAGAAGCAAATGGATTAATATTTAAAAATTCCTGTGTTGTTGTACCAAGAAGTTTACGAAAAGATATGTTAAGCAGAATTCATTATGGTCATTTAGGAGTAGTAAAATGCAAGATCAAAGCAAGAGAAATATTATATTGGCCAGGAATGTCCAAAGAAATTGAAGATTTGGTACTGAATTGTCAAACATGTTTAAGTTTACAAAAAGCTAATACTAAAGAACCAATGATATCTAAAGAAATACCTAATGGTCCATGGGAAGTATTGGGAACAGACCTCTTTCAAGGAAGGGATTATCTAATAGTTATAGATTATTTTAGCAAATATGTTGAAATTGGACATTTGGAAGATTTGTCAAGTGTAGCAGTGATAAAGCAATTGAAATCAATTTTTGCAAGACATGGTATTCCGAAAATAGTATATTCGGATAATGGTCCACAATATAATTGCAGGAAATATAAAGATTTTGCAAGAAGATGGAATTTTGAAACCAGAACTTCAAGTCCAAAATACCCACAGTCTAATGGAATGGTTGAAAGACATATTCAAACTGTCAAGCGAATGTTAGAAAATGCTGTAGCTGACAACAAGGATCCATATTTAGTTTTACTGGAATATCGTAACTCTCCTATTTCAGATAAAATTAAGTCACCTTCTGAATTGATGTTTGGAAGAAAAGTAAATGGATTGATGCCTATAAAAGAGAATTTCATCCAAGTTAAACGATATGAAGACCATAAACAACACTTACTGAAGAGACAAACCTTACAAAAAAGTTATTATGATAGGAATGCAAGACAATTAAAGCGACTGAAAACAGGAGATCATGTTTACATAAAAGAGAAAGGGAAAAAATTAAATGAAAGAGGGAAAATTATAGAAGAAGCAGAAAGACCACGTTCATATAGGATCATAAGAACAGATGGAAGAATTGTAGAAAGGAACAGAAGAGACCTTCTTAAAGGAACTAATCAGGAAGAGTTTGCAACACAAAACAACTATGAGAATGAAGTTATAGATGAACCCGAGATACATGAAAATAGTAGGAGCACTACAAATTTAGATGTGCCTGTAAGTCCTTCAAAATCTAACAGAAGTGTTGTGTCACCAAATAGTGAAAGAGGTATAGTATCATCAAATTTTTCAAATGGACATAACTACGTCACTCGATCTGGTAGGACTGTTAAGAAACCTTATTATTTAAAAGAATATGTTTAATTTTATTACTATTATTGTTTTTTATAAAAAAGGAAGATGTTATATATGTAACTGCAACTGTATCTATTATTATCTTTAACCATAACTGTACAGTAGATGAGTAATGTAGAATAAACGATGTTTGTGTACATCTTGTAATCATCACTGAGCACGTACCCAACACATATAAAATACAACACAGGGGCCACCTAATATTTACGTGAAGTAAGTAAACGTTAGCTCTACACACCGACTAGAAAAGCAATAACCTTCCGGCATCTTCGAATCATGATGAAATTGTGACTCCAGCCAACACTGCAAGTTCTGACACCGCCGGGCATTAAATTACATGATATATATATAGCGGTACATAGTTGTACAGGTGCATGTTTTATGACGTTATTTATTGTAATGGGTACAGGCATCATGTGTCAGGACATTACATATTGCAGTACATAAAGGCATGATGAAGGAGTGATGTAGATGATGTTCTTTTAGGGCATGTTTGCAAACATGATCTGTTTACATCAGTGTTTACTATCAAAAATTAAGTTAGCACTATAAAATTGTTTACAAAGCTTATTTCATTCAGCATATTTATGCTTACTGCTTACATTTAAATATTTTTGTATAGATGTGCTGAAACTTTAGCTACTAAGTATTGACGAATAAGTTGCTAAAGTATCAGTATAACAATACTTAAATTGTTGTGTTCATATTTTAACAACTCAGTAGACAAAATATTGAGTTGCTAAAGTATCAGCATGACTAATAAACTTAACATTTCAAGGTAATAAATAAAATAGAGTAATTCAAGATTAGCCTAACCGGCTTTCTCAGACAATTAACTTATTGGCGCACTTAATGCAACGGCCGCAAATGGATAAACCCTGACAGCAGAAGCCAATTCTCGCATTCCCTTTCAATCGCAAAAACTTCGCCTTAAATACTCTTAACTCATTTGCATCCTAAACATGTTTACTTACTAATTTACATTCGGGTGAGAAAGCGGAAAGTAAAATTGACAGTACAGGCTGAAATAATACATAACAGGATAGTATTTTCTCCCTCCTTCCAGCATGCTTTCGTGGTGCAACGGTTAACACACTCGGCGTGTATTCGAGAGGTTCAAGTTAGGGTCCCGGCGAGCGCATTGCTCATGTTTCACGTCTCCAGCATGACGGCTGAACTAAAAAAAAGGTGGTGGATGATGATTCTTCTCCACCAAGATTTGACGACTAGGTCCCCTAGTCGTCTTTAAAAGGTTGAGTATATAAGGTATTTTCTCCCTCCTTCCAGAATGCCTTCGTCGTGTAACAGTTAGTACAATTGGCTCATATTCGAGAGATCCAGGCTCTAGTCTCAAAGAGGGCATTGCTTATTTTTCATGTCTCCCGCATAAAAAAAAAAAAAAAAAAAAAAAAAAAAAATGAAACCTAATAACTCTACAGTAAGAATTAAAGATCATTAGTATAAAATTCTATATTTAATTCAAGTTGGTTCAGTCTAGACCAGTGATTCTCAACAGTTTTTCCCTCATGTGCCCTTTTCACCATTGCTAAAATATCATTCAACTTCTCCTTCCCAAAACTTGAAAAGTACATATGCGTTTGTTTAAATATGGATTATTTGTAATGTAAATTAAACAAGTATAAAGCATGTTGTTAAATACCAAAATTTGAATAAAAATGCTTTTTTATATTCATAATCTAAATACTTAATACATAAAGAAAAGGTTAACTAAATTACTCTCTGAAACTGTGAAATTTCCCTTAGAGCTATTCCTCCTGATTGAGGACCCATAGTCTAAACAGAATTAGTTTTTAATAGTGACCGAATGTACAAATAATTTAATTTGTCACACTTCTCTTATACTAACTTTCATTATATAAAACTTCAGATTACGTGCATATTTTTTGAAAATAAAAGTTAAGAAACAAATTAAAAGAAAATTATGTTTAAAATTTGATGTTGAATTCAGAAACATTCATTTGGTAGTACCTACCATACCTAATAAACCTAAGATATCAAATTTGAAGTATACCTTACTTGTTCTTACTAACTTCTGCTTAAGGTGGTCTACTACAGCATTACAATACTAAAAATTTTTTTACACGCAGAATCGCTAATTAAGAAACTATGTTGCGTGAAATTTGGCAGAAATATAAAGCAATAGGTCAGTTTTCGAATCACAATGTTAGAATCAGGTTTGAAATGAAATTTACTTAAATATTATATTTTAAAAAAATTAGTTTGAAATACGTAATTTTAATGTGTAGTTTGGAAAGCCATCGATAGATGGCGCTACGAGTTAAAATTTAACATTGTAATCTTATTTCTGCAAAAATTCACGAAGTAATTGATTTTGATATCAGTTATAAATCATATTTTTTTTCTAAATAATATTTAGAAGCGTTTCATATATTCCTTTATACACAGTTTTCACTAAACATTGTCAGCTGTCAGCAGAATGACGTTTACGGCAACCCTATTGCATTGCTATTCCGCACTCGTTTTGTTTACATTTATTTCTACTGTGGTCAGTTTGCAAAAAATACGCGAAAATATCAAGGACGACCGAAAAAACATCCTGGTTTTAATAAAAGATCCAGAATTCAGCGTAAACGTCGAGCTCAAGAAAAAAATATGAAATTAAATTCCCGAGATGTGAAAGATTCCGAACAAGCGGATGTTTTCGAAAGGTGAGAAATAATTTATTCTTTATATCGACTACCCCGTGTTTATGATTTCGTAGTAAGTTAATTCCGAAGTAAAATATGCGTATTTTTTTTATTGAAGGTCAGAAATTATTGATACAACTGCATCTGTGTCAAAGGAGAATCATTGCCCGGATGATTTTTTTACAAAGTAAGTTTTTTTTTTTTTTTGTATGTGTGTGTATGAGGGGATGCTAATAATTGTTCAATTCTGTTATAACAATTTATTCCTCCATTCACACTAAATTGTTGGGAAATATTGAAAGGGTAAATTCCAATTCACAAGGAATTGCTGAAATAATTGAATCTTTTCAAAAGTATGAGCACGTTCTTGCGATTTAAATTGAATTCACCATCATTACATGTATTATTGTAAATTTTATAGTCATATGTTTGCTACGAAATGCTTTGTCAGTTACCTATGGTATATTTTTACAGGTGTATGCACATTTATTCATGTGCTCGCTGTTCAACTTGCTTTTTTTTATTATGTCATTTACTTGGATGTTAAAACTTTCTTTTAGCGTTGGAACATTTTATGATCATTTAGTAAAATTTATATATAAATATATATTATTGCTTGTTTATTTATGGTTCTGTGTATTTGTCATGTATGCATGTTGTGAAGTGTAGTTTTTGAAAAATATGTCACAAATGGTAAATTCCACCAAAAGCTGAATTGAATTGAATTGATATTGGGATGCAGGTAATTAGAAAATATCTGCCGTGTATTTTGAGCGTAAACCAAACTAGTGCCAAGAATGGGACCAATACGCTCAGGCTTGCTTAGCCTTTTTGCCATTGTCCAAATTGAATTATCTCCAGTATAAAGGGAGTGAATGCTTTCTCTGTATAACAATAAAATATCTGTCTGATCAAAAATCTACCAATAAGAAACTTTTCATATGTTATGTGACAGACTTTCTGCAAACAGAAGTCCTCAGCTCTGTTCTTGTACATGTTTTTTAATTGTGGTTCAGATGTATACTTCTCAAAGGAATTCTTCTCATAGGAAGATTATCTGAACATTTAAAAACTATATTCTGCTTTTAGGGGCCTAATATTTTATGGCCCGTAAAATTAATATTGAAATTTCTAAAATGTTGAAAAATATGTCATCTGGATTCTGTGCAAAAAATATAATCCCTTTTTCATTTCTGCATTTGCAATTCCTGCATTTTCTTTATTCCTACATTTTTTAATTGGAAGGAATTTCATTCGCAGAGCCCTCTAATTTATTCTTACAAATCATGTAGTAATGTACCATTTTAGATAGATATAAATAACACATTTTGTAATTTTTCTAAACTGTGGTTATACAGCATGATATAATAGCTACACAGGGTATGGCGAAACAGTATACAGCAATATCTGTCGCACTGTCTGAGATGGGTGGTAGTCATACATAGCTTAATGCTTAAATTTGTTATGTGTTATTTATTTATTCATGTTTTTTTATTATTATTATTATTATTATTATTATTATGTTATAGCAGTTTATTTCTTTCATTCTTAGGTCCGGAAGTGAAAAATTTGACTTTTCTACGCCAGAAGTTACAGCTAATGTTCCTAAGACAAACCAGGCTTTCCTGAGGTAAGTTAGTTTATTTTTAAAATAGATATTAGCTGTGCATGATATTGAAACTCTTACAGTTACTTAATTATGGTTAACTAATTATGTATTAATTTAGAAGTCAAGCAACCAAAATCAGCGTTATATTTTCAAATAGTGAATATTTCAAAATATGATGCTGATTTTTGTTGCTTGACTCTCAAATTAATACTTGGTCGGTGTGTTATTGTATCTTAATTAAACTAATTATGGTTCTTTTCTTCTCAGTTCTGATCTGGACATTTCAGTTATTGACTCTGACGTAGAAATACAAGCTCTCTTTTGGGGTAAATATGTATTTCTCTATGCCAAAATTAAAATGTCATCATTTATGTTTTTCTTTTATGGTGTTACATTATGTTGTTTACATACTGATAGCTATTAAAACTGTTAAATATAATATTGTAGTTATCAAAAAGAGGGGGATGAATTTGATTTGTACCAAATTTGGACGTTTTGCATGAAAGAACTTGAAAATAAAAGATTTTTTAAAAAATATATTCATTGAAATCGGTGAAATTTTCAGACGGGACACTGAAGCAAATGAAAATATTTTGGGGTTTGATTCTTTTGATGGGAGCCTCATCAATAAGCCTACTATCTTTTTTAAATATTGCTTCTTTTTCATTGTTTTCATGATGTTTTATGTTCCCTTCATGAAAGAGATTTTAATAATTTAAATTTTGTTAATAAAATATAACAAAATGAAATCTGTGATTATGTGGCTATTATTTTTTCCATATATATTTATTTGAGGAAAACCAAAAATTTTATTATTTTACAGAATTTTTAAGAAAAATATAAGGATAAAATTTTTTAAATAATTCTGATTACTACCTTTGCTTTCCTCTCGTAATGTGCCTCAAATTAGAGCAATTAGACAACAAATTTAAGTCGTGATCTTTTTTTTCCAAGTTTTTTTTTTTAGGCTTAGGAGTATAAATTGCTTATCCCCACAAGACAGTGCATCTTCTTAGTATGCCATCCTAAGGCTCCGTTCACATGATGGTATAAATGTCATAGACGCATAATCATAAGGCACAAAATGTGGGAGTTCCATTCACACCTGCGAGACAGGGCTAAGCCATAGCCAATTAGAGAAGCTAAATTTGTGCATGCATGTATTTGTCTACAGCTTTCTCTCTCAATAGGTTTTATGTATATGCTCTGATTGGCCGACTCTTATATCAAGTCGGCACAAAGTTGAAAACTTCAAGCTTAATGCCCAAACTAGTTTTTGTGACATAGCAAGGTCTGACTACAAAGCGTTGTTAGTTGGGAATTATGACATTTATACAACGGCTTGAATAGAGCCTTAGAAAGCCATTTGGTAACTGAGTTATCCACCATGAAAGAGTTATTCTTGCCCCTCTGAATTCAGTGTTTACTGGAACACGAACATTTTATACTCAGGTGTAGAGGCCCTTCGTGTGAAACCTCCGGCACACAAAGTACTGACTAATATTGCACAAGCAAATGACACTGCGAGCATGGAAGCAGCAGTTGTGAAGATGACTTATCTTCTTGTAGTAATATACTGGTAATATACCAGTGTATTATTATTGTTAATTTATTTGCTATCTGTTGCCTAAATTTCCTAAACCTAATTGTGAATGGGCTGCCTGCATGGGCGTTTTCATGGTTTTCCCCGTGTATATGAGCCATTTCCCTTAGAAAGTCCTCCATGAAAGCATCCCTCCTCTTAGGAAGATCAAGTGCTTTGCTGTCATCAAATAAGCCAAATTTAAACCTAATTTGTAATATTTATATATATTAATTATATATATGTATATATATTAATTATATATATGTATATATATATATATATATATATATTTTAGCTTGGAGTCTGAGCCTCTTCAGGAGAACCTTAATGATGAATTTCTGTGTCCTGCTAGAATTGGGTTAGTCTCTTTGAATATAGCAAAGCCACGAGGTGGCAGATAGCAGATGCTTTCCTGGAGGAAGTTTCTCAAGGCTTAGTTTAGTTTATAGCAAAGCTCCCCATACACGTTACATACGAGGAAGATTATGAAAACGCCCATGTAGCCAGCCCATTCGCCTTGATTCGAACCCAGGTCGGAACTACCAGTGTTCAGCGATTTAACCGCTCGGCCGCGGGTGAGCCTAATTGCTCAAGGAAACTGGGTCGTATTCATGTTGCACAACAGGAAAACAAACCATGCAGCCAGCTGGTTCGCCTGGGATCGAACCGAAACCAGGTCGAACTTCCAGTAATCAATATTCTTAACCACTCAGCCACTGGCGGCGCGTGGCAGAAGTAAGAGCCACAGATATTGTAGTGAGCAGCAAAAACCTCTAATACTGGCTTTGGTTACTAGTAGAATTATATATTGGTAATAATCCAATCTACAGCAATGAAATTTCAGAGCATAATTGTGAAGTTAAATACGACACTCCGATAAACGTGATAAAGATGAAAAATTTTTTAAAAAAGGAAACTTAACTATGAAAATACATGTATTCATTAGTAAACATTTTATAAAATTTATTCTTAATTTAGCGTTTATGAATTCTCAGAGAATTATCTCATCAAATTATTTTTTTCTCCTCTGGTAATCCAATATAATTGAGTAAATTTATGTGCTGTTAATATCTTTGCCTGTTATGTACATAGTTTTTTTTTTTTTTTCCGTTCAAAGTTAGATAAAACTGAACGTACGTTACACTGAAATTACTTTGTCTAGAAAGTAAGCGCTTGAGTAGAAACAGATGTTGGGTTTTATTTTTAGAAGACATGAGATCGCTTTCTGTAAAGTAATGTTATAAAATTTTGAATTTGAAATAATCGTACTTCGTTTTTAGTAGCGCAGAATGATAAAGATTTAATGAGAATATAGCAAAGCATCTTTTTAGAGACGCTGTTATAATTTTGCTATTTTATTTTTTTATGGTAGGTCAAGGAAAAAGGCAGGCTGCTAAATACGGTAACAGCACATTACTCTGTTTCATATATAGCGAATCCGCTCTGAAATGAGGCACGAAGCGGTAAATTAGCTGAACACCAGTATTTCGGTCCGAGTTTCGAATCCCGCGAAGGGACTGGTTGCGCTTTCGTGGTTTTACCCTGTGTAACGTGTCTAGGAGCCAATTTCCCTTAGAAAGTCTTCCACGAAGGCATCCTTTCCCTTAGGCAGATAGATCGTACCGCTGTTTCAACAGTACTGGTTATTTTTAAAAATGATCATCCTAGAAAGGTGATTGCCAAAAAGTATTCACTTCGCATATTTATACGTTATGCATGAATATACTCTTTTTAGTCAATCTAATATATATAAATTACTAATGCTGTAAAAAAAATTCAATTTTCAATATTCTGTTTCCTATTTGTTTCTGTTCAATGAAACAGATTCATACACAGCAAATCCAAATGCATCGCTACAGGAAGATGATAAACCAGCACAGTACGTAATTACAGTTACATCCGGAAAAGAGTAGATATACATATATAAATACATAATATATATATACGGTATACAACGATATACAATATATATATATATATATTATCGTTTTTTAGGATGTATCTATAATATGTATCATTTTACTTTATTAAAATATAATATTCAATTTTGTAATTTAGGAATTTCTTCTCCCTTATCATGTATTATCAGCTTGTACTTTATAAACCTGATACCCCTTCAATTATCAGATGTATTTTATAAACCTGAAACATAGAAACGCAATTTGATTTTATGCATTTCAGTATCAAGTGAAAAATTAAAACTGATTGTTCATTATAACACTTTATGTATTCATTCAAAGCGGATCTCAAATAATGTACCGCAAATTATTTCCACACTAAGTTTTTTGTGCAAATAATACGTCCTGCTAGTGTTTTTGTAATAAAATGCATGTTATTAATTGATTTCGAATTTTCGTTGCATCTTGATATTGCTGCCAAAAGATATTCAATCAACAATAGTATCTTTTACTACGTTTATGTGTGTGGATACATAGACCATTTCTCCGTGTACTAGAAAAATTTGATAATGACTTATCCACTTTTGAAGTAAAAAAATAATAGTTAAGAGTGTTATACGATTTTATAATACAAGTAAAAAATATATATAAAGCTCTGGAAAGTGCTAACACATATTTATGGAATATTATGGATGGTAATTTATGAAATATTATGGATGGATGAGTAAATGGAATATTATGTGCGTGCTATATATGTATACACATATCATCAAGTATAAAATCATTTATATATAATTTTTATGTCGCGATGAAATTTGTTTTCTTCCACAAAATAACGGCAAATTATGAAACATTACGCAACATTGAAAAGCGTGATGAACAAATTTTGCGAAAAGAAATAGCGACTGCTGCACGTATCTCACAGATATCTTTCATTCAACACAAAGGTGGAAAAGTTCTATTCCTGTTCAAAACATACCTGCAGTCTGAGTCACAGACGGAAGAAATGACAGCAGGTCTTTTGTTCAACTGAGGGGATGTGTTTTATGGCTTACTCACTTTCCCGCCAAATGAGTACAGAGGAAGGAAGCGTCGTTGCCATAGTAACCAGGCTGTAGGTAGTCTTACAGATTTGAGTCATTATCGCAACGTTCGTAGCGCCATCTGTTATTAAAAATCGACATGAGAAAGGGGTATTAAACGCTCTTAATGAATTAGTCTCGTGAAAGAACCTTAAAAACTGATAAAACATTTATTGCTAGAAAGCAAGATACAGTCAAAAGTCGTTAATCCGGACTCGTCGGGACTTCGGCGATTCCGGATTATAGATCATCAGTTTAAATCTCGTAAGATGGCATGCAGAAATTCTAAAATTAAAAATATGAAACCGTAATTTATGAAATAAAGAACAATTATGATCTAAAGGGTATCAAAATTTACAAAAAAAAAAAAAAAAAAAAAAAAAAGCTTAATATTTATTTGTTTACTTTATAAAACATTTCTTTTAATGTAAGTTGTTTAAGTTGCTTTGTTTTATGTGATAATACTTTCTCTTTAATTCTATAAACAGACATAATTTCTTTTTCAGTTACAAAGTTCCGCTGTTCAAGTCTCGTAATTGCTGTGCCGAGAATACCGACTAACTTGTCAATCGAAATTTTTTCGTTTTCACTAACCTGTCTGTCACCTTTTTCATGTCTTTATCCATTTTTTGCAGCAATTCTACTTTTTGTTTGATGGACATCGAAACATACTTTCGTTTTGTAGATAATTTGTGAGCTCCAGCATCGGAAATTCTATTTGACATAATCGAAAATTCAAGTTTACTTTTATAAAATTGCTCTTACAGTCTGCAAAAAATAATAAGCCGCATCCAATTCGAAGATTAAGGAACAACACATTACTGAACATCAACTGAAATAGATAATTAGATAATTTTAGCTTATACCGTCCGTTATACATTAAATGTGCATGCAGAAACGTATTCTGCGCTTGCGCACACGCATATGCGCAGTCGTAAAGGTCTTGCGCGCACGTGTAAACGCGGCGCATGCGCAGAAAGTTTTTAGCTTTGAGGTCCGGATTATAGATCATTCCAGATTAAGGGTGTCCGAATTAACAACTTTTGACTGTATTAAAAACTTTTAAACTCAATAAGGGAAAAAATATTCAAAACGTAGCTCCATGTCAGAATATGAAATTCGTATAAGGAAAACAATGCATTTTGAGGTGAAAAAAATGACCTTAATTTGAGTTTTCTAAATAATAAATTTTTACATGATATGCCTATCTTTTTCTTAATCTAGGCGAAATACTATTCAACATATAATAACAGCATAAAACCCACAAAAGAATTGTTCCAGTGAAATTCAGTTTCTAAATGCTGTTTAAATTTGCTTCATTGAAAGTTTCTGTATATAAATAACTACGGTAAATTAAAATGATTTGTTTTTTAAGTGTTTACAGTTAATCGAGTAACATTATTTTATTGAAATAAAAATTATTTTTAATGTGCAAGATTACTTTTCTTACAATGCTGTGTTCATGGTTCTTAAATCCTCTTGTTCTTGAGTTCAGAAACCTTTGTTATTAAAATTATTTGAATAGTTTAATTTTTTTATGGTTTCAACTTTTACATAAATTTTAATATATAAAATGAAAAATATTACTTTTACATAAATTTTAATATATGTAATAATTTAATTTTTTTAGAAATAGTTCAGTAGTTTTACTTTTAAACAATGGCTTTGCTTCGATACAGACATGTTTAATTAGTTCATTAAAAAATTTTTAGAGACATTATCGAATCAGGAACTAGCATATTTTTCCACTCTGCAGTTTTACTGCAAAAACAGTGAATTATCCCTTTAAAGGTGGTTAAGAAATATTTAATTCCTTTCGTTTTCCAGTTATTCAAAATTTTAAAATAACTGAAATTCTAACTAAATCCTTAGATAAAAAGTTATTCAAGAACTAGACTAAAGAAATGCAAGAAATGTGTTAACTTCAGTTATAAGCAGAATTTCAGATATTGTTGTTTTCTAGTAACTAACAAAAAATCATTAAAAATCCTCTTTAATTTATTCCTGATCAACCTTTAATTGCCCTCCCTTCTGAGGCTGTTTTTTGGCACCCCAGGTTCCATAGGGGATAAAGCAATTAAGCAAGGCTCTCCTCTCTTTAACTGCTTTTTCACACAGCTGGGGGCAAAAGAAAGGCAATGGTTTACTGCCTGAATAGCCAGTGGCCAGTTAGAACACTGCATGACAAAAGTCCACAAGATGAATGTCCACTTAAAAACAGCACACATTTTCAGGAAATCCAAAACCTACGACTTTCTGAAAAATTTAATGAGTAATAATTATTATGAATAAAAATGAAATTAATTTGTAAAATCCAAGTTGTCAAAATTTAACTAGATTATTTGAAACCGTGCTTTTAAATCACCATTAAAACAGTGTTTGTGATAGCCGACACAAATGTTTTCTTAATTGCAATAGATTATGGTACTTTTTTTTTTTTTTGTTGACATCAAAGTTCGGCTTTAGTTCTCTATATTAAATTCAAAATTTTCTGCGGTGTTAAATTATTCTCTTCATATGATGAAAATTTACATACATTTTATACTCCTTATAATTTTGTAGAGTTCAAAGAAGCAGTGTGGCCAGTATTTCTGTGTTGTCAGAATATGAAATTCATGTACGGAAAACAATGCATTTCGAGGTGAAAAAAATTACCTTAATTTGGTAGGTTTTGTAAATAATAAATTTTTACATGTTATGTGTTCCTTTTTCTTAATCTAAACGAAATAATATTCAACATGTAATAACAGCATAAAATCCACAAAAGTAGTAATTTCTTAATTTCCTTTCACCTCCTTTGTTGGACTTATACGAGGGTACTTCGATTTGTCGTGTAAATATAAAAAAACACATACCTGTATATGTTCTTAATTATATCATTTTAATTCACTCTCTGTTCTACATGCATATAGGATTTTAATTCAGCCGGAGCACAAAATGAAATGTGTTCCGCTTCTTAAATTTATTGCTCAATAATTTGTAATTAATTTATTTTTTATTCATAAATCTGCTTTGTGAAGCTGAAGAAAAAAGGGAAAAGTATTAATTTTAACGTAGCATATATATCGGGGTGGGCTTTTATCAGTGTGCACTTATATTTATGTGGGCTTATTATCTGCAGGGGCTTTATCAAAGTGCACTTCCATTGGTGTGTGTATTAGTCGCATGGGCAATTTTCCCAATGGGGGTCTTTTGTCTGGTCACTATTTCACTCATGTGCAGCTGTTTCCCTCTACATTGGGAAGGGGGGCACACCTGCTGTGTAGTTTTCCTTCTTAACAATGCATATTCTTTGCAAGAACTCTTCCTTGTTCTGTGTCAGCTTAGGAAGGAGTCTTGCAATTAAAGAAAAGTCCTTCACAAATCTCCTACAGGCAAATACCCTTGAAACTACTCAACTGATGGACATTTTTGGGGCGTTTCCAGTCTAACACATTTTCCTGATCTGTACATACGCCTTTGGCAAAGATGAATGTCCAGGGTAAGTCACTTCTTGTCAGAATAGTTTATATTTAGCAGGATTTCTGAAGTAAATTTCTAAAATTTTCTAAATGCTCTTTAAAACTCTTCCTGGCAATAATGATGTCGTCGAGGTATATCAGACAAGCTAAGAAAGGCCTCTGCTTGGTATAAAAGGAAGACGTTCAAATGTTGCCAGTGCATTACATCATCCAAATGGCATCACCTTGAACTCCTTGTCCAGTAGCAAGTACTATCTTTTCTCACTCTTGTTGCATCTCTACCTGCCAATATACACTCTTTAAATCAAGCGTCGAAAACCACTTATTTCCAGAATGTTGTCAATTCAATGAAGTACATAGCTGTCTTTCTTCACAACCTTCTTCAACAGTGAGAGTCAATGCAAAATCTAGTTGCACTGTCTTTCTTTCTGACCAGGACGATGGAAGAGGCCGAAGGACTTGCTAAGATTTTTCTAACGTCACTTTCTTACATGTTCCTAACTCTTCTCTGTTTCGGTAGCAGTCTTGGATGTTCTTGATTGGTGGATAATCTTCTGTATCAATTCTATGGCGAGCCACACTGGTTCAGTGTATCAAAAAATGAGCAGGAGAAAACATCTTGAAATTCTTAAATGATACATTCTGCAATTCTTGATGTAGGCTTGCTGAAGATACGGATTTCATAGAGCAACTGTTTCATTTAACACTGGTCACCGGAGTACATGCTGCAACCACTTTGCCTTTCTTAATGATTTTTTTATCACTGATGGTGGCAACTCTCACCAGGATAACTGTCCTTGATAAGTCGACAAAGTGCCCTACTCCTTGCAGGATGTTACAGGTCTTGGGATAAGAAATTTCTGTCTTCAGCTATGGATTCAAGAAGTAAAAATTCTTTTCTTGCTGGTGACTGTGATATCATCTGGTACATGGATTTAACATTATGTATCTCAGGATTCTGGATGCCATCTATAAAGTCCTGCGAAAAATATTTCCATAGAATGTCTAATCCGAGTATGCAAGGATCTGTAATATTTGTTACACACACTAAACATACATATATGTGATGTTTACGTTTAAGTTTCCATCGATATCCGTTTATCACTAGATACAGTGTGGAGGCTAATGCAGGGCTTCTCATTATCATCATTAAATGGGACTTCTAATTATCTGGCAACCTTCACTCCACAAGATGGTCACTAATTAGTTTCCTCTGCTCTTGTTGGGGAGCAATCTTATTTTCTATTCCTTGGAGTGTTCTGCAGTTCTTTAATACACGGCCTTCACCACCACAGTTCCAGTATTTTAGGTTTTGTTTCTTTTCACTCCTATTCCGTCACAAAGCATCGACTTGTCTAGACAAGCAGATCCTGGAGTTGAGCAGTTCTGATTGGGTGGCAGTTTCTAAGAGTTGATCGTTGAAGTACTACAGAGGCAGTATTTTCCTTGTTTCTGCTGGGCAGTCCGAGAAAGCGAGACGAGACAGCCTTTCAACATCCATAGCAAGCTACTGTGGTGCTTCCATTTGCTGCTTCTGTTGGTGAGATTTTAACTGAAGCCTGCTATAGTCTTTTAAACACTTCTCCCCTAAATGCAGCTTCAACGCAATACAGAAAGCTTCGAAGTCTAGCCTCTGAGTTTCGAGAGGAGTGTTTCAATATTTTTCAATTTTAAAAACATTAGAATTATAGCCAGGTGTCATTATGGATTTCTTTAAACTTTTAACTTCCTTGGAAACAGCATGGAAAACCCTGTCGTCAATTTGTTGTTTGATGGCAAAAATTCTTTCTTCAACTGTTTTCAATGGTATCATAGCTTCAAATTTGTTGTGTTATGGCAGTAATTTCTCTTTTCATTCCCTCTTTACTTGCTTTGATCTTTTCTTAAACTGACTTGACTGCTCCTTTTGGCAAGTCATTGTATAATGCATAATTTTGCGTTATTAAACTAATTATGACACAATTTGCATTTAAAACACATTAATATTTAGTTCATTATTAGTCCAAAGTGGCCTTGTCCCTGAAGGACTATCGTTTTTGTTTTTCTATTGAAATCACTATGTCAGTTTCACTTTTCAAACTGTTGCCACCCAAATGTCAGAGTCCTGCATTATAGATTTGAAGAAATTAAATAATAAAAAATCTGCATAAATGTATGTATATTTTCTCGCATTATGATAAAACAACGGTACATAGAGCCATCGAATTTTTGAATGATGTAATCCTCTTATGAATATAGGCAATGCGGAAGACCAAATTTGAAAATTTGTTTTATTATCGATTTAATATTTTGTAAAACTTTAACGAATTTTTGACTAAAAAACTCAATGATTTAAAAGCGAGCAATGGCAACACTCTACAGGAGAAAAAAAACCCTTTTTATTTCCAGCATGCAGAGCTGTGTATCGGAAATTCTAAAGATATGCTCATTTTAAAATTATTTTGAGGCATTGCTATTGAACTGAATTTTATGGTTTAAGTGCAAAGAACACGATATTTAATAAATAAAAAATAAGACAGAAAATATTTATTTAAAAAAAAAAGCCCCTTGGACGTAATTTAAAAATCTGAAAACTTTCAGATACTGCATTTCATTTTTTTTTATTTTTCCATTTAAGTTTTCTTTTAGGGGGGAGGAGGGAAGGACACTGCTATTCAATTTCTGTAATTTTCTTGTCTAAGAACCCCAAGATGTGTTTTCCGGTACTGCTGAATACTGTATCTTACACCCCCCACAGCACTTCAATTCTAGTAAAAGAAATTATGGATGCACTGAATTAAAATGTCTTGCAGTTTAAATTTTATTATAACTGCATGGAAATCAATTTTGTATGGATACTGATCATGCTGCTTTAGTTTTAGCTAATAAGCTAAAGAAGCGAAGTGACAGATTATTTTGATTGTCTTTAAAATTATCCATGTATGGTTTTGATATTGAATGATGCTCATGCGAAACAATTCACTAGTAATTTCTTCCAACGGTGGCGCTAAACTCGCATTTGGGGGGGGGGTCGCCGTATGAAATTCCTT